>NC_081411.1:573776642-574426303 GCF_030272615.1 Cryptomeria japonica | reverse complement strand
ACTATGCCCATAAAGAGAAAACATAACATATCATCATTTATGTCATTAACCTTTCAAGGAGAATATTATAGTAATCAAATATAAAAAAAAAATAAAATGTAATATTTTGGTATGCAAACAACACTTAAAAACAATAAGAATGAGAGAGGAAGAAGAATGGAAACAACCATAAGAGGAGAAATGACATATAATATTGTAGGAAAACTATTTTAGAAAAAAAAAATAGCCTCCAAAGCACACACATCCAATGCCTTATTCAACACATAAATGGTTACAATACATTTACATGATATCTATGCGAGCTTCAATGAGATCAATATTCTTGCTCTTTTGGTGGAGATTTGATTGTATAGTTCCTTGCAAAATACCTTCCATGCATCCTCTATCTCATGCCTCTAATATATAGACTTAAAAGAGGCCTATAAATCCACCCAAAATTATACCATGGATCAAACACGGTCCCAAATATTAAGGTATGAATTCTCACTACTCTCACATGTGTGAAGCCATCCTAGAACATAAAATATCTATTAGCACAAACATCTTTGACTTCCATTATGCAAGTTGAGATATGTAACTCCCAAGTAGTCCTCGATGAAGCACTAATTACATCCCACTAATAATAGATTATGCTCTCAAGTGTCTGCTATGTAACCGCCTATTCAATACCTCATCATTAACAATATTTCTAAGTCCTTAGAGAATAATAAAATAATTACATTTCCCACTTTTACATGAATGTCTCATTTGTCCATTCCATGGCTTTTAAAGATATATACAAAATTTCTCCGTCTAATAAATAATTAAATTACATAGACACTTAAGATATACGAAATGAATAACACACTTAATCCTAGCACTATTATCATTTTAGAATCTCGTTCAAGCTTTATTCTATACAACTCCAAAACATGTGTCACTTTTAAACATGTTAGAAGAGCTCCTAATATTATTATTTTTCACACCAAGATGTTTAGAACAATCCATAGTCATAACACCATCTTCATTTAAAAAAAAAACCTAAATCCCATTTCACCTAAGTTTCCTTTGAAACTTTGAAAATTCCATCGAAATTCAAATGTTTATCTTTTTGAGGTGATTCTTATTTGACTTATTATTAATGTTATTTCTTGTTAAATCAACAACTCATGAACAATAGATTATACTAATTATTGATCTATACATATAATGAAACATTCTCCCAAAGTAATCTCAAAACTAAATTGAACATAAAATCTTGTAACCTTTATAGCATCGCTTCAATGAGAGAGAGAAATCCTAAAACTTGATATGCCCTTGTGCCGAACACATAAACCAGGTTTCCTCACATTTTAGGCCACAATCCTGTCACGATGTCAAAAATTCCTTCGCCAAATCCAACATACATCTCAACATACAAGCAATGTCGTTATTTACCTGTGAGCCTTTGGGAAATTCTTCTTCTTATTATGCTTGAATTTCTTCACAGCTTCAGTGACACTCCGAAACCATCAGCAGATAACATTAATCTGCCTAGAACTAGGTAAGCGAGAATGGAGCTTTGGGACAAGAAGATGACGAAGTTCACTTCTCGCTCGATTTCCAGAAGTTTTCAAAACTCAAAATCGTCAGGTACACTTGAAACAGCGTCAAAATCCTCTCTTGAACCCTGGATATGCTCAAGTTCAGTTTTTTTTATACCAAAAAAGTTTTCTCTATTTCTGCAATCGCAGACACGTTCATTATCTGCAAAATCTAATTCATGGAATGGCTCGTGCCAATACACATTACCAGTTGTACATTCATGCAATTTCACAAGTTTCAGTGCAAATTTGTATTCGTTGGTACTTCCATTGTACACTCTATTATCTGCTGGTTTATATTTTCATCCTACTTGTCAACAACACACATTGGCAATGGCTTCTGTAGAAGAGTGTGCTGCCTTTTGGGATTTAGTGCACCAGGTTTGTGCCCTAATTAGGCAACCAGATTGGCAGAAAAAAAGTTCGCTGAAAAAGTTGACCTCTCATATGACTTCTGAGCATGTGGTGAAGGTTTTGGAACTTCATAATGACGTTAATTCCGCCCTGCAATTTTTTCATTGGATTGAAAAGAGGCCTGGATACAGGCATGATGTCAAGTCATATACTTCAATCATAAATTTGTTGTATTCTGTAAATAGTGTGTCTCTTCGTCAAGAGGCAGAGGCATTGAAGATTTCTATGATAAATGCCTGTTGTCACAAGGATGAGATTAGGAAAGTCATTGAAGCACTTAATCAAATGCACATAAAAGGATTTAAGTTTAGTTTTGAAGTTTACAATACTATAATCGAGGTTTTGGAAAGGTTGAACATGACCTCTACGGCACAAGGGATATTTAGAATGATGCTTGCAAATGGATTCAAGCCTGATCTTTTAACATATAATAAAATGATCAATGCTCTTTGCAAGCAGGGAAAGGTGCAGGAGGCATATATCTTTCTTAATCATATCCTGCAAGATGGTCGATTTTCTAATACTTCCACTTATACATCATTAGTTCTAGGGCACTGCAGGAATGGCAACTTGGAGGAAGCTTTCAAAATATTCAGTTGGATGTCTGAGCAGCGATGTGACCCTGATGTTGTCACTTATTCCATACTTGTTGATGGTTTATGCAAGAATGGTAAAATTCAAGAAGCTTATGATTTAGTTGATGAAATGGTGAAGAAGCATTGCAATCCCAATGTTCATACCTATACAATTCTGATCACAGGTCTATGTGGTGGGGGCAGGCTACAGGAAGCATTGGATATTGTCGAAGAGATGAAGAAAAATAATTGCAAGCCAAACATTCATACCTACACTTCATTGATCAGTGGACTTTGCAAAGAAGGTAAACTTAAAGAAGCAAGGGAACTGTTTGACCAAATAGTGAAGATGGGTTTAGTTCCAAATGTGGTTACATACAATGTTCTCATTGATGGGCACTGTAAACAAATGCAAATTGACTATGCTTTTGAGGTTATGGAGAAAATGGAAAAGAGTGGATGCAAACCCAATGTTCGTACGTACAACGAGTTGATCAATGGATTATGTAAACAAAAGAAGTTGCCAAAAGCAATGCAACTTTTGAACAAAATGGTTGAGAGAAATTTGATCCCAAATAATGTGACATATAATACTCTAATTGAAGTTCATTGCAAAGAGTATCAAGTAGATATTGCCTATGATTTCTTTAAGTTGATGAAGAAAAAGGGGTGTGAACCTGACGATTGGACTTATTCCATACTTGTCAGTGGACTTTGCAAAGAAGGAAAGTTGAAGCAGGCTTGCGAGTTATTCAGTGAACTTCTTGAAAATGGCATTGCACCTGATTGTGTAACATATACGGCTATAATTGATGGTTTTTGCAAATCTGGAAAAGTTGATATTGCTCTTGGACTGTTCTACAAGATGTCTGAAAATGGTCGGGAGCCAAATTCACATACTTATAATGTACTGATAAATGGACTGTGCAAGGAAAATAGGGTCCTTGAGGCTGACAAATTGTTTGGTCAGATGTTAGGGAGTGGGGTGCTTCCAACTTTGGTTACTTATACGACACTTATTGATGGACTGTGCAAAGGAGGTTCTGTGGATATTGCTTTTAAAGTCTTAGACAAAATGCTACAGGTAGATTGCCCCCCGAATGTCTACACTTACAGTGCACTGGTTTATGGACTTTGCAAAGAAGGGAAACTGGAGGAGGCAGAAATGTTGATTAGTGAGATGGAGGAGAAAGGCATAAGTCCAAATCTAGTAACTTACACTTCATTACTTGATGGTAACCTTAAAGCAGGTAGAGTTGATCATGCATTTGATTTACTAGGCAAAATGATGGAGGATGGATGCATGCCTAATTATCGAACTTATTGTAAGCTTATAGATGGTCTAGTCCAAGAGAGAAACGTGCGGCAAGCACTAGCAATTTCTTATGAAGATGAACTTGCTACTTCTGATCGTGATGGCTCAGTCAAAATTCAGGCCATGGATCACATGTCGAAGAATATAAAAGTTGACATTGCTTTGCATCTTTTGGATAGAATGATGGAGAAGTGCTGTCATCCCACCATAGATACTTATAGTGCCCTGATAGCAGGATTCTCCAAAGGAGGTAGGATGCTTGAGGCAGGCCAACTGATAAAAATAATGCTTGAAAGAGGCCATTCTCCTGATGAATCAATCTACACAGCTCTTGTTGATGGGTATTGCAAACAGGAAAAATACATGGATGCTTTCAAACTTTTGGATAAAATGACCAAAAATAGTTATGAACCAAGCTTATCTTTATCCAATTCTGTGATTTATGGACTATGCAGAGAAGGTAAGGTGCATGAAGCAGAAAGGCTGTTTGAGAGTACATTACAAAATGGATATATTCCCAGTGATGTAACTTTGACAATACTGATCAATAGTCTTCTGAAGGATGGCAAGACTGACAAATGTCTGAAGCTGCTGAAAAGAATGAAGAAAAGTGGTTTTGAACCTGATGGTCAAACATATAAGGAATTCATTAGAGTGCTTTGCAAACAAAACAAGGTATTTGAAGCAAAATTACTCATCAACAGGATGCTAGAAAGCGGTTTAGGACTTGATACTGACATCGTTGATATTAAAGGATTCTCTCTTAGAGACACTTCACTCCACACAGATTAGGTCAAGCAAGTATATTGAGCTCTTTTGATTGGGCCGTTAAAATGCAGTTTGGCTAAACTGACCTTTTAAATCGGAATATTTTATTGTTCTTTAAGAGATTGGAAATGATGATTTTGAAGAATATCCTGAGTGCAGGGCTTGATGGTTCCTTTTCAAGGGAAGCAATGATGATTTTGTGGCCATACTAATGTTCCCATGGGAACATGTAGAAATGATAAGTTCATTGCAAAGTTGCTTACACAATGAAGTGCCCATCAACTGTTCTGTGTTCGGAGGGTGATCTGTAAGTGATATTTATGTCTCCATTTCAGTTATTATACCCTCTAATTAAGGAAGGCATGCATGTGCTATTGATTACCTTCTATATAACTATTTTGATATGGTGGCCCACTATCCGGATTTTCTTTACAGTGACTAAAGTTTAAAACCCTTTGCCAGGCTGAGCTGTCTGCATACATTACGGGTAATTTTGTGCTGGACTGATACTATAGAATGGCATCTAGGAAGCTCTTCATGATTTGTTTAAAGTGTTTTGCTTTATT
This sequence comes from Cryptomeria japonica, assembly GCF_030272615.1. Classification (NCBI taxonomy): domain Eukaryota; kingdom Viridiplantae; phylum Streptophyta; class Pinopsida; order Cupressales; family Cupressaceae; genus Cryptomeria; species Cryptomeria japonica. The sequence continues at coordinate 574,421,103 of NC_081411.1, read as the reverse complement.
TCTTTGTGGATCCTTGTGATCATAATAAATATTCTATAGATCATATACCTAGGTTCCCCCAGTTTTTGGAGACCAAGGGTAGAACAAATTTTGGAGATATTAGAGAGACTTCCAGATTTTGGGAGACGGCATTGGAACAGAGAAATAGAGAATTGATAGAAAATGCCACAATTTCAATAATTTAAATTTCCAGATCTTTGTTCACACATTACTACAAAATTACAAATGATTAAGATTTCATCTGTTTAACAAATGATACATGGCTTCATCTTGCATCGGAATATCCATGCATTTGCTTTCTTTACTTTTCTTTACCCACCCCTCACTTTTTACACTTTTACCCTTTGAAATGTCATACTAATTTGCAGCTGAAAGAACAAAAAAGGAACCCTAGGTTGTTTTTAGTTTGTATAAGTGTTAACTATTAACCTAGGTTTCTTCTTTCTTTGCACTAGTTTAATCTAAGTAAATCTGAGAATGTACTTCTGATATTATGACATAGAGATATAACAACTTAAGATTTTTAACTAAATCAAACTAATGTAAATAGCCAGTAAAGTAAAGCTGGCAAACAGAAATAGGAAAGTTGAGAGAATGCATTACTGGGATCTGAAGACTGGAACAGATGGAAGAACTGGGAAGAACACTGGAATTGAGAACCTTGAAAAGTGCAGCCTGCTGACACAAATTGGGACCCGAGCATCTTGCCTCAGCACTCCTGCAGGGCACTGGTGCTCGAAATGGGTGTTCCTGTTGTCACAGACGCTGCTTGGGTGCTGGTGTTGGTCACTAGTGCTGTCTGGGCGCTGGTCTAGGTCATTGGAGAGGTCTGGGTGCTGTTGTCTGTGTCTCCAGAATTTTCAGCAGTTATTCTCCTCTGTGCTGATGCTTGTTCAACTTATTTCTCACTAAAAAAATTTCCTGATCATCCGTTACTGTAGTCTGAAGCCAAGAGGGGAAAGGAAGGAAGGGTTTGGCTATTTTGGGACTGTCTTAGTCAGTCTCCTAGGTGGTCTATTTCAACCTTCAACTGTAGCTTGAAAATGTTTGTGTGACAGCCTTAGTGTGGTGAGAAAGAGTGGTGTGTGCAAATTTGAACCTAAAGGATTAAAACCCTATGAGGAAATCTACCTACAATGTTGTGTGCAAGTAGAGGTTGATAGTTGATGGAAACAATTGACTGATTTCGGGGAATGAGATGGGAGGATCTGTGATCGGATTTATGGGAACTAATGAGGATAAAGATGCAATGGAATAGGGTTTTTAGGGGGCTTTTGGAAAGGTATTTGGGAAAACAATGGATAAATGGCAGAGGAGGCAAGGGAGGGAGGAAAACGAGGAAGATTTAGCTAGGAAGAGGATGGGATTGACCAAGGAGGATTAGAGGAAGTGCAACTTGGTATCTTTTCTATAGATTTCTTCAACGTGACGATTCCAAAATCCTGTAGGATGTAAGGAGAGAGGAAAACTTAGTATTGAGAAAGCTGAAGAGTGTAGAATGAGTATCTATACCCAAATGAAACTTGGTATAGCTTTATTTCATGCTTGAGCGTAGATGACTATTAGGAAATGTATTAGGGTAGACCTAGGTTCAGGATTAAAGCTTTATTTAAAATTCAAATTCATAGAGTTACCTAGACATGAGTGTTTCGATTACATGTGTACAGGACACAAACATTTGGATTGCACAGACGATTTTTTTGAGTCTGAGCTTGAAACGTCTGGGGTAGGTTTTATGGATTTGGTAAGGCTTAGGAGTGGTCATAAATCAGTCCAAATTGTAAAGGCCTAGAAAAGTGTTACCTGAACCCAAAAAAGCATCTGGAGGTATGAACACTAAATTAATTGCAGTAACATAAGGTGCAGATTGCAAAGTAGGCAATTTATGACCTTAAAATAACTAAAACTTTTTAATTTCTTGTTGAGCTCTACACTTTAAAATGTGACACAGATGTTTTACCATTACTTTTATACCACGTTTATCATCTTGAAAACCTTGGCAGGCAGCATCGAAGAGAATTATTTCAAGTTTTAACGTAAAATCAAATAAAAAACAGAACAGAGTTGTTAATATTTCATTGGTTTCAACCAATTATATAAATTTACAAGAAGGAGAAAAACTTCTTTGCAGGCTATTCAGCTGAGATTTGGCATATTTTATCTGGTTGGAATTTGAATAAATTTAAATTTTAAGGTCTCCCATGCCAAAAGACTTGGAATGCAGACATTAAGGAGTCAAAATAATCTAAGGTACCATCCATATGGCGAATAAGTTATAACAATTCATTCAGCTTGCATTTCTGGATGGAGATTTAGAAAGTACTGAAGTTTACCTTTTTCTGTTTCTGTTTTCTATTTACTTAATTTTGCCAACACCATGGGGGATGTTCAGATGTACCTCACAAAATGGAAACTCATGGGCGTTTTCTTTTTACAGGGAATATCTGTCTGAGTACAAATGCTCCTGGGATGTTTTGCATCCACAAAAAGTGTACTTGGAATGTGCCCAAGCTGTTCCTCATTTTTGAGGGACCCGGACTTTTGATAGTCATCCACATGCCCTCAGAGTGTGGGAGTCATGGGTCTGTCTACCTACCTCTTGGGATGTGCCCTCATATTTCACTGCACAGTACCATCTCTAAACACGAAGTAGAAACCTAAACATGTAAATATAGGGTGTAATAATGTAAATACTGATCCCATTCAAATGAATTCTGATCCCTATCTAAGTTTGGTTGATTTTAGTCAATGTGTCTGGCCACAGCTTTTCATCTGAAATGAATCAGAACATTATACATGAAACCAAGGTGTCATTACACTCAGGTTGGAGTGAAGCATGACAATGAACTATTTAATGTCTTCAATGCAATATTTATTGCAAGCTTTTGATTTTAATGAAAAAATTTGAAAAAAATGGGCCAATGATCAGTTGATCACCAATTCTAAACCCTAGTTTGCAGAGAAAATCTTAATTTGAAAAATTCAAAACCTTGGGTAGATGGCGATCTCATTGAAAAACCCCAAATAGAATTTATTTACTTTTATTTTCCGAAAAGCTGATCGGAAATTGACAAGCCAGGAATGAGTTTTAGATAATTTTTTTTCACTCATGAACAAGGTTGTATGGCCTATGGTACAGAATGTGCTGAGGGTTATCCTGCTGTATGACTGCTCCCAAGATGACAATAATGACTGGAAATGCTAATGTTACTGTTGATCCTTATACCAATCACAAAAACAAACCTTGGAATGGTATGGCAGCTTAGTAGGATGGTATGACAAGCTGGTAACTCATAGAAATTTGTTGATTAAGGTCTAATCTGCCTTGGCAGGTGATTTTAATTTCTCCCTCTTGCAAGGTGGCGCCTCACTTAAATGACCATTTTCTGATCAGTGATGGCTAAAGTACAAAAGCAGCAACTGGATCACTGAATTTCTGCCCTAGATGACTGATTTCGTCCCTCCAATGATGGTACAGATCTATGATGTTGGAAATAATCTAGATCTGTTCTAGTTGATGTTGGGAAATTCACCAAAAATGTGGAAATCCACCTACTAGCCTTCAATCATACTTTGACAGCCAAATATGACATTTAGTTGCAAAAAACACTATAGCATCACTGTAGCAAACTGAAAATGTCTTCAAATCCTAACAGATCAGCACAATAGTGATCCCCAGATGGAATCACCTAAAGTGGGGAACAGGGTATTTTGCCCTTCACCCCAAATATGGATTCCAAGAGGGTTTTTGTTCTCTCAACTCTGAACAAACTAAGAGTTTTCATCCTGGATGTGCTAGATTGAGAAAAATGCTCAAATTTGAATATCGGATGCAAAAAAGATAACTCGAATGATCAGGAATGAGGAAAAGTGGTTCTTTTCTAGTTCTCTTTTTTGGACCCTCCATATATATAGGTATTTTTAATTTTAATTTTATTTTTCCTCCAAGTGCTAAAAATACTTTTTATATCTGAGTGTTTAAAAAAACACTTTTTTAATTTATTAAAATAATGTTTAAGTTGCCCCAAAACAAAAAAGGGACATGGCAAACTATGGTGAATGTCTAGTGGGCTGTTAGTACTAAAGGGATCATTGCGTGTACAACATCTAAATGAAAACTTGTTTGCTCTTCTTGCTACTAGCAAGTTGTTAACAGCCACAGATGGGGTCAAGGCTGCAACTAACAGTTTATTGACTTCATCTGGAGGAAACATGGTCTTGATTTTTTTTGAGGAGGACCAACAAGCACCCATGAGCAAGGACATGGCCAGGGAATTCCAAAGTGGCTAGGGAAGAAATGACATTAGATTTGGTGATAAATTCATCAGCCCTTCCAATTCATTTATTGAACAATCATTAATGTACAAGACACATTTGCGGTTTAGTCACTGGCAGTTGGAGTTGAGAGCATGGGATCTTATGTAAAGCAAGAATCCAAGATGGAAGTAAAAGCTTCCATACTCCAAAGACAGTAAATAGCTCTAATCTATGTTTGTGGGAGGAGAAAGTAATCTTGTAAGACACAATGACTATTGAAGTGAATAATGTCGTGTGCTTTTCTTGTGGTGTTTTCCTACCCCAAGAGGGTTTTCCTTTGAATTTGATTTCCATTCCCATACTCCAACAGTGAAGTATTTACCCAAAGAGCAGTTTGATTACATGTATTTGAAACATATATATGTTGCATTGAAGAAGTTGCTCATTGAACTAGCAACATGAACCAATAATTCTGCATTAGTGTTTATTTCAAGTTTTATCATTTTAACAGATCTAGACTAAGCAATTGCAGATCTTATTTGCTATGTTGCTGTTTTGGGTTAGGGTTTAACAGTTTGGATTTTTTTCCTAGGTTACTATTTTGACCATTATATTAAACAAAGTTTTAATACTCGGACTTGCCACGGACTCGGCAAACCAAAAATTTGGACTCGGACTCGGACTCGTGAAAGACTCGCGAAAGACTCGGCCAAAAAAAAAACCCGTAGTTTTACAAAAAAAACATAAAGAAATTAATGCATTTAGAGAACATAAGAGCCATAATTGAAACATTACACATGTCATATGATCTACAAACACTCAATATTTGAAATTTCATCATTCATACTCATAGTTTCAACTCTAAAATGTATAATAGCAGCATGAGTTTATAAATGTTTACAAAATTACATATAATGATATGTCCACCTCCAAATGTGAAAAACAACAATGAACAAACTAAAGAGAAGACTACGTCTTCCTCTTTGTATTTCTCCTAATATAGCAACTTTTAGGCCTTGAGCTAGAAGTAGTAGCAGTGGGTGTTGTGGTATCTAAATGGTGAGATGATTCTTCTTCAAAGTCAAAGTCCCCATCTTCGTCCTCATCTTCATCCAATCTTGCTCCTTCTGCTTCTTGTGCTGCTCCTCTCTATTTCTGCAATTTCTTCTTCGGTAAGGAGGACATCATCACCATCATTTTGTTCATTCACGGTCCAATCACCATATGGATCAATTTCATCCAAGTCAATGGCCTCATGTGAAACACCCTTCACCTTTCTAACTTGAAGGTGAAGGTTGTACCGAACAAAGACAAGATCATTGAGCCGCTTTTGTGTCAATCTATTTCTCTTCTTTGTGTGAATATTCTCAAATACACTCCAATTTCGTTCACACCCAGAAACACTGCATGGCTGAGACAAAACACGAACGATTATCTTTTGAAGATTAGGTGTGCCAACACCATCCCACCATAAATCTACAAAAAACATTTAGAAATATTAAAATTGAGAAAAAAATGTAACAATCAAGTTTGTAGTTTTTTTCTTGGAGTATTGAACTAAGTTACTAAATTTTTTACCTGGTTGTTGTTTTCCTTTCCTATCAATTGCTAGTTGTGATGAGAAGAGTCTCCCCTCTGCACTCTTGTAGATCTTGAACAATGAACATTTCCAAATTCATAAATAGATAGTCAAAGTGTCAAACTCAAATTCAATAATGAACATTTCCAAATTCATAAATAAAGATAGAGCAATTGCAAATGTCAAATCTCACCTCCAACTCATCAAGAACCTTGTTTCTAACTCAGGATCAGGTGCCATCTTATCACTGCATGCAATAACACCTGCCATGACCTCCTCGTCAACCCTAAATGAATCAGAGAAGTAGAATTTCGGGTTCAAAAAGTAGGCGAAGACATGTATCGGTTGGTGGAGTTGGTTTGTCCACCTACGATCAATGATGCGCCAAAGGATTTCACATTTTCTTGTATTTCCACGATAGTAATGTGAAATGGCCTCTTTGGCCCTATCCATGGCCTCATAAATGAAACCCATTGGCATGCCCTCTTCATCCACCATACGAAGAACCCTTACCAAAGGTTCTGCCACCTAAAAAAATGAAAACAAATTTTAAATTAGTACAAAATTAACCCCTAAAAAATAAAATCAGCAAATAGATAAGATTGTATAAAGTTTACGTTTGTGTTTGTTACTTACCGCAGTCAACTCCTCTCCACTTTTGCTGAACCCTTAATCAAAAACAATGCTCACAACCTTCTCTGCTTCAGGTCTTTTGGAGTATGCAGACCCCAACCAAGCATTAGACACAAACATCTGCTTAAGATGAGGAATGGCACTAAGAATGCTCTGCAAAGTGATGAAGTGGCTAGCAAATCGTGTCACTCTAGGTCACACAAGGTCCTTGCCATTTGTGTGTTTTCTCATCAAAGAAAGCACCCAAGTATGGTTGTAGATGAATTTGGTGACACTTCTTGCATCTTCAACCACCTTTTTCACCCATCCAATCTCCCAAATGTCCTCTAGCATCAAGTCCAAGCAATGTGCAGCACAAGGACTACATGTAATTGTAGGATGCCTCTCCATAAGCATTCTACCTGCAGATACATATGCAGGTGCGTTGTCTGTGATAATTTGGACAACATTCTCAACTCCAACTTCCTGAACCACCCCATCCAATAGATTACACAAAGTCTCTGCATTTTTTATTTCATTTGAGGCATCAATAGACTTTAGGAATACCATTGCAACATTTGAAGCCACCAAGAAGTTGAGAAGAGTCCTATTCTGTCCATTTGTCCATCCATCAGATAAAATGCTGCATCCTTTTCTCTTCCAATACCTTTTTTGATCATCAACCACAACTTGTGTATTTTTTATAGCTTGCTCTAGCAATGGCCCACTAAAGTCATGACCTGTTGGGGCCTTAAACCTTTTACCCGCAACTGTAAATGCATTAACGAAACCTTCCCAATACACATTGTTTGCTGCATTGAAAGGTATATTACTGTAAAACCAAAAGTTTGATGCCGCTATCTTTGCTTGTTCATGCTTCTCTCCATGCCATCCTATACCTTCAAGTGAAGGTTATGCACTTGGAACATTGCGTGGTACAAAAAATTAGGGTCTGACCTAACAGGAGTGCCACTAGCCTCACCCTCATTGTCACCAAAAGATGAAAGTGATTGACGATCACAAGTGTGACCAATGGGACTCGAAGTGGACAATGTGGGATTCATTGCAATTGCCATGGCTTCTTTTGATTTTTGCCTTTCTTCCTTTTGCATATCATGCTCAGCAAGAAGGGCCTTCATTTCTCTAATAATCTTGTTTTGGGGCATATCTCCACACCATATCCAGGAATTTGTGCAAGGTGGTATTTCAATCTATTGATTCCACCGGCCATCAATTTCTTACATTCGGTGCAAGTAACCTTCCCTTTTTGCTTCCTAGAATCCCATATTTCCATGTTTTATCTCTGTCTTCTTGACCTTGGGGTTGCCCTTGGAGTTAAACTTGCCATTGCTGATTTAGCATGAAAAAATTAAAAAATCAGCAGGGTTTTATGGAAAATCAACAAAAAAAATGACAACGAATCATTTGAGAAAAATAACATTCAAAAACAAGAAAAAAATATGAGGAAATAACTGAAGAAAGGAAATAATTTTTTTTTGGCAGCATATCCCCTTGTTTTTCAAGATTATTTGGATTTTCAAAACATGGAAATGAAAACAAAAAAAAGAGGAAAAATCCTTACCTAGATCTCTTTTGCTGATTTAATCTTCTTTCCTCTCCTCCTTCAAACCCTACAAACCTGTTATAACCAAGCAAGAATGCCAAATGAGGGGAAAAATATAAAAAAAAGTGACTTTTATTGCTTGTTGGACGTGTTTTCTGGGCTGCGCGAGTCCTTGCAAAAGACTTGCCAGGACTCGCCTCACGAGTCTTTGGCGAGTCGACTCGTGGCTCCCACGGACTTGCGAGTCCGTGGCGAGTCCACGAGTCTTAAAACTATGATATTAAATATTCCAGTAGCTTCATATGGATGAAAATGGAAAACTAATGATCAATTAAATAAAATTTTCAATATCAAGAGGTTTCTACTACTTGCTCCTAAGTTAGATAATATATTAGGTCAATAACACCTTTCTCAACTTGCAAACCAATAAAGAGAGAATAAACTTTTCTGTAATTGGTTTGTGCAAAGAAAATTTAAATTTTCACCCATCTGAGCACACCTAAGCATCATAAAATATGCATGTAAGCTGCTCTTGATGTAATCTAAATTCAACCAAGAATCTCCTCCGTCAAAACTATATGCATGTCCTTTGCTTTCATCGAATACAAAGGAACAGTCTTTCAATTTTTGCTTACCCACCCACCTACTGGCCTGTTGGGGATTTCAAGAAGAGGATTTCAATGTTTAGAAGTTGAGGGAAGTGATGTAGGGCAATGTCTAAGAGTCCAATGAAGGACTACCAAATCAAGAAGCTTGGCCAATTACACATATCAAAGAAAGAAATATAGACAAAATAGAAGCATTCGACAAATCTTATTAATTCTTATTGGCTGAATCATTATAACATCACACATAAGCCTACAACTAGTCAAATAACATAATTGTGAAATCTCTTCAAATTTTGAAAGATAAAACCTTTTCTAGAGTGAGTGATGTTTATGAAGGACTCAAAGATGTGTACTTCTACATATTAGGGCATAACAAACTTGCCATAGTCTTCAAGAAATGAAGATGACCATCTTATGTTCGCACATTCTTCTGACTTCTAGATTCACCATTATTTGCTTAGGGGTATCAAAACAATCTTGGATTATTTAAGATATGTTACAATGAAACTGGGGTCCAAGGGAGTGGTTGTTGTTGGTCCCAAGGTATGGCTTGAAATGAAAACTGCACACTTAAATTTGAAATTAAGCTTAAGAGTCCATAGTTAGAGTAATTAGGATAATCACCTAATTAATTACCTAGTTAGGTTACTTTATTCACTAAGTTAAAACTCAGGAGTGCTTTATCTTTTATTAGATTGAGCTATATGTAGTACATGTTATCTAATTCATTATGATATGGACACTTGTCAAGCTCTTAGGGATTTATCTTTATGCTTGTATAAGCATTCATTATATTCTAAGTTGTCGGAACAAGTACGAGAACGGGTATGGGTATGAGAATCGAGTATGCCGGTATGTGCAATTTTTTTGTCCTTGGATATGGTACGTTTGGGTACATGTGTGTATATACACACACAATTTCTTTTAAAGAATTGTAAAATTAAATAATTTGATAGTATGATACTTCATTATTGAGCTATGCCAAATGCCAAAATGGTAGTGATAAAGATAAACATTAAATGCCAATTGATAGTTAAATATTTATTATTTAATATGTCTTTATCAATTGGCATTTAATAGTGATAATTTTAGTTGTCTAAGTTCCTAACTTTGGTCTCTACTCCCAAACCCCCTCATTGTAATTAAATTTATTATATGACAAGAGATCCCAATAACTAGTGGGGGTTTGGGAGTGGAGACCCTAATGAGTTTGAGGGGTAACAATGATAAGTTGCACAAGTAGTTAGATGTGAGAAAAACCCAACTATAGAGGGGGTGTGGGGTTTCGTTCCCCCATGGGCTGCAAGTGGGGTTTGGGGGCTATGCCCTCAAAATATTTTTTAGAGAGTGAAGAGAGCAAAATGATCCTTGAATTGGGCAAAATGATGCTTTATTGGGTATTTTAGGGTTTTTTGATGTAAAAAGAGTAAAAAAATGTCTTTTTTTGTTACTTTTTGGCGCTTGGTGCCTTTGGGTATTCCTAGGTATGCTTGAGTACATACCTTGGGCATACCCCCGAGCAAACCTGTACCCGGACATATCCAATACAAGTGTGGGAGGCCTTAAGGATGTATTCGATAACTTAGATTGTATTCATTGTAATCTATCCAATTTATTTATAGGTTAATCTTGATATTAGATTCCTAGTTGGATCAATACTCTCTCAAGGTTGTATAGCATTAATCATGTCTTTTTCTGTCCAGATGTGATGGGCATTTTGGTTGCAAGTTAATTCCGGGAGCTGTGGAGTTAGCTATCAGCTTTGACATGGTATCGAATCTGTGACTTCCTATCTAGTTTTTGAGAGATCCATCCTTGAGAAAAATTGGCTCATCTGGAAGTAAAACAAATTATGGATTTTCTTCACAGCCACAAAAAACCATTTGGGTATGTGTCAATTCGCTAGAATTTGTCAATTTTTGTGGGAAAAGCAAAAAAGTAAAAAATGCAAAAATGCATAAAATCACAAAATTTGGCTGACTTTTACTCAATGAATTTTTGAGAATTTTTTTTTTTTGGTTTTGTTCATAGCCATGAGCAAGCATTTGGATTCTTGTTAGATTTTGAATGCAGTGAGTAAATTTTGTAGCAATCAGATCAGAAGGGTCATGTTTGCTGGTTATCGATTGGCTAAATTTAGACAATTTTTTAAAAACTCATAACTTGAGCATACGGTGTTAAAATTGGGCAAACAGGATATCATTGGAAAGGTGGTTCCAAGCACTTTCTAGTGGTGGAGGTTTCATCTTCAAGATTCTACTCCAAATTTTTGTTATTTTTAGTCAAATTTAGATCTTTTGTTTGTACTTTTGAGCTCATATCTTTTCACCAGTATCTCTGATTTCATAATTGTTGCGGTGTTGGAAAGGTGATTTAGAGCTCTTAAGCTCCATATATGCTATTTTTTTGAATCTATCATAGATGCATTTTATTTAAATTTTTGTGTTCTCAAATTCTGGTTGTAACACGCTATTCCCATAGCAAGATTAAGAATGCAATTAAACATTTCATAATCAACAGTATGAATAAAACATAGAGCTTTTTTTAGAAGGAAAAGTAACTTTAACTTTTTTATAAAGCATGTAATAACATTTTTTTTAATCTAACAATGAATATATTTGTTAATTTTGTGGATTAGAATTAAAATTTATCTTGTTCTATGTATTATCTATCACTGAATTGTTGTATAAATCTGATTGTCTTCTTTTATGTTGCAGGAGAGGAGGAGCATTTTTATTTCAATGTCCATTCTCACACATTTCATTTGGTGTCTTTTGGACATGTTCAATCAAGACATCACTTGATCATGCCCCCTCACGATAATAAATGTTTGAATGAGAGACTTCATTTATCTCTCATTCAATCATTTATCTTACCGAGGCTATCATGCATTAACACTCCCTCTTAGCTAGGTAAGATAAATGTAAAAGTTATTGGGAGCAATATTCATAAATCATATGATGCTTATCTTGGGACCATAGTTTCAAGATGTGAATTGCCTCTGTCGGCGATTCTATTCACAAACTCTTGTGTGGATTGCCTCAATCGGCGATTCTATCCACAAGCTCTTGTGTGGATTGCCTCAGTCGGCGATTCTATCCACGAGCTCTCACGTGGATTGCCTTAGTCGGCGATTCTATCAATGAGCTCTTACGTGGATTGCCTCAGTCGGCGATTCTATCCACAAGCTCTTGTGTGGATTGCCTCAGTCGGCGATTCTATCCACGAGCTCTCACGTGGATTGCCTCAGTCGGCGATTCTATCCATGAGCTCTTACGTGGATTGCCTCAGTCGGCGATTCTATCCATGAGCTCTCGTGTGGATTGCCTCAGTCGGCGATTCTATCCATGAGCTCTTACGTGGATTGCCTTAGTCGGCGATTCTATCCACAAGCTCTTACATGGATTGCCTCTGTCGGCGATTCTATCCACAAGCTTTTACGTGGATTGCCTCAGTCGACGATTCTATCCACAATCTTGAGTTATTGTAAGATTGTCACCTTCTAATAACCTCAAAAATACAAGTGGAAATTATTTGGAAGTCGTCACTTCCTTATGATTTACACAGGGCCCATAAAATAATTATTAGTATTAATAATAATAATCAATATTTACAATTTTTACCTCAGAAGTGCTCAATCTTGATTAGTAAGCTCCCTCTCAATCACAAGGTATCTTGAGTTTCTTCTAGAGAACATATTTTTCTGAACATACGTTTGAATTTCTGACTTCAGCAAGGGACGATTGTAGTTTAAGTTTGAGAGGACAAGTTCTTGCAATGTGGCCATATTCGAGACTTTCAAGGAGATATCAATCTGATCTTAATCGGATCTTCCTTCAGGCAGTTAGGCTTTATAGAAGGAAACCTGGCTTTGAAACCATGTTAATTTTGTGGATCAGAATTAAAATTTATCTTGTTCTATGTATTATCTATCACTGAATTGTTGTATAAATCTGATTGTCTTCTTTTATGTTGCAGGAGAGGAGGAGCATTTTTATTTCAATGTCCATTCTCACACATTTCATTTTGTATATGTAGTGGGCTGGGTACGGTCAAGCGATGCCTTGACCGGCCATGTCTTTTGGACATGTCCGATCAAGACATCACTTGATTGTGCCCCCTCACGATAATAAATGTTTGAATGAGAGACTTCATTTATCTCTCATTCAATCATTTATCTTACCGAGGCTATCATGCATTAACAATATTCTCATAAAATAAAGTCAATGTTCCTAATTAATATTTAAAATAAGTACCAAGAAGAGTTCAAGGTCTGTTATTTCTAAAATCTAATCTGAAATCTCTATTAAATCATTGCGAGCTAGCCAGAGGGAGAGTATCATCGAGGTGCTTTACTTCCAACCACAAACCTAGTAGTCTCTCGCACACCTTCCTATTGTAAGTGGCCCTGCCCTTCACGAGGGTGCAAACAAATGTTAGGTCTAATGCCATTTGAGCCTAGTGTTTTGACCCTACATGACTCCAATCAGTCACACACTATAGGTGCCTTTTAACTAGCATGATCTTTGACCAAGCAGTGCATCTAGATCATGTGAACTGACAGTCGCTTGCGAAGCAATGTGCCAACTTGGCCAAAGGTTTTCATAGTTGCAAGCACGATTGAATGTGCAGTCAATGTTCACCAACCAACTCGGCAAGTACAACGTTTTTTGGATTTTGTCATCCTGACAAGGACTAGGTTGTTTCACTCGCTAAGCTACATACTGTCAAGGATATGGAGGTCAAACATTCCTTTGTGTTTAATAGTTCATCTCTAGACCATTCTTGGTTGAACCTTCTATTATTCCACATGATGCGGATATCTTCCATTCTTATCTTGTTTATAATTCTTTTGCTTGAGCTAAATGAGTAGCAAGTAGCTTTTGGCACCATGCACATATGCTTGAATGAGCAACCTTGCCCATGCATACAGATGTGCATGTACCAACAACACAAGAGTCTTCATAATGAATCATACTTAAAGCTAAGCCTTTAAGCAACATTAGTTTTTTTTAAAACCCTAGAGGATATACTTCTTATCTGAGATTGTGCTTTCCAATCATTCACTTTCGGTTGTCTTTCAACCTCTTGACATTATTGCACAGGTATTATTACACATTACCGTGCTGCATATTTTCATTTCAACTCTTCCTCTAAAAATTGTCTAGAAACAGCTAAATATAAATAATGGTTTCTAATCATTCTAACCATTTCTTAAATCCTCTGGTAAAATGTATGATGAGGTATAATTACAGTTTCTCTTTCATGTCTTTCACAACTTTTACCGGATTGGTAATTGAATTCGTTGTTGTACGTTTCATCTCTCAAGTGAAGAACAAAAGACTTCAGCTAATGTCTATCTTCACCCTAATGATATGGGTTTGAAGTTGTATCCACAGTTCAAATTTCTTACTGATAATCGTTTGGAGTCCTTGTTTGAAATTTTAAAAGACCAACCTCTTATTTCGGTTTGCTCATAAAAGCAGAGTTTGAACAGAGATGTATTCATTACATATGGTATACTTTGAACAAAGGAAAAGCTATAGTTTCGAAGCAGAATTCTTATACATTCTAGCTTAATGAATCTTGAAGAATAAGAAATAGAATGCAATCGACCTCATTCTCTGGTCAGGAAAATAGTTTCCAATTTGCAATAGCTATGCATTAATGAAAGCACCATTCTTAATTAATAGAATAACAATTGCATTTCAAGACATATTAGCATGAGCTACATGCCTGGTAACCAACACTGGTTGCAAATGTATTCACTTTCTCACCTTTCGAACCTAGTCTCTACCTGCTGTGCTTCACAGTCAGCTCTTTAGTTGCAGTTCTTTCTCTTCAGTGCCAGAGATTAATGAGAAATCAGGAGATGTTAAATGTATTTATTCCTCAAACCCTTTTAACATATTAAAATACGGAACTCAAAAGTTCTTTTTATCAATTCTCAATTTCAAAATCAGTTATCTGAATTCCATACTTACATTTGAATTTGAATTGAATTTAACCCATGATGATTGGGTTTGATAACAAATTTCCCCAAAAATGGGAGGGTGGCCGCCTTGAACATTACACGGCTTGCATCTTACAATAGCAATTTATCATATTGCCAATATCTGGCTTGTTAGCCGATACATGTATTATTGTATTAATCCCAAATTGATTTATTATGTAATTCAAAGAATTTAGTTATATATAACGTTGTATTTATATGAATTCTGATCTATATATTCTTCTATATGTATATAGGTATACATGTGCTCGTATCACTTATTTGCACACATATGCACATGTACACACATGCGTATATGTGTGCAAATAATTGTATATCTAATATATGTACATAATTGTATATCTAATATTTTGTTAATTAATTGTAATCAAAAGACCATCATGGATTTGATTGGTGAACCGCTTATTTTAAACTTTAATGAAAGCTCATGTTGACATTAAAAGTTCACATTAAAGAAGGAAACCCTAACGGCTCAACTGTCTTTCTAGGGCTTGACAAACTTGAACCTAGACCTCGACATTGCAACCCTAGGCACCAACAACCCTAGAGGTGTCTTATACTTACAGGCTTGATACAACTCATATGGCAGCTTGACCTTCCATTTGTTTACTCCCTCTACCAGATGATACTCCCCCTCCCTTCTTGAAGGACGTTGAGTTTCTTGCATCCACTTAATCATAAGAATGTAGTTAGCTGAAAACTTATATCTATTAAGCTTTTCAATGTCATAACATTAATTCATATATATGCTTAATCTATATCATTTAAAAAGAAACTATGAATCCACAATTCATATAAAGTTCATGATGACATCATATTTCTAAGCAAAATAACATAGCAGAATGTTTGTGTAAAAGAGGGATGTAACATTGGTCAATTATCTGGACATTTCGGCACTTGGAAAAGATCTGTTTGCATGATATGTCATCATTAGATCTACTTCACATGCATTGAGTTTATTGGGGTCTAATTATTTCAATTTGAAGAGTTAGCATGAGTTTTTCTGTTCGTCCTAGCAAAGAGTATTGATGAGTCTTGGCATAATGGAATCTTTACACATCTTAGGTGGTTGGATCTTTTGCCTTATTTGTATGGGCTGGTTCATATTTGAACCAACCACATCAAGGGGTAGATCAGCTTGGGTTATTAATATTAACATAGACCATGTTGTAGGAGTGATTTGGTCTAGTGTTGATCATGACACTACGTTTGCTATATCAGATCTTGAGTGTCCTCACAAACTTTGGACTAGACTTTGGGAGACGCATAGAGACCCCCATATCTCTCCATTTCCAGAGGATCTTGTAGCAAATTTTCTTATTTCCTTTGCACATGCAAATTGCATACATTTTGATGATGATACTTTAGAGAAGTTTGAGTATGTCACAAGTCTTGTATGTTTAGATGGATTAGAGGCTTGTTTCCTAGTTCCTTTTCCTCTAATTAAGATAATATCTTCATCTTTTGTTGTTCTTGATCAGCTTGGCCTTGGCATATGCATGGCCCCATTGATTCTGTACAACAAGACATGCATCTTCCAGATATAGCTATTTAGGATTCGTATTTTGTAGATACATCATCCTTGTTTGTAGAGTTTCGAATTGCAGATTTGGAGGATTATCTTGAGGACATTCATCTCCTCTTTGTTGATACCCTCATTAGTGTCGTCAACTCATCTTCATCGCCCATGAAGCTTTTTCTACATCAATTTTTGTTGAGTCTTGATTGTCACCTTTTACATTGATTGGGCATGTACTATTGGTTTGTGGCATCCTCATCTTTCGTAGGCATAGGGGAATTTGAGTAGTTTCTTGTGGCACATAGTATGTGGATTTGGATTCTTGATTCTTCTAGTTTATGGGAATGGCTTCTCCAATCACTAGTGGATTTCTTTCTTCCTAAAGGGAGAAATGTTGTTTGCAGGTAGTGGATTGTGTTCTAACTTCAAGCTTTCATCATTGGCACAGGTTCTACTTCTTTATGGAGGGATTCTTATCCTCATTTTATCTCCCCTATAGGGAGAACATCTATTGTACTTATGTTATAGAAGCAGTCCACGGGGGGGTCACATTGAGTCCCATCCTTCTCTCACTAGTGTAGCTATTTTATTTTCTCTCTTCTGGAGAGTATTGTTTTTCCATGTGGTTTTATCCTTTTCTTCGATTGTGAGAGATACATTTGTTTGTACAAGGGAACCTCACCAGGCCTTGTATCCCTTACCCATCCATGCATCCATTCATGCTTTCATGCATTCATCTTTGCATTCTTCATTCAGGTTTTAGCTTCTCCTTAAGTTAATCTTAAGGGGGGGTGTTAGAGTAATTAGGACAATTACCTAATTAATTATCTAATTAGTTCATTTATTACTTTATTAATTCAAGGTAAACTTAGGAGTACATTATCTTTTATTAGGTTGAGCTATATTTAGCACATGTTTTCTCATTCATTATGATGTGAACACTTGTCAAGCTCTTTTGTAATCCCATCCTTGGGTTTTCATCTAGGAATTTATCTTTGTGCTTTTATAAGCATTCAATTATAATCTATCCAATTCATTTACAGGTTAATCTCAATATTAGATTCCTATTTGGATCAATTCTTTCTCAAGGTTGCATAATTAATGACTTTTTTTCTTTAGATGTGATAGGCATTTTGGTTATAAGTTATTTCTAGGAGCTATGGGGTTAGCTATCAACTCCAACATCCACAACAGAGCATAGCTGCAAATGGCAGACCTCTATACTTTTAGTCTATGAATAGAGGGATAGGAACATGAAACATGAAGTATAGAAGTTCCTGATGGCTAGATAAGATAGACTGAGATTACACTGGTACTACATAACCCAATGCTCATCCCAAGGAAAACTACCATTAGAAATGTTGTGACATTTTCACACATCGTGTCATTGCAAACGGGGACCCCCCTTTCTTTTTTCTTTTTAGCCTATGTGTTTTTGCTTAGTTTGCATAGCCCTAGCTCTTAAGGAAGGTGATGTCTTGTAAGTCCTGAATGAATGTTGAGCGCCCTCTGCAATGACTTGAATGTGAAACCTTGTCCTGGGAGTTTGGATAGATTGAGTCAAGAAATTCTCTAATTCATAGGTCAAGAATGGGTAAGTTGAGTTTAGAATTCCAATTCCAGGATAGGAACTGAATGTATAATCCACTGTTTAGACTGAAAAATTCCTTGTTTTGAGATTAGAAATGTTCAACTCTCCCAAGGAATAAGAATGGAAGTTGTCCATATTCAAGACTAAGGGTGTGATCAAGTTAGGAATTCAAATTTCGGGCCTAGAATACATGAGTAAGCATCAAGACTGAGAAAGGAAGGTGGAAATTCACAATGTTGACAAAGTTGCTAAATGTTGTTGAAAGCGCAAAATGTTGTCAAAATTGTCGAAGAAAAGTTCTCATTGTCGTCAAGGAAAGTTGTCAAGAAAATGAAACAAGGAAAATGTTAAGTATGGAAAATGAGGGAAAATTTCCAAGGAATGTGATACTTAGACAAGGAAAATTCCTTGTCAAGGTCGGATTTTCCGATCTTGATAGGAGGGAAAAATTAAGGAAAATTCCTAAGTTGAAAAGATGAAATTTCAAGGAAAAAAAGATCAAGGAAATTCCAAGGGAAACCATAGAAAATCATGGATTATGAAAGAGAATTCCACTTCCAAGTCATGGAATACAAGAGATTTCCTTTCCATTGAATAGAAATGTTCACATTTCCTTTTCAAGACTCATTTCCGCTCAAGATTTCCATTCCAAGATGGAGATTTTCATTCTAAGGCATGGAAAATTCCTTCCCTCAAGTGAAAATGTGCCTACATCATTGCTGAAGGGGTAAGGAAATGCTCTTAAGCGAAAATTTCCTCCCCTAGTCTAATTTGCGTCCCAAACTTGGAAATTCCTTGACAACATAGGAAATGCGCTAAAGTAAAAATTTCCTCTCCTAGTCTAATTTGCACTCCAAGAAGAAAAAATTCCTTTCATGCATGAGTTGCACTCTAAACGAATTCCTTCTCTCTTTCTAATTTGCGCCCAAGGGTAAATTGCATCCATGCATTGCAAATTTCCTTTCATAGGTGAAATCTTGCCCAAGAAAATTCCTTCACTACCCTGGAAATGTGTTCAAAGTTCAAACATTGCTTGTAGGTGTCTCAAATCCGCTCAAGCATGGGTGCTAATCCCTTTGTATAGTGCAATTGTGCTCCCTTGGAAGGAATTTTCCTCGTAATGTCTCAAATGTGCTCTCCAAGACATCAAGTTGGCCTCCCTTAAGGATGAGCAACAATGGGAAAGAAAAGAGTGTCAAGTCAGCCTTGAAGGGTAAAAAGAAAACAATTTAAAATAAAAAAAATTAAAAAAATTAAAAAAATACAAATCAGGTCGGCCTAGTGGAAGAGTGAAATTCGTTGAGATGAAGTATATATATAAGAGGTCAAATTAAATCATTCCTCATCTTTCACAAATCAAATTCGAAATTGCAGAGCAGACCTAGGAGAAGTGCGAATTTGTAGAGCAGAAATAAATTAATGAGCAAATATGGGAATGTGTTTGGAAACGGAGAAATCAATTTACATTTATGTGTTCAAGCAAGGTCAAATGCAACATCAAAGAGGGTCGACCTGACCTGGAAAAACAATAAATACCCTTTGAAAATTAATTTCAAATACAAAGAAAGACCTAGCAAGGAGCCGACCTGAATGAGGGTAAGAGAAATTTGAAGTTGCAAGTGAAAAGTTAACCAAGTTGGCCTTCCTTAGTGGGGAATTGTAATTTACTAATTCCTAATGGAGCACATATATATTTGAGACATCAAATGTTTTTATTTTCAAAACTAATTCAGATGGCAAATTGGGCTTAATTAAGGCGATCACCAGCAGAGTGAGAGTGAATTACCTAGAGAAATTAGACCAGATCCTAAGGGAGGCGAGTTGCAAGGCAGGTCACAAGGAAACTCACATGCAGATCAGACCTAAGACTTGCATGTCCAGACCTGAAATTTTATTTTCAAAGTGGAAAAGTCATTTCCAGACCTGGAGTGAAGGTGTTTGAGAGTGATTGTCAAGGTTTTCCAGACTTAAAATGTTATTTCCAGATTTAGGAAGGGCTTTGTGATGCAATTTTGGTGCATTATTGATGTTGTTTCACAATAGAAGAATGATTGTTATACATCTTGTTTAAAGATCTTTGAGATACATTAGAAATGCAAGGTTTTGTGTTATCATTTTCTTATTTTAAACTTCTCGCATTTCATTTAAGGAATTCGGGAATTTAACGTAGGGTTTATTCACAATCATAATCTAAGGCATTTTCCCTTTCTCTTGCAGGAATTGAATGGAAATGCAAGTGCATGACAAGAGCAAAGGAAAGAACTCAAGACATGAGGATGAAGGCAAGTTGACATTCAAGGTGAAAGATTCAAAGGTTGAAAATGGAAATACATCACAAGAAGGAAAATTCACAAATGTGAAGATGGAAAAATGAAACGTGATCAAGGATGAATGATAGCTTCAAAAGAGTTAATCAAAGTTAGAGACTTGATCATCAAGATGATGCAATTTGGGAATATGAACCATCACAATCAGTCTAGTAAGGTGATGATGTTGAGTATCAAGAGATATTGCAAGGAGAAGAAAGTTTACAACAAATGCAAGCTGAGGTGGTGCCTGGTCATCATTGACCAATTTAGTGATGCCAAGTCAACATGTCTAGGTGCATTGAACCTAACTCATCAAAGGAGGAGCGAGTGACATATGGCACTACATCAAATATTATTCAATGTGCCTAACCTCATTTCTTACTGGTCCTTCACCTAAAAGGACGTGTATTCAAAGCAATGTAATTTTCTCATTGGTCAATGAGGTGTTAGTTGTAACTAACCCTAATTAAGGTTTTGTTGTCCAAATCTTGGCCATTGATTTAGAATCAATCCTGGCCCTGGAATTGTAATTCAAAGTCTATAAAAGGCTTGGCCTTTTCATTTGTAAGGAGTGAATTAGAAAATAGGAGTAGTAGTTAGCAAGTAGAGTAGGGGGAGGAAGCTAGATATTGTTGCCAAGACTATGTTGAAATCAATACATAACTTTCATTGAAACTATGGTGAATCTGTGTCTTGTTTCTACATTTTGCATGGTTTCTAGTTACTTCTCAAATTTAGTTGAAGTTCATATATTATGGTGTATACATGTGAAGATATTTGATGAATTCCTTGGTGTTCATACTATTTGTAATTTGTTGATTGCAAATTGCAGTGCATGGTTAGTCTGAACCTCATAATTGGTAATAGTTCAATTGTGAATGTTTTATTTGGTTGGCGCCGACAAGGTATTTGAATGAATGTTTGCAATATGAAAATCTTTCACTAGCTTAGCAGATTGCACTCTTTCTATGGCATTGTGAGCTATCTCTAGTCAAGTAGAAAGTAGTTCCATGAGGAGTTTTTCTATCCAAGCATCTTCCATTATTGTCATTGTCCTTAGGTCTTAGATTAGTTTCTCTAAACCCGTTCCCTTTTGATATTTCTTTGTTTGAGTAAGTTTCCATGTTCCAGCTGTTTTGCAGAAGCGTAAGTCCCTTTGTAGTACCAGCAAGATCACATCATTTCACTTGGTCATTGTCAAGACCTGACTAAAGAAACCTTGGGGTTGCCTTACTTGATCACATTATTTAGCATATAAGGTTTCCTTGTTCAAGAGAGGATAGAATACGTAGTATTTTATTCTGTTTGAGGTGTCATAAAAAAACACATCAACAAGAACTTTCTGTGAATAAGGGCAGCAAGAATGCAATAAAAAAATCTTAATGCATCAAGGCAACATACTCTTGAAATCATTTGGAGCACTCCCATCGAGGCAGATACTCCAACTCATGGTGCTAAAGAGAAACCTACCAAAAACTGAGAAACGTAGAAAATAAAGCAGAATATTTTTGGCTGATGCAAGATTGCTGACGAGCTGGGATGCTCCTGCATTAGAAAGACATCAATATCACAAGTTTAACTAGAGGCAAGGATGCATATTCATCACTAGGGAGACATGCACAGACTGAAAACAACATGCTTTTGTCATCCACAATAAGTTGAGGATGAAATTTGAGGTCTGCCAAAAAAAGTTGATCTTGCTTCTACAATCTAAAGTTGTGCCTCTATATGAAGAAAGCCCTGCAAGAGATTAAGCTGACATGAAAAAGAAGTGGAGAACATATATAATCACATTGCATGGTGGAGCAGCTATTTGGATGTCATAAGGGGTAGATATATGGAGAAGTGTTTTCTTGTTCTGTACACACTCTAAGGCCAACCTAAACAAGTGTTAGGTAACCAAATTTGAGGTTCCCTTGAACCAATATGCTTATGACTGTGTTAGATGCTAAAGGACATGTGCCTCTCTGGGGCATAGGACTGATTTAGGAGAAGCAACAGGTGATGGGTAGCCAAAATATCTACCTGATCAACTACATACTAAAGTATTATTCAATGGATTAATTTTAAAGTATTAAAATTGAGGAAAAAATATTTGACTAAGCAAATTAAAATTACTGATCGAGCAACTAAATAGTATAAATCATCTACTCAATCAAATTCAGACTTTTCCAGTAGTAAGAAAATTTTCAGAATCCAGTAGTTTACTTGATTAAGTTAATGCCTTACTAATGCCTCCTGGAAATTTTTGCTGGCATATGCTTTCTACTTTTATAGGGCAGGAGGGATCTATTAATGTTCTATGCTTGCTATGGCATATAATACTTTGTTGCTTGACAATCCCTAATTAATTTGTATGTGGGACACTGCAGGAAAGCATTAGAACATGAATAATGTGCTATCCATCCTTTTGAATGGAACACTAGCTACTTAGATAATTCTACCAGTTTTGCATGAGAGCAGACTAGGTGGTGGCTTTTGTTCGCATGGATAAAGTACAACTGTACAATAATTAAGCCTTTTATTCCCTGTAGTTATTGGAGACATGTCTGTAAATGTATTTTGAAGTATTGAAAAACTAAAAGTTGTTAACCTGATAAATCACTTCAAAGGACTATCATGAATTCTAAGCAACAATGGCAAAAACTCTATCATTAACATTAATGGTCATTAAAATCAATATGTAGTAAATTGATCATGTCAAACATCTATATTTCCTTTAACAGAACCTATTTTTAATGAAATTTCTTTGGAAATGTCAGCTACATGTATATATAATTGTCTCTATATGGTTGCATCTATTTTACAATGCACACATTGAGTGACATGACTGAAAATGAAATCGAGGTTAACATAAAGGGTTGAGTTCTTAGTATATTTTGGACAGTAATTCATGCATATATGAATTCTGTAGTTTTCATTTTTCTCTTTTTTTCATAAAGACGAATTCAACTTCACAACAATATCTTAGTGTTAAAAGCTATTGACAGAACACTGAAGATTTCATATGGTTGCTACAAATGTTGTTTTGTCCATTTACAGAAATTGCTTACAGAGTAAACTTTTTCTATATGCACATGTTCTCATCTTTACAACCTGAGAATAGAACTATATTTCATTTCTTGTCCTCACAAGCAAATGCTATTTAGGCCATACCAAATATAAGTAAATTGCACTCGTCAACTTATCTGTAGGTAGGAAGAAGGTAATTGATATTGATTTCAATTTTTATATTCTGTTTTGATCTAGCCAAATGATTCATCTCTTACAGGAGCTTCAAAATGGGAGTCAGTGGCACAAGGACAGATGCGGAAAGCTCAACTCAGGAGGCATTCACTTATGTGCTTCAATCTTGATGCTAGTAATTTTGGCCTCAACGTCATGAAGCTTCCCTACACATTCAGGTGTGTGATAGTGACTGCATGTTATCCTTCTGTACTCTTAACCAATTAACAAATTTCCAGCTTTTGTGTATATCTATATCTGGAATTTGTGTCCGTTTCTTGTTCTTAGGTAAGCATAGCAGGTCCGGATAATAAGTTTTAAGTACCTTAGAAGTTCTTATTAATATAACTTCCTGTGGTGGGAGCTATTTACTTTATGCATCTTATTTGACAATGTATTAGGAGATTGTACTTTTTCTAATTCTATTATTGCTAGCATAAATGATTGATGCTAGACCTTTCATTATCAAGAACATCTCATGCACGAGAAGCCTGTGGAGACCACATCTCAAAATGATGGCATGCATTGTGTCATCTAATCAAATCTGATGGTTAGTACAGAGCGTGTGTTTTGAGAAGGTATTGACTGCAATGAAGTCTTCTGTGAGGCCATTACAAATATGCATTGAAAGGAAGTGTGCAAAAGAAAACATTTTTATTGTCATTTGGAAAGGGCCTGGACAGGCCTAGTATTTTAATGGCTGCCACTACCAGGATGAATTTTCTACATGTTGGTGGACTAAAACAACAGAAATCGACAGGTGCAGCTTGCAAGCGATTAATGAAGGCAATATTAATTTTAAATTCTCACAACTTGATTACGCTTTCTTCATCCTCATTTTGCCTCTATTTCTGAAACGTTCTTATGATGTTTTTTTCTGAATTATAGCTCGCTTTGCACAATTCCAGGAATCTCATGTAAGTTCTGTTCAAAGTTTATAAAGCAATAGAAATAGTTCATATCCTGACAACAACTAGGATCTGTAAGCAAACATCTCTAGTGAGAATGCAAAATTGGTCATTGCATATGGCATATTTCTTGCTGTGGGTAAATGCATTTTTTCCATGGATAGAAGAATATATAATATATATGGAGTACAGAGGAATGTGATGTACAGTGATAGACTTGCTTCATTTTGTTTTTCCTTTATCAGCTTACATCTGTTGGAGTGAATTGTTGAGCTTGTTGAGGTTGCTTAGCATGTACTAGCTGTATCGAACAAAGACAGTTGCAAATAAAGAAACAGAGAACTATGGTAATATAATGTGGGATAAAAAATGGCAGCTATTTGTACTAAAATAACGGTCCTCTGGCGTTTGACTTGGGTTTAAAATCTCTATAGTATTTATCTGCTTGCTGAGAAGAACGAAATCAAAGACACCACTAACCCACAAACAATAGCGGGTACTATACTGCCAGGTTGGAATGCTTATAGAACCTATAATATTCTGGGAGGAAGTCCTTTGACTCAATTACGGAGATACTGTGATGAAGAAATGGAAATAGATGAGGAGACAACTGAAGACTTAGCTATGGATGGCCTTCCAATAGAAATTGTAATATTCTGAGAATAAGTCTCAGTCCATTGACATGGTCACAAAGATTCCAAGTGAAGAAGAAAAGGAAATAGACTATGGAGCAGACAAATAATTTGCTATAAACAAGGAATTCTGATCTATGCAGGACGATGAATCCATAAATGACTAGGGACCTCAATCAGTGGTGAAAAGGATGTTTTATATAAGTTTGTCTATGGTTGGGGTTTCAGTGGCTCGTGGCAGCCCGTGTTATCTAACCCTATTTTTAAAATCTCCTCCGTCCTTGGCTTACCCCTTCTCTCTGTCTCGTTGCTCCCCTATCTTGAGGAGGGTTCCCTTTTTTCTTCATCTCCTCCGTCCTTGGCTTACCCCTTCTCTCTGTCTCGTTGCTCCCCTATCTTGAGGAGGGTTCCCTTTTTTCTTCATTCTTATTCTGTTTTACGTTTATTTCTCTTTAGTCTTTTTAGCTTCTCTTTATTTTTCTTTTGTTGTTTTTAGTTTAGTTTCCTTTTGTTGTTTTTAGTTTAGTTTCCTTTCTTGTCCCACTTCTTTGTTTAGGGTTATCTATATATATATAAATGATTTTTGCATACATGCACTTTCCTCTTTTCAATTTCTTCTTTCCTAGTCTCTCTCATTCTGTTTCGCTTTCACATACATATTTGCATATTCATAGCTATAGCTTCTTTGTTAACTGTGCTATATCTTATCTTCTTTGTTTTGGGATTGTTTGTTTTTATTATTATTATAAACTACAATTATATAGGGGAAGAGCACCAATAGATAACATAGTTCCAATAACCGTCACCTTATTGTCATGTTGACCCCCCAATAACCGTCATAGTGAAAACACTATGAATAAATTTGTTTTGTACCAATAGCCGATCATTTTTTGTTCATAATTGGCCCATTTGTGCACCACTATTGGAACATTTGTGCACCACTATCGAGACATTTGTCAACAAGTACTAGCGATTTTGAGTTGACGATTACTGGAACATCTTTAGTTAGGTATCAGGTGACACTTTGATATGTGTACTTTTTGACCTTTGTGTGCATAACTGATTCCATAACGTGCATCGTTACTACCCAGAAGCCAGATCAATAGCTATAAGCAATTAAGTTGCATACGAAGACAACTACAAAAAAAATATCAAAATCCAATGTATCGTTTAGGATCTGTGGGTGTGTGAAGTTAGCTATGACGGCTATTGGTGCTCTTCTCCTATTTATAACTTATCGTTTATTTCATGTATGATATCTTCAACTATATTTATATAACTATTGCTTTTATATTATATCTATCGTTATATTTTAAACTATCTATTTTTAATTATTTACTCATTTGTTGGGTCATTTTTTTCTTATTGGTGTTGTACTATAATCTATAATTATAGCTTTCTTTGAGTGATCCTTTTCTTACATTTTGCATTTTATATTTCTTATTTAGTTTGTCCTTTCTTGCTCTTAGATTTATTTTCTTTTCTTGATTTTTTTTTGTTATATGTCCTTTCAATATTTTTATTTATGTTCTCTTGAACCACGTGCATCCTTTTTTCAATCTTTCCCATCTTCTTACAAGGCAATGCTCTGCAACTTCTCTTCTATTTTGTTTGCTTTGTCTCTATATCATCTTGATGATGGATCAAAGAGTGTGATATGAAACGTCGATCCAAAAAGCTTAATACAATTAAATCCAAAAACAACATTATTTATTTATATTATGGTGTTGTTCACCAAAAGTGATAACCCAAGTATACCTGCAAATCTATCTATGAGATAGCCAATCTCAATCAATGAAACACCTCAGGGCTTGGACAACATGACAAGGATATGAATCCTTCTACTCTTCAGGCTTTGCAAAACCTAGGCGGGTATACCTTTGACGCATTTAATCAGACCTATTGCACACAAGACTGCATCAATCAAAAGCAGATGGATCTCAAAAAGTTCAAAAACTAAGAGATAACTGCAGATGGGCTAGATCCACACTTGCAACTCAACATTTTGAATCATGAGATGGAGGGACACTTCCACATAACATAAAATATAAAAAGATATTCTGATTATGGATTTTTAAATGGTGTTCTGACAACCTTTCAATATTACAAGAGACCAGTGTCTTATCCAGGCCACAGAGTCATGCATAAAACTAGATGAAAAATCTCAGATGCAAGTTCTTTTCAACATTAAATTTTCAAGTATCAATGCCTTACATTAATACAATCCTCTGTTCTGTCACAAAACCATACTTATATGTAGATATCCAATATGCATTCAAAATCATTAATGCTGGGTTTTAGGATTTAAATCCTTCCTTGAAGAATACCCAAAAAACAACATTACACTCTTAGAGAATCTAAAAGAGACAACTCAAATTATCCTTGATAATATTAAATTATGTGAATTTGAGTACATTTTGGAGACAATTTCATGGAAACTCACACATGCCTTGCATATGTGTGAACCTGCAAACTGAAACTGAACCTACAGTAAAGACAATACTGAAAACATAGACGAACACACTATCATTTGCATTGATAAAAGGATGCCATCACTGGAACCTGCAATTTCGGATTTCTCCCTTGGAGCAAATCTCTCAAAAACTGGAACCCCTACAACTGACAAGAATTGGGAATAAGAAGGAGGAGAGAAGAAAATCAAATCTGCAACTGAATTGCCAAGTGTCTCCTCTCTAACTGAATTTTGTTCCCATGAAAACTGCATCCAAAATATCCCACATTTGCCAAAATTAACCTCATAGTCGGATTCCTCGCTCCGAGAGCTTTCCGAAAATATATCACTTTATACCTTGGCCAAAAATTGAGTCCTGGGCAAATTAATTCCCCAATGTGCTCAAACATTTAAATTTTTCATTTATTAATATAGTCTAAACTATATAATAAACAATTTTAATTTTAAATTTTTCGCCTCCATATGTGCTCTGACGCCTTGCCACGTGGCAGGGTCTGATTGGCTAATGGGGTTGACCGGACGCCACCTGGGATGACACCTCATTTTTTGCCACTTGTCGGCCACGTCACCACCACCGGGCTACTTGCTTGTATGCCACGTCATTGCCACTGGGTGCCACCTCACTGAGACCCGCCTGCTGGACCGCTGATTGTACCCGCCACCTGTGTGCCACGTGGACGGCTCTCGTTCACTTTCGCTATTTCGTGGGGTTTAAACTACGTGCATCTTCCTTCGCGAAATAGCGCGAGCCGTTGATCTCTCTCGAACTTGCTCGCTCGTTAACCCGACCTTCGTCTGCAAAATTTCGCCTGTTTGCCTCGGGAAGCGTGCCCGCGTGGGGTCCACTTGGCCACTATCCAGTCAACTCTTCCGTCGCCTCAAGAAGCGTGCTCACGCGTGGGCCCGCCTTGGGTGCCATCAAGCACCATCCGTCAAAAACCTTTAAGGCTTAGACATTATACCATTGTGGAGCATTGGATATAAACATTTAAAAAGAACACTTCCTAGTGCATGTGGGATAATGATGTTAAGCCTGGAGCTTCATCTTTGAAGATTTCTCTGGGTGACTGCTTAGAAGTTTCATTTGCCAGGGCGATTTGGTTGAAAGCTTCTATTTGCTCTCCTCCTTGCCCCGCAATGGAGTCTTTGGCTTACATTTTACTAAGCATGTTACCTCATGGCCCCTCATTCATCACGTCATACTCCAAACACTACTCCCAGCGAGCATTATGGCGTACTGCATACCTGGACATGCTTGCAAACTATGTTGATTCTCCACTTCTTATATCAACAGTGACAATTGCATCATTACAAAACCCACAAAAGGAAACTGATTGCCAGATTGGTCAAATTGCTGGGAGAGAACATCGCTTTTACTTTGGCATGTACATGATAGTCTTCAATGTTTTATGTCAACAAGAGTAGCGCCCTGGTTCCTTCCACCCCACGCAGAGGGGGTTTATGGCTTTCAACAGCCGATTGCATTTGCTTAAATGTATTTTGTTTTAACATAGCTTTTAAATAGCTACGCAGCTCGCACCACAACCACACTGCAGGGAGGGAGAAGATAGTTGATAACACCTGTTAATATCAACAGCTAAGGTCTTCAAACGCTCACCACTTAACTCCACGCAGGGGAAACACTCAAGGCTCGGCTACACTCCATAGCCACGTTGCAGGGAGGTCTTTGGCATTGTCTAGAATGTCTTTGCAACCCTTTCCTCATCTCCACGCCCAGCTGAAGTCCTCTGCAAGCCATTTTAACCACCACACTGCCTGGAGGAATTACATTTGGTTGAAAGTCTCTTATTATTTGCATCCTTACCATGCCACACAGAATCCTAGAGTATCAAATGGTGTTTGCATTTGTTACAATAAACATTAACGCTGCATCCAAGTTCAGCTCCATGTCATGCAGGGAGGATAAGGAAGCTAGCAAATGTTTGCATTAACTATGAGTTTTCAACGCTTTCCATACTTTTGCTTTTCAGTACTAGCTTCTCCTAGGGAGATTGGGATTTCGGTCCTCCATAGATAACATTTTCTGGGAAGTTGGACATACATCACACATCCAAAAGCCTTAGAGATGGAACCATATCTTCCTTAAACTTGTATAGAGTTTGACATAGATGACGTATTCCTCTTGCATGAACTTTTATCATCTTCTCTTTTAGTAATGAAGGGCTATCATGTATGGCATGAGACTGAAAACAACCAGCCATGAAGTTTGAGCTTTGCAGCATTATGACCTTTGCATCTTTGTTGGGGCAGACACTTGACCCATTTTCAAGTTGTGCCTCGCTCCCAAAACAATGCATATCATATTTAGAAAGAAAGCTTGAGTGATAGTGCCATATCATTCCTTCAAACTACTTCAGCAATCCCAACTTTATTGCTCCCAAAATCAGACACAGTGATACATTGGTAAATTTGATATCTCTCTGAATTTTTTTTGGTTTAAAACTAGAATGCAAGATACGCACCATCAATCCATTAATGACAAATAAATTGAAGTCACCTCTCACCATCCCACTGGCGAATTGCAGTCGAGCCAGGTCGGACCCGAAGTGAGTCCGACCTAAAATTTTTTCGTTTTCATGCAACTGACCCCTGGAATGCTTCACGGACCTCAAACATACCTCTGGAAATGATCGGCACCATTTTCGGATCATAAAATTGCATTTTACATCCTTCAGGCAATTACGCCACAATTTTCGCATTTAATCGCGATGACGTAATTTTCAAACCTGTCAAAACACCTTTCTGGAGCTCGCCATCTGACAGGCATGTACTTTGATATACAAGGACGACATCTACCAAACGGTTTCTCAAGACGAGTCCCGAGCGAAGAGATATTAGTTTCCGAAAACGGCCAACTGGCTTTGTCGACACTGCGGACCTGATGAAGTCAATGTTCTGGCAACACATGATGCCTTTCTCAAAAATATCAAACGACCTCCGTAGGCCCTCAAATTTGAAACACAGGTACTTTGAAGTACTTATTAAATCTTTGAATTCTCAGTTTGATCACCAGACTAACAAGATGCAAATGGCGCACACACAAAAATAGCTACTTGAACTGATATCGCACTGGAAGTACGAATAACTGAAAATGACGGCAAAATGAGCTCTTTTGAAAACCGATCAAACGGATTGGTAGAGCCTTGAAATTTGAAACGTAGCTCATCATTTATACCAACATTGGCCCGGAACAGACATTATGGCATGACGCTTACTGAGGCAACTTTTACACTTATGCGAAACAGGGCTCCGACTAGCTGTCGAAACAGGGACTTGCCAAAACACACAAACTGCAAACGGAATCGGCTTCAAAAACTGAGCAAATGGATTCGTTAAGACTTGAAAATTTGCGAGCTCACTCGCATTTATGCATAGGATTGAATCCACTTTGAATTTCTCCATTACGATCAATAGGGCAAAAGATGTAATTGCTCAAAGTAGGCTACTCTATAAAATCTGCATTTGTGCCTAAAATGCACTTCCAGCTCACCCCTCAAACTGGGTACCTCATAAACTTATCCAAAATAAATTCTGAAAGTTGCACATCACTGAATAGGCCAAATGAAAGGTGTGGGACATGAATCCCGAGCCTTACCCTCTGAAAATCAACCGGCTCCACTCTGCCCTCTCGCAAACTAGGCCATTCAAATTGACTTATTTGGGTGCCTTTCTGACATACACAGCAAAAATTTGAAATAGGCCTATAAACTTGACTCAGTTTTAAATACTCCCAACATATGGAATGTGGAAATCTCTTATCATTAAGTATACATTTATTAATTAACTGTAAAGAATCATTCTTTAATCAACATTCTATAGAATAGAAGAAACAATGACTAGATTACTTAAAAAATGCTTCAAATATAGTGTATGAGCTTTGATTTTTTTTACAACAATTAAATTAGTGATAAGTCGTCCTAAAAGATTCTTAACCATGTAAAGACAATTTCTACAACATATTGAATCGGAAGTTACACAATGAAGATCTGGAAAGAATTAGTCATAATCATGTTAAGGCAAAGAGTCTCATAAAAACACATAAATGAGTAAAAATTTGTTTGTTGAAGCTTAAAAAGGTTTTGACAATTTCATAGTCTAGGACATGGCTACAATTGCTAGATGTTATTGCTAAACCATTACACGATTGTTAAAGTTTGATAACTTGAAAATTACACATAATCTTAGGCTCACAAAAGGTACCACTAGTGGGGGCTTCTAATAGAATGCTAACCATATATGAGAAACATAAATAAAAAGTTGAAGCATCCCGTGCTTTAGGCTCTAGACTAACTCCCTAGCCAAATGCATGGTTTTCATTGTCCACCATTGTCTGAAAAATATTATAACCCTATGAACATAACTATTAAGGAGAAGGGGAAGGATACAAGAAGATAAAAAAATGCTAGACATTCAATTTTTCCACCTCAACATTTATCCTAAGGATATGAATGCTTTGTGGGAAATTGATGTCTTGAAAAAAGTTGATTTCCCATTTGAGATTTGTGACTATCCTATCTAATAGCTCATTCAATTCTCTTTTCCCTTGAAGACATTCATGAATGGCACATCAAAATTGTATAGTATGCCATCCTTTAGTTCTCTCTATGAGGATGATCAAGAAATCTACCTAGAGCAACTATCTATAGCCTACATGCTAAAAATAACTTCTAGGAGTGAATCTATGAAGGTGGATTTCTTTAAGTACCTTAAAGAATAGATCCATGAGTAGTTGCCAATTTTATCTCTAGCAAAGTCTTCAATTTTTCTTCCTTCTTCACTTGATATTTTATTAGCGTGTAGATTTCTACGTGGGGATAAATCCAAAGATGGCACATACAACAAAGAAGAATATGTAGATAATTATTCTATTTAAGTATCAAATCTTTTTATGCCTTGCTCCTTTTTATTGCTAGTGATTTGTGGCTATAGAAAATAGACTTCTCCTTCATATTTTGTTGTTTGATGATGTATATGGGGCAATGGCATTGAGATATAAGTACAAGTGAGGACACATTGTTTGATCACAACCTCATTTGATGTTGTGTGGGATTTTTGGATGTAGAATTGCAAGCTTTTTGTCCCAAGCCTCACTTTTGGTCCACAATAATCTTGTTGGCCTATTTTTTATTGCACTAATGGTTAGCCCTAGGGTTCACCTCCAATCACATTAAACCTTTCCGCCAATGTGATCCCTTGCTAGATGTCATGTAGCCTACTCTTATGACTTTTACAAGAAAGGCATAATCCACTTTCCTAGGAATAGTGCAAGTTGCTTGATCCACTACATTCAACTACATCTAAGGGCTTGTGGCGTGTGAAACCATTTTTTAGTGTTCCCTAGTTGCAATGACACTTGATAGATCAATTTAAGTATCCTAAATCTCTCTTTGACATCAAAGGAAAATTTGCATAGATTTTGCATCAAGTGAGATTCTTAATTGTTCAAATTTAGAAATATGACAATATGTTCCACCTTCCATTCGTGTCTACCTAACCTCCCCCTTGCCACTTTAGACTTAATGGTTCACCTACCCAAGAATGGCCTAAGAAACCTTAGAGGGACAAAATGCATTAAAAATTGTGTGGTAATCTTCCTAGATGTGGCTCAACCATTAAAACTTAGGCATTTATGCTCATTTCCTTTTTCTATTCCCATCTTGTCAAGTTCATAGTTGAATCTTCTCTCCCTTGGCTATCAAAATATACTATTTAAATGTAGGGCGAATCTCTATTGTGGGTTGAGAATTCTCTATACATGGTACATATGCCATTTTAAAAAAATCAAATGTTCTATGTAAATGAGCTATTGCGTCTTGTATGTAGAGTGCTATCTCACTTTTTGTAACTAAATATGGGAACCTCTGTATATATTCCTAGGAACAATTACATTATATCATTTACAATTGTTTATTGTTATAAAAAGCATTAATATAAGAAGTTGTTACTCAAAAGTTCTAACTCTTTTTATGTATATGAGTTGTCTAATGTATATGAGTTTTAACTATGATTGTTTTTGTTGACTATCCATTTTTAAAATTTTTTTTAGAATAAATATATTTGGTATAAGTCTTTGCAATTTATGTTGTTTTCTCTTGTGCATCTCTATTCCCCTTTTCTATTTTGGAAATAAGAATACATAGAATAGATAAGGAGCTAACCTTATAATCCTCGAAATTGGTTCTATATCTACATACCTTTTCATTATTGGTGGTCCCACATAGTACTTTTATTCTAAAAAAGTTATTAGAGCATCAACAATATGATCTAGAGTAGTCAAGAGGAAGTAAATCATGATTTCATGGTCTATTTTATCAAATTACTCTAAAAGATTGGCTATGGCAATGTAGGTAAATTTGCACATGTGCCTAGGCCTCATATTGAGGAAATGAATAAACTACCAGTTACTTGATAAAAATATAAGTCAATTTATAAGGCGCTATGTCTTATGAGACCTTTTATGTGAATTTGACCATGACAATATTGACCTATAGAGCGGCTCAAAGAAAGTTTTGAAAACGAAGTTTAGAGTGCTCAATAGATACATGGTGGAAGTAAAATAAATTATGGCACACTATTGAGTACCTTAGATAATTTCCTTTGGATAAACAAGTTGAGAAACTTCATGGAAATGATCACTCAAGCCTAACATCGGGCTTCACTCATAAGGCCTCTAGAAGGGTGAGAAAAAGTACCCTTATATTAGAAGGTAAATATTCTAAAGTTGAATTTTAGTTCTGACGAATACATTGTTATGCAAACTTCTAGAGGAGCCCTACATACTCAATAATACTTTGCATATATGAGTCACATGGGATTGAAATAACAACAACATCAACTAGACGTCCTCACTCAACAAGTGCCTCATCAAACAAAGGTCCCCACTTATATAAATGAGGGAACAAATACAAACAACTATAGCGGGGTATGTTGGAATCAAGGAACACTGAGAGGGGGGTGAATTAGTGTTATGTAATTTTTTACTTTATTTACCTGTTCTTTCAACCACTTAATGCAAATGAAGAAAAACAAAGTGCAGAAACCCAAAGCAAATAACAATAACACCATAACACTAGAATTTTTACGTGGAAACCCAGTTAAGGGAAAAACCACGGTGGGATTCAAACCCACAATATTAATATACTCTGTTAGAAGTATAAAAATATTACAAGAGGGGAATGCACATGCATTTAGGCACACTGGCTAGAGCTCACTGCTCAATTACAAGTAATGGCTACAACCCCAGAAGGCTCACTGTCTTACAAAAGATTACTTATAATAATTGGAATGTCTGAATTGATAAACAACATCTACAAATGCCTAAAACAGTTCCGGTTAAGCACAAAATACTGTATCTTACTCAACTGTGCAACACCACTCTGTTTTGCTATTCTGCTGTATTCCGGAGCACAAATCTTTCAATTGCGCACGTGAAGCTACACACAATCACTTATACACACATCACACGTAACCATCAAAATCATAAATGATCAAATCAATCGGTCTAATATATCCACAACATCAATTTAGGTCTCCATCATGTCGGCTTCAAGAACACAACACAAAAGATGAAATGTGTACACAAGTTAGCTCAATCTAATTAAAATCAATCATGCGAACCAAAACAACATGTCCACACGCTTCCCACATGTTGGCTTAACAACCTCGAAAACACTAATAACTACCAAAATCACTCTGCATGATCTACACAATGAATCTTTACATGCTATTGCTAATAACCATTGTTCTAGCTAAAAACCCGTCTACTGGATCTTCCAACTTACCCAAAACTTATCACTGGAAGACACAAACCTGGAATAAGGCATATTACATGACCACAATGCATCTCCGAGATCCGCAACACCAAATAATCAACAAAACTGAATCACCAACCAGATTACTATACACTCTACCGGATGACCTGATCTACTAACCGGACCTCAATCAATCTTCCGGTGTGAATGAATCATGAATTAGAGATTGGATATCTGACTCAAGTTTCCATCAATGACAACATCTGATCATCAATGTAGTGTCTCTTGCCAACAATCTCCCCCTTTGGCATTGATGGCAACACTTAGTGAAAAATGACCAAGTGTCAGACCAAAACCAAATTATATACACTACAACAATAATCTAACTACGTGACTTCCCAAAAATCAACGACTTCCCCTAAGATCAACATTTTTTCACTGCTATACACACCCCCTTTAACATTAATGACAAAGGTAGAATTGTGGAAATAAAAAATGTAAGCCAAAAATGCTATATACATATGTACACATTGTCCTTTTGCACACACACAAAAAATTGAAGATGTCTGCATATGGATTCTTCAATGTGTCCAAGTGGCTATCCCAACCCTTCTACAGATTCTCCAACATTGTTATGAATCCAATAAACAAATGGGCTTGTGCCTCTGCTATTTTTACATCTCCAAGATCACCATTGGCTAGAG
Source organism: Cryptomeria japonica (assembly GCF_030272615.1). Classification (NCBI taxonomy): domain Eukaryota; kingdom Viridiplantae; phylum Streptophyta; class Pinopsida; order Cupressales; family Cupressaceae; genus Cryptomeria; species Cryptomeria japonica. The sequence goes on along the minus strand of NC_081411.1, from coordinate 574,385,337 downwards.
CATCTTGAGTATCTTTAAGGGCACTCAACATAATGTCCAACTTAGGAGTAATGAGACTCCTAATTTCTCCAACTCTGCCAATTGTTCTCTCCCGGTCATGACTCAGACTTCTAATTTTCTCCAGTAATGATATTACTTGATTTTCATGACTACTCAATGATACTGATAGGGAATCAACTAACTGATATATGTGTTCAAGCTCATTCTCATGTACCTTAGACTTCTTCTTGATGTCTGCAGTGAACTTGGTTAGAGATAAGCATGATTTATATAAGTTCCCACCTTCAGATAATGTATCTTTCATGTTCTTCATACATGCATCTAAGGTGACTCTATCTTTGGCAATCATCCTTTTCAAATTCCAGAGCCTCTTGGCATTGAATTCATTTTGGACCTTTTCCCCAGCAGAATTTTCAAAAGATTCAAATTGTGTATTCACCAAATTGGTCAAACTTTCTAATTGATTGGATGGAGTGTCTAAAGTATCCTTTTGAAATGAGGGCATCAACTTCTCCAAAATACTGGTTGCCAGGGTTAGCAACATACTATCCTCTGTATGAGATTTCAAAAGATCCTCATTGGTTTTTGCTTGGGCAAATGATGCAAGTTGAAGCTTTTAAATTGGAGACAGAGAAGCAAGGTTAATCAGACCTTGATTAAACTCTGCATCATCAATGACTTGCTTTCCTTTCACTGAATCTGTAGTGTCTTTTGCCTCAGTCTTGACTTCAACTTTAACCTCCACCTTTTCTTTTTTGCATTCTCAGGAATCAGAGGATTAGCAACATCAACCAGAGGATTGTCAACCTTGTCCTTTCCATCATCTTCTTTCCCCGCATCTGCATCCTCAACATTAACCTCTACCTGCTCAAAACTCTGGACTTTTGGGACAAAAGTATCATCTACTATCTACTCTGCTTTCAAATTCGATTCTTCTTGCCCTTTGACCTGTTTAACTTCATACTGATTATCCAACAAAATTTTTGTCAAAATCTTCTCTGTTTCCTTTGCAACTTCATCAATCTTCCCTAACATGATTTTATTTACTGTGCTTACTCCTGAATTCATTCTTTGCTAATTTAAGTAATATATCTATCTCTTCCTTAGAAATGACTGAACATAAGTTGACTAATATATATTATTTCAGGTTCTCATCTTGCTTATTTTCTATTTGCCTTTTGGCATCCAAAATGTCATACAAGCTCTTGGGTATGACTGTCATTAGTTTGATCAAAGCTTTACTATATACATTTAAATATTGTATGATTGCTTCTTCCAAAGTTTTTTTCCTGGATTCATCAAAATTGTCATACCATTCTGCTAATGGCTTCAAGTTACCATTCTTAACAAATTCATTCATAATCTGTTCTAATGTTATAGGAGGTACAATAGTGAATTTACCTTGTTTTAGTGCCTCATCAAACTTAGATGTCTTGGATTTCTTACTGGATCTTGTTCTATCAGAAGGCTTCTTTGTGATCTTGGTGACTTTTGGAGCTTTGGCCTTCACCTTATTCACTACCTCATCAGATTCAGTCTCTTCTTCATCCACAATCACAAATCTGACCGTCTTCCTCTTCTTCTCACCAACATCAGATGGCTTGATTGAAGATTTTGGCTTGCTTGCTGGATTTGTAGGACCGGAGGAGGGAGTTTCACTTCTGTCTTGACTTGGCTTAGGAGTTGTTTCCAGTTTGGTATTCTCCATCTTCACCGTTTGCTCCTTAGAGAGAGTGTTCCTCACTCTGGGTTTTTGGACAACCTCCTTGGTTATACCCATTCTCTTTGCAAGAGCCTCAACCTCTTTCTAGACCTTCTTTTGTATTGTAGGCTTCTTGAATTGTTGATGCAATTTTAGGCTTTTCTCCTTGTATGTGCCAAACCTCTCCTCATTGGGGTCCACCAGTTTACTCAACATATGCTGTGCATACAGTTCCAAAATCTATTCTTCCACCTCATATCCCATTGGCATAATCCATACCATTCGAGGCTCTACGACTTCCATCAAACATTGATTTGTATCTACCATAAAGCAGATGGTGTCTTGATATTTTTCTACAATGGTCTTAGGGATTCTCTGCCTGTCATGTATTTCTTTCTGGAAGTTTTTGAAGTAACCCCATAGATTCTTGTTATGGATCTTAGAGTCACCAAAATTGTATAAGTATTCCCGGATCCGAACTCCTACTAGCTCGTCAAAGGCCCACTGCACTTGCCCAACACCTAGAACCTCTTTCACAAAGTAGAAAACAAACATAGAAGTAATGTTCTGAACTTGAAATGATGTTTCTTATTTTCTTTGATCTTCTTTATGTTCTTAATAAGCTCACTTTGGAGAAACTCACAAAGATCACATTTCTTATTCTCCCTCATCATTTCATAAGCAACATATATGGAAGTACTGAAAACAAAATTTTCTCTGCTGGAATAATAGATCTTACAACCAATGACCATTGATGCAAACTTGATATCATGCTCCAAGATGTTAATTGTCATTATCCGTTTATCAAATTTTGACCCTGTTGCATTAGTCACAATGTCATTCTTCACGACCTTTAGGGATGACAACCCTCTGGATGCACATAATCCAATTACAACTTGAATAACTATCTTAGTGATCTTGTGGGGCTTGTCCCACCATATGAACTCACTATATACTCGTCTCAGTATAAACTGGATCCATTCCTATTCATAGAACAACAAAAACCTAACGAGCTGTGCAAAACCCTTATTTTCCAATTCTTAAAATTCTTGAAATTCTGGTTTCAATACCAAACTCTTATCTGATAGCTGATTATTGTATAGATTCAATATTTGCGAGCTACCCAATTCCTCAATGAGACAATGCATATATACCCTAATATCATCAATATGCAGTACTCCGTAGGGCATCGATGAGAACACACTCTTAAGATCATCTTCCATAGAGATGAAGGGATGATTCTGGAAGTTAGGTCGGTCACGCTCAGTGATTTCAACAACCGAAGGAGTTGCAGTACCAGACATAGCCATCTTACTAATTCCAAATTTCAAACTTCAACCGAAAAGGGGTTTCACTGTTAAATACCTTTCAACAGGATGTAAGATCGCACACCAAATCTGGATATTGCTTGGAATCTCTGCAAATTCTCTTTCAGTACACTCTTCTACTCTTTTCACTTGGAATGCAATGTGACAAATGAAGTGATTAAGTCACTTTTTATTTGCCGCAAACCTAAGTTTTCATCGCAATAAATGCACTTAACTCTAATACTTTCAGATACTCTGCATTTCACAAAGATCTTTTGCGAACCTTCAAATCCATCCGAATTCTTTTGGAAATTCCTCAAAAGAATCTATGATCATCGCATACACCTCTACAACCTATCGAAATTAGGCACAAATCTCAAATAGGGGTTTTGAAAGATTTTCCTGAAAACCTCCCCCTAAGGCCGAATGCCTTAGCTTAGTTACTGGATGAGGTTCCAATACCAGAATCAAGTGCGGACCCATTTACTGCATTATCATCACTCTTCTTGACCCAAGTCTTCATATGATCTCTGATCTCCTCAAATTTTTCTTTGCCTTTCTCACCAACCTTCACATTCTTGTTCTTGTCTTCCAGACCTTTCCTATTCACATTTATGCTTCTGCAATACTTAGCAATGTGACCGGATTTGTTGCAAGCATAGCAAACAACATTTCCTTGTCTAGGTTTGAAGTTCATCCGATTTCCTCTTGATCTACACTGATTAACAACATGTCCAAACCTCAAATTTTTTGGGCGGAATGGAGAGGAGCAGAGCAGAGAAGGGGAATGGTCGGGCCCAACATTCAATTTTTTTGGGCGGGAGATCTGGTTCAGCAGCAGGACAACATGTAGTAGGACATTCAGGGAGTCCTTTGGAGGGGGAGAGTTCAGATGGTAAGGAACCTGATGCCCATTTGGATTCGGGGGACCCAAGTGGGGGTCCCAGATCACGCGTGGAGTAGATTGTAGCAGACAAGGTGGATGATCAGGTTCAAAATTCAAATTTAGGGGGTGACAAACCTGAAGCAGTATCACGACAACAGGCGGCAAGCAGTTCAGGGGGACATGTGAAGGGAACATAATCTAATGGGAAGGATCTCGAGACCCCTTTGAATTCGGGGGACCTAGATGGGGGCCCCAGATCGACTGGACGCATTGGTAAATGGTCCTCGCTATTTGGTATCAAACCCAAAGGTAAGTCGTCCTTGCCTTCGGTTAAAAATACTTCGAATGCTTCTCAAGGAAAGTTTGCCATTTCCATTCTGGATCAAATTATAGATCAAAATATTTCTTGGATGGAAACTACTCTGATGGGCGAAACCTAACATAGAGGTTGTTCGGGGATTTGTCAAGAGAAAATGGAATTTGAAAGGTCAGGTTGATGTGGTCGCTATGAATAAAGGATGTCTTTCCTTTTCTTTTTCATGTGAGGAGGACCACAGGCAAATCCTTTGCAATGGTACCTGGGCGATAGGTAAATATTTAATGTATATCCAGAAATGGTACCCTAATGCGGGTATGGATGATAAGTTTGTGGTCCAAGTCCCGGTTTGGATAAAGCTACCTGGGTTTCCTATGGAATATTGGGAGGAAGATGTGTTTGCTGGGATAGCCAATGCTTTTGGGGAGCTTCTCGCCATTGACATGGTCACAACATCCAGAAGAAGACTTATTTATGCTAGAATCTGTGTAGGGATTGGGCCTGAGACGAATATGCCAGAGGAAATAGAGATAGGATCTAAACTAGGCAAATGGATGTAGAATATTATTTATGAATCAATCCCTTTTGATTGCTTTCACTGTAAGAGAGTAGGGCATTGGGCTAAAAAATGCCCAAGCAATGTGGCCAAAACTCAAACCCAAACTAAAGTTTGGAAACAGGTGGATAACTCTTTGAAAGTTTCTCCTTCTGATTGTTTGGATCAGGAAAAACAGTCTCAGGTAGGAAGGACAGAGGAGGTATTAGTCAGGGAATCGGGAAATGAAATGAAGAAAGGAGAGCATGATAAGATCTCCTAGTAGGAAAAGGAGCAGGAGAATAGTGGAAAGGATTCTAATGATGGAGAAAGAAAGTCACTAGGCAACAGTCAAAACAATCAAAAGGATATGACATAACAACATTTAGCTCAGAGTGAGACACGTGATGGTAGTCAGATGGATAAGGGAGATAGTCAATCCAAAGATAACAAGGAAGAGGGAGATAATTTTAACTCAGTAAGAAAGTTATCCGAGTCAGAAAATGGAGCAAGCTGGATCCACGATGCACAAGCTGACAACATTTATGAGCAAGGGCTCTCGGAGATATCATTAGCCTCCCCAGCTTAGGTCAAATTGACTTTCCTGGAGGAAACTGAACCAAGATGGGGAGATGAAGAAGATATAAAAAGGCTTTGGGAAAGAGTGGGACTAAGCAGGAGGAAGAAGAAGCAATGGAGGATAAAAGAAAGAACAAGAACAAAAAAAAGAATAATAATAGCAACAACAATAATATATCCACCAGAAATACCAGAAGCATACTAGGGGATGTGGGAGCTCAACACACATCACTTGACATATATTCAAACACAAAGAAGAGAACCATGGAAGCAAGCAAGAATCTAGCAGACGGGACTCAAAGAACCATCTTTGAGGCAGGTATTTCTAAAAAGCCATGAATATTATTTCCTAGAACATTCGAGGATTGAATAATCTTCACAAACATGATTTAATAAAAAGTATGATTAGAGACAAAAACCCAGATATTTTTTGATTCAAGAAACCAAAATGCCTAAGGATAAGGTTGAATGTTTGAAAATGTTTAGTAACAAAGGAGTTAGTGGTGGTAGTTCAGAAGGGGCATCATGAGGTATTGCTACTTTCTGGAATAAAAATAATGTAAAAGGAGAAGTGTTGATTCAAGACAACAATCTGGCATGCATTAGATTTAAGCATCTGAAAGAGGGTAATTCTTTGGTCTTAAATAATGTGTATACCCCAAACACCAAGACTGGTAGAAGTGATTTCTAGAAAAGCTTATCCTCGTTTAGAAGTAAGTTTGCTGAAGATAGCTGGATTATTATGGGGGATTTCAATACCCCTTTGAGGGAAAACGAGAAAAAGGGAGGGAGCCAAACCATTCTGGACAACAGATTGGATTTGATGGAGTTCATCAATAATAAAGCTCTCCATGATCTGGATTTACAAGGGGTCAAATATACCTAGACTAATAGAAGGAGTGGTGAAGACTTAATTCAGGTCAGGCTCGACAGAGCTTTAATCTCTCTAGATTGGTTTAATTCTCATTTCTGTTCATTATCGCTCATATCAGGGCAGGGTCGGATCATTATCCTATATCCTTTACGACTGATACCAAGAAGGGAAGAAGACACTTCCCTTATAGATTTGAGAGAATGTGGACAAAACACTCGGATATGGAAAGAAAGATCAAAGAATGGTGGTAGATAAGAATTGAAGGAAATGCTATTATAAGGTGGTCAAAAAGTTGAAATTTGTGAAGGATAATGTTAAAAGATGGAATAAGGAATCCTTTGGGAACATCTTTGCTTCCAAAGCTACCATTCTTTTAGATCTGAAGGATATTCAGGATGAGATTCAGAATAGTGGCTATACCTAGGTCTCTAGAGAAGTTGAAGACAAGATTCTCATGAAATATCATGACACCATTGCAAAAGAAGAAACTTTCTGGAAACAGAGGTCAAGAAATATTTGCCTGAGGGAAGGAGATAGATATACCAAATACTTTCATATGTCCACTTTGAAACACAAGGCCATCAATAGGATATCTCAACTCAAAGACAATGGCAGAACTGTTGAAGATGAAGAGTCTATGAGGAAGACAACCTTGGAGTTTTTCTCCAACCTTTTGACTAAGGAACAAAACTTGGATTTGCAGGCTCAAAAGAACCTTACGGACTATATCCCCTCTATCTTGGATGCGGATCAAAATTCATATCTCACTGCTATTCCATCCAATGATGAGATTCTGAAAGCTGTCAATTCCTTTGAAGGTAACAAGGCCTCGGGCCCGGATGGTTTCCCCATGTTCTTTTTTCAAATGTATTGGCATATTGTTGGAGGTGATGTTTCCAGTGCTGTGAAAGAATTCTTTGGTGCAAGAAGAATTTTGAAAGAACTAAATGGTACTTTCATTGCCCTTATTCCCAAAAAGATGGGTGTTGATTCCATGGATCTTTTTAGACCTATCAACCTATGCAACTCTTTGTATAAGATTATCTCTAAGGTTTTGACCTTTAGAATCTTGACCTTGCTCCCATCTATCATTTCTCCCCAGCAAAGTGGCTTTGTCCCTGGGAGACAAATTTTGGATTCGATCATTTTGGTCCATGAAAATATTCACTCTCTCTCTGGTGCTAAAAAAGAGGGCTTTCTTTTGAAGCTTGACTTATCCAAAGCTTATGATAGAGTGGATTGGGGATTTATGATGGATGTTCTCTCTGCTTTTGGGTTCTTCTCTAGAAGTATCAGTCTTATTTTGCAATTGGTTTCTTTTGCTTCTTTTTCTATTTTAATCAATGGATCTCCTTCTCCCTTTTTCAAATCCTCAAGGGGTCTCAGACAGGGGGATCCTCTATCCCCAATTCTTTTCATTATCATGGCGGAGTGTTTGGGAAGATTAATTGGTAATCTTGTTGAGAAGGGAGAGTTTTGTGGGTTGAAACCTTCTTCGGCGGACCAAGTTTGCTCCCATCAACAATTTGTGGATGACTCTATTATTATGGGGAATGCTTCAGTGAAAGACTCCAGGAGCTTAAAGAAAGCTCTGGACAATTATGGGACAACTACCGGTCAATTGATAAATTAGTCTAAAAGTTTTGTCTATTTCATCAACACTCTAGAAAGAAGACAGATAAAAATTAGTAGCATTTTGGGATGTCAATTGGGGAATCTTCCTGCTTCCTATCTTGGGCTTCCTTTATGTCAAGTCCCTCCTGATACTTTTTGGGGAGCTCTTGTGGATAAATTTCATAGGAAGTTAGTTGGATGGAAAGGCTCTCTGCTCAGCCAAGCTGGTAAGGTCCAGCTTTTGAAATCTACTTTTCAGAGTATTCCTCTTTATGCCATGAGCCTTTTTAGAATTCCAACCAAGTTTGTGGAGGCTATTGAAAAAATTCAAAGAACTTTTCTATGGACAGGGGTTGAGGAGAAGAAGAGAATGAATCTGATTGCGTGGGATAAGGTTTGTAAACCTATAAGAAAGGGAGGTCTTGGCCTTAGAAGAATCAGAGACATGAATGAGTTTCTCATGGCTAAGCAAATATGGAGAGGTTATAACACTCAGGGAGAATGGAAAATGATATGGGACAACAAGTACAAAAGATAATATCCTACCCTTAAAAGTTTCCTCAATGCTGAAGATATCCTGATTGGCTCTAATATCTAGAAAAATGTTACTAGAACTAGAGATCTAATTGCCAAAGGTGTGAAATGGAAGGTGGGGAAAGGTAATTCCATTAAATCCTGGGAAGATTCTTGGTTGCTTGACTCCCCATTGAGTGATAGTCCTAATTGGGGAAGTTTTAGAATCAATATAAGGAAAAATATGGCACTATGGTAGGTGACTATAGGAATGATGGACAGTGGAAGGAATTGTCCCCAGTTGATCCCTCCCTTGGTAATCTGAACAAAATTATGAATTCCATGGTGGTGGTGGATGATGATGATCAGCTAATCTGGAAACTCACTGCAAATGGTAAATTCTCTATTGCCTCTCTCTATAATCAACATTTTTCTAATTTGGAGAGTCCTTGCCGGGCTAAGGCTTGGGTGAAAGGCCTAATTCCCAAAATAAATTTTTTTTTTGGACTGTCCTTCAAAATAAAATTTTGACTATTGATAACCTTAAAATTAGAGGATTTTGTATGCCTAGTGTTTGTCTTCTTTGCATGCAGAATGAGGAAACCATCAACCACTTGTTCATCCACTATCCCTTCTCTACTGATATCTGGGCTAGATGTCTGGACTACTTCAATATTAGTTGGGTCTTTCCGGAATCTATCCAAAAGGTTTTTAATTCTTGGCATCATCCCTCAAGGAATAAGTCTATAATTTTGTTATGGAGATTGGTTTTACCTCATATTTGCTGGGGAATATGGAAAGAGAGAAATGAAAGAGTGTTCAGAGAGAAGGCATCTAAGGCTCAAATAATTTTTTGAAAAAATCAAACGAAATGCAGTGGAGAATATCAACATCATGGGTGGAATAAAGATCAGGATGATCATATTATCTTCAAGAATTGGAGATTAAAGGGAAGAGACATCTTTCAGGCTAATCCTAGAGAAGGTGTGAAATGGGAAAGTCCTCCACATGGCTGGATGAAAATCAACTTGATGGCACTTCAAAGGGTAACCCTGGCAATGCGGGGTGTGGTGTGGTTTTAAGGGATGAATGGGGAAATGCAAAACCATTAAATGTATTCCTATTGGCAATCAAACTAATCATGTTGCTGAAGCCATGGCGGCTTATCATGGGATGGTGCTTGCAAAGGAAGCCAATTGTACCAAAGTATGGTGTGAAGGTGACTCTTTGAATATCATAAACTGTTTGAATAAGGTGTTCCCGCTCTCATAGTCTATAAATAATGCTATTAAAGCAACGAAGAAAATAAGTGAAACCTTCGATATGTGTGTTTTCACACATGTTTACAGGGAAGCTAACTCGTGTGCTGACTGGGCAGCCAACCTGGCCTGCCGATCAGAGAAAATCATTACTATTAATGGGGAGAGTAAACTTGCATGTGAGGCAAAATCCTTGTTTGAACTGGACCGTATCCAGATGAGGCAACGTGGCATCATCAATCATAATTCCTAATGCTTTTTCCCCTTTTTTCGATGAAGGTTCACAATAGCGGTGACGAGCTTTATTTAGTAGTCTTATCATATTAACAGGGCACAAATTCTGGGTTGTTTTTCAGAGCAAGAATAGAAACCAGAGAAGAAATATTAGAGTAAAGATTAGGAATTCTAGTGATTTTGAAAGAAAAATGGGAGGGAACAAAAAGAGATTTGAACCAACCTCATGTTCAGATTGGAAGGAGGACAAAGAGGTTTGGGAGATTCTACAAGAGGGGGGCTTAAGTGTTTTCATGGAGAAGCTCTGTGGTAAAGACCCAACATTTACCAAACATTTTATAAAGAATTGGAAGAATGGCAAAGTTTTGGTGGGCACCCAGATGATGATGGTGGATGAAGACATCATTGCAGAAGCTACAGGGATGGTGAAAGATGGCATTAAGTTCTATAGAGATCGTAGTGTCTCTAATAAGGCAGCAGATAGATTTCCTTTCATGGATGGCGAAAAGAAGAAAATGGTGAAAGTGGATAACTCCTACCACTCCCCCAAGCGCATCTATAGGCCATGGAGGTTCGTGTTGTTTGCTACCATAACCTACATTACACTGGATGGAAGATTTACGAGGGCATACGGGCACCATTTCGTGCTACTCAACCACTTCCGCCATGGTGAAAAGGTAAGCCTGCTCTATTATTTAGCTTGTTCCATGGATCACACCATTAAAGAAATGCAGAAAGACCCTCAGGGGGACCATGCTCTTCATTAGGGACTTATGATTTTAGTTTACAAATTGCTGAAAGGGAAAACCATAGAGAAACCAGTTAGAGGTAAAAATACCAGGGATGATGACATGAAAAGTGAGGATAGTGGTTTCAATTTTGATTCGGAAATTGAAGGAGAATCAGAGGATCTTAGCAAAAAGGAGAGGAATAAGGGGAAAAGAAAGAGGATTGTGGTTGATTTCGATCTCTTGGACTCCGAGGATGAGTCCTTTGAGGAAAAATTCATCAAAAGTAAGAAAGGAAAGGGAATCGGTAAACAAACCCAGAGGAACAAGAATACCAACGGGGAGCTAACAAGGCTAAAAAAAAGGTTTTGATAGTTTCTGATGAGGCAGAGGAGGAAAAAAATGACAATGTGAAGGGTAAGGAGGAGGAGGAGACTCTGGATGTGGGTTGTGGTGAGGATATGAGTACTCAAGGATTGCAAAATGAGGGCCAAGAGAATCAAAGAGGAAATCCTAGTGACTGTCATAGGGATAATGATAGTAAAGAGATTTTGTGATACTATCAGTAATGTAGCATCCTAAAATTGCGACACTTGCAATTTCGACTGCATTTTGGTCTTCACGATGGCGACGCAACACGCAACCTGAATGGAGACCCCGAAACTTGATTATGACACTGAAAACTGCATTTTCTTGCACCCTGGCCTGAACCTCCTTTGCACCCTGCTGTCCCGGGAGGTGGGACTAGAGTGCCCAGCGCCCTGGTCCCTGGGTCCTATTTTGGGCCCGGTCTCTTTTGGACTTCGGGTCTTTATGTTTGCAAATTGGAAAATTATCTTTCCTGGTCGGCCTAAGGTCGGGAAAATCAGTCTATCAGCCCTAAATGACAAGTATATAAACTCCATTTTTCTCTCCCATTTGGGTAGAGGAAAGAAAAAGAGGTCATATGTGTACAAGCATGGAAACTATACTCAAGCATTCAAGCATTCAAGCATTCCTTCAAGCAATTGATCATTTCAAGTCTCCATTCAAGGCTAAGTGTTGCATTCAAGACAAGGATTCAACCATTGAAGAGGAGATCACTTACAACATACTACTACAACATACAACATACAACATCTATACCTTCGCACATAAGGATACAAACATCCTTACAACAAGGTATTAGTACTTGTTTTACATTACAGACATTTACATTTACAGCATTGCTCATTTCTTGGTTAATTCCAAAACCGGGGTTTGACCTAAAGGCAAACCCCTAATCCCTAACCCCCCAATCGTCTTCGCTTTTCTGTGTGTAGGTTGCAGGTACGTGGCTAAAATTGAAGATCTGGAATCCTTGTGCAGAGACAAACAGATCCCCCTTCGTTTCGCGGATTTTTCGGAGGACCGTGGCACTTGGGCGCCATCGTCCCGACAACTTTTGGTCAAATTTGCAGGACAGCGCCGTATCGACATTTTACTGCTAATTCCAGGTCCGCAGCTTCATCCTATATCCCTATCTCTATTTATAAGTAAATCTTTCTTGCTTCTACATGCATTCCTAGTTTAATTCTTCTATGCACATTCTTTACAAAAGAGGGTAGCCTTGCTTTCTTAACCCTTGAAACACATTTAGCATCCAATCTTGCATTGCGTGGGATTGGATCTTGTGGGTTTCAACCCCTCTTTTGAATGTAAAGTCTCTCCCCTAAGTGAAAACCATCAACCCTAGTGAATCTCCCTTCTCTCTCCTTGGAGTTGGAAGAGGGGAGAGCAACTAGGGTTCGATCGCGATTTTCCGCTTTACATTTTGGTGAACCCGACGTGAACATCCTTTCTGATTATTCATGGTTAGATCTGAAAATTGGATTCCTTGATTACATTTCCATGTTGATCTTTTGCAAAATTTTAGAGGTTAATTGCATAAAAACCCTAAATTTTCTTTTTAAGTAATTAAAATTGTGAAATGTTTAATTGTTGATGCTTGTTTCAGATCTACCCTTCTATTACAAATTATCAATTCATATCTATGCTTTAATTTTGAAAATTAAGTGGTTAAGTGTCAAAACCCTAATTTTTGAAACCCTCTTGATTCAACCTTTGTCCGATAATTTCACTAATCAAAACATCTCCAAATCAGCTGTAACTTTGGATTCCGCAATAAAATCACAATATCTTTCATCCCTGAAAATTTGGAAAAAAGTTGCGAGGACTGTGTGCACTCCGAGCGCCATCGTCCCCGACATTTTTTCCAAAATTTCGGGAGCGAGATCTTACTGTATTTTCCTACTAAAATTCAGAATTTTGGCTGGTTTTATCAATTATAACACTTTCAAACTTAAAGTCAAAGTTGGTCTAGGGATTGCTTGGATTAACGCTTCTAATCATTCAAAAATCATTGAAATTGAAATTTTGTGTCAAAATTGTGTTCTTACTGTCCTAAATCTGAAAAGTGTGTTTGCATTCATTAAAAATTTCAATGCTTTATTCAAATTCTTGCAATTTGTGACTTTTGAAATTAAGTGCTTAATTACAACAACTTTGATTTCCGCTTCCAAAATCGAATTTTGCGTGAAATTAAGTCAATTTTTAAAATCCAAAACTTGCATTGCTTTTGGTATTCCCTCTAAAATCATAAAATTCAAAATTTCAGTTTCCCTCTCTTTTTCAAAATTCAAATTTCTGCATTTTTTGACAATCTTGGTAGGGTTCAATTTTGAGATTGCAACTTTAATTTGGCCTATCTACAGATCATAAAATCACTCAATTTTTTCAGATTAGCTCTAAAATCATCATAACTTTCATCCCTGCAAATTTCGAAAAAAGTTGCCGGGACCGTGTGCACTCCGAAGTGCCACGGTCCCTGACATTTTTTCTGAAATTTCGGGAGATTGTCCTGATTATATTTAACAGCTTAAATCCAGAAGATTGGCTGATTTTACTGAAAATTGCTACCTCTAAATTCAAAACTTTCTCTCTCTCTAGTGCATGAGTTTTACATCAATAAGCCCTACTTACACTATTCCCGTTAGACGAAGCTGTAGAATTAAGTCTTTCTGAGGTTTAATTACTGAGGAGATGGAACCTAATTTGAATAGCCTTTTTAACGAGGACATGGGTAATTCCTCTAATCCTCCTAATGATGAAGAAGCTCTCCATGAGGTTTCTAAAGAACAACTTTCGAAATTGGATAACCAATTTGACGATTTTCGACAATGGATGTCTCAAGAATACCCCGCTAGTCAAGCTCTTCCTTTAATTGAGGGTCTAAAACGTATGCTTCAAAGTGATAAGAATGGAATTGATATTTTGCGTGGTATTGCACACATTGTGGATTCGAATGTGATGCCTATGAAAAGTTGTGCTGAAAATTTGGGTTATACACAACCTCCTACTCAAGTCAATCATTCTATTCCTTTGATGACTTCTATTGCTAGCATACCTACCTTTACATCAAACATAATGGCTATTTCTACACAAGACATTCCTCCTGTGATCACCAGTCATGGGGGCAATCCTTCCTCTTCAATTAACCCTCTTCCTTCATTCAATCCGATTTCTTCATTCGTCCCTTCAATGAGTGTTCCTATTACATCTCCACAAATGAACATGATGCAAGGGGACAATTCATTCAATCATTCCATTCCTCCTTGTAGTGTTCCTCCTGTCCAATCATCTCCTATGACTAATTATCATAGAGTCCCACCACCTTACTCTTTACCTTCTTTCAATAACATAACACCTCCATCTCAATCTAACACATCTAATATGAACTCTTCGACTGAAGCAACCATTAACAATCTTGCACAAACTGTCTCTTCTTTACAGCAACAAATTGCCTCTATGAATCAATCTAAGTTTAGTGTGCCCACATTTGATGTTGTGAGCCCCACTTTCTCTTGACATTGTTCGAGCTATCCCTCCTAAACATGTTGAAATCCCGCATTTGGAGCTTTATAATGGTAAAGGTGATCCTCTAACACATGTTAAGACTTTTCAAACAATATGTACCGATTTTGCTTATGACCAAAGGTTGCTTGCAAAACTGTTCACTAGAACATTAAGAGACAAAGCCCTACAATGGTATTGCTCGTTGCCTTCTTATTCTATTACTTCTTTCGAACAACTTGCAAATGCTTTCATTCAACAATTTCAAAACAATATAAGTCCTAAAGTTACTTTGATTGATTTAATGCATTGTAAACAAGGTGTTAAAGAGAAAGTGACTGATTTCATTGGTAGATATAAGCATTTGTATGCTCAAATTTCTTTTCCAGTGCCTGACAATGATATTCAAAGAATCTTCATTTCTAATTTACAAAAAGATATTCGAGACAAACTTCTGTTTTCTGAGTTTACTTCTTTCCAACAGTTGTGTGCAACTCTTCACAATTATCAACTGACTGTGAGTCAAATGGAACAATCACATCCTATGGCTCCGAGTGATAAGGGTGATAGCAGTCAACAACCATTTGGGAAGTTTAAACCGAACAAAGATTCCATCAAATTCAATGAAAACATCATCAACAACAATGTGAATGCAGCATCAGGTGTGCCTCCTATTTCTAAATTTTTCAAGAAAGAAAGAAAGTATACTCCTTTGAATGATTCAAAGGAGTATACTTTCTTTCTTTCTTGAAAAATTTAGAAATAGGAGGCACACCTGATGCTGCATTCACATTGTTGTTGATGATGTTTTCATTGAATTTGATGGAATCTTTGTTCGGTTTAAACTTCCCAAATGGTTGTTGACTGCTATCACCCTTATCACTCGGAGCCATAGGATGTGATTGTTCCATTTGACTCACAGTCAGTTGATAATTGTGAAGAGTTGCACACAACTGTTGGAAAGAAGTAAACTCAGAAAACAGAAGTTTGTCTCGAATATCTTTTTGTAAATTAGAAATGAAGATTCTTTGAATATCATTGTCAGGCACTGGAACAAAATGTGCTTACTCTTCCTCCTATAAGACAAATTGATCCTGCAAAGATTACTTCACCTTATTTTGATAACAAAGCTTTTTGTCAATTTCATCGTCAACCTGGGCATGATACTGAAAAATGTTTTTCTTTTAAGGGTAAAATTCAAGATTTGATTGATAATAATACTATTTCTGTTTCTGGAGTGAATGATAAAGGCAATACATCTGTAGCTCCTCCTAATCAAAATCTTCAGATTTTCACTGATCCATTACCTTCTCATACCTCTAATGCGATTGAGACTAATGATTCCTCTCTTTCATCTGATGGTCTTGTGTATATGGCTCCGAATGTGATTAACTTTGTAGAGCAGCAAGAAAACCCTAAAGAACCTTCCATCACATTTGATTCCAGTGAAACCATTAGGGCACCTGATGGTCCTTTATACATAGTTGCAAAAGTCAAGAATACACCTTGCCGTGGAGTGCTTATTGATCCTTCGTGCATGGTTAATGTTATTACTAAAGAATTTCTTTTTACTTTGCAATTGAATCAAGTGATTTATGACAAAACAGATGTGATTGTGAAACTATTTGATGCATTTTCTTCTCCTGCAATTGGTTCTATTACATTGCCTATTGAGGTCCATAACAAATCCCTTGATGTGAACTTTGCTATTATTCCTTCATCCGAACAATTTCGTGTGAAGCTTGGCTATCCTTGGCTATCTTCCATGAAAGCTATTGCTTCTCCTATTCATAAGTGTTTGAAATTTCCCCATAATGGTGAAGTTGTTACTGTCAATCATAGTCTCTTTAAACCAGCTAAAAGAACTTCTAGCATTCCTCTTGATTACTTTTGGCCTAAACAATTCCAATCTCTTCCTCCGCGAAGTGATCATCTTTTCAAATCTTATCAAAAATGGAAGACAGATATGATCCTATCTTTAAGTGAACCTAGAACACCTAAACTTGATATTCCTATCATTCTTGAGAAGGAAGTTCTTCCTTTGAAAGATAAAACTAATGTCTTTCCTCAAGAAGATTCCCAACCCATTCCTATGGATGTGACTATGCCTATACCTAATAAACCTTCTAAGAGTAGACCTATACCTCCTCGTCATGATGGACTTGGTCTTCTTCCTAAACCAAATATTCCTCCTTTGTATGGAGCAGTCCCTCCTCCTTCTTTTTATAGAGAGAAGAGACCTTCTTCTTCTCCTATTATCCAGCCTAAGAGACCACAACCTAAACACCCAAGTGATAAGGATGAGAACATTCCTCCTCCTCAATCTTCTCCACTTCCTACTAAGACTAGACGAAATCGTTCTGCACGTGAACGCCGACGAAAGCGTCGTCTTAGAGCTCAAGCAACTGCTTCTCAAACTTTGCAATCCCCAAAAACACCTTCAACAAGCATTATTCCATTTTCTCCAAAATCTCCAAAACATAAGATGCATGATGGTCTTGATCTTGTGCGAATTAAAGACCCTATTTTTATAAATCTTGATGATGCTATAGATGAAAATGTTATTCATGATGAAAATGTTACTTCTCTTGCTTCTGATAGTGAATATGAACTTGTTGATATTGATAACCATTTATCTAACGAATTTTCTAAAGCACTTATCCTAGCTCCTAGACAAGAACAACGTGGCTTGGAACATGAACATAGCCCTTGTTTGGATCTTGTGATAGCTCCATCTGCTGTGTTGAATGTTCCTCCTCTAGCGTGTTCCCTGCCTTCCCGAAACATTGATCAGCAAGATCGGGGGGTAGATGATGTGCTAGACTAGTTACATTAGCATAGCAGATTCTCTCCTCCTCTCTTGTGTTACTTCTTCTATACGTTATTCTCATTCTTCTATTTGTTGTCCTTAGTGTTGTCTACTTGAGGACGATGCAAAGCATTGAGATCTCTTTTGGTCTCTCTCATGTTGACTCAAAAGACACACGTGTTCCCTTCTTCTAGGTGACCTTCCTTGATTGGGGAATGAAGAACAATTATGCATACATACATATGATATACATGAATTATCATATAGCATACTGACCCCGAGGAAAGCGAAGTCACCTTGTGCTTTGTGTTTTGTGTCTATTATCCTTGGGTTTATCTCACACTTGGGGGCTAAATCCTTGCGATAGCGTACTCCTTTCCTTTCTCATTTCTTATGTGTATCACTACGTTAAAGCAATCACCCCCGGTGAGGCGTGTGCGATCGCTTTAACGTAGGGGGGCATACATCCCGTTCATATCTTTTCAAGATACTTGAAAATTTCTTGACAAATTTAGCTTTGCCTTGAAAATTTTTGATATCTTTCTTGCATGACTCATAGTGAGGGAACCTTACTACGGACAGTCATGGTTCTCCCTCGTGATCTTCCCTTTTACTTTGTCAATCGAAGTCGTAAGATCCTTAGTCCACTGGGGGCTTGGTGTATCTTGCCTCCTTGACGTGGTGAAAGTCTTTCAATGTTGTTTCCTTGTACTTTACCGGAAGTATGAGCATACGCCTATACTCCCGCTAAAGTGGGGGCTAAATGTAGCGTCCTAAAATTGCGACACTTGCAATTTCGACTGCATTTCGGTCTTCACGATGGCGACGCAACACGCAACCTGAATGGAGACCCTGAAACCTGATTATGACACTAAAAACTGCATTTTCTTGCACCCTGGCCTGAACCTCCTTTGCACCCTGCTGTCCCGGGAGGTGGGACCAGAGCGCCCAGCGCCCTGGTCCCCCAGGACCATGGCGCCCAACGCCCTGGTCCCTGGGTCCTATTTTGGGCCCGGTCTCTTTTGGACTTCGGGTCTTTATGTTTGCAAATTGGAAAATTATCTTTCCTAGTCGGCCTAAGGTCGGGAAAATCAGTCTATCAGCCCTAAATGACAAGTATATAAACTCCATTTTTCTCTCCCATTTGAGTAGAGGAAATAAAAAGAGGTCATATGTGTACAAGCGTGGAAACTATACTCAAGCATTCAAGCATTCAAGCATTCCTTCAAGCAATTGATCATTTCAAGTCTCCATTCAAGGCTAAGTGTTGCATTCAAGACAAGGATTCAACCATTGAAGAGGAGATCACTTACAACATACTACTACAACATACAACATACAACATCTATACCTTCGCACATAAGGATACAAACATCCTTACAACAAGGTATTAGTACTTGTTTTACATTACAAACATTTACATTTACAGCATTGCTCATTTCTTGGTTAATTCCAAAACCGGGGTTTGACCTAAAGGCAAACCCCTAATCCCTAACCCCCCAATCGTCTTCGTTTTTCTGTGTGTAGGTTGCAGGTACGCGGCTGAAATTGAAGATCTGGAATCCTTGTGCAGAGACGAACAAATCCCCCTTCGTTTCGCAGATTTTTCGGAGGACCGTGGCGCTTGGGCGCCATCGTCCCGACAACTTTTGGTCAAATTTGCAGGACAGCGCCGTATCGACATTTTACTGCTAATTCCAGGTTCGCAGCTTCATCCTATATCCCTATCTCTATTTATAAGTAAATCTTTCTTGCTTCTACATGCATTCCTAGTTTAATTCTTCTATGCACATTCTTTACAAAAGAGGGTAGCCTTGCTTTCTTAACCCTTGAAACACATTTAGCATCCAATCTTGCATTGCGTGGGATTGGATCTTGTGGGTTTCAACCCCTCTTTTGAATGTAAAGTCTCTCCCCTAAGTGAAAACCATCAACCCTAGTGAATCTCCCTTCTCTCTCCTTGGAGTTGGAAGAGGGGAGAGCAACTAGGGTTCGATCGCGATTTTTCGCTTTACAAGTAAAATTGTGAAAGATATCAACAACTTGAAGAATGATATTAATGGTATAAAAAATGCAACGATAGACGAGAAGCCTCTTTCTGAAAATGTTAAAGAATTAGTGGTTGCAATCAACAATGTTGAAACTATTGAAGCCATGGTGGGTAAAATTCTTGATACTGAAAAGAAGGTTAAGGAAATGGAAGGGAATAGAGAGGCGAATGGGTTGGAAACTACCATGAAAAACCTGGTCAATAGAGTGGACAAGATGGAATTAACTGTGAAGAGGATTGTTGAACATAATTTCCAGATTCTTAAGGCCTCTGTGGACAACATGAATATTCCGATTAACAGATTTGATAACATCAAAAACAAAGAAGGCGACAAGGACCAGATGGAGAAAAAAGGTCATGAGAAGAGAACTAGGGCCAACACCAGGAATCAGGGTGATATCAAGGGACGCGAGCTTGATGATTTGAAGACCTCTGTAGACAACATGAAGTAGATGGTGGTTCATGCAGAAGATATCATGAAAAATATTTAGCTGTCTCGGTCTCTGTCTTTGTCTTTGTGCTGTCCTTTTGCTATCCTTTTGTTGTCTTTTTGTGGCTCTATGTGTTTTGAGTTCCTTTTTTGGTTGGGATGGGAACTATTTTTTGTTAGGGTGATCAGGCACGATTTTATTCTGCTTTAATGCTTTATCTATTTCGTGTTATGTAAAAGGTTCGGGTTCCTTTCAAAAACCTATTTTTACTTAATCAAAACAACATGTCCAAACCTACTACATGCATAACATCTGACATTTCTCCTATTTTGAAAGTTATTCATCACACTTCTACACTCATTTGCCTTGTGACTATACTGATTGGATTTGAAACATTGATTGGTAAAAGATGGACCATTATCTATCATCCTGTTTCTGCACTGACTAGCCATATGGCCAAATTTATTGCAAACAAAATAGTTACCATTGATCTTATGAGCATTTGGTTGCCTTACCAGAGATCTTATTGAGTCGTTCTTCTGTTAAGCTGACTTGGAGCTTTCACCTTTCTCAAATCCAAGGCCTTGTATGTCATTAGGATTCTTTTGACTTACAAGCATCTCATCTAGCTTGGTTGAATTGATCTAGAACTTCTCCTGGTACTCATTTGCAACTTCAAGATCATATTTAAGAAAAAAGATTTGCTTTCCAAGATCTTCCTTGGTTTCATGCAATTCCCGCTTCAGTTGATCATTCTCATTCTCAATTCTGCAACATTCTTCAGATTTGTCTTTTAAGGATTGAGCAAGCTTTTCCTCATTCTTCTTCCTTTAATTTCTTCAATCTCATTCTTCTGGACCGTATTGGCTCTAGCAAGTCTGTCACATTCTTCTGTCTTTTCCTTCAAGGCTCCTTCATCAATGCTTTGAATTTCTTTTTGCTTAAGTTGATCACCAAGCTCCTTTCTCTTCTCCCTTGACTTGTTCAACTGATCCTTCAATGTTTCAATGAAGTTCTCAACATCCTTAAGGATTACTTTCACTTGTTGGACCTCTTACACTGACACCATAGCTGATAAAGATGCACTCAAACAATATTTTTATTCCAACTTAGATTTTTTTCTCATTTGGCACATG
The DNA here is from genome assembly GCF_030272615.1 of Cryptomeria japonica. Taxonomy (NCBI): domain Eukaryota; kingdom Viridiplantae; phylum Streptophyta; class Pinopsida; order Cupressales; family Cupressaceae; genus Cryptomeria; species Cryptomeria japonica. The sequence continues at coordinate 574,364,494 of NC_081411.1, read as the reverse complement.
AGCATATGTTGGCAACCGATAGAAAAGTGTGAGGGGGAATGAATCCATTTGTATAAAAATGTTTTGCAACTTATACCACAAATCAGATCTGATAATTAACAATTAAAACATGAAACAACACCACATCAATATAACACATAACACCAAAATTTTTTATGTGGAAAAATCGGTTAAGAGAAAAACCACGATGGTAACCTACCCATAATGAGCTAATACCCTATTAAGAGTAAATGAAATATTACAACGGGGAATGCACATGCATTTAGGCTCACTGCCTAGAGCTCATTGTTCAAACAAGAAACCCAGAAAGGCTACAACCTTAAGGGAAGGCTTACTACCTTACAAGAAGTCTCACTGACTTACAAAAGCATTTAGACAACAATTTGGATTACATGAATTGCAAAGATAACATCTGCATATGCCTGAGTACGGTTCCAGTTAAGCACACAATATGCTTTGCAACACTTCTCTTCTCTTCTTCACTTCCAAAAGATGAAATGACTTATTTGCACATACAACTCAATCATACACACTTTCAAAGATCACAAACATACATCTTACATGATTATTACTTTTATTTATACATGCCATCAACCTATATTTCAAGGTTGGCTAAACCCTCAATACAAATTACAATATAATAACCTCACACGCTACAAAAACATATGCATACCAAAACAATTCTGGATAAGATATATCCTGGACCCAAATCAATACTGCAAACTTGCAACACCTCCAACAATTACGCCTCGATCATCCACAACACGCTACAACCTCCAAGAATGTCATATAACACGAAGAACATCATCGGACCAAGAAAATATTCAATAACGTGCACAATGATCAATACGAACCACCAATACTCATAGAACACAATCTTGAAATATTCACAAGCAACGTGAATTGCACTACAACAACTGCAACAACTCGGATTACCAGAATCATCACCATCTCACCACTGGAGCTCAAGAACATCATCAAAATTGACTGACAACATGAAATATTTGCTTGTGGACATCCAAATCATGAACCAATCGAATTGAGGATACACATTACTGTCCCAAACACATCCCATACATCAACAACTAAAGATATAGAAATTCTAAAGCAATTCGAAGCACAAACCAGAATACCAAATAACACAAACAAATGAATATCAATCTCAATACCGGATCTTATAACTCAATCGGAATATCACACGAACCATTGAAAATTATGCTGAATCAACTAGAGATAAGTATCTCTAAACCCGTTAAACCGCATCAACTCATCTGCAACACACTGACTAAACCAACTCATTTAATCTAACTGCAACATTGGAATACATAGAAGAATATGTTGACATCAATGAAAACACATCCTCTCAACAACATCCAACAATCTCCCCCCTTTGGTATTAATGGAAACATATGAATGTGAAAAACAATCAATGCAAATAAAGAAATCAACAACCAACAATCTCCCCATAATTATCAACAAAATCTCCACAAGATATGATAGTTTTTCACATTCTTCTCTCCCCCTTTGACATCAATGACAAAGATATATGCAACACAAATCTTGATTCTCTCCCCCTATGACAAACACAAATCTAAACATCAACACTAACTACTCCCCCGAGTAGCAACTTCCCTCATCAATCTGGATCACAAGACATCTCTATGAAGTTCACCGGACTGATGCAAATCCATGCATCTTAGTTATTATCAGGAGGGGCAATTACCCCAAACTTTTCTATGAGATACTCAAAAGTATCTTTAGGAAAAGGCTTCGTAAAGATATCCGCAACTTGTTCCTTTGTAGATACATACTCCAGTCTGACTTCTTTCTCATTCACCTTCTCTCTCAAGAAATGAAACTTGACTGATATATACTTTGTTTTGTAATGCAACACCAGATTCTTTGAAATATTGATAGAACTCGAGTTGTCACAATATATAGCAATAGGCTCATCATAAATAACTCCTATATCTTTCAGCATCTGCTGCATCCAAATAACTTGAGTACAATTGCTAATAGCAACAATGTATTCAACTTTTGCAGTAGATAAGGAAATCGCATTATGTTTCTTACTTGCCCAAGAGACCAACTTCTTACCCCAAAATAATGCACCACCTATAGTACTCTTCCGGTCATCAACATCACCAGCACAATCAACATCTGTAAAAGCACTCAAAGTGAAATAATCATTGTTAGAATACCACAAACCGAAATCAACTGTTCCTTTCAAATATCTGAATATCTTTTTTATAGCAGCAACATGAGATTCTTTAGGATCAACTTGAAATCTGGCAACATGACATAGAACATTCATTATATTAGGTCTAGTCTTAGTCAAGTATAACAAACCACCAATCATAGATCTATATTTGGTTTGATTAGCTTTCGAAGAATCATCATCCTTTGTCAGCTTACATCTGGTCACCATAGGTGTACCAATAGGCGTAGAGTCTTCAAAACCAATTTTTTCCAGCAATTCCTTCACATACTTAGATTGAGATATGAAAAAAACCTTTATCCAACTGAGTAATTTGCAATCCCAAAAATAATTTTATCTCACCAATCATAGACATCTCAAATTCATTCTGCATTTCTTCAACAAATTTCTTACATAGGCAATCATTTCCTCCAAAGATAATGTTATCAACAAAAACTTCAACAATCAAAATGTTATTCTAATTAATCTTACAATAGAGATTACTTTCAACAACACCTTTATCAAATCTAAGCTTCATCAAATACCTATCCAATCTGGCATCAGGCTCTGGGGGCTTGCTTTATTCCATACAATGCTTTCTTCAATCGACAAACGATGTCCTTTTCTTCTATCAGCAAAAATCCATCCGGTTGCTCAATGTAGACTTCTTCTTCCAACTCACCATTAAAAAAAGCTGATTTGACATTCATTTGATAAACTTTGTAATCTTTGTGAGCAACATAGGCAATAAATAATCTAACAACTTCAATCCTAGCTACCAGAGCAAAAGTCTCATTAGAGTCAATTCCTTCCATCTGTGAATAACCCTTACAAACAAGTCTAACTTTCTTTTGATCAACTTCATCCTGTTCATTCAACTTATTCTGGAATACCTATTTAGTTCCAATTACATTTTTATCTTTAGGTCTAGGAACAAGAATCCATGTATTATTTTTCTCAATTTGATTTAATTCTTCTTTCATAGCTTTAATTGAATTTTCATTTTTACAAGCTTCATTAACACTTTTAGGCTCAATCTTAGAAACAAACACATTTCTTCAGCAAGTCTTCTCCTAGTCATCAGACCTTTATTCTTACAACTAATAATCTGATTTTCTGAATGATTCAATCTCACATACCTAGGAGTTTTAGAATTTTTTGGAATCTCAGGCTCTTGAACTCTTTCTTCTGCATCAAATTCTGCACTTTCATTTTCAGGCTTTTCTAGAGCATTCTGAATTCGAATTTGGGTTTGCATTTGTCCTCCTTTATCTGAACTAATATCCTGATCATTAGAATCATATCTGCAAGATCTAATCTGATACATATTACCTTCATCAACCTTCACATTAACACTTTCAACAATATTTCTCAATCTTTTATTATAACACCAGTAGGCCTTACTTTTAGTAGAATAACCAAGAAAGATTCCTTCATCACATCTAGCATAAAATTTTCTTAGATCTTCATCTCTTTTGATATAGCATTTACTACCAAAAATTATGAAATATCTAACAGTAGGAGCAGGACCAAACCATAACTCATAAGGAGTCTTACTAGTCCCAACTTTGACATTTAATCGATTAAGAGTGTATACTGTAGTACTCACAAATTCTCTCCAAAACATATGCGAAATATTTCCTTCAATCATCATGGTTCTAGCAGCTTCTTAAACTGTTCTATTCTTTCTTTCCACAACACCATTTGTTGTGGTGTCCTTGGAGCAAATAACCATCTCTTGATTTCATGCTCTTCATAAAATGCATTAATCTCACCGGAGGTAAATTCTCCACCTCTGGAAGATCTCAGACACTTCAGCTTTAGACCAATCTCTATCTCAACCATAGTTTTGAAATTCTTGAACTTCTCCAATGCTTTTGATTTCTCCCTTAGGAAGGTAACCCACATCATCCTTGAATAATCATCAATCAACAACATGAAATACCTATCACCCTGCAAGCTTCTTGTTCTAGAGGGACCACACAGATCAGTATGCACAAGATCAAACAATCTATTAGAATTATACTATTTTCTCTTATAAGTAAATCTTGTCTGCTTCCCTAATTGACATTCCTTACATACCAGATTAGAAGGCTTTATCAAATTTGGTAGATCTCTTATTGCTGTAGTAGAACTTATCTTTACCATGCAATCAAAATTTACATGACACATCCTTTTATGCCATAACCAACTTTCATCAATCTGAGCAATCAAACAACTTTTACCGCCAACATTCAAGTGAAATATATTACCTTTAGTCTGTGTTCGTGATGCAATCTTAGTTCCAGAGCTACTCAATATCTCACATTTGCCATTTTTGAATTGCAAGTTATATCCTTTATCAACCATCTGACCAACACTCAAAAGATTATGCTTTATCCTTTAACATACAACACATCATCAATATTTTTCTTACCATCAAGAGAAATAGAACCTCTACCATGAATTGTACAAGCTTCATTATCACCAAATCTCACTAAACCACCATCATACTTTTCAAAGTTCACAAATTTACTCTTATCACCTGTCATATGATGAGGGAAACCACTGTCAATTACCCATTCATCTTTCTCTTCAACTTTTACAGCTAAAGCTTTCTCCTCATTAATGTAACTTGTAGAATCTATAGTCATAGGATCATTTTCGTTGATAGCAATGAACACAAATTCATCTCTATTTCCCTTATCCGAATCATCATCTATCAAAGCTTCATCATTAGCATAATAACACTTCTTCTGATACTTAGGCTTATATGGTTTAAATGGCTTCTCAGGATTTCTATTCTTTCTAGACACCTTGATGCAAAATGTCCTATCTTATTACATGAGAAACATTTAAATGACAACTTACCAACGCCTTTAGGCAATCTTCTGGCAATAAGTGCTTCAAGCTCCTCAAGCTCTCTTTCTTCATCTTTCATCTCTTTCATCTCTTTCTCATATCTAGATACTCTTGTAGAAATTTCTCCTAGATCATATCTCTTCTTCCTGGAAACAATAGCTTTCAATGCAGATTCAGTTTTAGGAAGGGAGTCTCCAAACACAACTCAAAAGCAACAAGTTTACTGATCAACATATCTCTTGTTACATTTGTCACAGTCTGGATCTCATCGATAGCAACAAATTTATGTTTATAGGTAGGAGGCAAGGATCTCAGTAACTTGGCAACAATCTCAGACTCTTCTAGTACTCTACCGACACATCTGATTCTGCACACAAGCTCGTTTACTTTTTGCATAAAAGAGGTGACATTCTCATCTTCACTCATCTTCAGGTTCTCATATTTACCTTTCAGGCTCTGTAGCTTAGCAATATTTACATGACTATCTCCTTCATGCAAAGTTTCCAGTTTTAACCAGATCTCATGTGCAGTCTCTATGTCCATTACATTCATCATCTCATAATTTGACAAGGCACTCAACAATGCTTCCTTCACTCTAATGTTATATTTTGTTTCCTTAACTTCGTTTGGAGTAGTAGGACCATTCTGTGGACATTGTATACATTATTAGTGATCTTCCAATACTCTTCTCCTATGCATCTTAAATGAACTCGCATCTAACTCTTCCAGAGTGTGTAATTCATTCCACCAAACCTCAGGCTGTCCTTCTTGAAAGCAAAAGTTGCCATCTCAGATCTCCCTCAAGTGGTCAAGCTTCTTCCAGAGGATCTAGCTCTGATACCAATTGTTGGCAACGAGTAGCCAACTAAGAGGGGGGGGGGGGGGTGAATCAATTTGTATAAAAACTTTCTGCAATTTATACCATGAACCAGATCTGATAATTAACAATTAAAACATGAAACAACACCACATCAATATCACACATAACACCAAGATTTTTTATGTGGAAAACCCTGTTAAGGGAAAAACCATGGTGGTAACCTACCCACAATGAGATAATACCCTATTAAGAGTAAATGAAATATTACAATGGGGAATGCACATGCATTCAGGCTCATTGCCTAGAGCTCACTTTTCAAACAAGAAACCCAGAAAGGCTACAACCTCAAGGGAAGGCTCACTGCCTTACAAGAAGTCTCATTGACTTACAAAAGCATTTAGATAACAATCTAGATTACATGAACTACAAAGATAGTATCTACATATGCCTGAGTACAGTTCCAATTAAGCACACAGTCTGCTCTGCAACACTTCTCTTCTCTTCTTCACTTCCGAAAGATGAAATCACTTGTTTGCACATACAACTCAATCATACACACTTTAAAAGATCACAAACATACATCTTATATGATTATTACATTTATTTATACATGGCATCAACCTATATTTCAAGGTCGGCTAAACCCTCAATACAAATTACAAAATAATAACCTCACATGCTTCAACAACATATGCGGACCGAAACAATGTCGTCTAAGATATATCCTGGACCCAAATCAATACTGCAAACTTGCAGCACCTCCAACAATTACGTCTTGATCATCCACAACACGCTACAACCTCCAAGAATATTGCATAACATAAAGAACATCATCAGACCAAGAAAATATTCAATAATGTGCACAACGATCAATGTGGACCACCAATAATCATAGAACATGATCTAGAAATATTCACAAGCAATGTGAATTGCACCACAACAATCACAACAACTCATATTACCAAAATCATCACCATCTCACTACCGAAGCTCAAGAACATCATCAAAATTGACTGACAACATTAAAGATTCGCTTGTGGACATCCAAATCATGAACCAATTGAACTGAGGATACACATCAATGTCCCAAACACATCCCATACATCCGCAACTAAAGATATAGTAATTCCAAAGCAATTCGGAGCACAAAAAAAATACCGAATAACATAAACAAATGAATATCAATCTCAATATCAGATCTTATAACTCAATACAGAACATCACATGGACTACTAAAAATTATGGTGAATTAACTAGAGATAAGTATCTGTAAACCCATTAAATTGCATAAGCTCATCTGCAACACACTTACCAAACCAACTCATTTAATCTGACTGTAACACTGGAATACACATAAGAATATGTTGACATCAATGACAACACATCCTCTCAGCAACATCCAACAACATATGCCTCACAACCAAATTATCTAAGATTTCCCATCAAAGGATTCTTTCCTGACTACACATCCATAGGTACATCCTATCAACAAGTGTTGATGCAAGAGATCTATTAACCTAACAGTAGGCAGTGGCTATAGCTTTGGGCCAAAAGTTTTATTTGAAGCTAGCACCACTAAGTATACTCCTAGCCTTCCCCATTAACATCATGTTCATCCTTTCCACAACTCCATTCTACTGAGGGGTGTATGGATTTGTCTTATGACTCTTAATCCCATTGCCCTTATATAACATCAAAATTGAGAAAATTTTACTACTATTGTTAGTCCTCAAAAACTTAATCTTCTCCTAGTATTACAATAGAAGGGCCTTAAATTCCTTAAACCATCTAAAGACTTTGTTGTCCTTGTTTTCATTTTGCATGAAAACAGGACAACCCCTACGAGTTTCTCATAATTTTTCCTCTTTTCTTTCAAGTCAAGTACATGAAGCATTTTGGTCATCTCATTTGTCCTCAAATGTGTGTTATTTAATGCAGAAATTCCCTTATAAAGTTAAAATTTCAAAATTTTAAATTAAAAAGTCAACTTCCTTGTTTTGGTGCAAAATCGGGTTTTATCTCCAATTTTGCATAATCTTTAGTCATTAGTTGTAAAATTGGGTTTTAGCCCCGATTATACACCTTGGTGATTTTTTTAGTGTAAATCGGACCTATAGGTCTAATTTCCACCTTTTTGGTCATTTAAGTGCAAATCGGACCTATAGGTCCGATTTACATTTTAATGAAACATGAGTATGCATTTAATGTTTTGAAGTGTTTGTTTCAAATCATGTTTCTTTACCCATTTATTCTTTGATTATAGCCATAATTTTTCATTATCATTTTCCTAGAGAAGTGAAGAGCTCAATTTTCCTCAAGCCCCAATCATAAAATCGTGGCATGTATCCATTTCTCAAAGCTTTTAGCTTTCAATTTTTATCTTGTCGTGCCCTAGTTTTTTGCATTAGTAGAGATCATATCTAAAACCTGATACATATCACGAATTATCTTGATATGTATCGGATTACAAATCTGACTCGGTTCTTATTTTCCAAGTTTTATTTCATGGTGGAGACGGGACTGTGTCCGTCACACACCATGGCATGCTTCATGGTGTGTGGTGTGCGCACACCCCCGCCACCTTTACCTTTCATTATTGTTCTTGGAGTTTAATTCTTGGGCGGGGGTGTTACTCCGATCCTCACCACAGTCTATGATTGTGGTAGTGGTCAGGGCCTTATCCCCATCCCATCCTTTTTTCTTCCTTTCATTGCAGTGATGGTGGACAAGTCTGGATCCCCGACAATCCATCTTCTAAGTCCGATATGCACTTGGTCTTGATTTTCCTATCAAATGAAGATTTTTATGAAGACCAATAATTTAAAATGATGATCTTTTCATGTTGCAGTGCATCCATTGCAAATGTTAGAACCGTCACCAAGCAAAAAACCAATGAAGTTCAAGAAGCAAGAAATACATCCAATGTTTCCTCCTTCTGTATCATCAAATATGGACAATATCAAGGACATAGAGATCGACCATGTTGATCTTGAAGAATTTGTGAAGAGGGTAAGAGAGTCACCTGTCTCTTATAAGATGAAGCCCACCATAAATAGTGAAATTCATTTGGTGGCCTCTTTTCCCACGTTGGCTCAAAATCCAGAATTTGTGTTGGCTCCTACCAACAGATATGATCTTGTCACCAAATTAGTAAAGAATGTTGATGGAAAGAAAATACTCATTAAACTTGATGAGGATTTCTTTCATACAATTTTCAAGTGTTCTCCTATAGATCAATATGCTGATATTGACATGCAATCAACAATGACTTATTTTGATAAGAATTTAGAGAAATGCAGGAGGAATATGAATGATAAATGGATAAAAATGCCTAGGTCTATGATTTCAAGCTTGCTAGAGACTCTTCCCTGCATTGACTTTATTAAGGAGGTCAATGACCTCATTACTTTTTTTAGCAGAGTAAAAAGCCTTCCAACTTCCAATACTTACTATAAATGGATGTATTAGTACATTCATGTCATCAAGCAGAATAAGAAGAAGATCTACTGGGGCAAGAAAATTGCAGATGCCCTATGTGAACAATTGACTAAGGTGCCTACCATATTGCAATTCTATATGAATTCTTATCTTGTCTATACATCTGCCTTGATGAGGCATTTTCTAGGTCTATCTACCACATGTAATAGGAGTCAAGTTCTTGTTTGTAAGTACTTCACTTAGTTAACTCTCTCGGAGAGTTTACACCATTTTAGGAGGGTAAATGATGCTTTATTTTCTCATTACATGTGTTTATTTGATAAGGACCTTCAAAACAAAAGAGTATTAGAGAGGCATGGAAAGTGGTGATTGAATATGGTTGCATTTTTCTTCAATTCCCCACATTCACATATATAAGGATTGGATGCTTTGATGGAGAACCATTTATGCTCCCAAGGTATCCGTCAAATAAGATTATTCTTATGGAGATGGCTCATCAAATGATTTCTATCCATGAGCATCAATATGGAGCTCATAAGACAAGTCTTAAGTTCTCCATTGCCATTAGGAGATAATCCATCAATTCCATCTACAAGGCCTGAGCCATGGAGGAGGAGATGAGGAGAGTGACTATGAGATTCTTCAAGGTCAAGAAGTTCTTCGATTATAGGGGCATGAAGAATAAGATTAAGAAGAACTATACCCATATTCATTGGATTAAAGATGTATGGGTGGATTGCAGGACTGAAGAGGACGTGTGGAGAATGGACTACTGTCATTTGACAGTAAAGCAAATTGAAAATATTGATCTAGCTGACATTCCTAAAGATCTTTAAGAGGATGGTGACATCCTTGATCTTGCATATGAAATAAATAAAGTTGTTGGATTAGCTCTGCCTCTCATTCAATGGTCCCAAAAGGAGAACACTTCTATAAGAGCCAGGTTTCAAAAGATTCTTGATAATACCATTGTTTGGCTGAACCTACATGGTGTTCAGCTGAAGCCTTACCAGAGCGAATCATTTGAAGAAGATGCTACAGGCCCTAAGGGAAAGACTTCTGATTTAAGGACCAAAAACAAATAAGAACCTATGATTCCTAAGGGTCCAAAATTCAAGTTCACTGTTGGAAAAGGTGAAAAACTAGGTTAGTCTTCAACTCAAGAAATTCAAGCTCAAGAAGAGATTGGTGAAGGAGAACATGAAGAAAATGAAGATGAACATGAAAAAGAAGATGAACAGAGAATGAACAAGAATAGGAAGAAGGAGAATTTGATGAGGAGGGAGAACTTGAAATCCCAAGTACTTCCCATTCTCAAGAAACACACAAAGGTATTCCTCCTACATCATGTGATGTCACAGGTACTACTTCAGTCTCTGTTACTGATTCTATTCCTTTGGGTTCCACTGTGTCATTTTCATCCCAAGCTCCAAAAATTATTGTCATTCCTTCCACCTCCACAAGTGAATAGGCCCTATATACACCTCATGACAACCTTGATATTGTGTTCCTTCCTAATTTGTCTGAGGTTACTTCTTCCATGTTGGAAGATTTTGAAAGTTTCATTGCAGAAACCCAAGTTCCTCCACAAGTTTCTACCATCTCAAATACACCTGCCATTGTTACTTTCTCTTCACCCATTGTTACTACTAGTATTCAGTCACATGAGTTGGCTACACAAGTTTTGATTGTTGGAGAAGATTAAGATTCATCATTGCCACCTTGGCTAGTGTCTAACACTCTTAAAAGAAAGAACCAAGCCATATCTCTAGATGATTTTGATTTTACTCAATTGGTGAATGTTAAGCCCAAAGGTAAGAAAAAGGTTAAAACTTTATCTAGGTTGAAGATAGATGAATTAAAGATCAAGTACGTGGAGATGTCTATTCCTCCTCTAAATAAAGATCTTGATAAAGTGTAGCCTACTAATTATGTCATTAGAAGAATTGATTTGGTCAAAAAAACACATGATAGAATTTAGTTAAATATGCTCAAGCTTCTTTCCAACATCTCGTGGCCTTGTGACAAGGTAAAGAAAGACAAGTTAAAGAAACAGGTTGATAAGCTCACAAAAGTTTTGATCAAGATTTCCAAATCATCAAAGGTGATTGAGCTGGTCACTTCTTTTGTGGATGAGAAAGTTGTTAAACAATCTAAACAGGTAAATTATCAAGGGAGAATAGTGGGCGAATGGATGAATAGATTGTTGAGTCAAGGAACTCACCTTCTATGTTCAAGAGTCACTCTTGCCAATATATTGGAGGAGATAACGGTTGAAATTGATAAGACTTTGAATTTTTTTAAATTGAATTAGAAATACATGAAAAGAATCTTGGTTGAAGTTAGAGGATTTCTACTTAAATGTTTTGGTTGATAATGGAGTGATCCCATCAAGGTATATATACATTGAGCAACGGGAAATACTAGAAAATCAGATGAACACACTTGAGGTGCTTATCATAGGTTTGACGAAAGAACAACAAGAATGTAATGATAAAGGCAAAAACATTATCGAAAAGATTTCATCTCTTCCTTGCACTTTCCTTGATGAGAACCAGAAGCCCCTTCATGATGATGCCATCGTCAAAGATTTAAGTCTGCTAATTTGTGAAGAGGTCGACAATAAATCTTTATCATTGTCCTCAATTGATAAATTGATCGATATCCAAGTAAATCTGGATGATCTAGCCTCACTTCTGAAGAAGCACAAGAAATGCTACATGACCCTCAGAGATTCTATCACCCGGGTCAAGGCCATCACGCGTCACACTAAAGGACTCGATCAAGAACAATTGAAAGTAACTTTACAAAAGTTTGAGGAATTCATGAAGTGGGATCAGAATGGAGTATCTCATGGTGACACTTAGTAATTTTCATAGTAGAAAGATTTTTGAATAAGACATTGACACCTTAAGTGTCAATTTTGTATTTAGTTTTTGCACTTAGGAAATGCACATGCCCTAAGTCAAATCGAACTCTACCTTTGACTTGGTCACAAATTAGTTGTAGTTTTCCTAGTTTTATGTTGCACCTCTCTCCTATATATAAGAGGTTGCTCATTGTAATTTGTATCTATTATCTTTATATATATGTCGAAACTCTGCCGAAGTAAAACGCTAAAAAGTGAAACTTTGTGTTCCTTTTATAGTTTTACAATTTGATGAAATAAGAAGAAAGCTTTTGAAATCCAAACTTTGTGTTGGGTTCAATGGTGGTATATGGTGAGAGTGTTCTTATGTAATTTTCATTATAAATTCTTATTTTACTCAAGTGAAGGCATGCTGAAAATATTGTTAAAGCATAGAGGCAATCGTTAATTTGTGAACTTTGTGTCATATCTTGGCTATTGTTGATAGCATAGGAATTGGTGAGTTTGCTATCAGTTTGAAGACTTTGTGTTTCATATTGGTACTTTTTAAAATACGTTTAGCTAAGATATATTTAGGTTATGCTTTAAAGACTTTATGCTTTATTGTGTCATCTTGAGAAAGGAAAATTATGATTTGAAGACTTTGAGCTCTTGTCATTATTTTCAGAAAAATATTATCAAAAGTATAATCAGGAATCAATATAAAGACTTTGTAATTTACTTTGGATTTCTTGGTTATCACATTGGGTTATAGAAGAAATTATTTGAAGAAAGGTTGATAGGAGAGCAGGGATTTTAAGACTTTGAGCTTAAGCACTCTTTCCTGTCCCAGAGAAGCAACAGAGGACTTTCAGCCCTTCATAGAAACTTTTCTTATTTCCTTATCCATATTTTACTCATTCTTGCATTTAGATTTAATTTGTAAAATCGAAGGTGTAAGAATTATCACTGCTGTATATTATAAATTCTTTACTGAAGTAAGAGGAAAAGAATAACATCTATCTTAAAAAAGAAGATAGGATGATGTTCCACCCATGCTTAGAATATAAATTACAGGTTGTATTTCATTTTGGTAAAATATAGTAGAAAGTTAAAGGGGGAGCCTCCCCATAGAAGAATAGGAGAGATTAAATCTCATGTTGCTGTGATTGAAACCATGATTTTGTAGATTCACATAGTTTACAAAATTTTCAACCAACAGACTTCAAACTTTCTTTTAAGAAAATAAACAAATGTCCTACTATAGTCATCAATGAATGAAATAAAGTACACAAATCTAGAAATCAAAGAAGAATTTATTGGACCAAAAATAGAATAATGTACCAGATCCAAAAAACAAGAATACTTGTGAGAAATTGAATAAAAATGAACTCGATTTTGTTTACCATATATGCAATGTTCACAAAAGTTGAACTTAAGATTACAATAATCAAGCCTTTTAATGAGACATTAATTTTATAGGGTAGTGAGACCCTTCTCACCAATATGACTGAGTCTTTAGTGTCATAATATTGTTTTATTTGCTGGAAGCTTGATCCCTAGAGCATTAGTACCCTAGGTACCCAGAAGGCATGTTCGGGTATGTGCAGGATCATGAGGGGCCAAAAAGTGGCAATATTTTGACTAAAGTCCTGATTGATAGGCTATTTGAAAAATATCTATAACATTCAAATCGTATCATATTTTTTGAATCATGAAACACGTGTCACATTCTATGCTTCATATACTATAGGATTAAAAAAAAAATAAAAAATCATAAAGTCTTGACCAAGTTATGGTGGTCAGACATACAAGTTTTTATATTTTTAAAAAGTTGTAGTAAAAAAATCATAATTAATTATCTATTTCAAAAAAAAATTATAAAAAAATATGTGTGACATCTGGATATGAGTCCTCTACTTATATCTAAAATCTTATAAAAAAATATTATGATTTGATTGTGCTTAGGGTGGTCAGACAAACACTCGCTTCTTATCTTTTTCTTGAAATTTTACTACCGCTTCATTGAAATTTTAAATTTTCATCAAATAGATTTTTTCTTTTCAGAAAACAACTAGTAGCTTAGAAACAACATTCAATTCACTATAAATTCTATTCTTACATATTTTGAAATAATGTTGGTAACTTATTCAAAATTTTATATCAAGTTGCTTAACTCTATTTTTTAATTTTCATTGCCACTTAAGGGCCTGTTTGGCCCACCATGTTCCTTCACATACCGGTCCATTAGATGTAGAAGAAACATACCTCTTTTCATCTTGATCTAATAATGAGGATGAAGAGTATGTATCCCTCTCCTTCAACTCCATAGAAGTACTATTGCACTGTACAATGTGTGTATCTAGCTTATACAAGGTGCCAATCCAAACATTCTTAGCAAGCACCATATCCCCTTTGGTCATCTTGCATCCACCTTGTGTGAGACAACAACCTGCAAACCCACATCACTTAGTTTACTTAAAAAATGTAGGTTCCATGCCAAACTTGAGGTATGCAAAACACTATTGATCCCATTCATTTTGCCATCAAGGAATCTGATCTTGACTCTTCCATGAGTAATGATGTTCATAAATAGTCATCACTGAGATACACCTTCTTACCATCATATTCTTCATACTTTATGAACCAACCTCAGTGTTAGGTCATGTGGAAAGATGCATTGAAATCTATCAGCCACACATATTCGGATGCATGCATTCTCAAGGTTGCAACAAATGCTTCACCGTCATCCTAAGAGGATTTATCTAAATGTGAATTGAATAGATTTATTTTCTTCTTTTTTTATCCTCCTTACAATATTTTTGGGAGTGACCATCTTCTCCACATTTCCAACACTTCGACTTTAAATTTCTAGGAGATTTAGACCCCCTTGAGGAAATTATATTTTCGTCTTTCATCTTTCTTTTCCTTCTTCTTGACTTTCTCTTTTGATATTCTATGAACCGTAAGAGCCTCCTTAGTTGACTTTAAAGTCTTCCTCAAAATTTATTCATAAAGTAATGATGCTACCACCTCATCCATATTGAACTTGGTTGTTGTAATCCTAATAGCCATGATAAGGTGGTCCCATGAGTTTTTTAAAGAACATAATAGAGGCATGCAACAATCCTCCTCCTCGATCTTGTCTCTAGTAAATTCTAATTAAGCAACTATCATATCAAAAGCATTCAGATAATTAACTATGGATCCTCCTTCTTCCATCTTTAGAGAATACATCTTCTTTCTTAGGAAAACATTGTTTACCATGGATTTAGCCTGATAAATGTCTCCAATATTCTTCTAAAGAAGTTGTGTCATCTTCTCTTCATGGATATTTAATAGAACACAACTGAAAAACAAAGCCTTTTGAGGTCCTTAGCTTTTCAATCCACTGTATTCTAAATATCCTAGGTCATGGTGATAGGATTTACTCCAAATATCACAACCCATAGATCTCGATCTACAAGCATACCTTCCATTGTTCGAAGTTGCCACAATTGAACTTCTCCATCTCAACTTTTTCGGATGTGCTTGTCATATTCTTACAACAATATTCAGAAAAATACTCTACAAAAGCTTCCACTCAAATTGAGATTAGTATAAAAAACCATCTACCCAACAACAAGACCAAAATTGGCCAAGCTCTCATACCAATTGAAAGGAAGAAAAGTGCATAAAATTCTTCCAAACATAAACCTAATAGGGGAGATATTGAATTTTTTTCTACAAATCTTGACTACTATAGAAAAAGTAATGCATATAGAAAGAGATATTAAACATGCATAAGGATTACGACAATAGACTAAACTAAACATGTTTATAATAGTGATCCTAAAACTAGCGTTGACAAAAATGTTACTACTTATCAAATTGCCATTAGTTTTATATTCAAAGTCATACTATATATTCAAGTTGGTTAGTATTACCGAATCATGTAGTCGGTACATACAAAGAAGTCAGTATGAACAGTCTAGTCGGTTACAGAGGAAAGCAGTCACATAACGTAGTATTCACCAAGCTGTTTACCGAGTATTGTTTCATGGCTACCGAGCAGTAAAGTTAACTCACCGAGTTGATATTCACCGAGTAAAACGTTTTACTAGATACATTGAACCTGGACATGCACATGAAAATGTGTTACAAGATCGAGGCACATCTAACCGTTTTTACATTGGAAATTGTATTAGAAGATTGTGTATGATTGCAAGGTCAATCTAACCAATGAAATATTTTGTTTAGTTATTCATTCGAGGAATCTTTTTGTAAGATCGAAGCAATGAATTAGATCACCGCTGTAAGAGATCTATTTATACAACATGGGAAGAGAGAAATGAGAATGGATAGAGATGTATGAATGCATGTGTGTGTATGCATGAAGGAAGACTGTTACAAAGACACAGAAAGGTCACCAAGAAGGTTATAAGTGAACAGTCGAAGAACAGAGTAAACAGAAGGGTTTACCGAGTTACAATATGGGTTACCGAGGTATGCTACAAGCTAGGTAATCTTATTCTGAGCACATAGAATCTGCTATAGCATTTTAGATGTAAAGTTGCAGATATTTGTAATGATTCTATTGTAATATTTTGAAGTTGTAAGAGAAACCTTTAACAGGGTAAAAGACTCTAACCAAGTCTATAAATTGTAAATCCTCTAACCAGGTACAACATTTATATAGTGTTGTGAAATCCTTTAGTAAGGTAGATCTAATAGATCTTGTTACTCCTAACAAGGTAAGCTATCAGAAATAGCTAAATGTAGTTCTAACACATCAATCTTTATTATTGCAGTAGTGAAGTTGTGGGTGCCATCCCCACCGCAGTTTTTCTCTCTAACCAAGAGTTTCTGCGTGACCAAAATATATGTGTTATGGAGTGAATCATGTGTGATTGTTATCTGTTTGTTTTAACTTTATTTTATGTTACTGCACTATTCTGTTTATGCATAACAGTAAGGTTATTATTAAAATTTTTTTTTGAAGTACTGATTCACCCCTCCCCTCTCAGTACATTAGCTTTCCATATTGGGCCTAACAAAAAATTCCTAAAGAAGGTTTTCCTACACACACAAGTCATAGATATCTATTTATGGTAGTTGGAATATATGATGGAAAACTGATCAAGAATTCCTATAGATACATTTATTTGTCTCACAACATCAATAACCTATGAAGAAAATTATGCAAATCATCTAAGAATTTTTATTAGTTTTATGCTCAAAAAGGGTTTCACAAAGATTAATGATGTTGGATTGTGCTTAATGGTGGGTCACTAAACTTTAAATAATTTATTTAAAGGGTAAGTGCAAGAAGGTGGTGAACAAAAAATTGGACACCATAAAATAAAAAATAAAAAATGAGCATAATGTATACGAGTTATTTGAAACAAAATAACCCGTGCACATTACAATTAAAAAATATCAACCATAACGCATATGGGGTTTTATTATTAAAAACATTGCATATGAATTACTAATAATATTAGTAATGTCTACACAACTTTTTTAGTAATAAAAACCCATATGTATTTTTCTGATTATAATTTTTTTTTGACCCAACTGGGTCCATTTTACCCGCAACCTATACCAAAAACCGACAGTGACCAAGCATAGTCCAAGGAACACGATCACGATTTTAGCCCTATAAGCCAAAAAAAATGCCATGCCATCGGAGAGGTTAGTTTGTAATGCTCGCCAAAATACCCTAGAGAAATATACTAACTAATGTGCAAATGGAGATAATTTTTTTTTAAGACATCTACTAATGTAGCTAATGCTAATAACAACTCATGTGCAATGAAAAATTAACACCTTATACCATCATGAACATAATCACCAAATATGATACACAAGTGAAAATAAAACACAACTTAAAATTAACTTTCCCTAGGGCATCTCAACGTCATTACCTAATCTATCCATAAGCAATAACATAACATCATAAACATGATAACACATTTACCACCATGATCCAGTTACATACTAACTCCAATATTAACTATTTCTTCCATGCATATATGATCATTCACTATTCTATAATATGAATACATCCTACTTCCAGTCATACATTTACCATCCCTTTTAAGTTCATTTTAAAGCACCAATACCAAGTGTTCCTAATCCCATTCATTTATTCATAATTTAACATTACAAACTAGACCTAAGATGATCTATCTCATTTCCATTTTCCCCATGATACTAAATGCATATCCATAAATTCATATCCTAACTACATGGGCATTTCTCTTAACATTAATCTCAAGTGCATAGTGCATGAATCCTAATGCTTCCAATGCAATCATATGAATGACATTATCAACTAACATGATACCATTAATTAACCACAATTTCCTACATTATATTCATTCCATTCTCTTAAGGTCCTTTCACCAATGTAACTACTTCTAGGTAACACCCATGAAATCTAAACTAATACAACGATAAAATAAATCAATTCTACTTCAAGTATAATTCCATTACAACATCTAAGTACATGAAAATCATTTACCTTCATTATACAAGATCATCACCATACATCTCATAGTCTCATTAATTACAATCATGTCATAATCTTAAATACCAACTACAATACTATTACAATCATATGAATAATATATCATGAATACAACCCATTTCCAACACATGTCTTCATCTACTATTATGAGGTATTACATTACATGTTTCCAAGATATCCATTACATAAATCTACTACAAGAACATCCATAAGCTGCTACAATAATAAGAATCCACATCCATGTAAGAGAATCCAATGAAGAACATCCCAATGGTTGAAAAGCACCAACCACCCGACCATGTGGAACCAAAGGAACCACCCCCTGTGCTAGGAGATAACACAAGATCCCACTCATACTTTAGATCTAGGCTGACACCTAACAACCAAAGGAAGACCAACACTACAAACATAAGAATCAAGAAATGCAAGATCATAAAAACCAATAAGAACTCCAACATGAACCTCTAGAGGCAACACATCTAAAAGGCTCAAGGCACTAGGACCTACATGTAGGGAAAAGAGTGTCACCACATGCAACATGTGGGTACCTGGGCACGAGTCCCGGTTATCCCATATGTACATGCAGAGCCTTCTCCCTTTGTGGAGTGAGGAAGATTAGCTTACCTGGGTTACCAAGGCCTTCCCAGTCCTATCCTGGTCCAACCACAGGGCAAGGCAAAGGGGCCAACATATTATATTATCTTATTAAGATTAACTAATCTACCCAACCCAGGTATTTTAATTAGGTTATCACTTGTTTACAAGGAAAACTTCTCATGAGATACCCAATGATCTAGACCCTGGGTACACTTGGCAGCCCACTCCATGTGATCCAAATCACTTACTAAGAAGCCCACTCTCCCCCTTGCATGCACCTATACCTTAGTAAAATAATACGGTAACCCATAGCATAAAATACTTCAGCATAACAATGGTCTCACAACAATACAAGACCTAGCAGACTAATGCATCAAAGCAATCCAACAACATGGAAATCATCATATAAGAATACAACAAATAAGCCTGGCTACAAGAAAATCACATATACAAGTCGAATGATAAAAATAAACATAAAACAAACCATAAATCAAACCTGGCACAACTCAGGCATCAAAAAGCAACCTCTAGTTATCAGAAAAGAATCACAGCAATCTGGAAAATTACCCAAAATTGGCAAAACTGACTCAAATAGACAGTCTAGCACATTTATTCCTCAAAACAATGCATTTACACAATCCTACAACGCTTTCGCTCACCGTTTCAGTGTCTTTGACAATTTAGACAACACTTTTGTTAAAGATTTTAGCACTTTTACTGAGGTTTAGTGCATTAATAAAAATCAGACAACACAAATAATAAAAACAATAGTGCAATAACTAAATAAAACAACACATATAATAAAAACAATAGCGCATTCAATAAATCAACGCATTTGACCAAAACACGGAAAACTCAACTTTCGATCAACACACAAAATCACAGAGACAACCATAAATTCCAAAAAATACAATCAGAAGAGGCACAAATGAATACTCAATCAAAGGAGCCAGATAAACAATTCAAAGGAAACCACAATCATGACTCAATCAGAAAAATTATGCACAACATTCACTCACAGGAAACTCACTGTAACAACCGTAGAGAACATTGTACCACAATCATAATATAATTCAAGCACCCTTAATAAAATTTATTTCAAAAGTATAATACTATTATCAATTTAAATCTTCATCTCTCCCAGCCCAAGCAAACATCACAGACACAGTGCAGACAATCTTTGAAAACCAAATGCGAAGAACAAAGCTAGAATCTCCAACCTGGAACAATAGAAGTAATGGAAGGAATTCGAAGGAGCACAATCCACAATTCAAGCCAAGAAATCTTCAAACTTCAAACCCAAAACTTGTAGAAGAAAATCCGGATGGTAAGCCAACAAAAATCACAGTCAACCAAATAAATAGAAATTCAAACCAAAACTATGGAAAATATCGGCCAATCAAAATAATGCAAAATAATATATTTCTTACCAATCATTTGCAAAACCAAGGTAAGAATGATAAAATATTATTTAATTTACTTACCCAAATAAAATAACCAATAGAATAATAGGGTAGGTAGAAAGAATCTACCAATTAACCCAACAAGAGTAAAAAGAGAATAATAATATAAACAACTCATAAAATTATGGGCACAAATAATTAGAAAAGCCCATTCAATTAAATAATCAAGGGTATAAATAAATACCACAAATAATTAATAAATAATACTCAATAAATAATCCTTGATAACCCAAGGTGATATAAAACCATTAATTAAAATATAAAACCAAGGACTCAATAATAATAATAATAATAACACATTATTATTTAAATATTTGTACCAACTATATATATAATTTATTATTATAAACTATAATAACCTATTAATTTAATTTAATATTATTAAACTATATGAATCAATTTAATCAATTAATTAATTAATAATTACTATACTACACAAAGCAAACCACCAAAGAATAATCCAAGAAATCACTACACACTTAAACTATGACTCGCGCCAAGACTCTAAGCTGACAAAGGTGATCAACTTAAAAATAGAGTATAGGATGGGATTTCATGTCAACTCCAATCAACTTGCCATTGGGATAAGACATTCTCAGACCTGTGAAGCCAGGTGGAGTCAATGTTTGGTACCTGCAAATCCTGCATCCACAAAGCCACGATACAACATATACAATATTTAATAACAGGCAAGTGATAGGGAAGCACAATGACACATCCCGCTCACAATGAGTGATGTGACATTGTCCCTATCACGAAGACAATAGAAGACACTCACAACAATCAAGCAATAGCATCGTCATCATCATCATAGATATGGTAAGTACATAATAAAATACCATCAAGTCATCATTAAGTAAACTAAGCTATATCAAAGAGATCTTTTGTTATTCAAAAGAGCTAGATTGCTTAGGGAGTGGCACTACATAGTTTATAATTTATTTATACATTTTTATTGTTCTTTATCTTGAATTTCACTATAGTTTTTAGTTTTTGATTTATTTTATTTTATTTTGTAAATTTGACATTAAATGCTCAATGAAACAACCCCACTCAAGGAAACATTCCTTATCAACAAAATATGCCTCGTAATCCTCCTAATCCTTTGATAACCCCTTCACAAACCACATAGGAGGATTTACTAGGCCCTCTAGCACAAAACAGGGTAACCATTTCCAACCTAGTGGCTAGATTGAAAGCATCAGAACACAACACCATGTAGACCTTGTTGAGCCCTAGAAACAATGGTGGATAGTGTCGACAAATTTTCAAAACAAGTCACCGAATGGGATGCATATAGAAACTCATGTCGCAAATTTTACAAACAAGGTCTCTCATATGATGCTGTAAAGAATACATAAATAATAAAAGAACACATATGTTCTCTTTTCACCGATCCCCGAACCTAGGAGATCCTACCTCTTGATTCAAAGAGGTTTCCTATACATTGGTGTAACACAATGCCATGAAAACACAATTTTGGAATAGGTGGTTGATGATCTTTGACCAACCTCCTTGCAATAACTTTGAGGTGCCTTTATATTTATTGAGGAAACTATACTGTGAGTTCATCCTAAATGAGATCCCTAATTATTTTGATATGAGGGAGTTACAGGATAGAGGTGGAGTCTTTTCTCAAGATAGACTAGGGGATCGACGCGTACTGAATACTTAGAATCAGGTTCCACATGCTCTGAAACCCTTGGTGCACGTGATGGTCCCTATAGCCTTGAAGGAGTCTATGGAGATGGAGACTCTTCAGACAACTGCCTCACTGTCTGACACCATTTTCCAACATGGGACACAATTGTCACATCCTCTTGGCTGAGATGATGGTGTAGGAGCCCATGAATGTGCAATAGTAGACGATGGTGTTGCAGCTATACCACCTACTGATAGCATGTCCAGTGATCACTAACTCATCACCTGCTATTAGTTATGCTATGGGGTAGATGACATTGCACATGTAGATGTTTCGACCTACCATCAATGCACACATTGTGGGGCTAGTTGTGAGGTTGGTAGACTAAGTGATGTGGTCCTCACAGATGATTTGATGCAACAGGTTTTTGCTAGTTAGGTATTTTGATTTTAATTTATAATATTTTATTTATATTAAATAATTTTAATTTTGAAATGTAATTTTTTTTAATCATTGTTAAAATTAAAATAATGCAAACATTATGCATTTTAGGATGTAGGAAATTTGGGTGCATCATCCACCACACCTACCACAACTCTTGCACCTGTATCTTCATCAGAGGTAAAAATTTACATTTCATGTCAAAATAGAATAATACCTTGAACTCAAATTAATGTTTTATAATGTATATTAACTTTCTAATATATCTTTGTGTTAGGTTCAATAGTTGCTGACTGCGGACCAACTTTCACAGATTCATGATGCCACTGCTACGATCATTTCATTTGGCCTAGAGAGCTATACGGTATTCTTCTTTGTACACATCTTGTTTATAGTTTGTATTGAATATGCATCTCATTCGAATTTTAACTAGTTAACTTTATGCTATCATTATATGATTGTGTATATTAATTATGTTACTCTTTTAGGGTATGTCACATGTGGTTGAGATTTATCCTTTGCAAAGGTCATTCTCAAGGATGCCTAATCAAAACAAGGTAATTAAGCACAACTTTAATCAAGATACAATAGTTTTAAGTGCTTACATGAGTTATTGTAGCATGATTTAGATTTTGTTTTTTTAAATTATTATGATTTTACACGATCATCTAGATTGATCGAGTCTAACATCTTTTGTCTTGTACATGTATTGCGATGGCTAGGATCGTTTACAACAATGATGAATGCACCTAATGATACATTAGAAGAAGATATGCAAGATATATATGTTTTTTAAATTTTCTCAATTTCATGATTATATGCATATGTACATTCATTGTATTACAGCCTTATCATTTTACATACAAGGAAAATCGATGTTTATTTCATCAGTAATGACCCCTCCTAGGACAACAGTAGAACCATTAAAGCCTCCAATATACATTTATTCTATATTATAAATATTCATTTAAATATAAAAAGGTATATTTACAGTTTATATTGACTTGTATGAATTGTATTTTAACTGGTGTAGCCCCCTTCACGATATGAGCATAACATAGATCCTCTACCTCACCAATTTGGTAGGACTCCTATTAGTCAAAGGGGTCAAAGGGAACCATCATTTGTAGAATGAATTTCAGTAAAAAAAACCACAACATGAGGTAATCAACAATTCAATTGTAGAAAAATAATAGTACACTATAGTTATTTTGATGTTAATTTGACAACTGCAAATTATTATTGACATAAGTATCTAACTTGTTGTTTGAATTGTTGTTCTGCCAGCATCTATAGAGCCACACAATACTTCAACGAGGCTTGATTTTGATGATCCACCATAGCTATAGGATTTTTTAGAGTTATATACAGTTAGTTGTGGCCATTGTATATCGATCTTGAGATGACATATATGCCATAGTTTTGTAAAACTTTTATTGATTTGGCACATATGTTATTTTTGTACATTTTAATGAGTTGGCACATATGTCATTTTTGTACATTTTGTTGAGTTGACACATATGCCGTAATTTTGTAAAACTTTTATTCTACATTTTGATATATATAAAATATAATATTCGATCTAATTTGTTCGTTGTGCGCATATCTTCATACTTTGAGCAATATATTAACATATTTAGAATTGTTAAGTTAAGAACAATGTATATTTATTTTAATAAGAATGGTTATGTTTTGAACAACTTATGAACAATGTATATTCAATAATGAATGGTTGAGTTATGAACAATTTAGCATGTTATGAATTGATGATATTGAAATTCAATGGAACTTATGAATGCCAATTGGTATTATCTAAATTCCAAGTGTTGAATTTGGTTGCCTTGGGCAACTTCACCAAATTTTATGATCGTTGAGATCAAAAGTTGTACTTAGGCTATCAAAAGTTGTCAACAGTTGTTGATAGTTGTCAATAGTTGTGAAAAGTTGTGAAAAGTTGTGAATAGTTGTCAAAAGTTGTCAATAGTTATCAATAGTTGTCAATAGTTGTCAATAGTTATGAAAAGTTGTGAATAGTTGTCAAAAGTTGTCCATAGTTGTCAAAAGTTGTGAATAGTTAAAAGTTGTCAATAGTTGCAATGCAAAGTTGCAAGACAGGGTAAATTGTGTTTTGTTTGTTGTATCCACAAATCGTCAGTGCGAACATGTCGAGGTGAGCATTTTTATGCTAGGCATGGTCTTGGTTGGGTCCCCAGGTTACCTGAATATTTGACGCCCTACTGTCGTGACACCATCTCTTGAGTGCCCTAAGTTCAAAAAACTATTGAACTTTGACAAGATGTTTCTTGGAATTTGGGGCACATACAAGTGATCTATTTGAACCCACAAGGTCACATTAGCACCCTCTACAATAACATATCAGATTTTGAAGAGACAAATCCATTTATTTAAGGTAGTGTTTTTTTTGTTGATGCAAATATCGTTAGTCGCGTGCAATGCAAAGTTGCAAGATAGGGTATATCTCATTCTGTTTTCCATATCCACGAACCATCAAAACGAGCGTGTCTGGGTGGGAATTTTTATGCTAGGCATGGTCCTAGTTGGGTCCCCAGGTCACCTGAACATTCAATGCCCTACGGTTGTGGCGCCATCTCTTGAGTGCCCTAAGTTTTAAAAAATGTCAAACTTTGACAAGCTATTTCTCAAAATCTGGGACATATACGAGTGACCTGTTTGAACCCAAAGGGTCACATTAGGCCCCTCTACAATAACCTATCTTAGATTTTGAATATACAAATCCATTTTCTTAGGGAAACAATTTTTTTGTTGATGCAAATATCATCAATTGCATGCAATGCAAAGTTGCAAGATAGGGTAAATCTCGTTTTGTTTGTCGTACCCATGAACCATCAATGTGAGCATTTCTAGGTGGGCATTTTCATGCTAGGAATGGTCCTAGTTGGGTCCCTAGGTCACTCAAACATTCAACACCCTACCATCGTGACACCATCTCTTAAGTGCCTTAAGTTCCAAACTTTTTTGAACTTTGAGAGGCTGTTTCTTTAAATCTAGGGCACATACGAGTGATCCGTTTGAACCCACAAGGTCATGTTAGGCTCATATACAATAATCTGTCTCATATTTTGAAGAGACTAAGCAATTTTATTAGGGAAGTTATTTTTTTGTTCATGCAAATATCATCAGTCGTGTGCAATGCAACCTTGCAACATAGGGTAAATCTAGTTTTGTTTGTTGTATCCACAAATCATTAGTGCGAGTGTGTTCGATGGACATTTTTATTCTAGGCATGTTCCTAGTTGGGTCCCCAAGTCACCTAAACATTCGACGTCCTACCATTGCGGTGCCATGTCTTGAGTTCCTCAGTTCAAAATAATGTCTAACTTTGATGGGTTGTTTCTCAAAATATGAGGCACAACCATTTTCTTCGGGAATTGATTTTTCTATTGATGCAAATATTGTTAGTCGCGTGCAATGTAAAGTTGCAAAATAGGGTAAATCTCGTTCTGTTTGTCGTATCCATGAACCGTTAGCACGAGCATGTCCGGGTGGGCATTTTTATGGTAGGCATAGTCCTTGTCGATTCCCCATGTCGCCTGAACATTCAACATCCTACCATCACGATGTCATCTCTTTGCACATTGATAGAAGAATAATGCATGAATTACACATTTGCAAAATAACAATGCAAAATAATAATGCATGAAATTCACATTTGCAAAATAACAATGCATGAATTACACATTAACAAAAGTATAGTGCATTAATTTTAACTATAATCATAGATACAAAATTCATCACAAAATTTCATTTAGGCATTTATAATCATTTATTTGTTTATATATACAAAATTTGGCCCCTAAATAGGTACACATTAGCTCATGGCCATCTATATACAAAATTTGGCCTCTGAATACATACAAAGCATCTCATGGTCATCTATATACAAAATTTGGCCTTTGAATATATACAAATCATCTCATGGTTGTCTATATACAAAATTTGGCATCTCAATACATACAAATCAGCTCATGGCCATCTATATACAAAATTTGGCCTTTGATTACATACAAATCAGCTCATGGCCATCTATAAACAAAATTTGGCCTTTGGATACATACAAATCATCTCATTGTTGTCTATATACAAAATTTGGCCTCTGAATACATACAAATCATCTCATGGCCATCTATAAACAAAATTTGGTCTTTGAATACATACAAATCAGCTCATGGCCATCTATATACAAAACTTGTCCTCTTATTACATACAAATCAGCTCATGGCCATCGTCTATATACAAAATTTGGCCTCTCAATACATATAAATCAACTCATGACCATCTATACACAAAATCTAGCCTCTAATTACATACAAATCAACTCATAGTTGTCGTCTATATACAAAATTTGGCCTCTCAATTCATACAAAGCAACTCATGGTCATCTATACATAAAATTTGGCCTCTATATACATACAAATCAGCTTATGGCCATCTACATACAAAAATTGGCCATCTACATACAAAAAATGGCCATCTATATACAAAATTTGGCCTCTAAATCACTCTACCCTTTTGTAGAATCAATCTAATGAACCTTGTGGACCAACTCTAACCCTTATTGTGTCAAGTATTGCCTCGTGGTCAGATTCATGAAATTTCCATAAATTCTTGTTGAGCGGTCTACCACGATATTTAATCAACTGAAAATTCACTACAACAACAAGGTTAGAGTAATGAAGAATATGCCTGTGCATTTTGAAATCCTCGAACCCAAACATCATATTTCTTCATAGGGTACCTTCTAGGCCATGTTCCTGTTACAACAACAAACCATGTTGGGTACTCAATACCCTCTCTATCGTTGATTGTGGTTGTCAATTTTTTTTTGCCTCAATACAACGACACAAAAAGTAATATGTTCCTTCTTCATTGTTTTCATCAGCAATAACTGCATACACATGACCTACATTTTATTGAATGATAGATTAGTACCAAAATAGGGTAAAATGAAATAAAATGAGTTAAAATTTTCCAATAACTATGTAACAATCAACAATACCTAGTTGCACTAAGTCAAATACATTGTCGAAATCCACATAAACTTCCATCTAGTTCAATTGTAGTGGTTTGGGATATGTATCAATTGGCACTAAAGGTCTACAAGACCATCCATCAACCCACTCATATGATTCACACTCGTCCCACAAAAAAATCATACACGATGAGAAAAAACATACCATCTGTCTAGTATAAATAATTGGTGAGCTTGCATTTGAGCTTATAAATGAGTGCAAGTCACTCAATCCTACAAGTGTACACAAATCTACATAGCTTGCAACATCAAATTCATGTATGAACCAAAAATACCTAGAAAAAGTATAATTGCCTTGATTACCCTATCCCATTGTCGAGTTACACCATTGCACAATGCTTTTTGCATCTGTTAAATTAGCACCACCTTCATACTTTATTTATTCTCTATAAAAGACTCTTTTTATACATGCACCCGCACCATTGTTCTCTCCCTTTCCATGTCCAGCCTTACTAAAATTCCAAAAATGTTGTACACCAGTCCTCATATGCATCCTACTCAACCAATAGAACATCCTTGCATTCTTGAATTGTGATGTGCATTTATCCGATCATATGATGTGTTGGTTGTATCCGATATTCCTTTTCCTTAAATTCTCATAGTATATTTGAAAGCATCCTTGCACAAATTCTATCAAATGAATACAATTATCACTTATGTAGAAGTGATATTCTAATAGTATCTTTCTATCCTTCTTCGTGCTATCATGTGCATGCATGAATGTTATGTGTACACAAATAGTTACTTGTTGAGAGTGGTAATATTGGGATTTCACTTCATTTTTAGGTTGTAGCATATAGTTTTCTACAAAATATACAATAGAGACGATGGTACTAAGAGGAAATGTATCTTTACATATCTTGAATTTCTCATCCAACCACCATACTTTGTGTATGCATTATGTAGTTATAAACTAGTTTCTCCTAAAAAATACTCATAAATTGTGGTACATGTATATCTTGACTAACCAACTCGCATCTATTCAACTCTTTTCCATCTTTGACCCATATGTGATTGACTTGTATTTTCCATAAAAGACTAGTGTTTTTGCAATTTCGTGTGTACTCTCTAAATGTATACATCTTTGCAACTTGCAAACCACCACATGTAGAACATGAACCTTTCAAACACATAATCTTATAAAAGGTGTAGCCATCATCTCTTTGACATAATACACTTGAAATAAATTCTCTTGATGACTTTGGAGGTGCTTGTATACCATACTCTTGCAAATAATTGTTAGTGTGCAAAGTACAACACATGACAATATATATCATAATGCATGGAAAATTCAATATGCATTCTACAACATGTAGTCAGTGGATGATTTATCTTAGCATAAAATGGTTTTTTCATTTCAAAAAACCTTTGGATAATTCTTATTTGAGGATATGTTTGAACAAATTTCTCAAAAAAATGTGTTTGAGTCATATCTCAAAAGTGTTTCGAATGTTGCTCTTGATTTATTGATCTAATTCTCCTTCTAAAAACATCTCATTGATTGGGTAAAACTCTTGTGTTGTCATGCCAAAAATTTTCAATTAATTGTTTTTAATGCATCAACAACAACCTTGTCTTTTTGTGAAAGTCTACGATTCGAAAATTCCCAAAGAGAATTATTGTTAGGATCCTCAAGTTTGTCACGCCTCCCTAAGGCATAGTGTAGTGTTGTTCTACTTATCTTTAATGGTTTACTTGTTTTGCTTATTAAACGAGACTTTTTAGTTCAGTTGCTCATTATAGTTGACATAAGAACACGCCGAGTAACATTTGCATCTTTAGAACGTGATGTTGAATCAATTGCTTGATATCCATCAAATATATTTCTTACTATTTTTTTTCACTATTATTTTCAAATGATCTTAAGCCAATGATTTTCATTGTCTCTCTAAAATTCATATTTCTTATCATTTCAACAATTAATTGGTATCTTGAGGTTTGATTTAGGCTCTCAAAATATTTTTTCATATTTAATTAGTCATTCCTCGACAAGTGTGTTGGGAAATTTTATCAAGGATTGTCTTCAAAATATTTTCATCAATGTTAATTATATAGTTTCATTTTCTACGAATAATTCTAGGAGATGTTAATACTGTTGCATGATCTTGGCTTACATTAAGTACATTTGTTTGATCATTGATTAGCAATTGTTCTTGATTTGCATTCAGTTCATTCAATCCATGTAATTGAGTTGGTGTAGATGACATACCTTCTCCTCTCAATTTTTTCATTTCACGTAGTCTTTTCATGCACTCCCTCTGCCTTTCCTTTGTTGCCTCTTGTGATTCAATGGTTCCTTGCTTGTTCCTTCCCATTGTGAATATAAATTGTTCTAAATAACATCATATGTTAGTAAATATTATACAAATTAAACAAATAAAACTTTTCATAAAACTATGAAAATAATTGAATTTAACAATAAAAAGCATAAAAGAAACAAAAAAAAAATTAAAAAATTGAACTAATAATACATATCAATCATTTGAAATCATATAAAATAAAAGCCATCATACACTATTTGAGAATATTGCAGGTGAAGACACAGTTTCCGTGGGTCCTTCACCAGAAATTATGTTTTTTTGGTCATTAACAAGCAAGCCTATAGTGACTTTGTGTTTTTATTAATAAAAAACCTGTATAGGGTATTGACAATATAGACAAAGGGAGGGGGAATGTTGCAATTCCTATAGTGGCAATAACCTATATGTAGTTTTTACACTATAGACACGAGTCTATAGTGAAAAAAATTGTACAAGGTATTGACACTATAGAAAAGGAGAGAAAAGGAGAGTCTATAGTGATCGAAACCCAATTGGGGTTTTCACATTATTAAGAGAGAGAGATAGAGAGAGGAAATGGATAAGAGGGAGATAGAGGGGGGAAGGGAGGTTGAGAGAGAGAGAGAGAGAGAGAGAGAGAGAGAGAGAGAGAGAGAGAGAGAGAGAGAGAGAGAGAGAGAGAGAGAGAGAGAGAGAGAGAGAGAGAGAGGGGAGTGACTAAAAATACTCGATCGATCACCTTTAATAAGATGAAAATGAGAGAGGGAGAGAGAGAGTATTAAGGGGATCTATACTAGAAATAAGTAATGAGAGTAGGAGAGTAAGAGAGAGAGGAAGAGAGAGAGAGAGTATTAAGGGGATCTATACTAGAAACAACTAACGAGAGTAGGAGAGTAAGAGAGAGAGATCCTAGAAATATTTAATCACATAAGACTTGGAGAGAGAGAGAGAGAGAGAGAGAGAGACTAAAAAGACCTATAAAGAGAGCAGGAGAGTAAGAGAGAAAGATCCTAAAAATCCTTAATAATCACCTAGATTGGAGACTTACAAAAGGAGAGGGAGAGGGAGAGAGAGAGAGAGAGAGAGAGAGAGAGAGAGAGAGAGAGAGAGAGAGAGAGAGAGAGAGAGAGAGAGAGAGAGAGAGAGAGAGAGAGAGAGAGAGATTTAATCACGTACTTCAATACTAAAATGATCTAGAGAGAAAGAGACTAACATATTTAATCACCTAAAAAGACAAAAAGGATCTAGAGAGAGAGGGGGAGAGAGAGTCTTAAGGGGAGTTACTAAAAATAGTTAATCACCAAATAAGACTAAAAAGAGAGAAAGAGCAAGAGAGAAAGATCCTAAAAATACTTAATCACCTAAAGAGAGTAGGATAGTAAGAGAGAAAGATCCTAAAAATCCTTAATAATCACCTAGATTAAAGACTAAAAGGAGAAGGGGAGAGAGAGATAACTTTTAAATCACCCAAGACTAAAAGGAGAGAGTATTTTTATTTTTAATCACCTTTAAAGAAGACTAAAATGTGTGTCTAAGAGAGAAAGAGTATTTTTATTTTTAATCACCTTCTATTTCTATTAAATTTTATAATTTCATTAATTTAAGTTGGTTGATGAATTCTAAATTGTAAAGATACACACTTTTTTTCTTCCTATGGTATTTTGCCAATTCTTGTTCATGACATCTTTGTTCCGTTTCAAGTGAATACTTTCATGTAGTCTTATTTATCCTTGTTTTTTTGTTTCCCATCTCCTTCCTTTGAAAAAATGCCCTTTTAAATTCACTTCAAAATGTCTTCTTTGAGAAAAATGTGAATTATACTTCAAATTTGATATGTAAAAAAAAAAAAAACCATCTACATTAATATGAAATCGTTTATACAAAAAAAAAAGGCCGACGGGGGGTTCTATTGAATGTCGGCAGTTAAAAAAGGCCATGTTCTATCAAACATGGTCGTTACAACAAAATTTGGGCCAATGGGGTTCGATAGAACATAGATTCGATCAAACCCTGGAGGGTTATATTGAACCTCCTTCGATAGAACATATGTTCTATCGAAACCCCCTGCTAGAGATCTCTCCCCCAAACTCTCCTAGTTTCCACAAATTTTTGGCCTTTGAAGCTCAAATTGGGGGCTCAAATGGAACAATCTTGACAAACCCAAATGCATGGTAGTAGTACTCAAAACAAGCTTTCCAATGATTATTATTTTAATATACATTGAGTTTATTATGAATTTGTTTTTTAGATTAACATAGGTTTCTCACCAAACATCAACTCATGCGTTCAACGCTTATGGAAAAATAGTAAACAAGTGAAAAAATTTAAAAAATATCTATGCAATAGGTATTGAAGTCCTCTTTCCAACCAAAAAAAAATTGATACATACACAATTTATGAGCTACCTGTTACTATTTACTAAGTTGTCATTAGTTTTATGTTCAAAGTCATCCTATGTACCCTAGTTGGTTAATACTACAGAAAGATTCAGTCGGTAAGCACCAAGGGTGTCGGTTATAGAAGAAAGGCTGGTCACCGAGATGATATATATCGAGCTGTCTACCGAGTATATTTCCTATGTCCATAGAGTAGAAAAGAAGGTACACCGAGTTAATTTGAACCGAGTGGAAACGTGTTACAAGATTCGAGAACAGGGAACCGTTATTTCATAGGGAATTGCACTTAAAGATTTTGTATGATTTTGAGGAAGTTTATCCAATGAAATAATTTCTATGTTTATTTATTCGATAAAACATGTTTGTATAATCGATGTATGAGAAAGATCACCACCTTAGAGATCTATATACAGAGTGATTTGAGTATCAAAAGAAGAGAAAAAAAAAGATGGTGAGTTGAAGATAAAAGTCTTGTGAAAAGATAAGATGTGATGATTGAACATAGGTATTCAGAGGTCACCAAGAAGATTTTCAGAAAATAGTTTAAGGGACAGAGAATACAGAAGAGGTCACCGAGTTGATCTATCAATTACCGAGGTATGCTACGAGCTTGGTAATTTCAAATTGAGCACATAGAGTCTGCCATAACATTTCAGATGTAAAGTTGCAGATATTTTGTAAAAGATTTTGACTGAATTATTTTGAGTTGTGTTAGAAACCTTTAACAGGGTAAAAGACTCTAACAAGGTCTATAAATTGTAAAGCCTTTAACCAGGTACAACATTTTTGTAAAATTGTTTGTAAAAATCCTTTAGCAAGGTAGATCTAAAGATCTTGATACTCCTAATAGGGTAAGCTATCAGAAATAGCTAAACATGTAGGTCTAACCGAGCAACCTTTATTGCAGTAGTGAAGTTGTGGGTGCCATCCCCACCACAGTTTTTCTCTCCAACCAAGAGTTTCTGCGTAACCAAAATCTTTGTGTTATGGGGTGAAATGTGTATGGATGTAATTTCTATGATTGTGTTTTGGCTTTATATATTATGAGATCAACTATATACAGTTTATGTTTATCAGTAAGATTGTTTTTAAAGAAAAGTTTTGAAGTACTGATTCACCCCTCCCCTCTCAGTACATTAGCTTTCATTGTTGGACCTAACAATTGGTATCAGAGATATACTATTGGAAAAGGGTTTTACAGCCTAAAGAGAAAGATCCCATCAATGGAAGGCTATAAACAATCATGCAGAATTTTGAATCTCCAAGAAGAATTGGATCATGCTAATCAAGTGATTGTAGACATGCAGAGACAAATGCAAAAATCACTGAAAGTAAGAAGAAGATTGTCTGATGATTTACAGGACTCACAAGAGTTGGTGGAACAAATTGAGACATCATCTGAGAATAGCATATCAGAAGAGTCTGAAGAAATGATTATAGAATTGAAGAAAAGAACAAAGCACTGAATGATCAGCTTAAAGTAATGAGAAGGGAACATGAGTATTTCAGCATACAGATGACTGAAAATATTGATGCATTGAGATAGCTGAAGATAACATAAAAGGTATAGAAAGAGAAAAACAACAGCTGGAAGCATTGGTATCTGAAAAGAATGATGAAATCACAAGGATGACTGGAATTCAACATAATCTGTCTAATCAATTGGGTCATGCACATCATGAAGCAACTTTGAAAGAAAATGAAAACCAAGCATTGAAACTTGAATTATCAAGATTGGCTGATGAACTTGAATCAGAAAATAAGTCAAAAGAAACACTGAAGAAAAGTTATGAAGCGTCAAGAATGTTGGATGAGCAACTAAACACAAGATCACCCAACAAATCTGCCGAACTCGATTACAAAAGAAACAACTCTGCCGATAAAGGAATCAACACCACTGAGAAAGGAGAATCATCAAGGAAGGCTAGAAACAAAGATAAGTTGAAATATAACAAGCCTATTTGCAACTACTATGGAAAACAAGGACATACTGCCAACATGTGCCGAATCAGAAAAGGTAAGCTACCGAATGTCACTAGGTCTGATAGTTATTGTTACAATTGCAATAAGTATGGTCACACATCTAAACAATGTAGGACAAAGTCTGTTAGCAATTATCAAAACACAAAATTTAAGGGATTTTGCAAAAACTGCAATAGATATGGACACAATACCGAGAAGTGTTGGTTTAAGAAGAAAAACTACATGTGGTCTCCACACCGAGCAAATGATAGAAGCTACCAAACTCACATAGATCTCAATCGACAATATACTGTAGTACCATGGGATTACAATACAAGAATATGGTGTGAATGCTGTGGAAGGTATGGACATATAAGTGCAAACTATATGATAAGGTTTGGAATGAACAATCGGAGATCATGGAGAAATCCTGGAATGGAATGCTTTCATTGTCATAAAGTTGGACACTTGGCTAAAGATTGTAGAGATCAACCCAGAGGAGATACTGAAGAGATAAGAATCAAATTATAGAAAATCTGGAAAAAGAAGGAAAATGGATCAAATAATGAAGAAAGCACCTTACCTATCGAGTTAGGTGCATCTACTTCCAATTAATCAATAAAGGTATCAAGGGACTATGTCTTCACAAGGTTAGATCTTAACAGTTCCTATTTTAATCATGGAAATAACTCCAAAATCTGCATAGCTAAGATGTATTAACATCTTTGAAATTGTATCTAGTCTTATGATTTACCAGTGAAGTTGGTAAATACAGTAAACCTGTCTAGTCAGTAAAAGCATATAAGGAAGTTAGTCGATAAAGAGTAATCAAGTGCATTTAATGCTTATCTTACCTAACTGCATGAAACCTGATAAGGTAAAGGGTGTATTTAAAGTTCTTTGTGTGGTCATTTTACACTTACCAGTTTTCAAAGAGCAGAGCTAAGCGAATCAAAGGTGATCAAACATTTCAGAGTGAATTCAAGGTATTTTCACACAATCTTAAATGCATTTTCAAGCAAGTTGACTGATCAATATCAGTTGTGAATATTTGCATTATATTTACTAAGTCGAAAGCATTTTTTGGTTAGTTGAAACCCTAAGCTATTTTATTAGTAGAAATCCAAAGCTTGAAATGGCTCCCAAGATGCAGAAACTAGTTGTAGTTGAAACTATTGAGAAGCCCTCACTTAAGTATTCCTTACCTCCCAAAGTGACATTTGAACCTGATGAAAAAATTGCATTTTCTCTTATTCCAAATAGGGTTCTATTGGTTGAAGATGTCAGATTTTATACTAAGTGCCGTTTAGAAGAGCCAGGTCATACCGAAATTAAGGACATGTATGATGAACTTTGCACCGATGGAATCTTGGATAGTAAGTATGAGCATATCAAGGTTAAGGGATTGACCGAAGCCCTAACCTATCCTCAAGTTTTTAAACCCCAATGGGTCAAATTTGTTTTGAGTAGAGTGCATGATGACTTTATGTGGTTAGAAGACCAATAGTTCAATATCACCAAGGAGATTATTTACATAATCACCGGATACCCTATATACGACCATGCCCGAGCACAACAGATGATTTCACAGAAGGAATTGATAACCTTAACCAGAGTTGAGTCTGATTGTAGAGGTCTTAAGCTGAATAATGTAATAGATGCAGAACTAAAATTTGCAATTAGAATCATCGATTATTGTTTCTTTCAGTCGGCGAGAGAGAACAGTGTGCCATGTGCAGCTATGGATTTGGCCTATAAAATTGTGAAAAAGGGTATGAAAATTGATCTATGTGAAGTATTGTTGAAGAATCTTTTTGAGAATCTCAACACAATAAGGAAACCTAAGAAGAATAACTCTGCTAACACACTAAAGTTTGGGTCACTCTTAGTGTGCATGTTCTTCTATTTTCAAAAGTTCTTTCCCTCAATCGGTAACATTGTTTGGGAATTACACCGACAGATCACCCATCAAATAAATGATTTTATCAATCAGCTAGGTGATAATTTCAATGAGATAATGGATGACTACTTTAATAAATTTCAAGAAAAGATGCATAACAGGTACAGGATCCCACGTCAGCTAGTGAAGAAATATAAGGATACTATATGTTTTGAAGTGGACACCGACTACTGTTATGCCAATGCAGTAGAACCCAAAACTCAATCTTTACCGCCTATGGGTTATGAGATTGATTTTGAGATTTCTCAACAACAGATAGGTGTCTTTATGACACTTCCAAGGCACTCGACCAAGATCAAATATGATACCTATGAAGAGGTAAAAGAGAAGGTAAAAATGAGCATAGTTGTACCAAAGGCTACCAGGAAAGCCACTAAAATGATAAAAGACTTAACTGAGAAATTTGGAGAAGGTTCTACCTCCACACCTACTAAGCCAATAGGTAGGGAAGATGATCAACTTTCAATTGAGGAAGAATTTGAAGCTCAAGAAGCAGCCATCACTCTGAGCACCGAGTTGCCAAAGGGAAAAATATTGAAAAGGAAGAAATAAGATACACCTAAGGTATCATCAACTCCACTAGTGAAATGACCTAACACTAGATCATCTGCAGTGTCACCCGGTAAGAGGCAGAAAAATGTTGAATTGCCTAAAGTTACAAAGACTTGTAGAAAGTCAACCAGGAGACTCATTTTGAATAAGGAGTCAAGTGACACAGAATCTGAAGACAAAATAAATTTCAGATTGTTAAAAGCACAAAGGAAGGTGTACATAGTGTTGACAACTTTTGTACCAAATTGAAACAATATGGAGGATTCGGGTCATTCAGGTATGTTAAATATGACTCCCAGATAGAAGAAGAACAGAGACAAATAGAAGAGTCAGTTGTATGTACACTTCTCAAATTTTGAGTAGTTTCATAGGAAGTAACTAACTTTCTTCCAAAAGCATTATACTCTCATATTGACAACAGATGGAAATATGCTATGGACTCGGAGAAGTAGATAAGAGAAAGAGTTTTAGTACATCTCTTTCCAGACATGTCGGTAGATGATATTAGAAATCATTTGAAAAACTACCAGACAAATTTTCAAGTGAAGCATAGAGCCTTGAAAATGATGAATGGACTCTATCCTGAAGTAAAAAAGGAAACCAAAGAAAAATGGCAAGAAATCTTCAGAATTTAGACTGAAGAACCTCAAGGTGAAGTAGAAATAGTTGACATTACCGAGCAAGATCCTGCTTCAACTATTCAACAAGATGAGGATGTCATGGACACTGAGGCACAGGAAGAAGAAATGATAGAAGGGAATGCCTATGCCAAGCTGGTATCTAGTGAATCAGTCTTGGAATAGGTTAAGTCCTATCCTTCGGTAACTCAACAAGTGACAACCGAGATACCTCAGGACATAGAACAAGGCAAAGAGGATCATAAGGCTACACAAGGTGAATCTACCTCTCAGGCCACAAGCGAGCAAACTTCTCAAGCTCCTGCAAGCACTGAAACTGCTGCCACTGAGACCCCAAGCAAGGAATCACCGAAGGTTACAACAGAGGCTATAGAAATTGACAAAAGTGTTGCTCCCACTGAGCAACATACCGAGGAAGATCAAGCCTCCAAAGCCATTGTACTCATTCAACTGGTGAAGGCATCATCATCAAAGGAGAAGAAAGCAAAGAAGCACAGTTTCAAGATACATCTGTCAAAGCCTATTATGCTGCCGAATGTTGACATTTCCAAACTAAAAGGGAAAGAACTTATTGAATTTGGTGAGCTATGCAAAGCCAAAGCAAAACAAGAAAAATAGATAGCCATTCAAAAGAAGAACCGAGTACTTCAGAAGGTTAAAGCATTATTGACAGACATGCTACCTGAAGATACCATAAGTAAAGATGCTGCCATCCATATGCAATTGGATGAACTACTCACTCAATTGGAAACATCAGGAGTAGAGACATCAAAATACCTTAGCAAATTAAAAGAAAAAGAGCTAACTGCCAAGATGATTGAAGAAGTACAGAAAGCCATTGCTATAGGTAAAATCAAGCTTGTTGGATTCATTGCTGAGTTGTCCCCTCAACTCAAACACATTATTTATTTATTCTAGAAATTATGTACTTTTTCATTCTTTATTAAAGATATCAAGCAGAAGACCGAAGTCATTGGAAAAGAGATTACCGATCTCTCAAATAAACTGACTACCAAGCCAAATTCTATTTAGAATTTTTATACCAAGCTACAAACTCTTATGGCTTAGCAGTTAGAACTTCAGAATGAAGAGCACAAAATAAGGATGGATATTATGACTCTTCAGACATTATTTATTCCCCATCTGTCATCAGTACAAGAGCATATCAACCGAGCTACCCAACTGTCCACACAAGTAGAGGGAAGCACTTTAGATGGTTTGATTTCATTGTTAGCTGATATTAA
Source organism: Cryptomeria japonica (assembly GCF_030272615.1). Lineage (NCBI taxonomy): Eukaryota > Viridiplantae > Streptophyta > Pinopsida > Cupressales > Cupressaceae > Cryptomeria > Cryptomeria japonica. Next base: position 574,325,594 of record NC_081411.1, on the reverse strand, counting down.
TGCTCAAAATTCTTTGATGGAAAGTGTCAAGGGTGCACTTACCAACGCTCTCAATGATGCTTGTACTAAGTATAAATCTATTTTTGATCAGTTTCCCCCACCGAATGGTAACTAGTTTCTATGTTTCTCAAAAAGGGGGAGTGTATTGAGTATATACAGAGTATCCGAGTGTACAAATGAAATTGTTAGGGGGAGTATGGAACATCAGGGCCATGGAAATCAAGTTTTGTTTAGCATATTGATAAGGGGAGTATGTATTCGAAGTATGTATTTGAACAAATGTATATACTGTCATTTCAGTCACATTTTGTAAGTATATAGATTTTGTGTTATGACTTTGAAAGGAGTTTTGTCAAACATACCAAACTAATTTCAAAAGGGGAGATTGTTACTATTTACTAAGTTTTCATTAGTTTTATGTTCAAAGTCATCCTATATACCCTAGTCAATTAATACTACAAAAAGATTCAGTCGGTAAGCACTAAGGGTGTTGGTTATAGAAGAAAGGCTAGTCACCGAGATGATATATACCGAGTAGCAAAGAAGGTACACCGAGTTAATCTGAATTGAGTGGAAATGTGTTACCAGATTCAATGAACCTGACACATATGTGGAAACGTATTACAAGATTCGAGAACAGGGAACCGTTATTTCATAGGGAATTGCACTTAAAGATTTTGTATGATTTTGAGGAAGTTTATCCAATGAAATAATTTCTATGTTTATTTATTCGATAAAACATGTTTGTATAATCGATGTATGAGAAAGATCACCACCTTAGAGATCTATATACAGAGTGATTTGAGTATCAAAAGAAGAGAAAAAAAAAGATGGTGAGTTGAAGATAAAAGTCTTGTGAAAAGATAAGATGTGATGATTGAACATAGGTATTCAGAGGTCACCAAGAAGATTTTTAGAAAATAGTTTAAGGGACAGAGAATACAGAAGAGGTCACCGAGTTGATCTATCAATTACCGAGGTATGCTACGAGCTTGGTAATTTCATATTGAGCACATAGAGTCTGCCATAACATTTTAGATGTAAAGTTGCAGATATTTTGTAAAAGATTTTGACTGAATTATTTTGAGTTGTGTTAGAAACCTTTAACAGGGTAAAAGACTCTAACAAGGTCTATAAATTGTAAAGCCTTTAACCAGGTACAACATTTTTGTAAAATTGTTTGTAAAAATCCTTTAGCAAGGTAGATCTAAAGATCTTGATACTCCTAACAGGGTAAGCTATCAGAAATAGCTAAACATGTAGGTCTAATCGAGCAACCTTTATTGCAGTAGTGAAGTTGTGGGTGCCATCCCCACCACAGTTTTTCTCTCCAACCAAGAGTTTCTGCGTAACCAAAATCTTTGTGTTATGGGGTGAAATGTGTATGGATGTAATTTCTCTGATTGTGTTTTGGCTTTATATATTATGAGATCAACTATATACAGTTTATGTTTATCAGTAAGATTATTTTTAAAGAAAAGTTTTGAAGTACTAATTCACCCCTCCCCTCTCAGTACATTAGCTTTCATTGTTGGACCTAACACTACCAAATGAACATATGTCAAAATTATAGTTAAATCGACTTCAAAACTTAATAAAAAATGAAATATTGAAGATAACGTTTAGAATAGTAGGGCCAGAGGATCCTATGATTCTCCAGGGTTTGGAACCATGAAACCAATTGCAAACATTAGATATTAATGTTACAAAACTAAATTCAAAAAAATCACATTCATATCTATTTTAGAAAAAAAGTTATGCTCTACCAAATGAGTATCACTCTTTAAAAATTTTATGTTTTGTAAAAAACTAGTTTTCGAGGGAGATAGAAAAATGGAAAAATATAGATTCCAAAAATTTTCAAAAAAATATACTTAGAATCTACACAAAACATTTCAGAAATAACTAGCTCACATAATCTACAAATTCCTTATGATTTAGCAGTAATAGGTGTCTGAATGTGAAGTTTTTTCTCAAAATGATTATTGGAGTGTCAAAGTTGGCTAAAAAGTGTAGCCCACTATTGTGGGTTCACCCCTCACCTAATCATTCCCACTAATAATTTGCACATTCCTAAGCACCATGATTAGGGATGGGTCAACTCTTTGCCATAAATGGCTTTCCCATCTCACCTCCCAACCTTAAATGCCACCCACTTTTGTCTATCCAAGGAATTTTAAAATTATTTGAATCTCCCAATTCCCTCTCTTCCCAAGGAATTTTTAATTCGTTTATCCTTTATTCTTCCAATGCCCCCTCTTTCTTGGGAATTTTTAATTCCTTTTTTCCTCTCCCAAGGGATTTTTGATTCCTTTCTCCTCTTCCCAAGGCACTTGGGGATATCTTCCCTATGTAATTGAGAAGTGTGGGGACAAAAAATGCATTTATGGAAGAATCTCTTGGATCTCCCACTTGTCCTCTCAAATCTATATCACTTTCATTCAATCCTATCCCTCTAGGTCCTTTCAATCTTGACTACCCATTCTGGGCCCCTCAAATCTATAAATTGTAGTATCCACCCTCCACAAATCATCCATCATATTCATAGTGTTATGCAATCAAGTTGAGCTAAGAAATCCATCCATCACACTCTAATTTTTCCAAAGTGTAGCCACACTTGAGTCATTATCATTCATCCTTATCATATTGTTGTGTTTTGGAGAGCAATCCACATCCCTCAACATCAAGGAGCAAATCAAGTGGAAACAAGGGCGCATTCCACTTCTAGCTCAATCAGAGGAGGTGAGAAAAGAGGTATAAAAAGGTTGTTTTCTTTCTTTTGAATGATTTGGAATGTTTTATGTTTAATTTATGCATTTAACCTTTTTTCCATTTTGTCCACTTCAATTGTTACAAACAATTGTACATATATGAAAATGAGTATTTATGCCATTACAATACCAAAAAGAACTAGTTTTCATATTACAATATTAGTCTATTAGAAAATAGCCTAAGACTATGCTTTATAGAGTGCAACTACTTGCTATGATAAAGGAACACATGTTGAAAGAAGAAAGGACAAGTGTTACATTGGTTTTGCTCGGTCAAACCTCCTTGGGCGTCTAGTTGATGTGTTGCTATTTTTGAAGCCTCAAATGTGTTGGAAGATGATGGTTTCATGAAGAAAAGTCTCTTTCCTTGACCCATATATCAATGGTACCCCTCAATCGGCTCCTATATGCTTGCTACTACCTTAAATAAGGTCAAAATGACCCCTAAATCTGCTCAACCATTTGAATAAATCACTCATCTCCTCCTAGATGCTCTCCACAAAACAATAGCACATATGTTTTATTTTGTTGAAGTTAAAAACTTCTTGGGTCACTGGGAAAGAGAATGGTTCATTTAAGACCTCCCAAACCACCTTATATTGTGTCATTATCCCTTAAAACTACCCCTTTGATGCATTTCTTACCCATAGAGAATACTTGTGCATTTCAAGGTGTCCTTTAAGAATCATTAAACTAAGTTTTGTGGCTTTGGATAGGAGTAGGATTCTTCATTTGAAGCTTATTATTTGAATGTTTGGTAATGGAGATCCATGTTTCACACTTGATTATAGCTTTTGGATTGTCACCTTAATTAGTGCATAGGCCACTCTCTTTCTAGTGTCTTGGTTGTCCTATACCTCTACTTTTGTTATGACAGACTCTTCACATAACATAGTCTTTGCATGTAATATCATATGCACTCTTTCCTTGTCATTGTCATGATAGGATGAATTTGTGTTTCTTTCTATATGCTTTTGTGCACAATACATGTTCTTTTCTTTCTAATACCCTATAGATTGTCATGACTTATGACCTAAACAAGAATTCCTTCATTTAACACATGGATTGTTGTTTTGTTGTTATAATATTTTGTAATCCATGAAATAATATTAGATACTATGATAATTGCCATCTTTAACATTGTTATATAACTCTATCCATTTTGTGTTTAAGTATTTCTATTTGTTGACCATGAGTGTGTGTGTGTGTGTGTGTGTGTGTGTGTGAGAGAGAGAGAGAGAGAGAGAGAGAGAGAGAGAGAGAGAGAGAGAGAGAGAGAGAGAGAGAGGCAGGCAGATAGAGGGGTTGAGAAGAGAGAGGATTAGAGATAGAGAAAGATGGAGAGAGAGAGAGATAGAGGGAGAGAGGGATAGGGAGAGGGGGAGACTGAGTGAGTGTGTGTGTGTGTGAGAGATGGGGAGAGGGAGAGTCAGAGTGAGAGAGAGATAGTGCATGAGAGAAGGAAGAAAGAGGAGGGAGACATAGATAGATAGATATAGATATATGAATATATGTATGTCTATATATATATGAATATATATGCCTACATATATGAATATATGTATGTGTACTTATATCAAACTATATATGAATATATCTATGTTAACATATATGAATTTTAAAGAACATAACCCATACACGTTATTATAGAAACAAAACCGCGTACGTGTTATTATTAAGAACAAAACCCCATATGCATTATTATACAGAATAATAACCTATATGCGTTATTTAAAAATTAAAACCCCGTACACATTTTGCCTTGTACTTAGGATTGAATAGAAAGGTTGAGGCTTGGAAGCCTTATTTCCCTCCTTTTTATGTGTTTTCTTCTTCCAATTTGGTTTCTAAACTTCATCGTCATCGGGTTTACACATTATCAAGTGGGTATTTGTAAAATTGCCACCATAATTTCACCCATCTTATGAGCTTTTTAACCATATAATTTTTTAAAAATTTGAACAATATTAACATATTAATCTTGAGTTTCTTTTACCAATGTCTCTGGAGTTCTCAAAGACAGATGTGTACCATTTTTTTAATAAATTTTAAACTACTTGTCCAAAATTGAAAAAAGATATATATTATTGTTATACACTTAGTTCTTTACACTTTTGAAAAAAAAAGAATTTTTGATTATTTTGGTGCAAGTTATGTGACGCACACGAACATGTACTTGATTTTTCAGGATGTGTCCACTTTGAAAAATCGTTAAAAAAAAATACTCAATAGAAAATTACAAATAAATACACAACTTTTAGTGCTCACTCTCAACTATCTTTTTGCCAAAGGGTTTTTCAAGATAATAAATACAACTATAAATTTTTTGATAGTAGTTTGGAAACTATATTTAGTGTACTTCAATCTTTGTTCTTTGGTTATCTTCAAATTTTGAGTGGACGAGTATCAAATTGCTCCTCCAAGTTCAGGTTTAGCTGATTTTAGAAAAAAAAGGTGTCCACTTATACCCCGCACTTAACCTAAAATAAAATTATCTTTTTTTGGTTTTAAAAGTTTGTTTGGTTAGCTTCAACTATCATACTAGTCCCAGTTCTTGTCTCATTGGAGTCAAATATAGGAAAAAACAAAATGAAAATTAAACCATAACATTAAAATGATACCAATACACTTGGACCTATCTTATAGAGCTTATACTCAAATTACCCTCTTATCCCCAAAATACAACTATTCTTAGTAATCCATTGAAAATATAAACAACCTAGATATTAGTCTATTTCTATCTCAACACATACATGTAAAAGTAGAATAATTTTATTACAACCATTAGATGGAAACTAAATAAGATTTGGTATACAAAATAATAAATTGGAATTCAATAATTCCTTGAGTATCATGAAACACTCAAATAAAAGTGAATAAAATATAAAAGGTATCAATGTATCAAGGGTGAAATATATTGATAGTAACCAGCAAATCAAATGCACATGGAATGGGAATCTTGAGACCAACCTAAAACCATTTCACCTTTGAGCTTAATAAGGAAACACTAATATAATATTCCTTTAGACAATTGTACTAAGATGTAAGACATATAACTCAATGTAGTCCTAAACATGAACCTAATTGGGACCAATAGCCTGATGGTATGATGAAAGAATAAGTATCCAATAGAATATTGAGGGGGGGGGGGGGGGTGAATCAATATATTGAAAAATTGATACAAAATTCCCAAGCTCAAACTCAGTCAAACAAAGTAAACGTTTCTGAGTCAAGATCAATATTCTTAGGAATACTTGACATTAACCGGTTTAACTGTTATGACAACTTTTAACAATAAACACCTTCAATCTTATAAACATCAACAATGCTTAATCTTAAATCAACATATTCATCTCTCAATTCTTCTACTTAACATGCCTTACCAGAAGTTAACCAAATCAACAAATAAGATCACAACCACAAAAGCATTCACCACTTGACACAAATGTTTATACGTGGAAAACCCAAATAGGTAAAAACCACGGTGAGATGGGACTCACAAGGATAGCTATCTGAACTCTTTCAAAGTTCACCCTGTTAGGAGCCAAAGCCTATTAGAGCTTTACAATAAGTCCTATTAAGAACTAATTCTGGTTAGGAATCGCCCGATTAAGGGATTTACAAATATGCCTTGTTAGAAGCACAATACCCTGTTATGAGTAACCTCGCCGGAGGATTTAAGAATCCAAGCTAATGGACCACCTTGTTAGAGGATTTAATGAGTAACCAAACTTGTTAGAGCTTACCTAATTAAGGGATTTTACTTTTGTTGCAATTGTTAGAAAACAACAGGTTTTCTTGATCTGTTTGAGTAGCACTACATTTGTTTGATCAGATCCTTCTAAGCTTCAATCTGCCTTCACTCAAAGTGCAGATCTATTCACTGGTTGGGAAACCACACACTCAACAGGTTTTCTACCAATCTTGGCAACAACCTTTACAAACAACTTCATCGACCTTAAATACAAATCAATTAGGTCGGTAACACAACAAAAACCTAATTCTCATCATTGAGATTACAAACAAGTCGGTTCAATCTTGACTGTTAGAAATCATGACAATCTCTTCACATTCTTCAAGATAATCCCAACCGCTCCATGATCACCGCTCCATTGGAATTTATAACTCATCACATGTTGTGCATTAAATGCAATCCACTTTGCTACTTCCCTAGACAATAAGCAAACACACCAAACCAATTTGAATTTATCCTCATACAATGATCACACGTGTCTCCATCATTACCACTCATCAGATAATAAACCAACAAACTTGATTGGTTAGGGTTTAACAACTGATAGGGTTTACCGGTTACATTACATAGAAAGGTTTGACCCTTTACACCGGTTCAACTCACAAACTTTACATACCAGTTACAACATCATCTACAACTCTCTTCTTACCGGTTACTAGCCAATATAAAAAAAAACAACAATATCAACAATAACATGAATACCATTTACCGGTTCAATTGACATCAATGCCAACATATCATTAATGCAATCTCTATGTAAAATGCCAATAAACTCAAAATGCCAACATAACCTTATGTATATTATTATAAATTGGTGAAAGATTTAAATAGTTGGTGCATAGATAAATTTGATATTTCGGTAGTAAAATTGACTAGTTAGATATTATTATCTAATGAGAAATTAGTTATCAATAACATAGTCATATATAGAATACACCTCCTTGAAATTTTGATACAAATTTAAAGGATCTATGATGCAAATGTAATACATCATGTGATGATTTCTATCTAGAGTTATGATATGATAAAATAATTATTATAAAAATGAATAATTGAGGTATAAATTGAATTCTATGTGTAGAGTAGGAAAAGCGAACCACTACAAAAGGTAGTCAAACCTCTCAAGGATTGACTAATCTCCTCTCCGCTTTGAGCAAACCTTTAGGGTTCTTTGACCTCTAAGTTTGTTCACTAGAGATAGAAAGGCACATAGAACTCTTTGATGCTAATAGATAAAAGTGTTTTGACTAAAGGAATTGAAAGTGTAGGTCATTAAGACTATGTAGTGAACCTTATGAGATCTCTATCTAGGACACACACGTGAGTCGAGGATTATTAATTCTAAGATAAATCACTAGAGACATGCTCAAAATAATAAGCACGATAGAAATAGAAAGCTAGAATTAATTGAAATGAACTAATAAACAGACAAAGAAAGGTGAGAGAGTTTCATAAGAGGTCCAACAAATGAAGCCTCTAACCAATGCTATTCCATTCTTCACCAAACCTACACATAAAACAAGTTAGGACATAAATGTTGGGGCTGTGATTTAGAGGTCTGCCCTAGTCAAACCCCTATTTCGGTGTTTCCACCTCCACGAATAGCCAAGATTGATGGATTGATAAATGATAATGAAAGAACAATAAAAGAGAGAATCCAAAATGATATGCTAAAATGGAGATGGGAAATGAACAATACAATGGGTGAGAGAGAAAGAATTCCCCTTCATCACTAAGAAGCTAAAGCTTTCTAGAACGAAGACAAGTACAAATTCCTCAAATGCATGAAGCTTTGACAATGACAATAGTGCAACAAATGGGTACAACAATGGTGGATGAGATGTAGTAAAAACATTGATAAAACCTCAAGAATAAAACTAGAGAGCTTAAGAGTGCAAGAGATGGCTAGAAAGAGCAAGAAGGGAGACAAAAATAAATGAAAAGGAAAGATATAGGGACTTGAGAAGCATCCCGTGGGCATAGAAAGAGGCATTACATTTCCAATATTAGCAGGTATAATAATGTCTCAATGACCACCTTTGGTTTGGATATTCATGGGACAAATTATAGCACATGGACGTCTCTGTGATGCACACGTGTCCTAGAATAAAATAATCCATAGTTGAGAAATAAAACAAAAGGATGGCAGAGTAGGCTTAGCGAGTAGATGAGGTGGAAGCTTGGTCATCATCTCCTATTTTTCTTAAAGCAAAGGCACCATATGATGTGGAATTGGACAAGGTACAATTTATGATGTTACATTTTGCCCCCACTTTAATGAGCATATTACAAAGAATTGTGAGCTAAAGTAAAAAAAAAATTTAAGAAAATTATACTGAGATATGAAGTGAAAGTAGAACCTTCTAAAATGTGGATTTTCCCCCAAGGAAGATACCTAAACTTTCATGAGATATTGTTGAGTTGTATCATCATAAACATGTAAGCTGCAAACAAACATGTTAGATGAAAAATAAAAATTTAGATACAAAAACAATCAACGATCAAACACAAATGGCAAGATAGTGATCAATGAGAAAAAATATTATTATATGGTGTTGATATGGGTACCAAGTAATGTTATGCTAGATAGCCATATGATTGGGCAGCATGTGACTTCTATAAACTACATTATAGGATAGCCATATAAGAGATTAGTAATTAATTTAGATAGCGGTTTGGCCCCACAAAGGCGACAAATAAAATATATGATGAAAGATTATAGTAAATATGAAAAATGAGTGCAAATATGCATAAATGCAGATATTATAGCCCCACCTTAGAATGATATGCATTAAACATGGAGGGAATGCATGTCATTCTAAGGAGAAAGATGTTGTGTCATGTCAACATAGCAAGATGTCTCCATCACCACTTTGCAACAAATGACACATGATACCCACAACATTAGTTCAAAAACACACAAAACAAACAGGGTGATTCAATTATTTGACATCAAAAGAACTCATAGTAGTAAAATTAGATAATGTATATGTCTGCATATGAGTTACTCATCATGGTCCCAAAGTTTTCAGATTTGAATAAAGGCACATGAAGATAATGATAACAAAAAATAAGGTCAAAATGGAAGAAGGCCTAAATGCTCCCAAAGATTTGCATCGTCCTTGCATGCTGACAATCAAGATACGTCAAATTGAAGAAAAGATTATTCAAATAGAATAAGTGTATGATAGATAAAATTCCCTATTTCTAAGTACCTACAGAATAACTTGGGTCCTCCAAGAGAGCATAAACATATAAAGATAGATATTAACCCCTATATCCAAGTACCTATATAGTAACTTAGGTCATTTAGGAGGGCAAAAAGATATATATATATATATATATATATATATATATATATATATATATATATATATATATATATATATATATATATATATATATATATATATATATATATATATATATATATATATATATATATATATATATATATATACAGGCATGAGGAAACATAGAAAGACATCCTAATCTAAAAGATAAGAAGAGTTTTTTTAAAGAAATCTCCCTCATCAAATCATCATCCTCCCAATCATGATCATATAGGGAGGGAGTATGAACCCAAAGAGGGACAATCACTTGAATGGTAGTAGGTGCTTCCAACAACAACAACCAAGGATGAAGTTGCATCAACATTTTTATTTCACGTCTCTTGCAAGGAATGAATAAGTGATCATTTAAAAATCATCAACGATGCTAGGATATCCTCTAAAGAGTCAAAGAAGCATACCCATAGAAGAGGTTAATGACTTTACCCAAGGTGACAAAATAAGAGCTACATCACTGACCTGTAAAAGAGGGGCAATGAGAAACTCCAGAGAAGGTGGATCCTGCTCCACAATAAGTATGAAAGTAGAAAAAGAGTCTATATGAACTAATTTCTAATGACAGGACTTTGGAATAGGGCCCTACTTGAACTTGCACTTACGCAGTTTAGGTGAGGGCTTCACATCAACCATAGAAGGTCTGAGTACCTCAGGAAAGTTTGATGAAGATGTAGAGGCAAAGCAAGAGGAATAGGCAATGTTGTACTAGACACAACTTGTGTATGCAACATGTCGATCAATTGAGAAAATGTAGGGAGATCCGGAAGTGAGGTGATGAGCGACATCTCTAAAGAGGGAACGATGAAACCCTATACCTTCTTAGGGAGAGGCTCATTAATAGTCCCTAGAGTGGTAGGAAGTAGGCATAAAACTAGCAACAAGAGAAATTAAAATGGAAGAAGACACTAAAGATTTTCCCTAAGCCTTTAAAGGGGCCCCACATTCTTGAGCCATCGCCCATCAATGATTATTACACTCACATGAAAGCTAGTTTTAAGATAGATTAGGAAAAGAAAGAGAAGTTTGAGTAGACTCGGTAGCATCTTTCTCCATAGGAGTGGCCATTGACACGATCATTGACAAAGAAGAAGGCCCAATTGATGAAGTAAGGAGTGCCATTATAGCAGGCACTACAGGCTCAACCACATACACCTTTTCATATTTTTCTCTAGGATAAATTGGAGGAACATGAGGTACCCTAAAAGGTTGAGATAAAGGAGCCAAAGGTGAAGGATGAGCATGAGGTGAATTATTACCCTTTCCATAGCAGGCAGGGTGAGGGATATTTGCTAGGATTGGCAATTCGAATGGAGGGAAGACCTTAGATTTCAATAACAAGAGTTATATTCCCTTAGCTTTGCTAGGCATAGTCACAATAATGAAATATACCACTAGAGGATACATAGTCCTCGATAGACAGGGAGGTCTACCCTAAGGGACGAGTATGTCACTAACTCTTGATGAAGAGGGAGCATAGGACACAACAAGTTCCAATAAAAGAGTAGACAATGATGGGGGGTAGAGATAGATGCAGGAGGAGACAAAGATATAACAGTCTTAACTGATTTAGGTGGTATCTCCCTTGTCTTATATTTATAATATACCTTGTACAATAGATCACCATGGGGAAGCGTAGGCTCCACTAGAGTAGGCAAAAAATGATCCAGAGAAAAGCCTCCATGGCCCACTAGTGGTTGATACCCAATGTCCTGGATAACATGCATGGTACCCTCGTGAGGAAATTTTAGGCATTTGTGTACCACTGAAGGGATCACATCCATAGCAGCTAGCCACGAAATACCTAGATTTATCAAGAATATATCTAACTTATGGATAACAAAAAATGTACTAGATACCACTTTGGGGCCCACAAGGACTGTTAAGGTGGTGCACCCCAAGGTGGAACAAACAACCCATCATGTGTTCGGATGGTAGCACAATGCTCATCATATCTCACCTGATGAAGACAATTAATGAATAGAGCCTCTTCCATAATTACATCCTCTATATGAAGGGTCAACCATAACATGTGTAACAATGTTATCATTTATATTTGAAAGGATGTGTGGAGGAGGAGGCTCCTCATAATATGAAACATCTAGAGGAGTGAAAGATATATCATGACATTTCATCCTCTAGCTAGGGGGTGAAATCAAATAGATATTGATCATATTTACATAAGGGTCAGCACTCGATGTGGGTTCAGATGATACAAAAATTAAATTCAATGAATGCAATAGAAATGGAATGGTATATATTTGAAGCTCACTATTTTCCTTATCAATAGACTTATTAGATTGTTGCTTTATCTCTCCGACCCAGATGACACCACTATTTAGATGACCTTGGATGATATGTTGCAATTGCATATAATGCTCAGTGACATGGCTAGACACACAATAATATTGGTAAAACTATGAACCATCATGCTAGTGAGGGTATGATTTGTTGTCAGGAAGTATAATTTGGGGGAGGATCACCATATTATATTCTTTTGAGACCTACCAAGTGAAGACACACTTCCAAAGGTATCAACACAAGAGTTTAGAGTAAAATCTCTAAACCGAGTCAATGTATGTTGATAATCAATGAGAGCATTACAAAGATTGGTAAAGTTTAGATATTTGTTTAAGGAAGGTTTTTTCTTCAGTGCCAACTGCAGTTATCAAGTAAGTATTATCCAAAGATCACTATCTAGCAAGGAAAAAGGGACTTTAGTTGAAATAGACTGATATCTTGAGATAAAGTCAATGATTTTCTCATTCGGCTTTTGTTTGCATTGAAGGAGGTTAGCAATAGTAACCTTGCTACCAATGTCATAATTAGAGAAGACTCATGATCCACAAGAGGAGGAGATCCCAAGGGATTTTTGTTAAAATATGATTTTAGGAACTAGTTTGTGAGCTGGATATAGAAGAACCACCAAGACTTGACGTAAGAGGTCAATGAGAAAAAGGATCATTAGGATCTATAGCCCCCAAAAAACTTTAGACCAAACTATGTGGGATTATATCAATTGGGAGGAATGCTATGTTTAGAAGTTTTGTCACTAAAAATCCCAAAGTAATCTAGGTTATAAATCTCATAAACAAGCTCCTCAACACTTCAAAAACCTCAAGGATGTACAAGAGAGACTGAACATAAGCACAAATTGTTTAAGTTTATGCAAAAATTTAACAAGATTTTCAAAGAAATTCCAAACAAGAGGCAAGTTGACATTGGGTTTACCAAAATTTAAAGCAGGATTAGTGAACCACTACAAGAGGTGTTCCAACCTCTTAGGGACTCACTAACCTCCTCTCCACTTTGATAAAACCTTTGGGATTCATTGACCTCTAATTTTTCTCACTAGGGATAGAAGGACATAGAGAACTCTCTGATGCTAACTGATAAATGTGTTTTGACTAAAGGAATTGAAAGTGTAGGTCAACCATCTAGTGAACTCTACAAGCTTTATATCTATGATGCATTTGTTAGTCAAGGATGATAGTGCGACACACTAGTGCCTTGTACAGATGAAACACAAAAGACTATACCAAAAAGTACAAAAATGTCTAGACATGGGCTAAAAGTACTAAGTAAAACTTAAATAGAAATAGAAAGCTAGAATTAACTGAAATGAAATATTAAAAAGACAAAGATAGGAGAGTTTCACAAGAGGTCCAACAAATTAAGCCTCCAACAAACACTATTCCATTCTTCACCAAACCTTCACGTAAAACAAGAGAGGATGAAAATATTGGACTTATGATTTAGAGGTCTGTCATAGTTAGACCCCTATTTTGGTATTTTCACCTCTACGGACATCCAAGGGTGATGGTTTGATAAATGATAATGAAAGAACAATAAAAGAGAGAATACAAAATGATATTCTTAAATGGAGATGAGTAATGAAAAATGAAATGGGTGAGAGAGAAAGAACTCACCTTCACCACCGAGAAGTTGAAGCTTGATAGAGGGAAGACAAGTAAAAATCCCTTGAATGCATGAAGCTTTGATGATGAGGATAATACAATGAACACATACAACAATGATGGAAAAAATGCAAAAAAAATAGTGATAAAACTTTAAGAATAAAATAAGAGAGCTTAAGAGTGTAAGAGATATCCAGAAAGAGTCAGAAGGGAGGTAAAATTGAATGAAAAAGGTGAGATAAAGGGACTAGAGATGTAACCTAACGTCGATTGGTGCAAAAAGAGGCGTTACAGTGCCAGAATTAGCAGGTGTAATGTCTCAATGATCACCTTCTAAATATTCATAGGAAGAATGCGTAGATATCTCTACGATGCACAAGTGTCTTAGAAAAAAATAGTTTACTTAGTTGAAAAATCAGACAAAAGGGATGGTAGTGTCGGCCTAGCGATCATCTCCAATTCAGGTTAAAGTGGAGGCGCTATGTGATGTGGAATTGCATAGGGTGCAATTTACAAAATTACACTATGGTAATAGTATGATGACTATTTCCAAGGAGTTGAACTTAATTGGTTAAAGCATTGGGTTCTCATTATGGAGATGTGCAATTTTGATTCCCCAAAGGGACATCTAAAGTGGAATTCTAAAATGTGACTTTTGGTCTTGCATAGTTGGCCTCTAATATGGAGGTTATTTTTTTTAATATGATGGCGATGATGTTTGTTGGAAATTTTCATAAAATACAACGGACATGAAATAAAATATTTTTTGTTAATGTGAGATTGCTCTTACACCATGGATGCTCCAAAATCAAGGCAAGTGGAGAATACAATCATGGTAAATTTTGAAAGGAAGAAATGTACAAAAAATTACTTCCTAAACTAATCTTAGAGGAGGTAATTGTGCAAATTTTAGATCTTTACAATTACAAAAAGGAGAAACACATATAAAGCATAAATAAAATTACACCACAATATGTGATGAAGACCACTTCAAGAAGAAAAAGAACACTCTAAAGCACCCCAATGTATCATTTAGCAATCTAAACATAGTTACAATATACTTGCAAATTCCTTACATGATTATCACAAGAAATTACCTCCTTCTCAAGAACCTTATCTATAGGAGAAGTAAAATAAAAACCCATGAAATAGTAATTACAAATTATGCACTAAAACTACCCAAAATGTGACACCCAAATACCTAGTTAGAAAAACAACACCCAAATTTTAATATGATTTCACAAGTAAAAAAAGAATATTCCCATATTCCTTCCACCTTCATAAATACATCATAATCCATTCCAAAACCTAAATGTTTTTTTTTAATATATCCTTTCAAAAATATCTTATGATGTATCATAACATGGATTATAAGTGGGTTGACAAGTGTAACCTCCTCTTACAAATTGTTTATATGCCATATATATTTTTTATATTTTTAATACAAATATCCCAACTTTTGGAGGCCATAATTTTTTATCTATGAGATTCTTGAGGCCTATTTTTAAGTGTAGAGATTACAAATACTATCCAATACCGGGCATGCTTAGAAGCAATGTTGAAGAATCCCAAAAAATATTTATTTTCACAACAAAGTCTATAACCCACAAATTAAGTTTTAATGTTTTATTAGTCTAAAAAATACATAAGTTGTATATTCAACATAGGAGCAATATTTAGACAACTTTTCAAAAATTATCGTACTTTTTGAAAACCTTACAAAAGAAAAGGGAGTACCAACACTTTTTAACTAATCATTGAGTTTTTGAACCACATAGACTCATAACACCACCTTAAATTTAATATTCTCATTGGTTTCACTGATGCATATACGATATTTGACAAAACTTTCTCCAACATCCCCATCTTGTCCTTTACCATATTATGAAGAAAATATTAATAGGCATCAACATATTTTACACTCACATGAAAGATTAGACTCTTTGCTAGACATATGACAATCTAACTATCACATATAATTGTAATAGCTACTAGACTAATCCCCACATATGAACACAATCACTAAGAAAAATGAATTCCTTACAAGCATGAGTAGCTACCATGCACTCTTCTCATATAGTGGAAAAAGTGACCACAACCTGTTGTGTACTCATCCAACTAGTAACAACACTAGACATTGTGAAAACATATTCATTAGTTCATCTCCTACATTCAACATCCCTAGCCTAATAAAAATTCACAAATCCATGAAGAATCGCTAATTGATGGTCCTATTTTTATTTAGCATGATGAAAAATGGAGTATAATATTCCTCACAAATATTTGAGTACCCTCTTCATTACATCTCAATGTACTCATCTATAATTATCCATGAAAATGATTACGAAACTGACTACTTGAGTGATGTTTGGTCTTGTACATACCATATCATAAATTTAGCTCCCAATAGCAATATAATAAGGCACCATGATCATATTTTCCTTCTCACTAGGAGAAGTTGGGAACTAGTCAACAAATAACTTAGTCCCCACTAAAATAGGAATACATAAAATTCTACAAAATAACATGTTTAATCTCTCCAATAGTAAGTTCACATACTTATTCTATTCCAGACAAATCTTTCTATTAGATCTATTTCTTACATTATTCATTCTCAAGATGAACATAGCCATATTATATTTCTTTATCTCAATCTATGCTAAAATCTAACTCCAATTCACAAGTCACACTCTTTTTGTTAATAAAAAATAATATATCATTCACATATAATGCAACAATAAGGATTCAATCACAATCCATCACATAATAAAAATATTATATATAATTTGGACCTTAATAATCCCAATCCATTTTCAAATATATCAATTCTTTAGCACCACATCCTAGGAGATTGTTTAAGATCATACAAAGATTTCTTCAACTTAGAAACCAATATTTTTTTTTATCTTTTTCAATACAATGTTATTATTGTGACATATAAATATCTTTCTCACAATCATCACAAAGAAAAGTTGTCTTCACATCCATGTTCTAAACCTCAAGATCAAACACTACTACAATAGATAATAGAAACTGAATGGATGTCAATTTAGAACTTGGAGAGTAAATCTCACAATAATAAATTCCCCCAACCTAGGAATAACCCTTCACAAACAATATCATCTTATACTTGTCAATACTACCATTTGAACCAATTTTCTTTTTCAACACCCATTTGCATCCTACATGTTGGGACCCTTCAAAATATTATTAAAAAATAATCTAAGCCCTTGCAATTTTTTAAATTTATTTTATTTGTTACTTTATGATGTCCCTATACTATCAATATGATGAGGATACCAATTGTTCACTCACCACCCAAAATATGGGACGAGGTATTGTGAAGGAGCAAGATCTAAAGTGGTGGATGCATTGATTATGAAATAATGCATGTCTACCAATGTTGGTTATGATACCTCTATTATTCCTTTGACTATCAACCTATCAACAAACTTGGAACTTAAGCACTGAATCCCAAGATTTCACATTTTCCCAAATGCTAACTATCACCCCTCCATAGCCTTTCAATATCTTTCTCCCTAACTCCAAAAATAGACTAGA
This sequence comes from Cryptomeria japonica, assembly GCF_030272615.1. NCBI lineage: Eukaryota > Viridiplantae > Streptophyta > Pinopsida > Cupressales > Cupressaceae > Cryptomeria > Cryptomeria japonica. The sequence continues at coordinate 574,308,247 of NC_081411.1, read as the reverse complement.
ACAAAGAGAATAAGTTTGGTGGTCCTAATTCCCTATGAGGCTCCAATTCCCACAATGCACTAAGTTCTTTCATCTATTTATTTTGGATCTTAGTTCCACAAAAAATCTAAGGACCAAGGGACTAAGTCCCAAGGTTACAATTCCACATGAGGCCCTAAACTCCACTATATGGGATACCCCAAAATTTTAGAACTCATTGGGACATTGAGACCCCTACTTCTACATCCATTTATCTCTAATGCTCTACGACCTAGGCCTCTAAGAGTAAAATGAACCATATCACCATTTCCTCAATTTCAAGTTTTTCCCTAGTCTCAAAATTTTGTATCCTTCCTAGTATCTTGATCCATCCAATCATTTATTCTCCATTCTTCTCAACTCCCATAACCTTTCTTAGAACTTGAACCTTATAGGGTGATAAGAACCTTTAGAGTTCTTCCTTATTCCAAGTCCACTTGTAGACCTAATCCACATGCTATTCTTGGTCCCCTTCTTAGTTCCAAGTCCCAATATAAATTTGATCTCCAAGTTTGGATGTCTACCACTTCCTCAAGTCCAAAGTTCATTGTATTTTGTAGAACCTAACCAGTAGTGTTCCCCTTTCCTACTCCTTGGTGATTATTTTATCTTGATCTATAGCACTTGATTATCATATGTACTTAAAAGAATGTTCTCAAGTCCCTCCTAGGCCCGAACTCTCACAAAGAACTTGAACATCCTAATTTCATACTAGGGATCACCACAACCCAAAAAACCTTAGGACTTGTTCATACATCCCTCAACAACCACTATATTGTCAAAATTTTCATTAGTTGACCCATATAGGATCTTAAAGGTGTTTCCTACTCAATTTCAATAGATGGATGTGATTTCTCAATGAAGATCTAATTTTCAAGGATATGAGCAACTATGCTTCATTTATAGAGTTTTTTGAAGTTTCAACCATCTAGTTAACTTGTGATTGATCTTAACCATTCATTTATGAGGTTCCATATGATTTCACACCCCACACACACCACATCTAATCCCTAAATGGATTTCACACATCTAATATTATTTTATATTTTTTGGTTTCTATTGATAAGCTTTAAATACTCATCAAAGCAATGTAACACCCTACTAAGGAACCCCAAAGGATGAGAACAAACAAACTAAAGAAACATAGAAACTTTTTTTTATAGAAAAACAAGACAAATTATGCTAAAAACTCATTAGAAAATTAATTTAAACATTTGCACATGCAAAAGATAGACATTCACCTAATCTAAGTCCTCTTGTGGCTTCCCTAACATTGCTACCTAAGAAATGCCCTAAACACTAATTAAGATTATTAAACCATATTACATTAATGATAACATTATGCAAAGTAAGAACACATTCACATCTAATTCTAGGTTCATTTTAAAACACTAAACAAAGTGTTCCTATGATAACCTTAAACATATATTATGAACAAACATTCATCTATGAGAGAGTAGTTGATACCAACATCACACTACTTAAAAATCATTCAAGGTTACATAATCTTTCCAATAAATTAACTATTATTACATCAATCTTCATAAGGAGTATCAAATACACAATGATAGTGTTACAATTACAATGATATCTAATATACATAACATCTACTAGAACCTCATTGAATTATATACAACAAGGAATGAGAGAAACTGGAAAGAAGATACTATAGACACCTAAAATTGTCCTATCTAATTAAATAATTTTTTTGTTTATTTAATTATTTTATCTCAAGTCTTCTATTAATTAAATAAATCTTTATTTATTTAACTAATTCATTAGTTCTCTTCTAAGCCTTTCCTCATTTAAATAAATACTTTTATTTATTTAATTGATCCCATTTCCTCTATTAATTAAATAAATCTTTATTTATTTAATTAATTATTTAGCCTTTTCTACCCATGACACATGTCACTCATCTCTTAATTCTTCTCTTACTTACCCCTTTTATCATTTAATTATTTCCTCTACCTACCCTTTTATCTTAGCCGACCATTTATCCTTTACACCTATTAATCTTATCCCTCCATTTCTTATAGTGTTATCTATATAAGAGGATGCTTCCTTCATTATCAACCCTAATACCCTAATTATGCAATCAATCCTTCTTGTGATCAAGCTATCAACCACATTTCCATTCTTTTTTGAGTTGTGCACACATAAAATCTGAGAGCAAATATATCAAACAAGATCAATGGAGATAGGAAGAAATGGAGATTGAAACCCTACTTGACATGTGAATAGTATATCTTATTTTATTTTGTTGATTTGCATAGTCTTTGGTATTTTCATTTGTGTATGGTGGATTGATTTCATTGTTAGGCTAGGGTTTTATGGTTGATCCTTGTTAGTCTTTCAATATTGTTGATTTCATCATTAAATTTTCACCATATATAGATACAAGATCCACCACTGCTCACAACAAGACAACCAATCCCCAATGGAGGTAAGGAAACAACCACCCGACCATGTGGAACCCAAAAGACAGCCCCCCATGCAAGGAGATAGACATAAGGCCCCACATAACACAGTAAAATAGGCTAACAATACCAACATGAAAGGAAACATAAAAGACTGCTTACACATAAAAACACATCACAAAAGTTACCATAAAGGATCACCACAAGAACTACCAGAGACTTCACAAGACTAGGGTTCTATGGTACAAATAGAGAGGAGTGTCATTACATAGCCTAACATGAGTTACCCTAGTAGTTAGATCTGTCTATAAACTCCAAACCCTAGCCCCCATTAAGGACTCATGCAGAATTGAAGAAATCCTTTCGTGAAGACAAGGAAGTTTGATCATGCCATCCAGGCCTTCCCAATCTCTTCCCGAGTCTATACAAGCACTCCAAGCCATGAGATATCATCCTCTATCTATACGAGCACATAAGGCCATGAGTGGGGCACCAAACCATAATTATCCTTTTAATGTGAGAATCTACCCATTCCCCTAAATTAATTTTATTTAGTGTTATCACTTGATTACCAAACTCTCAATGAGTTACCCTGGTAGCCACTTTGGGCCCTGACCCCCATTGATAGCCACTCCTCCTAACTTGTACTTAGACACCCTAACAATGGAACACATAACAAGGGAAGGATAACCATCCACAAATCCAAGATTCCACCTAGAACATCCATGTATCCAAAGTTTGATACTGAATCAAAATCATATTGAAAACCATCTTATCCTTCCAATCATATACATCCATGAAATTCCTTCCATAATAACAAAAACTAATCATCCAATCAATCAATTATAAACAATTATGAGCAATCAAGGAACCAACACAAATCAAACCCAAAAGACCTCCAAAATTGAGGCAATAGATAACAATCCCATGACAAGCCTCTGGTAACCAACTAGGAGTCAACCCGACTAACAACAAGTATGACCAAAACCAAAAGGTCTCTAATATAACATAAGGTTTTATTTCTGATTTTATTTTTCCCTCAACATTATATAAATGAGTGATTTCAAATCTGAAAATGAATTCACAAATAAACTTGTCAAAACTAAAGTAAAACATCAAAACTAGACAACTAGTCTTGTACAAAGAGACACCAAAATGAATGTAATCTTAAAGAACATCATTAGAATGTATTTTAAAGCATTCAACCATAAAATATCAGGTCTGAAATATAATACAGCAAAAAATAATATAATTTTCATTTCCAAGGAAAACTCTACCAACCCACAAAATCGTGATAAATCTACGCCACCTGATTCACCCAAAACACCACAAGTTGACTCATTTTGAATCAATAATAGAAATAAAAACATGTAAATATAAACACAACCAAATAATAACAACATAAACCTAAAACATATCATCACGATCCAACACAACAAAACTCATACAACTATTCTTGAAAAAACAAGAATATTTTCTAAAAAAAATGAAAGTGTAACAATGAAACCTTACCTCAAATTTGAAGAACAATGGAAGAAGAAGAATAATTAGAAAATTGAAACTAAACCTTCAACCCAAAACCATTCTAACAACAAAAAAATTCACAAGAATCCATGATCCAAACTCTTGAAAACAAAGCCAAATTGATTCCAAAATTCTATACAAATTGGGTTTCAAAATATCTAAACAATTCTATCAAGATTTATCCCACCAATCTTCTCTAACAACCCAAATAATTCCAGAAAGAATTCCAATTAGCATTAAGCCAAAATCAGCCACAAAAACTCCAACAAATAACCAAAAGAATCTTCAACTCAATCCTCCAAAAGCTCTTCAACAATCTCACATAACTAGCATTAACTCCTATTAAGAATCCCCTCCAACTCAAAATAAAAGATTAAAAAGACTCATACTCTTTCGAAACCAAAAGTCACAATAAAGGAGATAATAAAATGGAAACCCTTCAATTCTCAACAATAGTTAATTTCTTTCTCAACACAAGAAATTAAATAAACATAAGTAATAAATCATAAAGGGGAAAATGCAACATAGGAAATAAATAAAACATAAGAGATAAATAAATTCATGATAACATACCATAACATAAGATCACTAATTAAATCACAAAACACATTAAATATATTAAACATAATCCATAGGAAAAATAATTATATAAAAAGGATAATAATCACATAACATTAAAATTACTAACAATAACATAACAATAGAAAATAAATATTCACCACCACATAAATCACTTAAAGGACATATGAAATAAATAAGGGGAACACAACACCCAACTCATACTCATAACCACTAATGAAGGGAAATCGAATATTACCTATGTGACAATTCGAATGAGTAAACACATGACCAAAGATAAATTTCCTAATAGAGGACATAGGTTAGGGCTATAAAAACTTGGGCTTCATGTACTATCTCCATTACAACCATCAATAATTGTTGGGCACGCTTAGACCTATGAAGCTAGGTGGAGTTGATGTGTAATGCCCCGCCAGGAAACCCCGAAGGGATAAGCCAAAAATACAAGAATAGAGTGCAAATTTTTTTTTTAAAGGTTACAACACATAAGAAGCAACAAGATATCAAAGATTCAGATTACATAGCGGAAGGCAACAACTAACTCCTAAAGAGTTTCCCAACGAGATTACTTAAATATCACAATTCATTTAACTCACACAATTAATCCATTAAGCTGAATATCTTAATAACGAGATAATTCACAATCAGGATAATTTCTTTCAAGGGACTGATATGTAAAACACAAGCAAGGATTCATCATTAAGATCCATTCATGATTCTCATTCAAGCTTTTCAATTTAAAATTACAAACCATACATCTACATTCTAATACACTAGGATTTCATCATGACATAAGAGATCTTTCCAAGCATATTAAATTTTCTTAGCAACAACTGAGTATCATTTATTACTCTAAGATACATTATTCCATATTCCAACTTATTGCATTAAAGGGATGATTTCACACATGCATTACGATAAATCGCATCTCAACCAATTATGCATTCAATCCACATGGCATTCAAGATAGAACTGAAAATAAGCATTAATAGTAATTCCAATTATCCACTTAACCATTTTACATAAATTAATCATACAGGATAAAGCTGAATAAAGGGAACATAAGAGAATACACCACATAACACCATAATGATTTCGGAGTTCACCCCTAAAGGGCTACATCTCCGGGTCTGCTCAACTACAAGACCCCTTCTGATAAATAATAAAGTTACAAATTCAAGAGGTTACACCATACAATCCAGCCATCAAGGCGATACATAAACATTATACAAGCGACCACATCGGTCAATAAATACATAAACGATCCTTACAAGGAACAGGATCCAGCTGAACATAATCAAAGCTAATAACATAAGAGTCCATGAGAGCATCCATAAAACTGAACCATCACCACCCAAGGGTCTAACATGAAACCGATACTCACAAGGGCAGCGACAAAGGACGACTCACAAAGGTACTCAAAACAGGACAAGACAACAACACACTAGCAAACGTAGGGACAAGTGTCATCACACAACCTGGTATGGATACCATGGCAAGTCTTCATAGGTCCCGGCCCATACATTGGTAACCCTGGCAACCTAATCCGAACTTCCGGCCCATCCAAGCCTCATGTGGACCCACACATCCTCTCGTGAAGACAAGGAAGATGGTTTGCCATTTCAGGCCTTCTCACAGCATGCCGAATCTATGATAGCATTCGTCCCATGTGTGAGGCACATTATCTTATTTAGAGATTATTTTCTAATCTACTTAGGTTATCACTTATTAGACTCACTTTCGACGGGTTACCCAGCAGCCACTTTGGGCGCGGCCCCCAATCGAAAGCCACTTTCCCATACGACACTAAACTAACTCAGATGAACTCAAACCACGGAATACACATGGTAAGACGAACGGAGTTCAAGGAGATACAATCATCAGGTCAAACACGACTCAAAGATGAACACTTACTGACGGTACTCAATCTAGAGACCTGACAACTAAGGTCAACCATGAATCATCATTCGACTCACACAAAGAGGATATAACCAACTAAGTCAACATCACAATCCATAGTCAACTCAAAATTCAAAGACTGAAACAGGTACACCAAGTCAATCCATACGACAGGGTCCTACTAAACAAAGCAATCTTGCCATTTCATAATTAAAGGCGAATACAGAAATTAAACTCGCAAGGCAATAATCAGAAAAGACAATATTTTCTCAAATTGATTTAATCATTAAACGACAATCAAGTTTTCTACAAGATCTAAAACAACTTACAGTTATCTACCTTATCAAGGGATAAGTCGTTCTTGGTTTTCTAACTCGTTAAAATTCAAAGCATAAACAGACATATAAGCCATAATGAGTTTTTAACCAATTCGTATTAATAAAATTCAGACAACCATTAATCAACTGAATAAGACATTTAATCTCCAACAAAAAACATCATTAACACACTGGTCTAAAACCGACCTCTACAATATCGTATTTCAACGATCTTCCAATAATATATTATTCTCTATTGTCTTTAAACAATACTACTTCAGTTAGCCAAGTGCTCTGAACAGCTAGAAGGCAAGATCTAGATTTAATAATCCGAGATCGATCAGAATAAAATCAATGATATAAAAATTGCAATATTACAGTTGAAAAACTTAATTAGAAGGGGGCAAGGTCTCGAAGTGAAGTTGAGTAATGCTTAATCGATAAACTCCATTATGCAATTAAACAATACCAATTAACATTTATCTTTTTTTTTTTTGCCCCTTAATCATAATTAAAAACTAATTAAAACTCCGCATTAAGATAACACATATTAACATGATATTACTCATCATATGTTTTTTTTTGAATGATAAAAAAAAACATACATAAAAAAAAAACATTTATTAAACTATGTTTAACAAAGGAAGACGCATTGGAAAATGCAGGCCGCCCTAACCCTAGATGCAGGTCGTGGAGGCACTCGGGCGGCGCCCGCGGTGGTGCCCGCAGGTGCCACGGTGCCCTGCGGCCACCGTGGCCCCTGCGGCCACCGCCGTGGGCCGCAGCCACCGCAACCCACACAGCGAGCGGGAGGAAAGAGAGAGAACGCAGCGGAGAAAGGGAAGGACGTGCGGCGAGGGGAGGAGGAGTAAGGGGCAAGCGGGGGAGAGGGGAGGTGGAGCGGGTGGAGCTCCGCTCCCCGCCTCCAATCCCCATACCCTCAGCTCAAAGCCATACAAACGCCCAGCCCGAACTCTTAAATCAATAACGCCCACTACTAAAAAAAAATAATAATGTTCAAGGATTAACGCACAGGGATAAACATTGATATTTTACACAGTGCTGCAAACTTAAAACCGAGTTCGAAAATTACTCCCAAATAATTTTAAAACACACAGTTCTAAAATGGTCACAAACGCCCAGCCGAATATTGCTAACTGGGTTTAAAACGCAGAGATCGGGTTTGAACAAAAGCCCAGTTCGATAAAATCCATCATATTTTAAACACACAGTTCGTTTTACTTGCAAAAACCAGAATAACAATAAATGGGTTCGAATTCCATATATCGATTTACATACCAGAAATCCATTTTCCTAAACTTGGAGATATGGGTTTTACAACATTTCCTCCTAGAACAGCAAACCCCATAAAAATTTAGAAAAACCAAATGGATAAACAACCCTACCTGATCTCGCATTCCTGGCAAGATTTGACGAAGAATCCAAATCTCCAGCTCCCAAATCCTCCTTCTTCCTCCAAAATCCTCCAATTCATCTCCAAAATCTCTCCCAAAATGTCCATCCTCTCCAAATTCCCCAAATTTGGGTTATATGGAAGAGTTGACCCAAAATCTCTATTTTTGGAATTAAAATTCTTATTTACAAATAATACTCAAAATTTAATTCTTTACAACTATATCAACAATATAACTTGCTTTTCAAATCAAGAAACGATTTCTCATTTAATTGAAATTTAATCTTTCTAATTTAATAATTCAACAGAATGTAATTACGTCTATTGCGATAAATACACAACTTTCTTTTTTTTTAATAGCATATATAAAATGCATTAAATATTCCAATTCAATCATTAAATCAAATTTGCTTCCAATTTAAAATAGGCAATTCATTAACAAAGAAAATCGCATAACGAAAACCCGTTTAATCTAATCCATTAATCATCAATGCACAAACGCATATTTAAACAAGATTATTACTAAGGACTAATTAGCCAATTTAACCAAACACACCAGGCATGCAAACCGAGAAGATCAACCAAACAGACGACTCGCAAACCCAAACAAGAAGGGATTACCGACGACGACTGGCGATGCTCACTAGAGCACGACGAAGGTCAACTAGGGTCTCACGACCACCTAATCTGACTCTAGGGATTAACAAGGGTACACTCAAACCTGCAAAACCAGGTGACGACGAACCTCACACTCATGCGACTTCGTACCTGGAATCTCCTGCAACAAAAGATCATACATGCATACATTTATAAAATCTAATGAAAGCGTTAGTCCGATACTAAAATCACGAAATAGGTACACTGAATAACCTGCATACAACTAGTGAGAAACCACATCAATAACTATGCGTTAATTCAAACATCTGACTATAACATAATATTACGATAAACTAATCAAGATTAAACCAAGGTTAGAGATCGATTATGGTAGGGGTACTACATGATGCCTGGTACTTGCATCAAAACAAAACACAAAACACCTAGACATATATATAACCATATACATATATGATAAATAGGATTAGTAACCATGTAAAAAATCCTCAAATATAATCATCCGAACATATGTTAGTACATCATAAACCATCATAGACATAGAACATCATCTAACATATAGACAACACAGGGTTATAACATAAAACCCTAACAACATCATAAGTCCTCATGAGCATAAAACATCATAACCATAATATTTCATCTCACATCTAATCATCAAGTTACCATAAACATTATACCCTAATATTTCATTGTTATCCCTTCAACATATAAAAATCACTACGAAAACATAATTATAAACATAACCCTAATATCACCAATCGGTCCTAAAAATATAAATCCATTATACATATGCAAACTGTCTATAAATCAACTTAGTATACCTACCCTAATAGACAATATACAGCTAAAGCCAACATGAATCCAAAAGAACATATTCAAGAACAGACATAAAAGGGGTTACCTTAGAACATAGTTCATTTCCCAAAAGAGATCACAAAGAAAACAAGATTAGAAAATCCACACATCAACCACTCATTATAACAATAAAATACTATTATAACTGACCACCTCTTAGTTAGCATAGTCAAGATATTAACACATTAAACTTAAGCACCTTCATATACATATAAGCAACCAAATATTAAACTCATTGGAAGGGGATTTTAACATCACATGTATTCTCCAATTATATGATATCACCCCTTTGCATATAATCTACATTGATTCCCATTTCATTACTTGCTTAATATGCATTAAGAGTAGGTTCATTATTATAATACTTGCCTTCTTGTGTGAGGGTTAGAGGGGTATTACAAGCAAAATGAAGGTAGTAAATTAAAAAAAAATGTCAAAATCAAAAGGAGGGCAAAAACATAAGATTTTCAACAGTATGTTTTTTTTTCCGAAATTTGTAATTGTTGACTTGGTTTTTGGAAATGGGTTCTATTTAATGTAAATACTTTTTCCTTTGTAAGTATTGGATGATTTTGGAGAGAAAAGTCTTGTGAAGAGGAACTTTGTAAAAAAATATTATATATTTTGTTTCAAGGATATTAGAGATATAAATTTTGTTGGCATGTATTGTATTAGTAATTGTAATTTGTTGAAATAGACATGAATATGAATTCACATTTAGATTGTCTTATTTATAATGTTGTTTTAACTCTTAAAGAGAAGTACATTTTCAAGAAAACATGAAATCTTCACTTGCGTATTTATCATGAGATTTGTTTCTTTATTATGCACAATTTCAAGGAGGGTAATAATTCTCTCTGAATAATATGTGGAGTAACAACCATTGGGGTTCATGTCATTGTAGGGAATTATCATTTCAATAGTTAAACATGTAGTTGTTATACTTACATGATTAAATTATTGTAAAGCAATAATATTCTATTATTAATCCACAAAGATGATTTTGTTAAGATAGTATATATTTGTAGTTTTCAAACTTTGTAATTCCAAGGAGCAAACATCAATGCTTTTAGCAACCATATCCACTCAAAATTTTAGAATGAAAATCATACTTTTGTGTTTCATGTTAGTAAATTAGGTGTTCCCCAAGAGAAATTATTTCTTTGTTGTAGATTTATTAAATTTTTGGTGAAAATGTTGCAAAAAAGTATATGCAAAATTTTTGTGTAGTGATGCTCAACCATTGAGAGTAATAGTAAAGTTGATGTTGCAAAATCATTTTCAAATACATGCATGCATCAACATATTATTTTTTGTTTAGTATGATAATCATTGTAAGCATCTAAAAATGATCAACGCCTGCAGTATCGTACGTTAACATGTCCACGTGACCTTATTTTAGGTTTTTCACGCTTACTAATAGTTTATTCTATGTCCCACATTTGATCTTTATCATTTGTTGACATCATGTCATTCCTTTGCATTTCATTCCTCTTTGATTCCAATTCTCTCACTTTTTGAATTAGGTATTGTCAAATTCAATTTTGAATTTGAATCATTGTTCATGATTAATTTGTCATATCAATTGGACATCATCAATCCTAATCGGTGTCGAATTAGATTTTTATCCTTGATTGCAGCAATTTTCAATCAATATTCAATCACCTTTGATCAATTATCATTCAATTTGAATAATTTTGGATCCCTTTTCAATCATCAATTATCAATCCCCTATCAATTTGTGATCGATTAGTCATCGATCTTTTGTCTTTCGACCTTCATCAAGTCGACCTTTTATGAATATTTGATCAATTTGTCATTGATCTCAATCAATCATTATTCTTCATCAATTTTGGATCGATCAGCCATTGATCCTTTATCAATTATCATCTATCAAATCAGTCTTTTTGTCAATTTTGATCAACTCGACATTGATCTTCGTCAATCAATATTGGCTTCATATCAATTATTGTATACATCATTTAATCTCTTGATCATGATTGACATCATATTTTTAGTGCTTCAATTTTTCCTTGACCTAATTAATCCCTCTCCTTGTTGGAATTCAAGAACATTGAGAGGGGGGGGGGGTGAATTAGTGTTCTATCAGTATGATTAATTTTAACCTTATTAACACAACAACTCAATAACTGGTATGCATAAAAGAAAATAACAAGTGATAATAATGCAACCACAAAGATGAACACCATAACACAAAGATTTATACGTGAAATAACTCAAAGAGGAAAAACCATGGTGGGATTGGTGACCCACAATATCTATCCACTGGCCAAATGAATAAATATTACATATAAGGGGCCTCCACATGCAAGAAGGCACACTGCCTAGAGCACATTTCTCATCACAAAGGAGCCTCATTGACTACAGATTCAAAATACTGAATTACAAACAAAAATTTGAACTCTGAGTGTGCATCTGATATGCTAGATGAGTTCCAGTTTAAGCATGAACTGTACAGGTTAACACTATCTCCTTCCTTACCGGTAACCTAATTCGCTTTCCAATCCTCTTGACAAATAACCAAGACTGACTACAGATTATTACATTCGCAATATGTCGATCAAGATCTTGCTAACACACTTGCATAAATCCTACATAACCTTGTATCCCAAAATGACCTAATAGACTGACTTATATACCCTTACATACACGAATGCTTTATGTCAGCTTACAATCATATTACAAAAGATAAATACACGTCAGCCCAATACAAGATATAAACATTAATCTTCATGATCGTTTTCGCTTTAGCCTTTGCCGGATCAATCTTCTATGTCGGCTTCCACATACTAGTTCCTAGTTTGCCGGTTTCCCTTGCTTTTCACAATGTCGGCTTCCTTAAATGCCGGATGCTAAACCTTGAATACCAGTGAGTACCAGATAAGTATCTAACCCAAAATGATGTGTGTTTCCATCAATGACAACACCATGAGCCCGGATGAGTGTCAATTGATAACAATCTCCCCTTTTGGAATTGATGGCAACACTCATGTGAAAAATAAATCATTGAAGTGTTGTTCCGGTTCGTGTCCAAAATCTTCCCAAAAACTGATCTCATAAAGCTTCTCCCCCTGAGCTATACATTACTTCTTATGTCCCTTTAACATTTTTCAAATCCAACCTCTCCCCCTTTGACAACAATACCAAAGCCAGGGTAAATAATAAATGAAATAATGAAATCAAAATTGTGTATATTAAATCTAGATGTGATTAAAAATATTCGGATAAGCATTCTGCAAAAATCCCAAGTAAGTGTCCCAACCAGTTTTCAATGTTCTCAAAATTCATACAAACCCATTCATAATGTAAGTGTGAAATTCTTCTTTTGTTAGGGTTTCCGGTGTGGGCTTACTCATATGTTCTATACATTCTCTTTTGTGAAGCAACAAAGTGTTAAGCTAAGGACTGACCAAACCTCTAAATTCTCTGGCCCGTTGGATTAACTAGTCCTTATCCCTTTCCCAAACTTAAATTTTTGATTCAAAAACAAAATTTGACCATCAACAGTGTTGGTCAATGACTGAGTACCATCAAAACTATTTACAAATTTCTCAATCTTATCCTTAGCCGCCTTAATTTTATCTTCCAGGTTTGTTGTTATTTTAGCTGTGTTAGTGCAAGACCAGTATATACTGCTAAATTGATGAAGGGCTTCATCAATCCTTGTTAATTCTTCTGTCAACTTAACCTTGTTTGATGTGATCATGTTATCACAGGTGATGTTTCTTGTTTCATTGTACCTCTCCACCAATTTCCGGTTTGACACTTGTTGAAGAGTTTTGTACTCCTTTGCAATGTGTTCAGTCAAACCCTTTAGCTTGCCGGAAGGGATAGCTACTTGATTATTCTTTTATTCCGGTGCAAGCCGCTGTAAGATTGGAATGGCTTTCTCAATAAATTTCTTGTCCTCATATCCTTCCTTCATTAGCTTCTGAGCCACAACAAACATTAACTCAGAACTACTCAGCTGCTCAATATTATTTTTCTCAAAATGACTAAAATTTACTTGACCAGATGTGTCAAGTGCCAACAATGAGGGACCAACAACTGGTGATGGTGTCGGTACCCTGAATTCAATTCGTTCTACTACTTTTTCTCTCTCCACTACCTTCTGTTCTTTTTCCTTTTCCTGTTCCTTCTCCTTGGAACTGGTGGCTTTGCCACTTGGTCGAGTTATTTCTTCTGCCACTACATCATGAATCTCAATTGTATCTACATCAATAACCAAAGGAAAATTATCCTCAATATCTACCAATTTATCTTCTACAACCTATAAATTTGTAACTACCAGAGGAATATCCTCAGTTAATTTTGTATCCAAAACTTGTGGATCTTTACCTAATATGCCTTTCCCCTTAGCATCAACCGGGATGTCTGGAATGCCAAACTTAGGAGGAACTTCCGGTGATGTGAAGAATTCTGGATTATCAATAAATAATTTTTGCCATGCCTCATGAGTCTCTTTGACTATTTCATTCACTCTACCCACCATAAGACTCACATGCATGTGGCTACTTTGGAAAATTGTTTTATTTGCAAATTCAAGGCACTTCTGCATATCCTCTTCAGTATTTACACCACAAACAATTAACAATTCCTAAATCTTTATATGCCTATCTTCCTCAAGTGTAGATAGTCTTCTAGCATCTAATTTATTATACAACTCTGCCAATATTTGCTTTTCTATCTCAATTAAGGCTTTCTTATATATATGTAAGTATAACAAAACTGCTTTCTCAATTTTTTTTTGTTCTTTATCATCTATAGTAGTGTTATATATTGCTCAAAATTCCATCCTTAGTAATGTGTTCTACCAATTCATTTACAGATAAAGGAGGGATAACTTTAACACTTTTACCAGATTCAAGAGCCATATCTAAATTTGATTTCTTCTTCTTATCGGGAGTGGGAGCTGTCTCTTTGACCGATTTCCTCTTCTTTGTAGGCTTCCTCTCCTTCAAGGGTTGCTTATGGGCTGTCAGAGGGGCGACCTTGGATTTTTGCTGCTTTCCTTCCTCAGGTTTCTTCCTCTAAATTCTCATGTAGATTTTGGGAATCTTAGAGTATTCTTCTTCAGTTTTAGATCCATAAGCAACTGGGGCAATAAAGGTTTCCTGTTTCTTTCTTTGCATCATACCTTTGCCGGTTGTTGCTACCGGTGAGGCCTGAACTGCTGCCAGAGAAGATGAACTTGCTAGTCCAATAATCTTCTTGATTTCACTGGACATTTTCTCGACAACCTATTCTAGCTTCTTTATTTTACCTTCCCTCTTCTTCTTATTAAACCCTATTTGAACCTCCAATTCCTTTTGCTTAGCTATCCCAAACGTATTTTCTGTCTCATCTACTCGAGCATCTATAAGCGTCTTAGTATATAAGTCCAATATCTCTGCATCAACTTCATAGCCCATCTCAGTTATCCATATCTTCCTAGGCTGCACAACTTCCATGAGAGTTTCATCCTTCTTGACCATAAAAAAAATCTCAGTAGAGTACTTGTATACAATGTGTTTTTGTACCCTCTCTCTTTGTTTCATTGCCTTCTTAAAAGTCTTCTAAATATCCCCATAAGGTGGATTCTTTGTCATGTCCTAGATTTCTCAAGGCATCCGTGATTTGTTTCCCTATTGAAATGTCAAAGGCCATTGCCTTTTTCCGGATCCTGGGGTTTCATTGAGAAATAATAGCATCAAACAAACAACAAGATTTCCACACCGGAATACACCCTTCTTCTCACCCTTGATTTTCGCAAGATTCAACATTAATTCATCACACATCCATTGGCAAAGATCATATTTTTCATTTTCCTTGATCATCTTATGTGCACAGTAGATACAGGAGCTAGAAATAGAGTTCAACTGGTTAGATGGAGCTACCTTATACCCAATAACCATACTGGCAAATTGCACGTCCTTATCTCTGATTATGCTAATCCTCATAGACCGATTATCGAATGTAGCATTGGTTAGCTTGGTGACTTCATTGTTAGAGATTTTCTTCTTATCCACTCTCTAAAAAACCTGGGGCAAATCGGTAATTACTTGAATGACATCCTTAGTGATTTTATGAGGCCGATCTAGCCACATAAACTCACCATGAAAATGAATCAACACATACTGAATGATTTCATCATCAAATTCAGGCATCTCCAAAATGTCTGTAAACCCTTGATCCTTCAAATGTCTAAATTATGGTTTGATCACACCATTCTTATCCAACAATTCTGTCATATACATAGTCTTTATCTTAGATGTGCCCAATTCCTCCAAAGTGCAGTGAATGTATGCTCTAACATCCTCAACATAAAGAACGTCGTTGGGAACCCTAGAAAATGCGTCGACTGAATAATCAACCTTCGTAATCTGAGGGTATTTCTTAAATATGGGGCATGGACGATCCTTGATATCAACCACAACAAGAGTAGCAACATCTGCCGGAGCGGGAGCTGATCTAGAAGCCATTGCAATTCGAAAAAGATAGCTGAAAAACCGAGTAATACTTAATAAACTTTGCTGGTGAAAAAACTTTTTGAAAATTTGCTCTGAATGCGCTGGAATTCACCTGGGAATGCTCAAGATCTATCTGAATCACTCTGGTTCTCCTTTAACTCACTTTGCTTTGCTATGAATACTTGGTGAAGAAAAATGAATCACTTTTTTCCTTTTAACCTGCAGAACTCTAATTTCTTATTGACATAAATGCTTGCCGACATATCATACCGGATCCAAGATCCATCATATCCGGGTCGATGAACCTTATGAATGACTTCTCCAATGTCTGAAACAAGCTTTCAAACCACTACTGGAGGTAATGCAAGATCTATCATCAATTTGCCTCCCCCTAAGGCTAATGCCTTAGTTACTAGATGAGTTTCTTGCCAGTGCAGGAACATTCTGCTCCGTCGGTTGAGTAACCGGGGTATTTACTTCAGCCGGTTGATCCTCAAACTTTCTAACCCACTTCTTCACATGCTCCTTCTAGATATCATCAACCTTTTATTTTCCCTTCTCATCATTTCCTGCCAGTGGGCTCTTGCTTCTACAAAATTTAGCAATGTGTCCTACTTTGTTGCATGCATAGCAAGTGACATTGTTCTTTTGAATTGCCTTGCTATAACATTGATTATTTATTGACCTACATTGATTAGCCATATGTCCAAAATTTCCACATGCATGACATTTCACATTCATTCTACAATTTGTTGTTCTATGACCATTCTTTTTGCAATTAAAACACTAACGGGTACCTGAAGTATTATTTTGATTGACTCTATTTCTGCATTAACTTGCTATATGACCAAACTTATTGCACACAAAACATCTACCATTAAATTTATGTGCATTGGGTTGTCTTACCAATGACTTCTGATTCTAGTTGTTCTTCTGACCAGATGTATCATCCTAATTTGCAGTATTGGAGCTTTCACCATGCTCAAATCCAAGACCTGTAGTGTCTCCAGTGTCCCTTTGATTCTTCAATAACTCATCAAGCTTTGCAGAACTAGCCTTAAACTTGTCCTTGTACTCATTTGCAGCATCCAGATCACTTCTTAGGACTGTTATCATTCTTTCCAACTCTTGCTCATTGTTTTGAGATTCAACTGATTCAGTTCTCAACACATCATTCTCATGTGCCAACCTAATGCATTCTTCAGATCTGTCTTTCAGAGATTTGGCAAGATTTTCTTCATTCTTCTTCCGGTCTTCAATATCTTTGGACATCCTCATATTTAGGGCCTGCATTTCATTCTTCATGGTACCATTCTCCTAAATCAACTTCTGACATAGTTCCTTAAGGGCATTCTTCTCTTCATCATCCTGATTTTGTAAGAGTTCCTTTCTTTTGGCTTGTGCAAATGACAACCTCTCTTGCAAGGTAAGGATGAATTCCTTTGTAGAATTCAACTCATCTTCTAGCTTCATGTTCTTCAATCTTTCAACATCTCAGTCTTCAAGTGCTGCTTCAAGTTCTTTCTCCAAACTCATCTCCATGGATTTCAGATTCAGGATCTTCCTCAAGCTATTAGACTTATTTTGAAGCACCACACTCTGATATCAATTGTTGGAATCCAAGAACACTGAGAGGGGGGGTGTGAATCAGTGTTCTACCAGTATGATTAATTTTAACCTTATTAACACAACAACTCAATAACCAGTATGCATAAAAGCAAATAACAACAAGTGATAATAATGCAACCATAAAGATGAACACCATAACACAAAGATTTATACATGGAAAGCCTCAAAGAGGAAAAACCACAGTGGGATTGGTGACCCACAATATCTATCCATAGGCCAAATGAACAAATATTACATATAAGGGGCCTGCACATGCAGGAAGGTACATTGCCTAGAGCACATTGCTAATCACAAAGGAGCCTCACTGACTACAGATTCAAAATACCGAATTACAAACAAAAATCTGAACTTTGAGTGTGCATCTAATATGCTGGATGAGTTCCGGTTTAAGCACGAACTGTACCGGTTAACACTGTCTCCTTCCTTATCGGTAACCTAATTCTCTTTCCAATCCTCTTGATAAATAACCAAGACCAACTATAGATTATTAAATTCACAATATGTCGATCAAGATCTCACTAACACACTTGCATAAATCCTACATCACCTTGTATCCCAAAAATACCTAATAGACTGACTTATATACCCATACATACATGAATTCCTTAGGTCGGCTTACAATCATATTACAAAACATAAATACACATCAGCCCAATACAAGATATAAACATTAATCTTCGTGACCGTTGCCACTTTAACCTTTGTGAGATCAATCTTCTATGTCGAATTGCACATACCGGTTCCTAGTTTGCCAGTTTCCCTTGCTTTTCACAATGTCGGTTTCCTTAAATGCCAGATACTAAACCTTGAATACCAATGAGTATCAGATATGTATCAAACCCAAAATGATGTGTGTTGCCATCAATGACAACACCATGAGCCCATATGAGTGTCAATTGCCAATACTCCTAGGGTTTTGTGATTTAATCATTTAATCCTATTAACATTTCCCTATTAGGTTAAGTGAGTTTATTCATTTATCCTAAGTGTCCGAGGTCACAATTAAATAAATAATTTAATTGGCTAATATTTTTGTGAACTAATTAATAAATGAGATTTATTAATTAGGTGTCATCTATTTTCCTAATTTCCCAATTTCCCATTTTTTCACCTAATTTGCTAATTTTAAAATTCAAATTCTCATTAATTTTCCCACTAATTATTCCTCCTTTTTTCTACCCTTTTCATGGCCAATTTTTCATATTTTTGAAAGCTATTTTCTCTCCGTTTTGTCATCAATCATGAAGTAAAATTTGTGGATATTTTTTCATAAGTGATTTGCACAAATTGCTCTCATTTTGTCATCCTTTTGGCATAGAAATTTGTCATAAATTATTTCATTCAATTAAAATCAATTTATCTATAAATTGGGCTCCTTTATCACTGATTTTCAATCATATTTCGAGTAACCTTATGTTGCGATTTTCATCCCATAATTCACTTGCTTTTCACTTGCATCTGTGTTTGTAGGTGAGATCCACATCCAATTTGAAGGTGAAAGAAGAACAGTGGAGGTCAATGGAGGCAACATCTGCATTTTGGTTTGTGCTTTCTTTTGATATTTTGTTTTTCATTCTTCTATTGATTGAATTAGGAGTTTTTATCATAGCTAATTAGGTTTGTGGTTGCCTAATTGTGTTCTTTCGATGTCTTTTCCTAAATTCCTACATCACATTTTTTGGTGAACTTGACATGAACACGTAAAATTTGATTATTTTGTGAGTCTTATGTTTGCACGTAGGCTTTATGTGTGGATTTATTTTTGCATGTAGGTTTGAGGTTTTGATTTTTTGTTGCATGTAGGTTTGAGGATTTGATTTGTTGTTGCATGCAAGTTTTCTGGAGTTTAAACAATTACCTATGCAATATTCCTTAACATGCAATGAATCACAACTTTCACATAGCCTAATTAAAGGATAAATGGATAATAATTGCTTTCTTTAATTTGTTAAGTGGCTAAAAATGAATTTCATCTAGCCTAATTAGGATTTCAATTTGGTGATAATTTCACATTTCCTTTTGAAAATTGCTTAAAATGAACCCTAAAATCCTCATCTAGATTAAAAAGGGGTGTAAATTGGATAAAATGCAATTGGGTCTATTCCTTGTTGTTCAAGTGTTTTTGTTTGCATGAGGAAGTTTTGGTGTTGTTGATTTATGCAGTACCTTGGCATTCGTTGGGAGAAGACTAAACATAACTACTAGTGCAATCTGATGTAGGAAGTATGTCAAAGATCAATATTTGAAACAAATTGTTTACGTTTTTAGTAGTTACAAAACATTTGGATTTGGGCATTAAAAATAACATATAATTTTTTTGTGTTTGCTTTGTTTGGGCACGCTTGTGCATGTGAGAAGTCCCATAGCTGACACACACTATCCTCTCCCCTTGGCCTTTGTGGTCATGGGTGTACGAGAAAAGTGTCAACAACGCTCAATTTTTCCCTGAGTAGCCCATAAGGCCAAGTGAGGGGAGAATGACCCAAAGCAGTAATGAGGTAAAACCATGTCACCTCTCAGCCACTATATAAAATATGTGACACATAATGTTGGCAATATAGCATTATAACAGACAATGAAAGATTGTTGGCATATCATAAGGATATTGAGAAGGTTGTTAATGATTATGGATATAACTGATTAAGGATGTTTTACTATCTTGATATTATTATTTTGTCATTTATGTCAAGAAATTGATTTTCTAATTCAGTATGATGTTGCCATATCTTGAGAAGTATGATATGAAGATTATAAAGGTGTCGGTAAAAGACACAGGAAAGAATATGATGAATAAGGGGATGAATAAGGTATTCAATGGGCAACTAGTACCGAGTCAGACAATGATGAGATCATGATGTTTTAAATTGTTTTAACATCATACATATGTTGTAAAATGTAAAGGTTAATACTATACTATGTTATCAAGCAAAGAACCTAGTCGGTAAACCCTAAGGTTATCGCTATCAGTTAATGAAGGTAGAATGTCTACCAAGTGAAGTTTAGTATTCACCAAGTTGTTACCGAGTTGTAACCGAGCTATAACATAATGTATTAAATGGTTACATGCGTTATTTAATGAAGGAAGCTGATGAGCTAGAACTGATTAAATGATTGGTGAGCCATGGATGAAGTTTATTAACGAATCTAAGGCAATGGAAAGTCGGCGTGAAGATCTACAACTCAGATTGAACTGCAATACCCTGGTACAAGTTCCAAGACTAATATGCAAGTTCCTAGGCGGGGTAAAATGTTTTCAAATCGAAAGATGCATTGAACCTGGACAAGATTGAAGATCTGATGGCTATGATTGATCATGGGAAATGTGATCAAGGAGATTAAGCGGTTACCTAATTATTTATAAATAGGAAACTATTGATAAACAATGTATGCGAGCAAGTGTATGCATAGGGATGCAACATAGTGATTACCGAGCATAGAAGCTTGAAGACCTGTTTGAATAACAGAGTATAGAAGCCCAATAGATAGACAAGATTAGTTCTATGTCTAGATTGTATTGAACAAATAGGAATTTACTTTAGCATTTTAGATCTGAAGTTGCAGATAGATTTTATTACTGTTATTTTGTGAAAGTGACAGAAAATCTCTTAATCGAGTAGACTTAATAGTCTTATTTGTAAAACCCTCTAGCAAGGTGACATTCTGATTGAGTGTTTGAAATCCTTTAACAATGTCACTTCTAACAAAGTGAAGATCCTAATAGATCTGAGGGAAATACCTTAACCGGGCCACATCTAGCAATGTGTTTGTAATCTTTAACAGGATTTGCTTTTAACCAAGCATACTCTAGAAGAGTATATCTCTTAGTGGGTCTGAAATCCCACAGTGGTTTTTCCCTATTTGGGTTTCCATGTTAAATCTGGTGTGATGAGTGTGTAGGGGAAAAAGCGAGACTAGGCTAACATGTCCTAATCCTAACTTTTGACACACATTACGGAATACGAAAGAGCCTAGAGGTATCACACAATTGGCTACTTCTTTTTGGTGAAAGAGAGAGCCACAGGCTACCAATTAGGGTTTCTATTCCTTTGTTGTAATTGAAAGGTAAAATTATGCAAGTTCAATTCCTAACCCCAAAATGCAAGTATGAACTAATAACAAGATTGCAGAATTGAAGTTAAACAATGGAAAGCTGCAAACACAAGGACAAGACAAGAATGCAAATGCATATCCGAAGTTAAAATATGAGTGAGAATGTTTGGGATGGGGGCGCGGGTGCCACTGTCCTGATTCTGTTCCTGAAACTGCACCTGAAACTGCCACTTTGCAACCTAGAAAACTGTCGGAAATGCTAAAAATTGCTGTCTGTGAGGAGGACCAGGGCGCCCAGCGCCCCTGTCCCAGGGACTAGGGCGCCCAGCGCCCCTGTCCCAGGGACTAGGGCGCCTAGCGCCCCTTTCCTGGCAGGACCAGGGCGCCCCACGCCCCTGTCCTGGTCTTCTGCTTTGAAACTTGGTGTATGGTTCAGTCTCCGTCTGCTTCTTTCGGATCTGCAGCTTGCGGCATCGTCTGAATCCCAAAATCTGCACTTATATCTGAAAAGGTGTTTGGGCGGCTATATAGGGTTTTGCCTTAGTCAAACCCCCGCTTCGGTGATTTCCACCTCCACGAATAGCCAAGTTGTATTGTAAAAGTAGTGTGTGTGCAGACCTTGTGTGTGTGCAAGATCTAAAATGCAAGTAAGCAAACTAGAGCAACCTAGAAAGTAAACCCTAATTGCTTGTAAATGACAATGTAAATGCTCCAAATCAAGATGTAGAGTGATCTAAAGCATGAATACAAATGATGTAAGGAAGCTTATGCAAAGACATGAAAACAACATGAAATCATACCCAACCCCAAGGGGGGGGTACAAGCCAATCTTCAGTCGGTGATCTCTTATTGCTCTTCAATGCCTTCAAAGCCCTAAATGGATGAATGAAATTGATGGATGCTTGATGGATGGATGTTGAATGTTGTTGAAGTCTTCAAAGATCTGCTCTTTCGTTGCATAGAAGGTTCCTGAAAACAAAATTCGGATCCTTTCAAATGAAGAAAGAGAGCTCTTATATATGAAACCCTAGGTCTTAATTGCAACTTTTGGCCAACCTAGAGATTGAATATCCCGCCAATTTCTTGGGATTAAGCTTTATTTTATGATTGGATCGCGCTCCTAAAATTTCGGGAAAAATGTCCGGGACCGTGTGCACTCCGGGCGCCATGGTCCCGACAACTTTTCACCAAATTTTCAGGGCCGTCGGATATGATGATTTTAGAGAGAATCCCGAAGTTACAGGTGATTTCGAGATGTTTTGACCCCCGAAATCAAGCCCCCAAGTTCAAAATAGGACCTAATTAGGGTTTTTGATTAAATGATGTATTGGAGGAATAAAATGAAAGGGGCACACTTTAATGAAAGGGCCCACCTTTGTGATGTGGAAGATGATGAAATAGGACCTTAGACCTAATTAATTTGATTAATTAAGTGCTAAAGGAGAAATGCAATGCAAAATGCAAACTGCGCCAAGGCGGGTGCTAAATTAGGTGTGAAATTGTACTGCTTTAGCAAGTGCGTACAATTTATGACGCTACAATGAGGTTTATGATGTTTATATACTTTTGAGTTTGCATGTTTAACAGTTTTGGTTATATTATTGAAATATATGTTACCGAGGTTGAATCTGATGCTTTTATGGATGATTAAGTTTGTATGATTCACCCCCCCTCTCATCTTGTTGGCTATTGGATCTGTACTTATATTAAGTGTTAGAACTATCACATAAGTCTTCATGAAATGTTAAATTGGTTTTGTTTTCATGGAATTGGAATGGAGAGAGTTGAAATTCTGTTCAATTGTACCCTATGAGGGGTTATGCTAACAAAATTTTGCCAATATTGATATTTTGGGTTTTCTGATAAAATTGTTTTCCTCTCAGAATTATCTTTCCGAGTTTGTATTCCAAAATGTATTTGAAATGAGTGATTTGTTTGTTTTATTGATATTGTATCAATAAAATTTTTAATTTTAAATTTTGTTTAAAAAAAGAAAAAAATATTGGGCCCTGTGAGGAGCCATGACTGTGGCTTCCCCACATGGGGGACCCTATGGTTACACATAACCGCAAGTTGTGTTCCCATAGCCTCGCAAGGCTATGGTTACACACAACAGTAGGTTGTGTGCCCACAGTCCCGCGTGGATTATGTGTCCACAGCTTCTCGCAGACTAATTAAAAATAAATTTAGTTTAAATTTTTTTTTTTAATTAATTCGATTTAAATTTTATTAAATTTGTTTAATTTTAATAATATTTTATTTTAATATATTAAATATTATATATATATTAATAATTTAATATTATTATATAATTTTGTTATTAAGAGTTAAATATTAGTTGTTAATATTAATTTTATAATGCTTATAATATATATATATATATATATATATATATATATATATATATATATATATATATATATATATATATATATATATATATATATATTTTATAATATTAATATATGATTTGGATTTGAGTATTATCTTTGGGAGCCGCTTGATTAGATTAATATGGTTTATTTTAGGACTAATTATCTATCATGTGGAGGATCAATAATTTTGAAATGGATAATTGGTGAATTAATTGATTGAGTTTATTATTATTAAAACAGTGAAATTATGTTTTTTTAGTTTCAATCAAATTTTGTAAACATAGCAAGATAGACCAGTTGAGACAGATAGAAAAACCATGTGACCTGATTTCTCATATATATTTTAATCATGATGTTATTTCCTGTTTGCTTATATGCTTGGCTTGTAATGAGTTGTAAAATCATGAATTTAGTTGTTTATGTAAACTGTTGTGTTGTTTTTCTATAATGGTCTTGTTTTGTAAATTGAGTGTAATCTTCAGTATCTCAACCTAGGTGGTTAGATTTTGTGGACAGTGAACTGTTATTGTGTTTGAACTCCCGTGTCGGTGTGATTTTGTGCGTCATATCCTAGGGTTTAATTGAGTTTGTGTAGTGTCATAAGGGAGAGTGGATTTCGTTTGGGGGGTGCGCCCAAAGTGGTAGCAAGGTAACCCATCAAAATTTTGCTTAAAAAGTGATAACTTAATAAATTATTAGGGGGTTTAGTAGATGAAACACTAAGTAAGATAATTATGCCTCACTCATGGTTGAGTGCTAGTACAAACTCGGGATGCAGCGAGAAGGCTTGGAATGGTAAACCAACAACCTTGTCTTCACGAAAGGATTGTTTGGGTCCACATGAGGCTTGGATGGGGCCGACAGTTCGAGAGAGGTTACTAGGGCAACCTAAGATGGGGGTCGGGACCTATGGAGGCCTACTAGAAAAGCCATACTAGGCTATGTGATTACACTCTTCCCTTATGGTCACTAGTGTATAGTCTTGCTGATTTCAC
Source organism: Cryptomeria japonica (assembly GCF_030272615.1). Classification (NCBI taxonomy): domain Eukaryota; kingdom Viridiplantae; phylum Streptophyta; class Pinopsida; order Cupressales; family Cupressaceae; genus Cryptomeria; species Cryptomeria japonica. The sequence goes on along the minus strand of NC_081411.1, from coordinate 574,283,084 downwards.
CTGTTATGATGTGGAGTCATGTTCTGCGAGTTTTTATCTGTGAGTTGATCCGATGTTTTGTGAAACCATGTATTCTTTCCTTTGCCTGCTAGTGGGTCTTAGTGCTATCTCCTACAATGGAGGGGTGGTTCTTTTGAGCCACATGGTCGGGTGGTAGTGCCACTTTCCATCAGTATCATGTTCGCTCCTTCTTGCGAGTGTTGTCTTGCAGGTGTTCCAGTTGCTCCTTGGACTTGTTCATCTTCTTGTTGCAATTGGATTCCTTTGTACTTCTTGGATCCATTATTGTACCTATTTGAACCTTATGAGTTTAGTTGTATCATTGTATTATTATGCCTTCTTGGCATGTTGTAAATTATGTAAATCATTATATGATCTTTATTTAATTCTTATGTCATCCTGTAATTTAAATGTAATGTGTTTGAAATATTATAAGTTGACAAATTTTATAATGGTAACTGAGGTTATTGAATGTTGTATTGTAATTAACTAGATGTATGTAATCTTTAGTATGTAATTGAAGCATGTCTAATTCAGTTCTTTAAATGAATGTCATTGCAATATATTAGGGATAGTTATTAGGTTCATTCCATAGTCATTATCCCCTCTTGCCCTTAGGTTTAGAATCATTTTCCTAAGTCTTGATTGCATTATCATCATTGACCCAAATTTAGGTATTGGCTTAGGTTGCACTTTGCTCTTTCCAAAGTCATTTCTCTTCACATGTAATGCTCGCCAAAATACGCTAGAGAAATAAACCAAAATCTACTAACAAAAAGACATAATTTTTTTTTAAGTCAACCACGACTTCCATGTTATCGCTAACATTAATTAATGCAACATTACTACCATAATACATCAATACAACATTAAAAATTTATAATAACATGATAAACATTATGAATGCAACCATAGTATCTAATTACGCAGGTGGAATCCATCATTAATCATTAAGATAACTTTATATATACTCGAACAATATCTCCATTCCCTAGGGCATCTCAACGTCACTACTTGAAATAGTTTCTATCTCAATACATATCCATATAGAACACCATATACTATTATCCAACAATTCATTTACTTCCTATACAACTATGATTAATATTTAATGCATAAGCATATCTTTGTCACATTCCATACTCTTTAGGTTCATTTAAAATACCATCCAAATGTTCCTAATACCCATCTTTACTCATCAATCACTTAACACTTCATAAATTTAAATGCATTTAACCTTCTCCTACATATGGAACTAGATTGTCTCCTTAAGCACAACCATTACACAACTCATCAAGATTAATTTTCATATTCATATGCAAGATTATAACAACAAGCACTTTTCTATTTCCAAATAGGATTCCATGCTACTAAACAAATGCAAGAGTCATATGTTACCTACAATAATAAACACATTCTAGTATTTCAATCCCCTAATTCATCATAAAATCTCATTCCCAACATGATGAGCATTTATACAACACAATCCATGTATTAATACATCATCTTATTACAAGAATATAGTCCTATATCATCAAGTCCAAATATACAAGAGCACATGGAACAACGCATAATCTCTTTTGCTATATCCCATCCTAATGCTTAATCATGCAGGTTACATAAGTACATATTCTTATTTCACATTTACAAGTCATCATAAACAAAATTGTTACTAATACATAGAAATCAGCTCAATAGATCTATCACATATTGAAGAGTCATACAATCCATACAATCTACAACTACTCATTTATTTTCCATATCTCAAGATATCTAATATTGAAGATTAAAATCTTTCCAATCAAGGCATACACGATTACTAACATATTCACTACCATCCACAAGATATACATGAGACATTGCATTTATATCTCTCAATCATTTCATTCCTCTCTAATAAAATAACATATACAATAGAATATCCGATTACAACAATCTCACTCAATACATCTCATTCTGAATTCAATCTACTACAAGTCCTATTATACATGTTCTCTATTTACAGAATACATTGTCTTCTCTACAATTACATCCTTCATTTCTCATGATATCAATTCAGGTTACATAGAATATGCTCCTAGAAATCCATTCATATGATGAGATAATATAGATCCAAATCTATGCACACTATCATCTAAGAAGAATATCCCAATGGTAGAAGGAATCAAATCACCCGGCCATGTGGAACAAAATAGGAACCACCCCCCGTGCTAGGAGATTACATAAGGTTCCAACTCACACTCAAGACCTAAGCTGACACCTAACAACCAAGGGATACAATATGACATCACAAGACTCCAACATAATTATGCAATATCTAGTCACAACACAAGGCTAAATCAAGCAATCAAACTTCCAGAGGCATAATCAACAAATCAAGGCATATGGATAATGGACACATGTGGGGTAGAGTGTCATCACATGCTAACCTCATGTGGAAACTATATACACCTTGGAGTCACACAAGGGAGATCTGGTTACCGCTCCAACGGTCTTCCCAATCTAAGATCCCAAAACCATATCCTTGGGTCTGTCCAATTGGGACATACAACAACATATTCTTAATCTTGATTAGGTGAATTCCTAGTTATCCAAACCCACTAATCAATTATTATTATTGTTATCACTTGAAATTACAACATAAACTCTTCATGTGGTTCCATTGGTTCCATAGGTCTAGATCCCCTTTCAGAGATCTAATGCTCGTAACCTGGTCCTACACATGCAAGATCCCACTCACACAACCATGGACCATAACCATAGGGTAGAACATAACATGGTACATCATAATAACAACATGAAACTCAACATAGAATACATAACAAGGGTCATCAATCCGACAACACAAAAGATAACCATCATCATTCCACAAAGGCTAAACATCAAGTAATCAATTAATAAGCTCATAATTCCATAATGCAATAATAAGGGGAGCCTCAAGAAAGTAAAATATACATAATCAAGGGAAATACATGAATACAATAACATAAAACACTCCTCTACAATGAGGCACATCATATCGCCTTGTTGGAGCTGCAAATAAACCTCCTCAACAACAAGGACACACTCAACTTGCTGGAGCACCATATATACACCTCAACAACACAATCACAAAACCACTTGCTAGAGCCAAAAAGGATTCATATGCATAAAAAATGAATAGGATAGTGCCCAAAACCATGAAATGTGACAAATCAAGCCAAGAAACCAAATTGAGAACTTCAAAATTAATCCAAAATTTTTCTGACACTATTTTGGCACTTTTGTTACTACTCTAGCACTTTTGTCACCTAGAGTAGCGCTATTGTAGCCTATTTGAGCACTTTTGTACTTGGGTTGCAACTTTCAAAAAATGGAAACAAGAAACAATCAAACATGCCTAGATTTGGCAGGGGCTCAATCAGGGTTTGAGATTGACCTAGAATACCTAAAAGACCATCCCAAAGGTAGAATAGGGTTTACATAAGTTTAATGGGACCATTTAACAAATAATTTGACTTCAACCAACAAATATATGCACAAGAAAGTGTCATGAAGACAACCACATTAAACCAAAACACAACATGAGATCACTAGCCATTAAGAGGTCTTGAAAAAGGAATCACAAAGACAATACAAGCTTCCACAACTCAAAAACCTTCTCATATATCATACACAGGGATAATATAACCATAAAGTCACATGTCAAACATTCATTTCCCACTAACTCATTTGGGTGCATTTTTTGATGAAGATTTTCGACGAAGATTTCTGACGAACTATGGGATTTCTTTTGCTTTGTCAGATATTACAATGCAATTTGTGTCAAATTTCCCTTTTTTTTTTTAAACCTTGCCCGTGTTCATCAGAATTCCAATGACAATGGTGTTTGTTGGAAGTCATTAGTACATTTGGAGCGGTTTTCTGACGATCATTTCCGATGAGCTATGGGATTTATTTTGCTTTGTCGGATTAATTTGTTTTTTTTTCAAAAATTACCCCATGTTCGTCGGAATTCCAGCATGTTAAAATTTCACAGATTTTACCCATTGATCAGCATATGTTGGTCCAATTATTTTCATAGCCTCTTGATTTCTTCTTACTCATCGGGATAACATAAGCCGATGACCTCTCTTCTTGCTGATCGGTGCGAGTTATCCCGTTAGTCTCATCGGGCATCGTGATAGCTTAAAATATGTTCAGGCGATGGGCATAATTTCCCTGATGTCTTTTCCCTCGACCTAGCTCCTCCTGATACGTTATGTCTTCTTATCATAAGATTTGACCCTTTATCACCGTAACCTTTTTCGATGCATTTTACTTTTGCCAGTGTCTATCAGGATAAGTCTTACCAATAGCATCATCGACTATCGGCAATACAAGATTTCTCCATTTCTACTAGTGTGCGTTCTGCCGATGGACTTTATCGATGTATTCTATCCTGATCACATGCTTCTACTTGTGTGTTACCATCGGGTTGAATTTTGCCGATAGTGCAAATTTTGTATTTCATGTCAGAATTCCGACGAACACATGGTATTTTAAAAAAAAAAGTAATTACACGCCATCATTATACACGGGCTCAGGGTGCAAAAATTGGGAGGAAGTAGGCACAATTATTGTAGATAGATTCTTGACAGCAACTGTACAAGATGTTGGTCCTTTCATTCTTGTCATCAAGATTTGTTTTTCCTTGCATTCTCTTGTTCACTTTGTTTAATGGTATCCGCTTTGGCAAAATATGGATCCTCAACCTCCTTAACCTCTCCATTTTGTGGCTGCCAATTATAAAACAAGTCGCTTCATAGCTTCTAGAGGGGTCAACGATTCTCTGTGACTGTAAACCCTTCTAGCCCTCAAAATAGCCCTTTGTATGGAAGCAACTTTTCTAGGTCTAAGGCCAGCTACAAATTGCAGAGGAGAAAACATCTATTCATGTGATGATGCTACGTTTATGTCAACACCAACTTGGTTGGTTACTATAACCATTACATGTTCGACAACTTCATACTTGTCATCTAGACTAAGGAAATGTTCCAATGAATTAAGCTTCAATGATAATATCTCTTTGCTAGGACCACATAATGTTGCAATCATGGCCAATGGATTCAGAAGATACCGACCAAGAGCCACAACACGCCTCACAATCCCTATTGTAGATGTTCTTCTCCCAGAAGGATTGATTGATCTATTTTTGATATTTTAAAATTATCATCTATCCATCAAGAGATCCTTACTAAAGAGTTAAAAGATGCCTATGTTCCTACTAACATTCATCCTACCCAATTCTAATCACCAGTATGCCATCTATCTGCTTTGGCAAAATATGGATCCTCGACCTCCTTAACCTCTCCATTCTGTGGCTACTAGTTATAAAGACAAGTTGCTTCATAGCTTTTAGAGGGGTCGACAATTCTCTGCGACTGTAAACCCTTCCATCCCTCAAAATAGCCCTTTGTATGGAAGCAACTTTTCTAGGTCCAAGGCCAGCTACAAATTGTAGAGTAGAAAACAACCATTCATGTGATGTTGCTAGGTTTATGTCAACACCAACTTGGTTGGTTACTGTAATCATTATCTATTTGACAACTTCATACTTGTCATCTGGACTAAGGAAATGTTCCAGTGAATGGAGCTTCAATGATATTATCTCTTTTCTAGGACCATATAATGTTGCAACCATGGCTAATGGATTCAAAAGATACTGACCAAGAGCCATAGAATGCTTCACAATCCTTGTTGTAGATGTTCTTCTCCCAAAAGGATTGATTGATCTATTTTTGATATTTTTAAAATTATCATCTATCCATCAATATATCCTTACTAAAGTGTTAAAAGATGCCCATGTGCCTACTAACATTCATCCTACCCAATTCCAAGCACTAGTATGCCATCTATCATCCTCTTATCAACTAGCCTTAAATCAAAATGATATGCTACCGAGTGATCCAACCCATAAATTTTTCCCTACACATTGAATTCATCATCATATAACACAAGGTGAACAAGTCCTAGCGGATATTGGTTCTATCATGCATAATTGTTTTGAGTTGGAGGCTTGAAATATGAATAATATATTTCATTTTATTCGTTAGTTGCATATTTTGTTATGGGTTAATAGAAATCTGGGTATTGTATATAACTTTAAAAGAAAGTAGAATCTAATAAAACACTATATTTCATTTGATGTTATCAAGAATTTTGATTAGTTTTCTTCATAATGTGTATCTTGTATAGGTTATCTTGTGTTTCTTGTATTCTGTAGCAGTTTTGGAAGAATTATCATAACTTTCATTTGAATCATTGGATGTTTCTATAAATTGAAGGATAAGTCTGTAACAATGATATCAAGAGACTGGCCAGAGAGATTGGCTTCATTACAAGGTAAGGGAAGCCTTTGTCATGTTTGTCTTCCTCAAAGTATGGTTGGTGTCTATTAAGTTGTTGTCTTGTAAGGGTGTTTTGAAGATTGAGAAGAGACTTTTGATGGGTATTAATCTCATTGTTGTCAAGTATGCCTGATTGGAATTGAATGTTTCCAAGGTTTATGTGCATTAGAGGGCAAATGATTCTTGAGATTGTCAATTCAATTAAATAATTACTGAAAACTTTCAATTGCTTGATTGTAAATGAATGCTTTAAATAAAATGTTACTTTATTATAAGTATGATTTATTAATTGAGATTACTCTGAAAATACTTGATTAAATTATCTTCAAACAATAGTAGACCAGTAACTTCACCCTTGATATAATGCTGTAGTTAGTCTTAGTGAATTTAACTTTGCTCTGAAAGACCAATAAGATAGAGTGAAGCTTGACATCCAATCCTTCAAACAGATAATCAAATTGAAACTTAACCCAAACTATAATAACATAGGATAGCACATTGAAACAATCTAAATGAATAGATTTATCACAAGGAACTAATCAAACAATCAAAAAGATAAATACCATCAGAGATGAAAAACACTTGATATTTGTATTGAAATAAACATAAGATAATCAACTCATTACATATAGCACAATGTTTTTTCACCAGTTTGGCATTTCTAGAAAATAAACGCCGAGAGTATTGTATATAATTGCATCTTTGAATCTATCTCTCATTTCATCAAAAGATCCTCTATATATACAGATGAGGATTCAGTTTCAAAATGAAAGGGTATATACCTTCATTCAGAATTACACTAACTAATATCTTAACTAAAAAAAACCAACTAGCTGACCCTAACACAACTACCAACATAACAAACATATTACATAAGATTTTAAAAGACAACAATTTGAAACATTCAGAACAAGGGCTAATTGCCAAGCACTTTGCCACAATTCTTAATATAAATCATGTTCCTGACAATGATTCCAATGTGAGAAACCGCTCCATCTGTGTAGTGGTTTCCTTTAACTCTATTCCATCTATCCGAGCAACATCAAGGGCAACACTGAGGAGACTGACATTCAACAATTGATTTATCCTTATCCTTAATTTCTCTTTTTTGGTCAACTAACATAGGAATACCATGTTGGATTACATATTTACACTCATCATATTCTTTTTGTAATTCTGCAAAGAATTTATCATGCTTTGCAATTAGCCTTTCAATTTTCTCAATCTCTTTGGCATCTGCTCCCTCGAAATTCTTCTCATGCAGCTTGACCCCCAGTTTGTTTTTTATCCTGTTATGTGATACTGCATTGTCCATATTTTTTTGTAACACAACCCAAAAGTCTTCCAAGTGACCCTACAACTTTTCAAATCTTTTATTCAATAAGAAAGAAGCAATATCAATTCTTAAACTTTGCATATGTTTGAGAATTCTTTGATTTTCCTGCTGCAATTCCTCACATTTCATCTCCCATTTTGAATTTTCAGGAGAAAGCAACATGGGTTCAGACTGTCCACTTCTTCTGATGGCCTCCGCATACATAGCCTTGTACTCATTCCTTTCCCTTACCACTCTAACCGTCTGTTCCCATTGAATTTGGAAATATCTACTCCTATATCTGCTAAGACAATAGGACCAATTTCTCCCACCTTTAATTTCATCATGTGTCCAAAAGTCCTATCTACATCAATGATTTTTTGTCTCTTGTTTGGCGGATACAATGCCCTTATCATTAGTTCTTCCTCATCTAGATCAAACCTTGACCCAATAAAAATTTCATCAACTCCCTAAATATCCAATTTGAATTCCTTATTATCAGAGTGCAATAAACTATGAAAAATAAAAGAGGCACTCAGGTCCCATCCTACAAAAATAATTACTCCACCCTCTATTAGTAATTGTCTCCCTCTCTATGGAGTCATTTTCACCAATTCTTCTTCTATATCATGTTTTAGTTTCTTCAATAAACATGCCTGGTTTTTAGGTGTCACATTTGGGATAGACTCCCTCAGCCTTTTTCCTTTGAAATTATAAAGAAAAGACTTAAATTCTTTAGATTTAACAAATACATCATCTGCCACAAAATCAACATGTCCATCCAACCTTGCATCTTTATAAATTTCCATTCTAGTTACAATTTGATCATCTTCATTGAACTCTTCTTCCACATCTTTTTCCTGTGACCTAGAAATGGCTTCAATGTCTTCTGGTTCATTTTCTAACATTTCTTCTTCTGACTCCATCTCCATTAACCTCTGTATTTTCTCCTCCAATTGTTTGTTTAGGTTATCAATCACTTCTTGAGCCTTTGCATCTTCCATGTTCCTAAATATATCTTCCGCTTCTAGACTCACATTCAAATAATCACCTAGATTTTGCCTTTTCTTGCAGCAGTGGATATATCCTTCCTGATCATAATTCTTTCTTGCAAAATGTTTGAATAAATTAAATTCTTCAATCAATTTCTTGTCAATTACATCATAGGCTTTTGTTGAAACAATTGTGAAATCTCCAAAGCTGAGAGTTCTTGGCAAGAAAGTCTACTTACACAGATCCCCAAAGTTTTTAACATTTGAGACACTCAATTGTCTGACAATCTCCAAGTATTTTATTTGACTGGGAACATATTTTGGCAACATATAGGGAGTTCCTTCAAACCCATATATCCCGAAACATGTGAAGTCCTTATGGACATAACAATCTCCCCAATTATTATTCACTATCTTTTTGTCATCAAAATCTTTAGGTCTTAAAAAATATTTTAATATCATTTGAGATTGATCGATCACAAGGAAATCCATACATACGATAAATTGGATTTACTATCCATTCCTCAAATTTGATATAATTTGATCTTGTGTAACGAGAATCCCAAATAGAAGTCCATAAATGAACAAGATGTTGCTCCCCCCCTTTCCCATTTCTAATGTTAAGCCTCAATTCCTTGGGCCACATACCCCTAAAACGTCCATAGAATAAGATTAAATGCATCAATAACGAGTAAAACTTAAAATTAGGGCAATTATTATCCCTGAGGTTTAAAAAACCCTCATGTAATCTCTCCACCAAATATGGCACATAATCAAATGGCCTGGGTTCATACATTTGAATGTCTGAAGCTAAAATTATTGACCCAATACTTGTGAGGTCTGGAACCTCAACGCCTCCTAACTGCCCACAAGACATATAGGTGTACTGGAGGTAATGTTTGAACAAATCAATGTTAAATGGTGGTCTGCCCTATTTTGTAAGTTCTCCTGCTTCTTCTTTATGGACAACTAGTTTCCACCCAAGGTATGTAGTGTCCATTCTTTGATATTCCTCTTCCAATTCCCCAAAAGACAAAGGTTTATCAAAACCAAAATCTAGGTTGAATATTTCATTTATAGTGTTTACTGAAAACCTTATGAAGGCTTCTCCATTTGGAGTATGAATGTATCTGCTCGCAGAATTATAATTTCTCACTAGAATCTCTAAAACTTTCAAGTTTACAAAAACATTAGGGAAAATTAGCTTATTGAGATTTGTAACCCAGGGGTTGTAGAGAGGCACCTCCCTATTTCTCCTCAAGTAATGGAATAAAAACAATTCATAGCCCCTTACCCTAGTCCAAACATGCCTAAGATTCTTGTATCTATCTTCCAATTGATCCCAACCAGGTAGATGTTGTTTCGATCTTCTAGACTTAGGGCCAAGCGCTTGCATTTGATCAACCATATCTTGGTTCAATTTTCTAACTGGGGTGTCTTCTCCTGTTTTTGATTTCTTGGCTCCTGACTCCAAAATCTTGGATGATCTCTTTTTACCTGTAGAACTAGAGGCCTCCATTTCTGCAACTGCAATTTCTCACTCTACCCTTTACGAATTAGAAGTCTCTATTCTGCCAATTTCCTTCACTGTGTGAGATTTATGTCAAGAAACTTCAATTATATAACAAATGTATTCAATGCCAAACTCACAATGATTATCATCCCATAAATTGGCTGCGTGAACTCGATGCAAGCATTTAATAAGAGTCCTCTGCTTTAGTTTTGAAATTTGATTTGACAACGACTCATAGGCACAAGTCTCCCTAATGTAATTATATTTTGGCATCATCAGCATAACACTCTCCGTTTCTTCGATACATTGAGATTACCTATTGATTGACATATGTTGGTCCGATGATTTTCACAACCTCCTCATTTATTCTTACTCATCGGGTAACGTAAGCTGATGACATCTCTTCCTATTGATCGGTGCGAGTGATCTCACTAGTCTCATCGAGCATTGGGATAGCTTAAAATGTGTTCAGGTGATGGGCATTATTTTCCCTGATGTGGGTATGTGCACCAAGTTGTGGTACCAAAAGGGGGTCTTAAGATGCCACTTTTTTCAGAAATCAACAAAGTCTAAACTTCAACGATAAATTGAAGATAGTTACACTCCAAATTTGAAGATGCAACAAGAACAAGAGTCAGAGTGCTTCGAGTCTACTTTCTAAACTACTAATTTTTTTTGAAAATGGTGGAGATTAAGGGCTTCAAAAAGGGGGGCCACAAAAAGTGGCCCTGTTTTTATGAAAAAAACATAACATATCGTTTGTTGTGCCCCCCCTAAAATGTTAATTTTTTTTTTGAATTTTTAAAATCACTTCAGTGAGAAATTAGCTAACACCTTGAAGTTTATGCCAGAATTTTCAGCTAATTTTTTAATGAGTATATGAATTTTTACTAATTTTCGAAGTGGACACATCTTGAAAAATAGAAATTTGAGCATGCTCCTCCCTAAAATCATTCAAAACAAATCAAAAATCAAATTTTTTTTTTTAAATTGTGTAGAATGGAGTCTAGTTTCTAAAAATGTAATTTTTTTCAAAATCTGATGAACGTGTAAAAATCTAGACCCAAAATAGTGCATGTTGGTTTTTGACAAAAAAAGGACACACTAACAAAATAAATTATAGATGAAAGACTTAACGAAATCAAAATTTGAAATAAATTACATTTTTGGATAGCTAAGAGGGAGCTCAAGTTTACCACGGTATTTTTTTAACTTCATTGAAACATGTGCAAACTTGACGGAGAGCACGACCAAAAATATGTCAAAATTTTCAATGTTTTGATAAAAACACGTTTCTAGCCTGAAATGGTCGTCCAAACCTTTGGGTTGGATGCCCAAGGCAAATCCAAACCATAGGTTTGGTGTTTTCCAAAGTGGGGCATTTGGCGTGCGCCAAATATGGCACTCGCCCTATTTGGCGTGCGCCAAATGTGATGAATGGATATTCCATTTGGTGCGCGCCAAATGTGGTCCATATTCCACATTTGGCATGCGCCAAATAAGGATGAAGAGGGAGATAGCTCGAGGGATAGCAAAATAAGGGAATTTTGGGAGCTAGAAAGGGGAGGGACAAAGAAGAGTATGTATCTATAAGAATGAAGAGCCCGAGAAGAGTTAAGGGGAGAGAGAGAATATGAGATCTAGTTCATAGAGAGAGATGGAACTACCAGGGAAGGGAGATAAAGAAGGGAGAGGTGAGATGGGGGTTTCTATGTACACATTTGGCACTCTCCCTATTTGGCTCGCGCCAAATGTGGAATAGATACAAACTCTTCTTTGTCCCTCCCCTCTCTAGCTCTAACAATTCCCTTATTCTCCTATCCCTCGAGCTATCTCCCTCTTCATCCTTACACCCATCTAATTCCCTCTCTCACCTCTTTCCCTCAATTGTTTCCTCACTCCCTCCTCTCTCTAGGTCCTAAGGGGTCATAGGACACCATATGACCCCTTAGGACACAAAATGACCCCTAACGACACCTAAGGGGTCATATGGTGTCCTAAGGGGTCATTGGACACCATATGACCTCTTAGGTTACCATAGGACCCATAACGACACCATATTTTGTCCTAAGTGGTCGTAGGACACCATATGACCCCTTAGGACACCATAGGACACATAACAGCACCATATGGTGTCTTAATGGGTCATAGGACACCATATGACCCCTTAGGTGTCGTTAGGAGTCGTATTGTGTCCTAAGGGGTTATATGGTGTCCTATGACCCCTTAGGACACAATATGACCTCTTAGGACACCATACGACCCATAACAACACCATATTGTGTCCTAAGGGGTCATATGGTGTTCTAAAGGGTCATAGGAAACCATATGACCCCTTATGACACCATACAACCCATAATGACACCCTATTGTGTCCTAAGGGGTCATATGGTGTCCTAAGGGGTCATAGGACACCATATGACCCCTTACGACACCGTACGACCCATAACGACACCCTATTGTGTCCTAAGGGGTCCTATGGTGTCCTAAGGGGTCATAGGACACCATATGACCCCTTACGACACCATAACGAAACCTAAGGGGTCATATGGTCTCCTATGGACCCATAGGACACCATATGACCCCTTAGTTGTCCATACGACCCATAACGACACCATATTGTGTCCTAATGGGTCATATGGTGTCCTAACAGGTCATAGGACACCATATGACTCCTTAGGACACCATACGACCCATAATGACATCGTATTGTGTCCAAAGGGGTCATATGGTGTCCTAAGGGGTCATAAGACACCATATGACCCCTTAGGACACCATACGACCCATAACGACACCCTATTGTGTCCTAGGGGGTCATATGGTGTCCTAAGGGGTCATAGGACACCATATGACCCCTTACGACACCATACGACCTATAACGACACCTAAGGGGTCATATGGTGTCCTATCCTAAGGGGTCATAGGACACCATATGACCCCTTACAACACCATACAACCTATAACAACACCTAAGGGGTCATATGGTGTCCTATGGTCCCATAGGACATCATATGACCCCTTAGGTGTCCATACGACACATAACAACACCATATTATGTCCTAAGGGGTCATAAGACACCATATGACCCCTTAGGACACTATACGACCCATAACGACATCATATTGTTTCCTAAGGGGTCATAAGACACCATATGACCCCTTAGAACACCATACAACCCATAACGACACCCTATTATGTCCTAGGGGGTCATATGGTGTCCTAAGGGGTCATAGGACACCATATGACCCCTTATGACACCATACGACCCATAACGACACCTAAGGGGTCATATGGTATCCTATGGCCCCATAAGACACCATACAACCTCTTAGGTGTCTATACGACCCATAACGACACCATACTATGTCCTACCAAGTCATATGGTGTCCTAAGGGGTCAGAGGACACCATATGACCCCTTAGGACACCATACGACCTATAACGACACCGTATTGTGTCCTAAGGGGTCATATGGTGTTATAAGGGGTCATAAGACACCATATGACCCCTTCAGACACCATACAACCCAAAATGACACCATATTGTGTCCTAAGGGGTCATATGGTGTCCTAAGGGGTCATAAGACACCATATGACCCCTTACGACACCATACAACCCATAATGACACCCTATTGTGTTGTAGGGGGTCATATGGTGTCCTAAGGGGTCATAGGACACCATATGACCCCTTACGACACCATATGACCCATAACGACACCTAAGGGGTCATATGGTGTCCTATGGCCCCATAGGACACCATATGACCCCTTAGGTGTCCATACGACCCATAACGACACCATATTGTGTCCTAAGGGGTCATATGGTGTCCTAAGGGGTCATAAGACACCATATGACCCCTTAGGACACCATATGACCCATAACGACACCCTATTGTGTCCTAGGGGGTCATATAGTGTCCTAAGGGGTCATAAGACACCATATGACCCCTTACAACATCATACGACCCCTTATGACATCATACGACCCATAACAATACCTAAGGGGTCATATGGTGTCCTATGGCCCCATAGGACACCATATGACCCCTTAGGCGTCCATACGACCCATAATGACACCATATTGTGTCCTAACATGTCATATGGTGTCCTAAGGGGTCATAAGACACCATACGGCCCATAACAACACCCTATTGTGTCCTAGGGGGTCATATGGTGTCCTAAGGGGTCATAGGACACCATGTGACCCCTTACAACACCATACGACCCATAATGACACCTAAGGGGTCATATGGTGTCCTATGGCCCCATAGGACACCATATGACCCGTTAGGTGTCCATACAACCCATAACAACACCATATTGTGTCGTAACAGGTCATATGGTGTCCTAAGGGGTCATAAGACACCATATGACCCCTTAGGACACCATACGACCCATAACGACACCTTATTGTGTCCTAGGGGGTCATATGGTGTCCTAAGGGGTCATAGGACACCATATGACCCCTTACGACACCATACGACCCATAACAACACCTAAGGGGTCATATGGTGTCCTATGGCCCCATAGGACACCATATGACCCCTTAGGTGTCCACACGACCCATAACGACACCATATTGTGTCCTAATAGGTCATATGGTGTCCTAAGGGGTCATAGGACACCATACGACCCATAACGACACCGTATTGTGTCCTAAGGGGTCATATGGTGCCCTAAGGGGTCATAAGACACCATATGACCCCTTAGGACACCATACAACCCATAACGACACCCTATTGTGTCCTAAGGGGTCATATGGTGTCCTAAGGGGTCATAGGACACCATATGACCCCTTACGAGACCATATGTTCCATAACGACACCCTATTGTGTCCTAAGGGGTCATTGGACACCATATGACCCCTTAGGACACCATACGACCCATAACGACACTGTATTGTGTCCTAAGGGGTCATATGGTGTCCTAAGGGGTCATATGACACCATATGACCCCTTAGAACACCATACGACCCATAACGACACCCTATTGTGTCTTAGGGGGTCATATGGTGTCCTAAGGGGTCATAGGACACCATTTGACCCCTTACGACACCATTCGACCCATAATGACACCTAAGGGGTCATATGGTGTCCTATGGCCCCATAGGACATCATATGACCCCTTAGGTGTCCATACGACCCATAACAACACCATATTATGTCTGAAGGGGTCATATGGTGTCCTAAGGGGTCATAAGACACCATATGACCCCTTAAGACACCATACGACCCATAATGACACCATATTGTTTCCTAAGGGGTCATATGGTGTCCTAAGGGGTCATAAGACACCATATGACCCCTTAGGACACCATACGACCCATAACGAAACCCTATTGTGTCCTAGGTGGTCATATGGTGTCCTAAGGGGTCATAGGACACCATACGACCCCTTACGACACCATACGACCCATAACGACACCTAAGGGGTCATATGGTGTCCTATGGCCCCATAGGACATCATATGACCCCTTAGGTGTCCATACGACCCATAACAACACCATATTATGTCCTAAGGGGTCATATGGTGTCCTAAGGGGTCATAAGACACCATATGACCCCTTAGGACACCATACGACCCATAACGACACCATATTGTTTCCTAAGGGGTCATATGGTGTCGTAAGGGGTCATAAGACACCATATGACCCCTTAGGACACCATACGACCCATAATGACACCCTATTGTGTCCTATGGGGTCATATGGTGTCCTATGGCCCCATAGGACACTATATGACCCCTTAGGTGTCCTTACGACCCATAACAACACCATATTGTGTCCTAAGGGGTCATAAGACACCATATGACCCCTTAGGACACTATACGACCCATAACGACACCTAAGGGGTCATATGGTGTCCTAAGACACCATATTATGTCCTAAAGAGTCATATGGTTTAATTTTTATGGTTGTGGCTATCAAACTATAGGGTATAGAGTAGAAATTTATCAAAGGTTAAAAAATTTCAATGGAAGTCATTTGGCTAGCGCCATATTTGGCGCTAGCTAAATGAGCTGCACAAAAAAAAGGTTATAGGGGACCCTTAAAGTAAAAAATTTCAATGGAAGTCATTTGGCTAGTGCCAAATATGGCTAGCGCCATATTTGGTGCTAGCCAAATGAGCTACACAAAAAAAGGTTATAGGGTACCCTTAAAGTAAAAAATTTCAATGGAAGTCATTTGGCTAGCGCCAAATAAATGAGCTGCACTAAAAAATGGTTATATGGGACCCTTGACCCGTGATCCAAGCCCACATTCTCTCATTTTGTCTTCTTTCTGCGCATGATCAGACAAAAAAATGCTTTTTGCACGGTGTTGACATTTTATGCAAGGTTATTTTATACATTCCATTAGCTCTCCACCACCTTTTTTTTCATTTGGCAACGTCAAAGAGGAAGAACATAGTTTTTTTTATCAAATTTGAATAATTGCGGTAATATTTTCTTGTTTTTAGAATTTAAATACTTATTAAGTGTTATTTTGTTTAAATGTTAGAATTAAAGTGTGAGTCAAAATTGATTAGAATCCTATTAGATTTACATTAGATTTAACAATGCATTTGAAGGAAGTTGCATAAGAAAATTATTTGTTTAGTGGTTTAAAACAAAATTTGCAATTTCATACATCCATTTTAAGATCTTATGAAATAATTTAGAAAAGGAATACATGAAATAATTTCAATTTCATATATCCATTTTAACATATACATAATCATCATCATGCCGAGGAAACAACCAAAAAATGTAACACCGGAAGAGCGTGAAGCTAAGAATGCAAAAAACAGAGAAGGAATGAAGCAACTTCATGAACAAAGGAAATTGAATACCATAGAAGAAGAGGTGTCAATTGAAGAGGTGCCAATTGAAGAGGTGCCAATTGAAGAGGAACATGAAATATCCATCCAATCTAAGAGAGAGAGAAAATTGGCCACACAAAGGCAACAAATGCAAAACCTTCGTGCAATGAGACAATTGAATCCCGAGGTTGAGAGCATGTCTACCACAATTCAAGTTCAAGGCACCCCATCTCTTACATCTCAAGTTGAAGGCACACCATCTCTTATTGGCACACCGTTGGTGTCTACAACATCTCATATTTAATGCACTCCCTCTATGACATTTGACGTTGCAAGTACTTCACTATTGACATCAAGTATTGGAGCTACACCATCTTGTACACCTCAATTTCAAGGTATGTCATCATTTTCATCTCCGGTTGAAGCTATGCCACCTATCCCTAATGTTGTTGACGTTCCTAATCTTGAGATAACTCAAATTTTGAGAACACCTCCTAGAGTTTTGCATAGAAATCCTAAGTATTTGATTGATATTGATGCTAATGTTTTGAAACCAATGGTTGACAAGTTTCCAAAGCGTACTTGTCAAAGACATGCTAACCGGATATGGAAAATATTTTTTGAGCCTTTAAATGAGACAGGAAGATGTCAACTATTTGTTGAAATGATGAGAAATCTGAAATTTAGGCCTATAATGAAGATTCTAGGGCTAAGAACATTGATTGAATCAAGCGACAGATCTATTGTGAAGAATCTGATGAATGCATATGATACTATTGGTTCTAACTCACACACAAAAGATAGTAATGCCACACGATGTGTCATTACATCAACAATTGTAAGCACTCAAACTAAGAAAGCTCGCCTCCTTAGAAAGACAAGTAAACAATTGAAGATAAGTAGACAAACTCTAATGAGAGCTTTGGGAAGGCGACAAAGAGTGGAGGATCCATATAACAATGAGTTTTTCCGATAGATTACCACGGAAAGATAAAGCAATTGTTGAAGCCTTGAGATCCCTAATTGAAGATTTTTGGAAGAATAACACAAGGGTCTCTCCAAATCAAAGAGATGTTGTAAGAAGGAGGATTGGTAGTAAAATCCATGATCCACATCCGAAACATGTTTTGGATATGACTCAAACACAATTTTTTGCCAAGTTTCAATGTATGTATCCTCAAATAAAAATTAGTCAAAGGTTCTTTGAAATGGTAAAGACTTTTTATGTGAAAATAAATCACACACACACAACTTGTTGTTGTAGAGTACATATTGAATTTTCTAACCATTATGATGTTTATCAACGCATATGTATAGATTTGCATGCTAACAATGTTTTGCAGGAATGCAACATAAATGGTCCACCGACATCTTCAAGGGAATTCATATCTAGCATCTTATGTGAAAGAGTAGATGGTCAAGTATATTACAATAAGTGTTGTTTGGATGGCACATGTGTTGATTGTAGTGGATTGCGACATTTACAAATTTTTCAACATATGGATATTGGAGAAGAAATTGGTAATGAATTAGTAGAATTTGGAAAATATAAGACAATGGCCTACATGCTAAAAGATGGAAAAGAAGCAAAAAGGTGTGAATTGGTTAGTGAGAAGATTCCAGTGTATCAGTTTATGTGCATCTTTCATGAGAATATAGTGTATGAGTATGCAAGGCATAACCATCGAGCTCGTTGGTTGGACTCACAATTTAAGCTATGCAAGGACACATTTCCACTTCATACAATCGTTTCAATTGTTGACTTTGCAGAGAACTACACACTACAACCGCAGAATGAGGTGCAATCACAATATTACAACTCCACACAAGTTTCCATATTTGTGCATATAGCATTCATTCATGCACATGACAGTATGGAAGAGGATAGGAAGATATTGAGGGAGTATCATTTTTACATCAGTGATGATCGCTCACACTCTACAAAGTTTGTGCAAGGTTGTTTTCAGATATTCTATGATGATTTGGCTAGCCGAGGCATATCATTCCATCAACATATCATATGGTCAGATAATTGTGCATCGCAATTTAAACTCTCAAATGTTTTATTGGTTGAGTAGGATGCATAAGTTGACTGCTATTCAACATATGTGGAATTTCTCTGAGGCTGGGCATGGAAAAGGGGAGCATGATGGTGCAGGAGCATGTATTAAAAGAGCTTTAGCATGAGAAGAGTTATAGTACAAAGGGAATGCAAACTTGAAAGATGCAAAATCAATTGTTCAATGGTGCAATGGTACAATTGGTCCAGGTAATCAAGGTAAGTCTTTAGTTCACAGATTTTTTTGGTTGGTAGATGATACTAACATTGCAAAATTAGAAGATTGTTGTACATTGACAGGATTGAGTGAGCTACACTCTTTCAAAATCTCTAATGCAGGTTCATGGACTATCCATACGTGGTGGATGGCCTGTTATTGTTCTTCATGTAGAGATGGTGCCTTTAATGACTGTGAGTCAAAGGAGTGGGTGGACAAATGGTGTATGAGAGCTCTAATCCCACTTGAGACATACTGACCTCTGAGTGCACTACAACTCACACAGATGGAAGCATCAATTGAATTTGACCATGTGTCAAATTTAGTCCAACCAGGTAAATTATCCACATGCAATTTTTTGTACTTTAATATTTTACCTTAGTTGTTTGCTAAATTCTTCTCACTTTATCATTGCAAGGCATGTTTATGCAGTAATTGCAGCTGAAGACAATGAAGAAGGAACAAATTATTACCTGTGTCGTTGTGTGGACACAAAAAAGAAATTGGATCACTCAGTGGTAGATGGAGAAAATATTGAGTACCCCACAGGATCAGTAGTTGTTACTGGTACATGGCTTAGAAGGTACCCAGTGAAGAAGTTTAACTTGTGGTTGTTCGAGGACTTCGAGACACATAGGAAGAATCTTCATTATTCTAACCTTGTTGTAGCTTCACATGTTCATTTGATCAGATATGGGGGTAGACCACTAAACAAGAACCTATGGAAGGTTCATGAGTTTGACCATGAGGCCATACTAGACATGATAAATAGTAGAGTAGATCGAGATGGTTCATCGGATTAAATGTAAATGTAAAAAATTGTAATATCAATCTTATTTGGATATATGTACATGACTTGTATTTTTGATTACTCAAGGCATTGTAATATAAAAAATTATGTTTTTGTCTTGTTTTGTGTGATTTTATGTAAATAATGTCATTTTGGACCATTAGAGATCACATGGGATCATTTCAAGAAGTATACCCTGTTAATATGGTAAAATATGTAAAAAACGTTCATTTGTTGTCAATCACTCAAAGTGTGAAAAATTGTCAAAATTCGGCATGGTTTTTCTCGATTTTAGTGATATGTAAGAACGATCTATCTGATCCTATGGGGTCGTGTTATGGCACTCTAAAAAAGCCTCTCTCGGTTTGGGTAGACTCGGATCCAGTTGCTTGTGGCGACTCTTTCTTGGTCACGACAAAAAGCGACAGATGAGTTCAATGAAAAGCTGCACAATGCCCTATCTTTCAATCCGCTCATCGCGGCACCAAACCGTTAGCTCGTACATGTCGGGGTGGCCAGGTTTACGCTAGGAATTCCTTCTTTTTGCTCTCCAACTCGCCCGATCTTTGCAGGCCACACCCTAGCAGCCAAATCACCCAAGTGCTCAAATTGCTCAAAGTTGTCAATATTCGGCACCGCGTTTCTCTATGCCTGTTAATCATAAGAACAATCCGTCTGATCCTACGGGGTCATGTTATGGCACTCTAAAAAAGCCTCTCTCAATTTGGGTAGACTCGGATCCAGTTGCTCGTGGTGACTCTTTCTCGGTCGCGACAAAAAGCATCAGATGAGTTCAATGAAAAGTTGCACAATGCCCCATCTTTCAATCCGCTCATCATGGCACTGGATCCAGTTGCTCGTGGAGACTCTTTCTCGGTCGTGACAAAAAGCATCAGATGAGTTCAATGAAAAGTTGCACAATGCCCCATCTTTCAATCCGCTTGTCGCAACACCGAACTGTTAGCTCGTACACGTTGGGGTGGCTAGGTTTACACTAGGAATGCCTTCTTTTTTCTCTCCAACTCACCAATCGTTGCGGGCCACACCCTAGCAGCCAAATCACCCAAGTGCTCAAATTGCTCAAAATTGCAATATTCAGCATCGCATTTCTCTGTGCCCATTAATCATAAGAATGATCCATTTGATCCTACGGGGTCATCTTCTAGCACTCTAAAAAATCCTCTCTCGGTTTGGGTAGACTCGGATCGAGTTGCTCGTGGTGACTCTTTCTCGGTCGTGACAAAAAGCGTCAGATGAGTTCAATGAAAAGTTGCACAATGCCCCATCTTTCAATCCGCTCATTGCGGCACCTAACCTTTAGCTCGTACACGTAGGGGTGGCTGGGTTTACACTAGGAATGCCTTCTTTTTGCTCTCCAACTCGCCCGATCATTGCGGGCCACAGCCTAGCAGCCAAATCGCCCAAGTGCTCAAATTGCTCAAAATTATCAATATTCGGCATCGCGTTTCTCCATGCCCATTAATCATAAGAATGGTCTGTCTGATCCTATGGGGTCATGTTATGGCACTCTAAAAAAGACTCTCTCAGTTTGGGTAGACTTGGATCCAGTTACTCATGGCGACTCTTTCTCGGTTGCGACAAAAAGCGTTAGATGAGTTCAATGAAAAGTTGCACAATGCCCCATCTTTCAATCCACTTGTCGCGGCACCAAACCGTCAGCTCGTACATTTCGGGGTGGTCGGGTTTACGCTAGGAATGCCTTCTTTTTTCTCTCCAACTCGCCTGATCGTTGCAGGCCACACCCTAGCAGCCAAATCGCCCAAGTGCTCAAATTGCTCAAAGTTGTCAATATTCAGCATCGCGTTTCTCCGTGCCCGTTAATCATAAGAACAATCCATCTGATCCTACGGGGTCATGTTATGGCACTCTAAAAAAGCCTCTCTTGGTTTGGGTAGACTCAGATCCAGTTGCTCATGGCGACTCTTTCTCGGTCACGACAAAAAATGTCAGATGAGTTCAATGAAAAGTTGCACAATGCCCCATCTTTCAATCCGCTTGTCACGGCACCGAACCGTCAGCTCGTACGCGTTGGGCTGGTTAGGTTTACACTAGGAATGCCTTCTTTTTTCTCTCCAACTCGCCCGATCATTGCGGGCCACACCCTAGCAACCAAATCGCCCAAGTGCTCAAATTGCTAAAAGTTGTCAATATTCGGCATCACGTTTCTTTGTGCCTGTTAATCATAAGAATGATCCATCTAAACCTACGGGGTCGTGTTATGGCACTCTAAAAAAGCCTCTCTCGGTTTGGGTAGACTCAGATCCAGTTGCTCATGGCGACTCTTTCTTGGTTGCGACAAAAAGCGTCAGATGAGTTCAATGAAAAGTTGCACAATGCCCCATCTTTCAATTCACTCGTCGTGGCACCAAACCGTCAACTCGTACGCGTTGGGGTGGCTGGGTTTACGCTAGGAATGCGTTCTTTTTTCTCTCCAACTCACTCGATCGTTGTGGGCCACACCCTAGCAGCCAAATCGCCCAAGTGCTCAAATTGCTCAAAGTTGTCAATATTCGGCATCGCGTATCTTCGTGCCCGTTAATCATAAGAATGATCCGTCTAATCCTGCAGGGTCGTGGTACGGCACCAAACTGTCAGCTCATACGCATCGGGGTGGCTTGTGTCTTGGATTACAAACACATATTTAGGTTCAAATCTTAAGTAATAATAAACTTTGTGCAATTATTCATCTAATCATTTGTACTGCAATTATGGATAACCATGATAAATGATTTGCATTAACCAAAAAGCTACAAATCCATGCAACATTGTATACCGTTAAAACTATCAAATATATCCAATACAAATAAATAGGCTTGCCAAAAGCCATATGGACTTAGAATTTCACATATTCATAAAACAAAACATATGTTCAAAATTGCTATAAAGACATACAACATGATATCCAATAAAGTCAAATAGGGGCTTGCCAAAAGCCATATGGACATAGAATGTCACATATTTGTAATACAAAACATATGTTTGAATTTGCCATATAGGCATACAACATGGTATCCAATAAAGTCGAATAGGAGCTTGCCAAAAGCCATATGGCGATAGAATGTCACATATTCGGAATACAAAACATATATTCAAAATTGCCATATAGGCATACAACATAGGACCCTATTCTATTCATTTCCCTCTAGGGGAAGGAAACAGATCACAAGATATCTTTGCCTGTCGAGGGGATGGAGATGTATATGATGCAGGTGTCTTTCAAGTACGTCCACTCGACCTCCTCTCTAGACTTTTTTGTAACTCCACCTGATACAATGAAAAGAATGATGTTAGCATATACAAAAATTGAATTTTAGAATGACATATAATAGAATAGTCACTTACTGCATACAAATAATCATGATGTTCATCCACAACAGGTGCATGTTCATGATCTAGAGTGACAAGCCCCTCCTGTAAGCATCACAATATAAATTAAACTAAATACAAGTGTCGTTAAAATTTTCAATAACATATTATTAAGATAACAAATGTAATGCTAAATTTACTAAATTTACAAATATGTCTCATACTTCTGTTAAAGCAGTTGAACTTGCTACTGCTGCAACAACACCGCGCTCCATTGACGCGCGGACAGTAGGAGGAGTCTCTGAATTCAACATCTGAAAATTAAACAAAGTATATTGATTAATCGCCAAAACTATCTATATTATTTAATATCAACATTAATGATAAATTGTTTACCTGGGTGAAAGATTGTCGATGAAATACACTACGAGGTGTTGATGTTGTAGCTCTAGCATCAAACTATTTGACATCCAAAATGAGTAATTAGAAAATCATTCACATAAGGTTCAACTATCTACATATAATAATTATATTTTTTCACTCGTTGTATACCTATGGAGTCGACGAAGTAGTGAAAAAGGGTGTTGTAGGAATGTTGCTAGTATTGTGAACACTTTGACCCTGATTTTTTAACATAATAATTTACTAATTTAGATATATTCTCAAATTTACATATAAGATTTAATAAAAAGAATGAAATGAACTTGTAATGAAATTCACCTGGGTATCAATGCCAAATGTTTCGTTCAGCAAGGATTCTGTCATGACAATGTTCTCTGTAGCAAACTCTGCTCGTGCACGTGCATTCTCAGAACTATTAGGATCATAAGTGCAAAGAGAACCACAAGATCAACAAAAATGAGCTGGAACTCGATGCCTAGAAGAATCAACATCATCACTCGCATCACTCTCTACTAGAGGACTAGCATACTCTATAAGGATCTTAGTGAGTGAGCTAATCGAGTCTAGAGTTTTGATCTCAATACTCTCCTTCACAATGGAAGGAATAATAACATACTCCACCATAGGTCTGGCCAAGGGTCTTGGTGGGAGATTTGGATCACATTGTGCACCCTCTCTATCATGCGAGGAACCCCCACCTCTACCTTGGAAATCTAGAAAATCAAAATAGTTTGGGATCTCATTAAGGACAAACTCATAGTACAGTTTTCTCAAAAAGTATTGAGGTACCTCAAGATTATTGCATGGGGGCTGATCAAATACCATCCACCACCTATCCCAAAAATTGTTCTTAATCCCTTCATGATGACAACAATGAATAGGGAATCTCCTACATCCAGGGTGTAAAGGTTGATTCATTCGGGGGTCCGTAAAAAGAGCACACAAGTCAAATTTATTAATTTTCTTTTTCTTCACTGCTGCATATGATAATTTGTCAGCATAAAATTGCTTTTGTTCTTCCTTCTTACGGGACCAAAAATTTATTTTCCCATTCACAGATTGTATGTGAGATACAATAGATTGCAAAGAACTGGCAAGGTTTGTCCTATGGGAGTTTGTTCCAGTGGGATCTTTTAGCCTTGTGATTAAACCTTCAAGCTCTTTTTGGCTATTTTCTATTCGACCTAATAGGTTTTCTTGTGTACCTATGGGGTATCTAGGGATTGTAGGAGGTTCTTGATGTGCTTCTTCTTCAATATGGTCTTCATGAGGAGCTGATTGGTGTGCTTCTTCTTCAATATGGTCTTCATGAGGAGGTGATTGAGTGTTTTCAACATTTTCTTGTCTAATCTCATTTCCTGATAATGAAAATAAATTTAAATCAATAAAACTAGTTTAATATTCAAATTAATAAAAAAAATAACAATAAGAAAATAAAAATACATACCTCTTCGAGCTCTTCGATGGCGTGGCGACATTTTGATGAGAGATGGACAACTTCTTAGTGCCCAATTTCAAGCTTTTACAAAGGGCGAGCGCAAGAAAATAGCACCCAAAAATGCTAAAATGCGGGTTTGGAATGCAGAAATGCGGAGAAAGAATTTTTTGTTGTTTACAATGCACATACGCCTTATAAGGCGTGTGCACTATAGGGCATGCGCCCTATAGTGCGTGCGCCTTATGCACTTTTTAATTTTTTTTTGAAGTGTGGCACCTTTTTGGTACCACAATTTCGTGCATATACCCATGTCTTTTCCTTCAGTGTAGCTCCTTCCGATACATTATGTCTCCTCAGCTTAAGCTTTGCCAACATTCTCATCAGGAATAGTCTTACCGATAGCCTCATCGGCTATGGACAAGACATGATTTCTCCATTTCCGCTTGTGTGTGTTCTGTCGATGGAATTCATTAGTGTATTCTATCCCAATCACATTCTTCTAATTGTCTTAAGTGTTACCATCGGGTTGACTTTTGCCGATAGTGCAGATTTCAATTTTTTTGTAACTTTTGCTTTTCCTTATGAATACAAATGTTTATAATCTTCTTAATGGGCTCAATATAAACTGAACAAAACCTCTAACACAAAAAATGGACTCCACTATTCCTAGTTATTCTTTAAGATACTTTTGAAGCATACATTTTGGAAAAAAATGTCAAAGTGAAAGCTCATCCATATCTACCATTTGATAACAACACATGTTTTTGCTTCAAAGGAATCTTGAAAACCATTTGATAAGTAGCCACAATCACATTTGCAGTTTTTATCACTCCAAGAAATGTCTGATAAGCTTTCTATCCTCCAATCTGCACCTTGAGAGGATCTCTATCTGTCTTGTCTCATCTTAGTGCCACCTTCAAGCTGCCCAACTGATGGTTGGTTTATAGGAGCCAAATCACAGATGGATGGGAGTTGGTCACCTTCAAGCTCCTTTACATGTAGCTACTCTTGACTTACTGCTTGGCCTAGTTTGCAAACTCTAGAGAATCCTAGTGATGTAGAGAGGCTATAGGATCCCTCAAATATTTGTGAACCTTCCTAACCTTATCGCTACTTTGATCTTATCAGAGTGCTTTGACATTGTTGTAATATAGTTGCTACTCTTGTGATCTCTCAATGACTGTTGTTCATGATGTTACTATGTTGAATGTTCAATGGTTTTGGTTCATTTTGCAATTTTTCTATGTTTAAGTATTTCAATTTGGTATATTATACTGAAACATAATTTCATAACTAACATTTCAAGTTCTTTATAGCTAGTTCTAAGAAGACTTCCATACTTGCGACATCATTTTTCTTAGTTTGTGAAGGTTATAGACCGAAGTTTCCATAGCCCAATTTTTTTTTATTATGAAGAAAGATGTAATAACTTACCATATTTAACCCAACAAAATTTGACCATTCTTTTTTTTTTGTTAAATTTAATCATTTGTGTTTGATTCAATCGCATACTCTGGGCATCCATCCATTTGGATTAGGCATTCATCCATATGAGATGAGCATCTAACCATATGGGTTAGGCACTTGTCCATACGAGACATAAGATTTCATCTATCCAATACGGGATAGGCATCTACCCATACAGGGTAGGCATCTATCCAAATCGGGATAGGCATCTACCCATGCGGGGTAGGCATCTATCCAATCGGGATAGGGGGTGCTCTGGCCAGAGACTTAGACTCATCGGGACCATTTGGGTCCTGAGCCACTCGCTAAGTACTACACTCTTCTAACAGAAGTGCACCGAGGTCTCTGTCCTTAGGAGTAATTGAATAACATAATACAAGCTTGAATTTCGCCTCAAAATTTGGCTTAAAGCATCGAGAAGTCAAGCGAATCCATACGAGATTCCTTCCGAGTATGCATTGAATTACCCTTTTCCAATTTTAATTATCTTATCTTTCTAAATAGGATTCTTACTCAATCTTTCTTTTACCAAGCCTAGACCCCACCCATGAACGCTTGAGTATGAGGGACAACTCCGTCCCAAGACTACCTACATACCCGCTTCGGCACAAGATCAAGGCGTAAAGTATGTAGTTCTATTTTTTACTCTATGGTTTGATGTAAACTGATTAGTGGGTACGCAACCCTTTCTAGGGTCAATGTCCCAGACAGTTTCTCTGTGTTTGCTACCCACGATGGTAGCGCTTAAGCAAAGGCTCACTATTGCTTGTGGCCTAAAACAACTAGATCCTAATTCTTATCATGAGCATCACCCTTCACCAATTGCCAATTGACAACAATTCTTCGAGATTAAATCAGTTTTATAAAAGCATTTCACTCATCATCCCTATAGGGGTTTACTATAGTTTAACTCAGCGAATGAAAGATCATTTTAGAATTATCTTATTAAATTATCAATCCAAGGGGGATTACTCGCCCCTTGGATTTAACTTCCAAGTATCCCTTATCACTCCCCGACGATTTATAGGGATGATGCCACAAATGTTGTTGATGTAGCTTTATTAGGTGTTAAGTGCAGTAGTTCAACATGACGACATTACTCGTAAGCGTGACCCAGAGGCACTGTATATACCGAATGCTACTAGGTTTTGGTTTTCCAACTTCCTTTATTTAATTTTCTAACTTATAATAAACATCAAGCTTGAAAAATAATTATGAATTGAATGCATATATTTAGACATTGCAAAGCTCAATTAATTGAAATAACTACTTGATGAATGACATGGAATAAAAACCATAACTAAAATTATTTATTATTCAAAACTTTAATATAACTTGCATAATAATGATAGCTAGGTAACTTGCATACTAACAATTAAACGTATGATTTGCATGAAGAAGGGAACACCAATAATTGAAATCAATGTAAGACATTTGCATGAAGCGAAGGTAGGGTAAGATGCATGCGAGAATATCGCTTATAAAACCATTAATCCCAACATAGAATTTAGCTTCAAGTCATTTAATTGTTAAGTGGATCTTAAGAGGATCTAAGTATCATTTAATATAAATTTGTTAAAACTAGTTATAAATCTAAAATTTACCTAAGTTTAAAATTTTTATTAACTAAAATTTATATTTATATAAAAAAAGGAATTTAAATAAACCAACATTTTAAACATATATGAAAAAGATAATTTCTTTTTTAAATATTCACGTTGCCCTTCGAATATGCTTGATTGGTATTAAAAAAGGGGTTAATGGGAGTGGGCCTCCACGGGTCCCCTCCACTACCCTGCGGCCATTGTCGCAGTAGTGACCGCAGGCTAGTTTGGGGGGGGGGGGGTACTGTTACAGTACCACTCCCTGTGGAGTATTAACTCCGTCCTCTACCTGCGAGCTGATACGCACAAGTACTATATCGTGCAGTATAAACATTAATCACTTCGCATAAAATTTTATTAATACATTATTAATATATATATATATATATATATATATACATATATATATATATATATATACATATACATATACATACATATATATATATATATGTATGTATATGTATATATATGTATGTATATGTATATATATGTATATATGTATATGTATATGTATATGTATATGTATATGTATATATATATATTTTTATAGTTCATTCCAGAATAATAAATTGTATAAAAGGAGAAAATATAAATAGGTATGCATACTTAAGAAAATATTAATGTAAGAGAGAATATCATATTATTCTCAGGGACGAATATAACAAAGAAATAAAAATAACCAGAGAAGTATTTTGTTCCAGTGATGCACAGATTATCTAGAGGTAGGTAGGTGTTTAAATTGAGAAATACAAGCTAACACAGAGGGATTATATTCTATTTCTCAACCAATGTCCAGAGAGGGGGATAGAGAGTCATTTACAGGAAGATTATTTATTTTCAGATTTCACAGGGAGATAGTTGTTCGACTGATATTCACAGAGATTCAGCTAATATTCACAGAGAAATTTTATTCAACTCATTTAACTAATATTCAGAGAGATTCAACTAATATTCACAGAGAAATTTTATTCAACTCATTTA
Source organism: Cryptomeria japonica (assembly GCF_030272615.1). NCBI lineage: Eukaryota > Viridiplantae > Streptophyta > Pinopsida > Cupressales > Cupressaceae > Cryptomeria > Cryptomeria japonica. The sequence continues at coordinate 574,253,810 of NC_081411.1, read as the reverse complement.
ACTAATATTCAGAGAGATTCAGCTAATATTCACAGAGAAATTTTATTCAACTCATTTAACTAATATTCACAGAGGTTCAATCCAATATTCATAGAGAAATTTTATTTATTCATTCATAGAGATTCAACTAATATTCACAGAGATTCAGCTAATATTCATAGAGGTTCAATCCAATATTCACAGAGAAATTTTATTTATTCATCCACAGAGATTCAACTAATATTCACAGAGGTTCAATCCAATATTCACAGAGAAATTTTATTTATTCATTCACAGAGAGGGAGATTTATTTATTTTTATATTCAATATCATCTAAGAGAAAACAGAAAAGCAAAAATCTGATTTTCTACCCTTTAAAATAGATTAGATAAGATATGCAAGAGAAATCTGCATTTGTATAAAAAAAAAAAGAGAAGAAACTATATCACTGCATTTCTTAAAGAAACAAAAATAGATTTTTTTTTTCTTCCTATCTAGAAATTAAGAAACGATTTCTTCAGAATACTATATTCAACCAAAGAATAAAAAAAACTATATATTTGGATAATACAAATTCCTCATATGATAAAAGGAGAGAACCTGGTTATCGAAGCTCGAAGTTGAATCCTCTAGCTATTCTTTGATCCGTCCTTGCAACTTTGAGAGAAACTCTTCAACAACAACTTAAAAATTCCTGCAATGAAAATGAGACTAACAAAGAGAATCCTACTTCTAAACTTGGGAAATTTTTCTTCAAAACATAACCAACTCCCTTCTTTGAAACTTGCATATAATTTTATAAGAGAATTCCCTACATTCCACTATCTGAAAATTTAATTAAAAAAAGAGATTCTTTCCCAATTTTGGACTTCATGCAAATTGATTAGACTTAGTGGGAGGAGTTACATGCAAGGTGGTGGAGAATCCTCTAGAAGCTTCTTATTCTTCCTACAACATGTGCCATAATTAGATGTGGAAAAATAAATAAATAAATAAATAAATAAGAAAAATGTATATTTTCCATGTGTGTCTGTGTGTGTTTTATTATTTTATCCTTTTATAATATTCATTCAATCATTTAAATAGCTTATCCAAAAATATAATAGAGTTTGTATTTTGAATCCAAAAGTGATAAAGGAGGGTTGTGACATCCTCCCCCCCTTAATTTGTGCATCGTCCTAATGCACTTATTGAATGCATCGAAAAGAGTCTATAGTTCATGATTAAAACAAAAAAGGAAACAACTGATGCATCTCCTTAGTATCTTCCCACGTGGCATTCTTTTCATCATACTGGTCCTATTGCACTTTGCACTGATCAACCTCTCTGTTGCGCAACTGGCACTGGTACCTCTCCAAGATTTTGAATGACTCTATCATTATTCCTCCCATTTCCTAGACCTATAAAGCATCCCAATTCAAAATGTGTTTCTCATCAGGTACATACATCTTAAGAAGAGATACATGGAAGACATCATGGATTCAGCTCAATTGGGGAGGTAAGGCCAACAGGTATGCAACTGGATTAATCCTTCCCAATATTTCAAAGGGTCCAACATAACGAGGTGCGAGCTTAGTCTTTTTCCCAAATCTTATGGAACTCTTGTGTGGCCTGGCCCTTAGGAAGACTTTCTCTCCCACCTCAAACTCCCTTGGTGTCCTGTTTTTGTCTGCATAACTTTTCTACCTATCTGAGGCTTCCTTCAATCTTTGCCTAATTTCCTTAGTTTTCCTCTCCATCTCTTTCAACATATCTGGTCCAACAATCACTCTATCTTCAAGACTATCCCAACTCAAAGGTGTTCGACATGGTCTACCATACAAAGCTTCGAAAGGTGTCATTCCCAAAGATGTTTGATATGTATTATTGTAAGCAAAATCTACCAGAGGTAGGTACTCTTCCCATTTCCTCTGTTGGTCCATGCAATACATGCGAAGTAGGTCTTCCATAATCTGATTTGTCCTTTCTGTCTGACTGTCGGTTTCAAGATGGTATGCGGTGCTAAAATTTAGTTGAGTTCCTAGAGCTGATTGAAGAGTGGTCCAAAACCTTGAAGTGAATCTAGCATCTCTATCTGATATGATTTTCTCTAGTATTCCATGCAACCTAATTATTTCCTTAACAAAGCACCTAGCCAAGGTAGGTGCATCATCTGTTAGATTCCTTGGTATAAAGTGTGCCACCTTAGTGAGTTTGTCAATTACCACTATTATTGCATCATGTCTAGAAGGTGACATGGGTAAACCTTGCACAAAATCCGTGCTAATAACTTACCACTTGTGTTGAGGTACATCATGCAATTGTAACAATCCAGCTGGATATCTATGTTCTGCCTTTACTCTTTGACACTCCAAACATTTAGCCACATACTTGACAATGTCGTTCTTCATCCCTTGCCAAAAGTATAACTTCTTTAGATCTGCATAAAGTTTGTTAACTCCTGGGTGCCCTGAATAAGGGGCATTGTGAGCCTCTAACAAGATTACTTCCCTTAAGTTCCCTGAATTAGGAATATAGATTCTATTATTGTATTTGAGCAACCCATCTTCATCTAATGTATACCCTTCAATCTTAGGATTAGTTGGATCATATTCTAAAGTCAATTTGACTTGCTCATACCATGGGTCATGCCCTTGTTCATCCATTACTTGCCTTTTGAAAGAAGTTTTGAATGTTGCTATAGTCATCAAGTGTCTCCTCCTACTTAAGGCATCTGCCACCCTATTTTCCTTCCCCTTAATATATTCAATTTCAAAATCATATTCACTTAGAAACTCTAACCACCTCCTTTGTCTGGCATTTAAGTGGGGTTGGGTAAAGATGTACTTTAGTCCTTGGTTATCTGACTTTAACTCAGAGGGCTTCCCTAGTAAGAAGTGTCTCCATTTTTGTAGGGCATGCACAATCGCTGCTAGCTCTAAGTCATGGGGTGCATAATTGACTTCATGAGTCTTTAGCTTTCTGGATTGGTAAGCCACTACCCCTTCATCTTGAACAAGTACTCCTCCTAAACCTTCAATAGAAGCATCAATTACAACTGTGAAGTGTCCATTCGGATCTAGCACCTTTAGAATGGGTGCTGAGGTTAGTTTTCCCTTCAAGATTTGGAATGCCTTATCACTTTGTTCTATCCACACAAACATTTTACCCTTCCTTTGTAATGAGGTGATGGGGTTTTCTATCTTAGAGAATCCTTCCACAAACCTCCTATAGTAACCTGCTAGCCCCATAAAGCTTCTTACCTCTGAAACTTTTTTAGGGATTGGTCATTCTACTATTGCCTTTATTTTATTTGGATCAACTGCTATTCCTTTCTTTGATATTATATGCCCAAGGTAGTGAATCTTTTCCTTGAAGAAGGCACATTTTGACAATTTCCCATATAACTTATGTTCTCTCAACCTTTGCAAAACAATTTGTAGGTGCACTAAATGTTCCTCCTCATTCCTAGAGTAAATCAATATGTCATCCAGAAATACCAAAATAAATTTATCCAAGTAGTCATGGAGTACACTATTCATTAGGTTCATAAATGCAGCTAGGGTGTTGGTTACACCAAAAGGAACTACTGTGAATTCATAATGCCCATATCTAGTCCTGAAAGTTGTCTTCAGAATGTCTTCCTCCTTAATTCTGAGTTGATGGTACCTTGACCGAAGGTCTATCTTTGAGAAAATTGTTGCTCCTTTCATTTGGTCAAAAAGATCCTCTATGTGAGGTAAGGGATACCTATTCTTTATTGTGACCTTGTTCAACATCCTATAGTCGATGCATAGCCTTAAGGTTCCATCCTTCTTCTTAACAAACAAAACTGGTGCTCCCCATGGTGATACACTTGGCCTTATTAATCCCTTAGCTAAGAGTTCCTCTAATTGCATTTTGAGCTCTTGTAATTCAGTTATGTTCATTTGGTAAGGTTCCCTTGATACTGGTTAAGCTCTTGGTAGCACTTTGATAGAAAAGTCAAACCTCCTTTTAGGGGGTAAGCCAGGCAATTCTTCTGGAAAAACATCCTTGAATTCCTTTAGGAAAGGGGTATTTTCAAAGGTTGGTGTATTTTCCTCTTTTCCTTCATCAATTTCAACCATATAGATTTGGCCTCCTCTTCTTCTTTCCTTTTTTAATTGCATGGCTGAGATGGTTTCTATATTAATGGGTTTAAGCTTTCCTTGGATTTTGACCTTCTTCCCCCCATCATCCAAACATTCAACAACTTTGTTATAGCAATCTACATTAGCTTGATGGTCTATTAACCAACTCATTCCAATAATTACATCATATAATCCTAGGGGTGCCACATAGAGATCTACCCTTGTTTCGAACTCGGGAAATTGTACCCTTGCCCTCGGCAAACACAAAAGATCATGTTAGATAATATCAACAAAGATAAAAATAAGGAGACAATTTAGAGATTGTGGTCTACCTTGAAAAGAAAAGGTGATGGAAAATGTTATTGTCACTGCAAAAGTTGTAAGGGCTTAACGACTAGAAGACTTCTAATCACAACAATTGAGAAACATTGTAGGCAACATGGTCACATTGAAGGGGGGCATGATTATCGTCCATTGGTAAGTTGTTCATTATATCATTTCAACAATTAAAATTTTTTTTATAGGTAATGGGCCAAAGCCGATGAGGTGTACATACCTTACCCCCTTTGGGATTTGAACTTGTGACCTCTCTTTTAAGAACACAAGTTCTCTACCACTAGGCCAACTTAGGTTGTATATCATTTTAACAATTTTTATACATAATAAATCACTTGATGATGAGATCATGCTCATGGTTTATTTATGTCGATCATTTTTATATAGGTGGAGCACCCTAGGGAACATGATACAGACTACCACAACCCGGAGAATGTGATTTTCCAAGTGGAGGAACATGGAGGTGTGAATATCAAAGCTGAAGATAATGATCCTGTGGAAGAAGATGATCTCACGCCAAAAACCATAATTGAATATGATGGTACAAATACATTAATCCATGACACATTTAGTGCTAGTGCAACTAATCATGATGATCAAGATAACTTTGATGTTGCTCATGATGCACCTCTACTTGAGAAGGCATACAAGCCCCTTTATGAAGGCTCCCAAATAACTCTTCTCTCCATTGTATTGTTGTTGGTGAACTTGAAGGTTATGAACAATTTATCCAACATAACAATCTCACGTATGTTAAGGTATGTCATATATGTCATCTTTTTTCATCTATTTTTGTTATTATTTCATTATAGTTAATAAAGGGTGAAACATTCACCATTAAGATTCTTTATATTAACAAATTATATTTTTGGTTGTAGATTGATAGGTGAGTTTTTGTTACCACCATCAAATATTCTACCTCGCTCATATCGAGAATTATTTTCCATTATGAGAGATATTGGAATGGAGTATCAAGCACTAGATGCATGTCCCAATGATCATATATAATATCATAAACAACATGAATTTGTAACAGAATGCCCTGAATGTCATATGAGTAGATATCGAACAGATCAACTAACCAAAAAGGTGCCTCACAAGGTTGTTCGTTATATTCCCATTATTCCACATTTGCAAAGATTATTTAGGTGTGAAAGCTTGGCGCAATTTATGGATTACCATGCACACAATAGAATTCGAGATGACATTATTTGAATGCCTGTAGATGGTTTTGCATTTATGGACATAGACAAAAAGAGGCCACACTTTAAAGAATAACCTCATAATCTTAGGCTTTCATTGGTAGCGAACGACGTCAGTCCATTTAGAGAGTTGAGATCTACTTACTTGGTGTGGCCTGTTTTTGTTATCAACAATAACATTCCTCTGTGGCTGTTAGTAAAGAGGGAGCACATAATGTTGGCAATGATTGTTCTGGGTATTTTTTCATTTAATAGTCATCCACATTAAATTATAAATATTGCAGCAAAATGGTCATAATAACTATATAATGTTTTTGTTCATTCAACTAGGTAAGTACCAAGTTAAATATATGAATGTATATATTGAGCCTCTTATCGATGAGTTGTTGGAGTTATGGAATGGTGTCACTATGTATGATGCCTCTAGACCAATAGGACAAAAGCAATTTCAATTTCATGCAATGCTTGTATGGAAAATTCATGATGCCCCAGGGCTAACACATTTTTGTGGTATGTTATAGTGATCAGCTTGCGCATAATTATAAATATAAAAAATTATCATATTTAATCCAATTATACATGATCTTGTAGGTCTTCAAACAAAGGGAAAATTTGCATGTCTAGTTTGTGGTCCAAAGATGAAATCTCATTATTCAAAATTTTTAGGAAAGTGGGTGTTTGATGAGTATGGGCACTTCCTCCACAAAAATAATAAGTATCGAAATACTGAAAAATATATTTTCAATGGAAAAGAAGAGACTACATCAAAGCCATGAAGAATGACACCTCGCTTATGGAAGTTGGAATATAATAGAATTAATCGTCAAGGTAATGTCATTCCATCTAATGGTTTATGTTTGGAATTTATATTTTTATATTGTGTTTTGTTTACTGATGATGTAATTGATGATAATCATCATTGTTAACTTTTTTAACATATTATATGCCTCATGAAGGTCGTCAAGGCATTGATGACCACCTTCCAAAGGGACTAAAGAGTTATCCCAGACAATTTAGTAGGTTTCCCTACTACAAGAAGCTATAAATTGTGCATTTGTTTGATACTATGTATATTGGAAATAATATAATGGAGACATTATGAAAAATATTGGATGGAAGGCGTGACATTCAGGAATCCAATCATGCAATGAAAAATGTCATTCAATCAAATAGCGATGGAGACCAGATTAATATAAGTGCCCTTCCTTGATTATTAACGAAACAACAAAGCAATGCTATAAAATAAGTCATACGAAAAAATTGATTTCCCTTAGGATTTGCTGCAAACATAAACAATCTCATAACAAAGAAAAGTGAATTTGGGCCAGGGATGCAAACACATGATTGTCATACCTTCATTAAGGTAATTCATGTTCTTGTGTATTTACTATATATTTGTATATTGCATGTACTTTTCATTATATTATGTTAGAAAATAATGAAAAAGATCATTTTATAATTGTTGCAGTAGGTTCTACCTCTATCACTCCCAGACCACTTCGACAATAATGTCAACCAAGTTATATATGATCTTGGAAAATACATGAGGTAAGTAGTGATATTTGTTTAATTTGTAGTGATATTACTTGTTATGTAATATATTGTATATTATTTTGCAAAGTCTTGTTAATATATTTGCATCTTGAATCTCTTGTAGGTGGTTGTTATCTAAATAAATCCATAAAGAAGATATAAAATATTGGAAGAGAAAAATTCCTCATCTAATGTGTGAAATGTAAAAGTGTCTACCTTCAACTTTTTTCAATGCACAAGAACACTACCTCATACACCAAGTTGAGGAGATTGAATTGTGTGGACCTGTACACACAAGGCCAATGTGGATGGTTGAGAGGCACTTGAAATTTTTTAAGTCTTTGGTTCGACAAAGAGCACATCCTAAGGGTTGTATGGTGGATGGATATATGGTATACTAGACTATGGTGTACATTACTAAATACCTTCCTAAGTTTGTGACAAAGATCAGTGTAGATCGTATTTGGGATCCCAACTCCATTAAAAAATTTGAAGGGGAGTACCTGATGGGGAAAGGTTCAATGAGGAAAATGAGAGGTAATTATCTGATATTGCAGTTATTTATATATATATTGCAGTTAATTTATTTGTAATATTTAATATACTTCAGTTGTAAATTTCTAGTTATTTTTTGTACAGTTGCTCGAGAGTGGGATGCACTACATTTGTATGTTGCAAACAATCTTGAATGGATGACGGTATGGATTCAACGATGTCAACAATCTGGTCACGCATTAACATGGGAAGGTGTGGCTTCATTGGTTAAAGAAGCTCACCATAATGGAGATTCCAGTGTTACACAGAGGGAAATTGATTTAGCATATGGTTTAAGAGATAAACATGTACGTATAAATATATTAATCACCCATATTATTTAATTTTCTTCCAATTGTAATGATGTAAATATTATATATGTTTGACATTTTGTAGGTGAAACATCACAAGGCTATGTGGTGCAATGGTCATGAATTTTGCATCAAAAAGTTGGATGACATGAGGAAAAATTGTGATTCTGGAAGAATAAGTGCAGTAATTCAGGTGACTAATGTGACATGAAGAAAAATTGATACTATGGGATTTTGGATGATATACTTGAGTGTGACTTTAGGTCCTTCAAATTAGTTCTTTTCATCGTCCAATGGTATAGGCTACGATTGAATGAAAATGATCCCGACATAACTGTTATTGAACATGATAATGGATTTACAATGGTTAGTACAAGGTCAGCTGGAAATGAGCCCTATGTTCTTCCAAGCTAGTGAGCATGTATTTTACTCAGAGGTTCCTCATAAACCGGGTTGGTAATTTGTTGTTAGACATGATCCAAGAGGAAGGACGGTAAAGTATAATGTGATGGAAGAAGAAGATACCGAAGAATTAAAAGATGATGATCATGGTCAACAGTTAGTTGATGATGTTCCTGACGGAAATGTACATGAAAAAGAACAAGATGATGATGATGATGATGAGTTGGATGAAGAAGAAGATCAATGACATGAATGAAATGTATTGGTATGCAATTAGAATATTATCTATTTGATATTGATTTCTTTATACAAATTTATTTCACTTATATATATGGTCACATAATTAATTCATTGTGTTTTAAATTCTAATGTCATTACATAATTTATTCATGATGTCATAACAGTAGAACCATGCCACCCATAGGAGATGGAGACAGATAGAGCATCGACTAGTCCTCATTTTGTGTGACATTTTTTGAAGTTTGTGTTTATTTATTGAATGTGGATTGTTTATTAGCTATGTGATGGATGATGATTTATGATACATATGTGATGGATTACAACATCTTTATGATGATACATATGTGATTTATGATACATATGTTTCTATTATTACTCATATATTTCATGTATTTATTGTTTATCAAATTGCAAATGTAATGCTTATGATGCTCAACCCTTTTGTGGAGGACCTCGCACTTTCTAGATAAACGAAAGGTAAGGAAAAAAAACAATGATATTTATGATGTCTGCATATTGTTCATGTTGTCTACTATGTAATTTTCAGCATACGTATCATGTAATGTTTATGATTCTCAATTGTTTGTGTTGATTATATGTATATATTTTGTCTGATTCTGTCATCCTTGGTGGAAACAGGTAATTGACTACAAACATTGTCAACCCTTTTGTTGAGGACCCTGCACTTTTAAATAAACGAAAGGTAAGGAAAAAAAATATACAATGATTATGATGTCTGCATATTATTCATGTTGTCTACTATATAATTTTTATCATACTTATCATGTATTTTTTAGCTAACATAAGATAAATGAATTACAAATGCAGGAACCTAAACCCCTTTGATGAGGATCCTACACAGCGTCATGGAATGACATGTATAGGTCAATACACCCTATAAAAACCATTTATTAATTGCTTGCTTTCTCTTTAATAATAAGCCAGGTTTTAGCAACAATATTTTGTCAAAACTTTGATTTTTTTTCTCATCGAAACCACATGTTATAGCTTATTCCACCTTCTCGGCCCTCCTATATGCAACAAATCTAATACAGGTATCAACACTTGAGACCCCAGTTGGGCTTATTCAAATTTTAATCTCAACATCAACTTTAGGGCCGACTTATTCATTTGATGGAGCACAAGTACCACCAAATAGGTATTTGTCAGATCTGTCTTCCTCGAGTGAGGGAAATTCAGGAAGAGGAGACGAAAGTGAGACATGCAGTGCGTCTAAAAGAGGGAGATCAACTAGAGGTCAAAAGATTAGGAGAAAATTCAATAAATGTATGTTTTTTTCTTGCTCAAGGGGGGTCATCTTCTTATGATGATGAGAGAATAGGCGACATCGAGGTGCCCTTGAGGTACAAACATCTACAGAAACATCCTCCAATAAACACTATTTTTTGTGTTAACAAGAGGATATATTGCATAGCACCATCGTCATTACATGGTTTGGGCCTATTTTCCATGGGCAACATAAAGGCCCATTACAAAAAAGTTGTTGAATTGATGGAGTATGTCATACCTTGTTACAATTATAAAAATTGGATGTAGATTGTTCGATATAAAAAAAGCATGTGTAGGTAGACACTCTCAGTGAATTATATACAACGGAAAGATAATGATCAAAGTAAAAGAGTGGCTACGTACATTGATGGAAGGTCAAAAGCTACAGGGAATATTGCAGGTTTAATAAATAGTACACAACCTGGGTCAACTAATAAGCAACCCAATTGCATATTTGAGGCACGCGAGGGAAATCATGTATTTGTATATGAGATAAAATCAATAAGTGTAGGGGAAGAGCTACTAATCGATTACAATTTGAATCACATAGATACAAACAAAGTTACTATCATGGGGGTGGTACATACTATATACCATTTAAACCAACCTTCAATTAATGACTCCGATATACCATTTTATTATTAAGTCTGTTTGCTAAGTCTATTGGTTTCATTTCACTAATGTTTTTTTTTATATTTAATCTTTTTCACAAGGTGACATTCATCTGACACATAGCATAGACAAGGATGTAGCTCCCAACCCTTCTACCCAGTAGGTAAACCTCATTGTAATTGTACAAATTAGATAGATGAAAATTTTATATTATTATGTTCTTTTCCTTAGGTTTTTCGAGTAATTTTGATAATGTTACTAATATTCTTGTCACAAACAGATGTTCAGGGAAAGGACACTGCATTACTTGATGACAATAGAATGGTGGAATCACTATTATGCGATGATGACATTGCATATTCCATAGACCCTGTCACAATGATGAGAAAGATCCAAAAAAAAGTTAATAGAGAAATTAATGCTCTAGCATACTAAGTCCCTCAAACCAATGCAATTAAAGAGAGGTTGCAAAAATTGATGCAGAGAGCACAAAACTTGCAAGTAAGCAGTAATGCAATCTTTAATTATAACATAAGTTCAAAAATGGTTTATAATTTCTACTCTTTTATGTCGGGAACTAAAATATGTAGGTGTTGTTTTTATAGGAAATATTGCGTCCTCATCAAACTAGTGGCCATGATCAGGGTACTCCAGGTAGTTCAGGTGATGAACATGTTCTATACATTAAAACTACTTTGATGCTCTGATATATCCTTTATGTGTTCACAGGTTCCTTGTTGTTATCAAACATGTGACTTCCCTACACATTTTATAATTCTTGCAGAGCATCCACACTATAACTCATCAACTAGGGACAACCTTCCACTCAAATTCATCTGAATTACACACCATTTGACTCTATTTTTTATGCCCCCATACATGGCACAATAAATCCATACATCCTTCAAGGCTTCACAACACTCGGGTTGCCAAGTCACAATTCATTGACTCAAACATACCAATTAGGACAATCATTATCAAAGACTCCATACCCTCATTTTGGAACTCTCAATCTCTCCCAATGGCATTCAACATTACTCCTAGGGTTTACTCATATCCCCAGATACCAACACATTACTTGGTTTGCACATTAGAGACAATATTCTCACTATTTTAATAAGTTGACAGTCTATGTAAAGTTTAGGAAAGTCACAAAGGAATTAGGATATCACTTGTCATAAACACCCAATCTTGACTCAAGACACTCAAACCTCCCTCCAAACATATACAACACACTGAGGTTTCCATCCACACTATCTTTCAAGACTATTTTTCATTCAACTCTCACATGTCAAAAGCTTTTTATCATTGTTTTCAAGTTTGTTGTCATGAGGCAATACACGAGGACAATCATGTCACATTTTTGGTTCAAGGTCTTTTAAGGCTTCAAAAATCCTTTGAAATATCTAAGATGACTCCCCATGCACCTTATTCAAGCCCCAACAATATAACAACACTCATTCTTATGTACTTTTGCACCAAAACCTCACAAATCTGCCTTTTCACTATCCTTCTTGGATTGAGACACCCAAAGCAGTCCCAAAAGTCTTCAAATCACATGCCAAACTTGGAGTGAAAACCCTGCACACTTGATGGAATGAAAGTACACAATATACTACATATTTATTCCCATTCGTGAGCTTATTTGGCAAAGAAAATAAAAGATATTACATTTTGACTGCCTGCTGTCAGCCTTAGGTAGGGTTTGGACAATTTTCACCAAAATGGCTATAAATTTTCAAAGATAGATCTAAAATTAATGAAACCAAGAGTAAATGAAATTATATTCATGCCACTTCAATATCCAACTAGTTTCCAAAGCCAGTCAATTCATTTTATGGTGAAAAACATGTGGATAACAGACTGCAATATTCAAAAAATTGAGAAAGAATGCAGGGAATTCAAAAGTTTTTATTATTCAAAGGCTCTAAAATTGACTGTTCTGCTTTAAAAAATTGGTCCTACTTCCTCATTGGGCTCTTTGTGCTCCTTCACCACTGTGTTATTTCTCATATATTTAATGTATTATTCTTTAGGTGATGTCCATGTTCCTATGCAAACGTTGCCTCATCAGAGGCCATCATCCCCACCTATATTGCCAACTGCAATGTCAGCAACACGTAGCATGCAGACATCCACTAGTGCACATCACACTGACCCCGAAGTTGGTAGATCCCTCTTTTTCTCTCTCTTTTGTTATGTGTTTATTTCCCTTGAAGTGTTCTTTCTTGGGGGCATTTCATAGTGGATTCATTTTCTACAGCAAGACATGTACATGAGGATACAAAAGCCACTAGTGGTGATACCATAGAAGCATTTCCTGGATCTTCTCGTATTGCTAGTATGGGAACGTTGTCGGTCACATTTGTGGTGACCCAAGATTTGCTTCCCATAAAGATAGAGAAGGTTCCAGGTACTTTAAAATTATTATGCTATATAGAGTAATTGTAATTTATTTATTGATCACTCATTTTGGACTAATCATCCCATGATTTGTTTGCAAGAAATGATATTTTTAATAAAAATCTTAATGAAATTACATTGGAGACCTTCGGGCCCACCATACGTAAACAGTGGAATGAGCAAGAAAAAAAGTTAAAAGATGAGCTCATAAACCGTTTGGTTGGGTTGTTCGGAAATGACAAAAGCAAGGTCCTTGACCAAGTTGGAAAACATCTAAAGTATGTGAGGGACCAATATAGGACACAATTAGAGAAGAACAAAAAGTACGAGCGTCCCCCCATGATTCTAGAGAGGGAGTGGAAGGACCCGATTTCGGATGCAAAGGAGAGAGTTGAAAGGAAAAAAGGAAATACATCACCAGGTAGAAGAAGGTATGTGATACTATTAAGAATGTAATTGTGTACTAATTACTCTTTATATTTATATAATCTAGCATATTTCAAACTTTTCATAGACTACTCGACACATCAAAGGCAACTAAGGCAAGACTAGAAAATCACAGGCAACACAAACTCGGCTCTAGTGGTTATATGAAAATTATCGCTCGAATTGTAAGTATCAATAAATTAAATATCGCATCGAAATAATAAATTGCAAACAATTTTGATAATAATTAAATAATACAAGAAAAATTCATGATATTAAGCAAAAAATGCAGGGCTCTAAATTCAATAGAGTGCCCACAGAAGATGACATGAAAATTGCCTTCCGGGAGGGCTATAGAGTCGTGGCTAAACGTCTAAAAGGATTGAGTGGGCAAATAGAAGAATCCGGTGCATCTGTCAATCATGTAAATAAACTAAATGAAAATTATTTAAAATTGAATACTTGAGCAATAATCTATTCAATGTTATTTCCAACATAATGTGACTATATTTGTTTTAAATAATCAAGCAATCATAACAATGCACATGACATTGGAATGCAGCCTACATAGGGTGGAACACAACCTGCACGTGATGAAGGTCATGGTGTGCATCCCAGTACTGGAGGTATTCACATGCTAAACATTTTTTTTTATGTAATGATTATTAAAATTAAACATATTTAATTGAAATTGGTGAAGTAATTAATGTAACCTTTTTTGTTTTTATTTTGGAGCATGTAGACCGTGGTGAGAAAGTTGAGCATGATCTAGGTAGACAACATCAGACACGTGATGGGGTCCCACCAGGTAAAGAGGACCAATTTATTCCTTTAAACAAATTTAATTTTAATTGGTGTATTGATTAATGTAACCTTTCATGTTTCAACTCTAGAGGATGTAGAGGGTGTTCAAGATGTTGAGGATGAGGCTAGAAAAAATGATCGGGAAGATGATGTGGCCCCATCAGGTAAAGAGCACCCCTATAATATTCTTTTAATTAATGAAATACTTGTAACAATAATAATAAAACTCATGAATTTAACCCTTCTTTGTTATTGCAACGAAGCCCCCTTTGCATACACATCCTCATCGTGAGTACAAGACTAGGCATACATTAACTAGATCACGAGCATAGGGCAAAACAACTGAAGAGGAGACAAATGATGATGACAACGATGGTCCAATTAATCTTTATCTCCAAGCTTCAAAAAGAAAGAAAAAAAAATGATTGTAATCTTATTATATGTTAACAACTGAATTTTATGTGTTAATGAATTTAACTATGTGTTAATGAATGTTAATGAATGATATGTGTTAATGAATGTTGATGAATGCTACTTGTTAATAAATGTTGATGAATGTTACGTGCTAATGAATGTTAATGAATATTATGTGTTAATGAATGTTACGTGATAATGAATAAATGTTATGTTTCATTAATGTATGAAAGAATGTTAGACGTTAACGGGGAATTTAGAGTGATATTGGGGGGGGGGGGTGAGCTTCCACCTTCGCGTGGTTGGCCCTGTTAAGTAGAGAATATTAAACTATTCTTGAAAAAAAGAGAAACTCAATAAGGTAACACACTTTTCAATATTTCATTATGCTCCACTATTAATCTTATTGATGCTAAGCATCTTGTTTGCAAGTTACATATTCAGTGTTGCAGGTTGTGAACATGCTTCTATGAGACAGTTCCCCATTACAAGTGAATGCATGCCTCTTTGGTTTTGTGAGTTTATTTTGTTCTAGAATAGACATACTTCCTCTGTTCATTCCTTAACATTTGTTCATTTTGTTTTAGAATAGACACACTGCCTCATTTTGTTCATTCATTGTTCATTTTGAGTTTATTTTGGGTCGAATTTGAAGAAAGAGCATGCATAAAAAAAGGTGGAACTGCTGGAAATTGACTGTTAAAATAAGTTATTGATTCTTCACTAAAACCCCTAGATCCTGATTCTGATTTCACCTGGGTCCTAGTCTGATCCTGATTCCCCTTGGATTCCTCCAAGGTCCTTCTCAGGTGGCTGGGTCCTCAGTGATTATTCATCATCTGTTGTGCCTAATTTTGGGGCAAATTAATAAAGTACTGTTGGATACAAAGTGGACAATTTAAATTGCTATCTCATATACACTGCAACCTTTTGTAAGGGGTGTGATCTGACCTAAACTACTATTCAAATTGCAATTATCATAAATACACAGCCTATCATCATTGGTGCAATCTAATCTTTATTTCTATTTTTGTTGATTTCTTTATATTGTCATAAGGATGTGAAACTGCTATTAGTGATTTCTTATTGGTCAACTAGTTATCATATTGATTAGTAATTAGCTCTGAGATCTTCCAATAGTTATAGTGGCATTATTTATCACTAGATTTTGTCATCCTACTATCTTGATGACTAGATCTAGTATTGTCAATATTTTTTTGAGGGTTTCATGACCTAATTGAGCATCATTAATCAAATCAGTTTTTGCATCTATGCAATTCACTGTATGAGTGTTTACTTTCATTTCATTTTAGTCTGTCATAAACTAAATAAATTCAAGATTATATTTGCTCTCAGCTGCTTTTATATCATTGGAGTAGATTTTATGTCATAAATATATATATATATATATATATATGTGTGTGTGTGTGTGTGTGTGTGTACGGACGTACCCGTACCCATACCCATACCCAAGGATTTTTTTTTGCCAATTTTGTGAATCCATACCCAATTTCGTATTCGTATGCGTACCCAAATCGGTAACTTAGTTGTTAAATTATCTAAAAGCCATCTTGTCTTATGTATGACCTATGAGGGGCTTCTAACTGATGTAGAACTGATAAAATTATCCTCAAAACTCCACCTTTTCAGGCCTCAAACTGATGATGAACTTATAAATCCATATTTTCTCTAAAAACTAATGTCTAAACTGATAAATGATACTAAGAACTTGCATTCTAACTTGAAGTTCACTTAACTAAAACTCCCACCCTTTAGTCATTTCCATGTGCATATTTATGGTAGTCCAATCTACTAAAAAATACTATCATGACTGGACTTTCATTTCTCATAGAAGGTGATCATATCTCCATGTTGCATTGTCTAATCTCAAACTTACTGTCATGTGCCTCTGTATTTAGAACTTGATTTCAATCACAATCCTTGTTCTTCACTCCTCATTACTGGTCTGCAACACTATATCACCATTGTACTGAGCCTTTGTGCATGCCTTATGACTATTACATCTTTGAATGCCTTTGAGTTCTTTTTTTTCTTTGATAGACTTGATCTTCTTATCTCTCTATGACTGTACTTTGTCTTTGATTTGCTTTGCGACAAGGCTTTTATGGACTACAATTGGCATTGATGGAATCTTCTTGTACTGCCCTTCAGTTTGGAGCATTGAAATGGAGTGTATGCCTTATGATGACATTGTCTACTTTGTGTTCTACAATATTATCATGTCTCCAACTCAAATGATTATCTTTTATGACTAGATATATCTTTGTAAATGATTTCTTTGTTAATCATTATCTCCTTGAGTTGTGTATGCCTAAGACTGAAATACTGTTCATGATAGTCTTGCTGCTCACTATTTTGTAGAGTTTTCCTTAGGCACGTGCACTATCACATGTTTCCCTTTAAATAAGGTCTAGGACTATACCTAACCCTACACTGTTATCCATGACTGCATACTGAGTTCTAGGTCTCTATCTTTATAACATCCTCCTTTGATAGTATTTTTAAACAACAATATGACTATTTGTATGACTATTTATGAATGCTTTATGTACTGGCTACAAGATATTTTTGGCATTTACTATTATGATTCCTTATGATAAGTCTTCTCATGCATTCTTGTAGCTATTTCATCTTTATCTTCCTGATAATGAAGTACCTACTGTGCTTAATCCTTTGTAAGCTCACTGATATTAAGGTTGCTGATATTAATCCTTTGTAATCGGCAAAAGTCAACCCGATGGTAACACCGACCAGTAGAAGCATGTGATCGGGATAACATACACCATTTAAGTCCATCAATAAAACACACACTAGCGACAATGGAGAAATCTTGTCTTATTCGATACGACTTATCTCGATGGACACTGCCAAAAAGTAAAATGCATCGGCAAAGGTTACGACGATAAAGGGTCATCGGTGTAGACAAAAGCAGTCGAGATTTTTTTTTTTTTTTAAATGTTGGGGAAGGTTGGAATTCTGACGAACACCACAAGACAACCGACGATGTTGCAATACCTACGATGACAAAAACCTCGCAGGATGCAACCTCATCCGTCATTGTAATCGTCAAAATCCTGACATCTCCTTGAAGATGGCCCATCGATAGAACACACACTAGCATCAATGGAGAAATCATGTCTTGTTGATAGCCGATGAGGCTATCAGTAAGACTTATCATGATAGACACTAGCAAAAGTAAAATGCATCGGCAAAGGTTACGATGTTAAAGGGTCATCGATAAAGGTTACGGTGGTAAAGGATGCAACGAGGTCATAATTTTGATGTCTCCTCATCAAACAAACATGTCGCCTAGCAGAAATGGAGAAATCTTGTCTTGCCGATAGCCGATGAGGCTATCGGTAAGACTTATCCTGATGGACACTGCCAAAAGTAAAATGCACCGACAAAGGTTACGATGATAAATAAAGGGTCATCGACAAAGGTTACAGCGATAAAGGATGCAACAAGGTCGGAATTTCGACATCTCCTCTTCAAAAAAACATGTCGCAGGTGCATAGAAGTTTTCAACGTGGTGTCGTCAGAATTTCAATGTGAATCCCATCGTTAGAATCACAAACAAAAAAATAGCAATGAGGATATTCTCCCCGAATACATCTGAATTCCAACGTTTAGCTATCTAAGTTCTGACGAATGGTCATAGGAAAACCGCTCCAAATGTACTAGTGTCCCATCACTACATAAAATCAAAATTCTAGATTGAATACAATCCCATCTAATATTTATTTTCTTCGATCAGATGAATAATAAAAAATTTCAATCATTCCTAAATTATCCCAAAACAATCTTTTGGCAAATACCTGCAAACAATCTTTCCTGGAAATAGAAAGCTGAGAATGAAGCAATCATATCCAACTTGGAAATGAAGCAATGGCAATGAAAAATCACTGAAGAAACCTCCCAAATCCAACAAGCTCCAAGTGCAATCCCAATATCCAAAACCAAAACCAAATCCTCAAGCATTATGTAATTTTCTCCCAAAAACCAACCTCCTATGAATGCATGGGAAACCAAAAATTAAACCCCAAAACTTTACTAAAAATCCACCAATTAGAATAATCCCCAAAACAATAAATTATACCAACCCTCTCATAGTTCGAGGGATATAATAAATAAATATATATTTACCTACCTCCCTCTATTCGACCAATTAGATAAAAGGGCAGGTAAGTTTATAATAATTCAAATTAACCAAAGAGAGATAAAAGATAATAAATTAAATAATGGTTTTACTCATCCCAAGATAAAATATTATTCATGAAAACAATATTATTTATTCACCCAATAAATAATAAACCACAACATAAATTAAATAAATAACCATGGATAATAATATTTATATCCATTAATAAAATACCAATGGCTTGGTTAAATAATATTAATTAATTATATAACAATAATTACATAAATAACCATAAATAAATAATAATAACGAAAAATCCAAAAAGGCAACAATAAAATAAATTAAATAAAATAAATATAAAATCCAATAATCAACATTCAGTAAAAATCAATTAAAATATAAGTAAATAAACAATAAAAAATAATAATTATTATAATAAACAATAATAACAGAAAATCCAAAAAGGCAACATTAAAATAAATTAAATAACATAAATATAAAAGCTAATAATCAACATTCAATAAAACTCAATTAAAATATAAGTAAATAAATAATAAATAATAATAATAATAATTATAATAAACAATAAATAATAATTAAGCTCTAGTTAAACAATTAATCTCGTGTTAATTAAATCAATTAAACATTAATCAAATAAAAAATATATAGAATGATTAACAATCACACAACTCTAAATATGAATACACATAGACTTGCATCTCCTTATGCCAACAAATGGGGAACAATCACAACTTAAGACTAACATCAACTTGCATCGTGGCACAACTTATAAGGTACACAACTTAAACCTAGAGTGTGTGAGGGAAACTATGTCATCTCCGACAACTTGCCATTACGATAGAGACACGCTCAGACCTGTGAAGCCAGGTGGAGTCGATGTCTAGTACCTACAAAACCTGCATCAACACTAAACACAACATATACATCATAATAATTAGACATGTGATAGAGAATTGTGACAACATATCATGCTCGCTATGAGTGATATGACATCGTCTCTACTCATGAAGACAATCACACAATATAACATCAAAACATCACATAAAATCATGTTCATGATATATGATTAGTACCTTTGTAGCATCATAAGTCATATAAATCTCCAAACATGATAAGTCATATCAAATGACATAAATCCACATCGAGTAACTGACATCATCAATACCATCTAAGATGGCAATAAAGTCATAAATAATCATCTAAGCATCAACCATATGTCTAAATAAATCTATCAATGCGTAGGTCAAAGTGCAAGTCTAGGAGAGGCACTACATCGCATATCCATATCACATTGGCTTTATCATTGCATACTTCAAACCCTAGGTCTTGTCTTAGGTTGACATTGTCAAACATTTGCATTGATATCCTTGGTTCATATCATTTTGTTATATCGTATCATATCCTTAGATCATATCATATCTTGAGACCATATCATATTCATATCATATCCTTATGTCCTTGTCATTATCATTGTCAATTTGCATTCAGTCTTCAAATTTTGGTTTTGCCAAACTTCAAAAAATCAAATCTCTAGATCATACCCTAAGTTGTTGTTAAGGAGTCTTGCCATTGTCCAACATTTGTCCTTTTGTTATCAACATCATTTTGCCAAACCTAGCTTAGTATCCAAGTGTATAGGTGAGACATTGTCAATTGTCGTATCATCATTTTGTCCTTTGTCCTTTTGTCAATTAAGGTCTTGACTTCATTTCAATTTCCCAAGGTTGCATCTTTAGGTTTGCATTCCAAAAGTTTGTCCAAATCTTCAAAAGTCCAAAAAACATAGATTGCATTCTTGTCCCAGGTTGCATTGTCATCCTTTTATGTTGCATTCATCAATTCCATTTGTCACATTGCATAGTGACATGTATGTTGAAATGAGGTCCCAAGATTCTTATGAAGCCATGACGTTGCAATTGAACAATTAGTCATGTCAAACCAATTTATACATGTCCCAAAAAAAGGATCAAACTTTTCATGATGAGAAAAGTGTCCAAATACGAAAATTAGAGGAAAAACTAGCTCAAGAAATAGAGATATTTGAACAAAATTGAAAAAAATTAAGAAGTCTAGATCCCAAATAATGAAAATATTTTGAAAATATCAAGGCCCAAATCCAAATATTGAGCCAATTGATGTACAAGCTCTCATTGCATGATTAGACATACCAACTCTCATATGCCAAATAGAGATGATGACACAATTTTAAGCAACGAGCACAAATTTTAATCAAATCCCAAATCAAACCTCTTTCGACCAAATTCCTAGACTTCATTTGATCAAACTCCTTTCAATAAAATCTTGAATCAACAACAACAATCAATCATCCAACAACAATAACCAACAATCCAACAACAACTAATCATCCAACAACAACAACCAATGGTCCAACATATCCAACCAACACAACCAATGACCCAACATACATAACCAATGGTCCAACATATCCAGCCAACATAATCAATGGTACAATTTCAATAATATGCTCAACCAAACACACAATGTCAACAATTGGTTCAACCAACTATGGAGTATCGACAACAACATCAGTCAACAAATCAGTTTCAACAACCACAACCAAAAATTCAAAAATAAAAGTTGCAACTCACACCAGGCAAAATTTAAAACATGTCAAACCAACTCAACCAAGTCCCATATCCAATCCCATTCAACCAACATCCAATTCAAAAACAAAACATAATACCAAACCAAAACCAAATCCAATTCAAACAAATTCAAAATCAAAACCCAACTATGCCAAAAACTCACAAGGATTCAAATGCGTCTCCAAAGAAAGGTGGATCTATTACACAACTCTTAAAGAAAGTCCTAAGTGATTTTTTTGAGAAAGATCAAATTCATGCACCTATGTCTAGCAATGACTCATCCCCCCATAATAAAATTGACTATCTAGTGGTATTTATTCCTAAACCTTTCAAAGCTTCACAAGAACCTTTTATATCATCCCCATCAATCAATACACCTAAGGATGAAATTCTCCAAGGGCTATCCACAATTGATTGTCGAGATAATATAATTCATGATGCATGCCCATGCCATGCTTCAGAAATGTTAGACCCAATGCCACCATGTGCTTCATTTCCCATCAAACCTATTTTAGAGGATCCCATTCAAAGTCCATCTCCTTCATGTCAAAGCATTGATTCCTTGCCAAAATCCCCCGTGCATGTTCAAATTTTAACCCCGTGTCAAGAGGGTAATTTAGAGCATGAAGAAACGATTCCTAAAACAAATCAAGATCAAGATCCTAAAACTTTATCATCCCATCCAATTGTTGACCAGGATCTCATCTTCCCCGACACTCCTAATGATCCCACCATCCCTATCCATCCTATCCAAAATCCTATTGACACTTTTCTCCCTAGGCAAGATCAGGACATCCCTTCCATTCTTCCTAATGATACTATTGAAATTCAAGAGTAGAGAATATTTAAAGAGGAATCCAATTATCTTTCTCCTTGTCAAGATCATAGTATCCTTTTAGCTTCATGTCCACCACAAGATTCTATCATCCCTCCATCTCCATGTCCTAATCCTCCATATACACTCCAAGATCTCATTTCCTTTGATGATCTCATTATTCCTCCCATTTCATCTCATGAAGAGCCAGTCATTGAGCCTAATCTCCCTCATGATCCTGATTCACCTACTTATCCTAACATGTTGGTGCAAGATGTTCAAGAATTCCCTACATGCACAATGGGTTCCTCCACTTTGGTCCAGTCTGATCCACTTCATGATCGCATCATTCCTTTCATATCATATCTACCTCATAATGGACTCACGTCTTCTTCCCAAACCAAAGAGTATCCTACAGGTCAAAATATTCATAAAGGCAAAGGGGCAGACCTTCACGAGCAAGAAACCCTCCATCTTAAAGAAAATATTAATGGTCATAGCCTCAGTGACATTCCTCAAGATGTTGGTGTTGGAACCAGGGAACACTGAGAGGGGTGGTGAATCAGTGTTCTGCAATTTCTTACCTTATCAACTTGTTCTTTCAACCACTTAATGCAAATGAACAAAAGAGAGATGCAAAAACACAAATCAATCAACAACAACACCATAACACCAAGATTTATATGTGGAAAACCTGGTTAAGGGAGAAACCACGGTGGAGACGAAACCCACAATATAAATATACTCTATTAGAAGTATAGAAATATTACATTGGGAATGCACATGCATTTAGACACACTGCCTAGAGCTCACTGCTCAAAAGAAAGAAGGGAAACAACCCCAAAAGGCTCACTACCTTACAAAATCTTTTACAAAGAAAATTGGAATGTCTGAACTAAAAAATAGCATCTACAAATGCCAAGGTACAATTCCAGTTAAGCACAAAACTCTTGATCTCACACTGCTCTGCTACACTGATCTGTTATGTTGTTCTTCAATATTTCAGAGTAGAAATTATTCACTTGCGCACATGAAACTATGCACAAATGATCACTAACACTTCCCACACATCCACTGATATCCACAATGATCATATCCATTGGTCTTATATATCCGCAACATGAAATTAGGTCTTCTACATATCAACTACAAGAACACTTATCCAAATAATAAAACCTGAATACATAGTCGGCTTAATCCAAACTCCAATACATATGCAGACCAAAAATAATTATCCACAGGCTACCCATATGTCAGTCCTCAAACATAGAAATGATCACCAAAATCGATCCACAAATTCCACACAATGATCAACTATTCAAAATATCCATACCATACTATTCAACCTAAAAACCTATACATCAGATCTTCAAACTTACACGATAATCATCATGGGAGGCTGAGATTATAGAATAAGGTACTCTAGTCATCTAACTATCTTCCTCTAGCTCCGCAACACAAAATATTTAATCAAAAATGATATGCCAAAAAAAAACTGCATTCTGTCGGATACTTTGTTCTAACTCACCAGACTTAACCAACTCTTCATTCTGACTTTTGGTAGGATCATATCACACACTGTTGATGGAATATTTGACTTCAGTATCCATAAATGACAACATCTAATGATCTAAAAAGTGTCTCTTGCCAACAATCTCCCTCTTTGGCATTGATGGCAACACTTAGTGAAAAATGACTATGTTGGAATTAGTACCAACATATATACACTGCAAAACTCAAAATCTCAAAATTCTAAAATTATGGAACTCCCCCTAAGATGAATACAACATTTTTCACTACTCTACACTCCCCCTTTGACATTAATGGCAAAGGTAGGGATCCAGATGCTGAAATTCAAGCCAAAATTCTATATACAGACTACATATCTATGCACAAACCTTACTAATTTACAAAAACTTGAATATATCTGCTAAAGTGTTCTTCAATGAACCCAAATGGCTATCCCATTCCTTCTTGAGACTCTCCAAGATAGATATGAGACCACTCAAAAGATAGGATTGAGTCTTTGTCGACTTAAGATCTGAAGGTTCATTGGCGGCCTGAGCATCCTTCAATGAACTTAGCATAATGTCCAACTTGGAGTGATGTGACTTCACAGTTCTCCAGCTCTGCCAACGATACTTTCCTTTTCATGGCTTAGGCTCCTGATCTTTTCAAGTAAAGATATTACCTGATCTTCTTTACTGTTCAAAGAAACTGACAAGGGATCAAATGACTGAGATATTTCGGCTAGTTGTTTTTCATGCTCCTTGGACTGCTTCTCAATATTCTTAGTGAACTTAGACAATGATAGGCATGCTTTATAAATGTTATCTCCTTTAGATAATACATCCTAAATGCTCTTAATACACACATCTAATGTAACTTTGTCATCGACAATCATTCTTTTCAATGTCTGAATCCTTTTAGTATTTAATTCACTATGGACCTTTACCTCAACCGACTTCTCCAATGACTCAAAATGAGTGCTCACCGAATTGATCAAACTTTTTAGCTATTCAGATGGAGTGTCAGACTTTTTTTTGACACAAGAAGGCATTATTTGTTGGCAACAATAGTGAAAGAAAACTAAGAGGGGGGCGGGGGGGGGTGGGGGGTGAATCGGTTTTCACCAGATTTAACCAATTAAGCACAATCTCATATTTCAATCAATTGGAGCAAGAATAAAGATAAACACAATAACAACAACACATGTAAAACCAATATTTTGACGTGGAAAACCCAATTAAGGGAAAAACCACAATGGGAACCTACCCATAATAAGATGATACTCTGCAGTAGTATGTGTAAATATTACAATGGGGAATGTATGTGCATTCAAGCACACTGCCTAGAGCTCACTGCTCAAAATATAATGACCCAGAAGGCTCCAACCCTCAAGGAAGGTTCACTACCTTACAATATGATCAGAATACAATTTGGATTACATGAAGTGCAAAAATAACATCTGCTAATGCCTAATGACAATTACGGTTAAGCTCATTTGTCTACCCTGCAATAATCTCTGCTCAATACACCATACCAAAAGATAGATTTTCTTATGTGCACATACACCATTCTTTGATAATGTAGATACCACATTGACACCCAAATTACATGAGTATAACACCTATTTATGCAATTCATCAACCTTGACTACAAGGTCGGCCAAACCCTCAACCCTCAATTACAAAATTACATCACACGATACATAAATAGACCACCAGACCAATACAATTCCATAGATGACATAGCATGGACCTAAATCAAATCTCCAAACATGCATCACCATTGTAAATCTTGCCACGATCAATCACTACACACTACACCACCAAATATACCGCATAACACGAAGAATATCACTAGATCAAAAAAATCACCAATACTACACACAAGGATCAATACAAACCAAAAAAAAAAAAGGAAACAATCAGGAAACACCAACAAGTGCATTAGAACCATCCGCAATAGTTGCACCAACACCACTTAATCGAATCTTCATCGATCAACACGCTAACTCTCAAGAACACTTAACAACAATAATTCAGATTAGAAAGATAACTTTCAAAGCGCCAAATCACGAACCATCTGAAATGTAGATACACATGAACATCCAAAACACTCTCCCAAATCCTTAACCAAAGATATGATCATATCGGAGCACAACAAATCAAATACCAAAACACTGTAACCCTGAACATAGAAGAACAATCATCATACCAAAATCCACAACTCGACCAAATCACCACATAGCATCATGGAATCAATAAAGAATGAGGTATCTCTAGTTGATTCAACATCCCAAACAAATAAACCAACCAGATCAACTCAATGCAATCACCGGAACACCAAACACAGGAATATGTTGACATCAATGACAACAACATATCCTAGCAGCAACAATATCCAACATTATTTTCTCAAGAACACTAGATGAAAGGGTAAATAGTTCACTGTCTTTGGTGTGGGACTTCAGGAGATATTCACTTGCCTTGGCTTGTGCAAATGAATCTAATTGGAGATTTTGAATGGAGGACAGAATGGCAAGGTTGATTGGGCCTTGGACAAATTATGGATTATCAATAATTTGCTTACCTTTCACTACTCCTGCAGTGTCTAGCTTCAATTATTTTTCCCTCAGTATCAACTTCAACTTAAACCTCAACCTTCTCCTTCTCTGCTACTTTCTTTATATCAAATTCAGTAGGGACTGCATCCATTTCAGGTATCTCAGTAGAATCAACCGTGTCAACCAGAGGATTCTGAGTATCCTCAACCTCATTTCCTTTTCCTTCTTCTCCTTTACCCTTATTTGCCACATGCTCATCTCTAGTCTCTTCCAGAACATTCACCTCTACTTGATCAACTGTCTGCACTTCCGGAATAGGCGTATCAACTTTTGGCTGATCACCTTGGGATGGCATACTCTGAGTTTCCAGAGCAGATTTAGGAGCATCATCCTAAGTTTTCTTAGGGATAACCTCATATTGATTTTGAACCAATACTTTCCTCGAGATTGTCTTGGTGTCTTTTATGATTTCATTTGTTCTGCCAATCATTATCTTATTGACTCTAGTTTTTCTCTTGAACTCATTCTTGGCTTCCTTAAGAATTCTGTTAATTTCTTCCTTAGATATCACAGAGCATATATTGACTAGCACATATTCTCTTAATCTTTCATCTTCCTTATTTGCAGTTTGTCTTCTCATTTCTAAAATTTAATACAAACTTTTGGGGATTTTTGACATTATATCTATTAGATCCCTACTGTAGTCATTCAAATATTTAACAATAGCTTCCTCTAAAGTCCTTTTTCTATTATCATCCAAATTGTCATACCATTCAGACATTAGATTCAAATTTCCATGCTTAACAACCTCATCTACAATTTCATCTAATGACATAGGAGGTTTAACTATGAATCTTACTTGCTTAATTACCTTGTCTATTCCAAAAAAATTTGGTTTCTTGCTTGGCTTGTCTCCACCGGATGACTTCTCCTTAGCAACTTTAGTGGCCTTAACTACTTTGGCCTTTACCTCCTTAATTGCATCATTAGATTTTGTCTCCTCATCGTCCTTCACAAGAAAATCTTACTTTCTTCCTCTTCTCTCTTTTGTTGGATGGCATGGCTAATGATTTAGATGATTTGGCAGGACCAGAGGAGGGAGCAGTGCTTCTTGATTATCTAGGCTTGGGAGCAGAGACTTCCAGTTTAGCTTTATTTTCCTTAACAAACCGCTCTTTAGATAGGATATTCCTTTTTCTCGCCTCTCAGACTACCTCTTTGGTGATTCCAATGCTTTTGGCATATGTTTCCACTTCCTTCTTTACTTTCCTTTGGATTTCTAGCTTCTTGAATTGCTTGGGCAACTTCAAGCTCTTCTCAATATAGGTACCAAATCTCTCTTCGAAGGGATCTACCGACTTGATTAACAAGTGTTGAGCATATATTTTCTCATCAACCTCATACCCCATGGGCATGATCCATATAGTTTTGGGTTCAAAATCCTCCATCAAACATTGGTCAGTATCTACCATGAAGCAAATTGAGTCTTGGTACTTCTCAACTATAGTCGCAGGGATCATCTCCCTATCATGCATTTCACTCTGAAAATTCTTGAAATAACCCCAAAGAGTGGCCTTCCGGAACTTAGTGTCACCAACATTATATAGTAACTCTCTAATTTTCACTCCCACAAATCTATCATAAGCCCATTGGACTTGTCCAACTCCCGGAACTTCATTCATGAAGTAGAAAAATAGACACAGGATCAGAGTTTTGTACTTTCGGATATAGAGTTCTCTCTGCTGGAATAGTATATCTTCAATCCAATCACCATTGAGGCAAATCTGACATCATACTCCAAAATTTTATTTATTGTCATGGTTCTTTTGTCAAACCTTGAACCAGTTGCGTCTATGTCAATTTGGTTCTTCACAAACTTCAATGAGGGAAATTCATTTAATGAACACAAACTGGTAACAACTCTAATAGCATATTTTGTTATCTTGAAAGGCTTGTTTAACCACATGAACTTATCATGCACTCTTCTAAGAACATACCAGACCCATTCTTGTTCATCAAACATCAGAAATTTGGTGAACTGCACAAAACCCTTATCCTCCAACACTTGGAATTCTGGTTTTTGTTGGATATTGCTGCTACTAGGATATGTTGTTGTCATTGATGTCAACATATTTTAGTGTTGCAGAAGAGCTGTTTGGTGTTTTGGTGATTATATTACATTGATATAGTTGATTTATCTATTTAGGATGCTAGAATACTTTTCTTCCTTATTGGTTTTAGTAATCCAGGAGATTGCTTGATCATATTATTTGATCCGGTTTGTAGTTCAGTCTTTCTACACAATTGTTAGCAGAGTTTGGTATTTTCTCAGGTGAGCTCTGGTGTGATCATATCTTGGCTATGTATTTGGGAGAATGTTTTGGATGTTCATGTGTATCTTCAATTCAGATGGTTCGTGATTTGGTGCTCCACAAGTTATCTTTCTAGTCTGATTTGTTGTTGCTAAGTATTCCTGTGAGCTAGTGTGTTGATTGGTGAAGATTTACATAAAGGGTGTTGGTGTAGCTATTACAGATGGTTCTAATGTTCTTGTTGGTGTTTCCTAATTGTGTCCTATTTGCCTTGGTGGTCTGCATTGATTCTTGTGTGCATTCTTGGTGATTTTGTTGATTCGGTGATATTCTTCGTGTTATGCGACATTCTTGGTGGTGTAGCGTGTTGTGGTTGATCTTGGAGAGATCTCTGATGGTGATACATTTTTGGAGATATGATTTAGGTCCATGCTATGTCATGTATGTCATTATATTAGTTTGGTGGTTGATTTATATATCGTGTACTATAATTTTGTAATTGAGGTTTGAGGGTTTAGCCGACCTTGTAGTCAAGGTTGATGATTTGTATAAATAGGTAGTATAGTCATGTAAATTGGGTATTGATGTTATGTCTACATTATCAGAGAGTGGTGTATGTGGTGCTTAAGGAAATTTATCATTCAGTATGGTATATTGAGAAGAGATTATTGCAGGGCAGACAAATGTGCTTAACCGGAACTGTCATTAGGCATAAGGAGATGCTATATTTGTAGTTCATGTAATCCAGTTTGTAGTTCGAATCTTATTGTAAGGTAGTGAGCCTTTCTTGAGGGTTATAGGATTTTGGGTCCTCTTATTTTGAGCAGTGAGCTCTAGGCAGTGTGCTTGAATGCATGTGCATTCCCCATTGTAATATTTACACATACTACTGCAGAGTATCATCTTATTGTGGGTAGGTTCCCACCATGGTTTTTCCCTTAATTGAGTTTTCCATGTCAAAATCTTGGTGTTATGTGTTGTGATTTCATTGTTCTTATCTTTATTCTTGTTGTTGTTGTTAAGAACTGAGATTGTGCTTAAATTATATTATCTGGTGAAAACGGATTCACCCCCCCCTTCTTAGTTTTCCTTCTTGGTTGCTACTAACAGTTTTAGTCTAAAATTTCCATTGATCAACTACTTGTTGTAGAGATTCAATAGATGGGAGCTTCCTAACTCCTAGATGTTGCAGTGCGTGTAAACCCTAATATCTTCAATGTGCAAAACACCGTGTGGAACCGATGAAAATGCACTCTTCAGATCATCTTACATGGAGATAAATAGGTGCTTCTTAGGAACTGGCTGATCTCTCTCAGTGATATCTATGAATAAAGGGGTTGTAGTTCCACAGGAAGCCATTTCAAAAATTTCAAACTTCAAACTTGAAAAGTTATAACGAAAAATACCTTGTCCATCGGATTAGGAAATTCATGCTGCAAATCTTCTTCACACTTGATCTCTGAAAAATTCTACTTGCAGAGCTCTCTTCTCTTCTTCTCTTCTAATGAAAAGTGAGAAATGGAATGATTAAGTCACTTTTTATCTTCTGCACACCTAAATTTTAGTGTAATAAATGAACTTTTCCCTAGTCTTCCGGATACCCTGTATACATAGACAATTCTTCAAGAAATATTTTGTGGCTCTTCAATTTCATCAAACTCTTCTGGAAATCCTTCAAAAACATCCGCACCACCATAATATGGCTACTGGCAATCTACCAATCTTCCAGAATCAACATTTGGTAGAGGAGAAAAGATCTGCATGAAGACTCCCCTTAGGCCAAAGGCCTCAATCTAATTCCCGAGGGAATTCGCAGCACTAGAATCAGATGCAGACTCATTTCTAGTATCTGAACCACTCTTCTTAACCCATGTCTTCTTCATTTGATCTTTGATCTCCTCCACTTTTGCTTTCCCTTTTACATCCATATGCATATTCTTATTCTTGTCTACTGGACCGTTCCTATTCATATTTCTGCTTCTACAGAATCTTGCAATGTGACTGAATTTGTTGCAATTGTAGCATACAACATTTCCTTGTCTAGGCCTAAAGTTCCATTGGTTTCCTCTTGATCTTCACTGATTAGCAACATGTCCAAACCTACCACATGCATAAAATATGACATTCCTTCTAATTGGAAAGTTATTCATCACACTTCTGCATTCATTTGACTTATGTCCATACTTGTTGCATTTAAAACATTGACTGGAGAAAGATGGACCATTATTATTCATCCTATTTCTGCATTGACTAGCCATATGACCAAATTTATTGCAAACAAAACAATTACCATTGAACTTATGAGCATTAGATTTCTTTACCAAAGACCTTTTAGCTTTGTTCTTCTGATGTTGAGACTTAGGATTTCTTTGACCAAATCTAGAGCTTTCACCTTTCTCAAATCCAAGACCTCTTCTATTATCAGCATCCTTCTGGCTCTCAAGCATCTCATTAAGTTTGGTTGAACTAATCCTGAACTTCTCCTTGTACTCATTTGTAGCTTCAAGATCATATCTAAGAAGAAGAATATGCTTTCCAAGTTCTTCTTTGGTTTCATGCAAATCGTGCTCTAGTTGGCCAATCTCACAACCAATTAAGATGCATTCATCAGATCTTTCTTTCAAGGACTGATTAAGATTCTCTTCATTCTTCTTTCTTCCCTCAATTTTCTTGGACAATTTCATTACTATTGATTCCATCTCATGTTTCAGGGCTGCATTATCTCTAGCAAGTTTCTCACAATCTTCTATCTTCTCTTTCAAGGCTTGATCATCAATGCTTTGGTTTTCTTTCTCCTTAAGCTTGTCATCAAGCTCCTTTCTCCTCTCTCTTGACTTGTTCAACTGATCTTTCAATGACTAGATGAAGTTTTCAACATCCTTAAGATTCTCTTTCATCTACCAAACCTCAACTTGGGATCGATCAAGATCCTCAAGTGCCACAATAAGATGATGTTGAAGACTACTAGAATCCATTGATTCACCTTCCTGGATCCTCCTCAATCTATTAGGCTTCTTTCAAGGAAGTAGGCTTTGATAACAATTGTTGGAATCAAGGAACACTGAGAGGGGGTGATGAATCAATGCTCTACAATTTCTAACCTTATCAACTTGTTCTTTCAACCACTTAATGCAAATGAACAAAAGAGAGATGCAAAAACACAAAGCAATAAGCAACAACACCATAACACCAAGATTTATACGTGGAAACCCAGTTAAGGGAAAAACCACTATGGGGATGAGACCCACAATATAAATATACTTTATTAGAAGTATAAAAATATTACATTGGGAATGCACATGCATTCAAGCACATTGCCTAGAGCTCACTACTCAAAAGAAAGAAGGGCAACAACCCCGAAAGGCTCACTGCCTTACAAAATATTTTACAAAAGATAATTGGAATGTCCGAATTGAAAAATAGCATCTACAAATGCCAAGGTACAATTCCGATTAAGCACAAAACTCTTGATCTCACACTGCTTTGTTCTACTATTCTTCAATATTCCAGAGAAAAAATTCTTCACTTGTGCACGTGAAATCGCACACAATCGATCACTAAAACTTTCCACACATCCATCGATATCCACAATGATCATATCCATTGGCCTTATATATCCGCAACATGAAATTAGGTCTTCTACATGTCGGCTACAAGAACACCTATCTAAATAGTGAAATGTGCATACATAGTCGGCTTAATCCGAACTCCAATGCATATGAAGACCAAAAAGAATTTTCCACACACTACCCATATGTTGGCTAAACATCATTAAACATAGAAATGATCACCAAAATCGATCTACAAATTCTGCACAACAATCAACTATTCAAAATGTCCATACCACATTGTTCAACCTGAAAATATGTACACCGGATCTTCCAACTTACACAACAATCATCATCGAAGAATAAGATTCTAGAATAAGATACTCTAGTCATCTAACTATCTTCCTCAAGCTCCGCAACACAAAATATTCAACTGAAATGAAATGCCAACCAAAATACTACATTATGCCGGATACTCTGTTCTAACTCACCAGACTTAACCAACTCTTCATTCTGATTTCTGGTAGGATCAGATCACACACTGTGGATGTAATATCTGACTTCAGTTGCCATCAATGACAATACCAAATGATCCGAACAATGTCTCTTGCCAACATTTGGTATCCCCGCTAAATCTAAGTCCAAACATACGCCTTCCCTTTCATCCCTTCCATCCATTTTAGGTCCTTATATCCCTTTGTCCCCTATTCAAGGTTAGCAAAGGCACAAATCTTCGTTTCAAGCACCTTCCATCCATCCAAAAGACCTTTATCCCATTCCTATCCATCCATACATTCACTTCCCTCTCCAAGCAATTTGGGTGCCAAGCATAAAAGTCATAAGTCCAAAAATCAACATACATTCAAGAATCAACAATCATTACTCATGCAAAATTTTATATTATTTGAGGTATAATTGTCTAAGTCTTGTAAAACTCAAAGTGCAAGGGATATATGTCCACCTCATATTCATTAACTTCCATCTTCTCAATATTCTTAATGATAAGAATTTTTAACTCCATAAAAATATTGAAAGTAGATTTGAGAACCAACAATATTAATACTCTACAAAGTTTAGTAGCCTTTTAAACACTATTCGCTTGGTTATAACTATTTATTTTGTTATAAATACTCACCCAAAACTTTAAAACTCAACTTTGATAAATATAATTAATTAATTTTTTTTTATGATTGAATAATTTTTACAAATTTTTTAAACATTTTCCAATAAAAATAAATTACAAAATATATGCATTAATATTAGGCATGTTTTTTCCTCTCTCAACTATACATTTAGAATAATTTCATATTCACCACTTCAAAACACATTCTATATGTCAAAAAAATTGGACATTAAATCAACAAGTGTGGATGTTAGATCAACAAGTGTGGGTATCAAATCAACAACTACTATCACAAACATTGGAATGTGCTAGATACTCGGTCCTCTCCCCTAATACAAGGCACTGGCTATCCAGGGGAATATTTGCACCAGCCATCATGTCAGTACTTGCAATTCGTTTGTCTAGCCAATTGTGCATGTTAGTCCCTCAGCGGTTTGTGCAACCCCTTTTTTCGCCTAAAATAAATTAAATGTTTTGCTTTTTTTCTTTTTTAGTAGAAATTTTTCTCGAAATCATTTTTTTAAACTTATATGTATAACAATAAAATTAAAAATAATATAACTGAAACATAATATAAGTAATAATAATATGACATAAATAATTTATAATATAATATAACTAAAACAAAATATAAATAATTATGATATAATATAAATAAATCTTAAATTAATTACAGATGCAAAATTTATTAAATATAAAATTATTAGATTTAAATTTTTAATTTGTTCATACTAATATTAAAAAATGTTCGTAATACTAATAAAAATAATAAATA
The DNA here is from genome assembly GCF_030272615.1 of Cryptomeria japonica. Classification (NCBI taxonomy): domain Eukaryota; kingdom Viridiplantae; phylum Streptophyta; class Pinopsida; order Cupressales; family Cupressaceae; genus Cryptomeria; species Cryptomeria japonica. The sequence goes on along the minus strand of NC_081411.1, from coordinate 574,219,803 downwards.
ATATTAATAATGAAATAATAAAATTAATTTAATAAAATAATATAAAAAATAAATTTATATATAATAAATTTTTTATCTTTAATGACAAGTTAAATTAAAGTTTTTAGTTTCAACCTTATAAAACAATCTTTAAAATAAAAAAAATTATATTTTATTAATAATTTAATCATTTATATCTTTAGAAACATTATAAAAATGTTTATATATATCTTTGAATTATATATATATATTTATATATATATATATATATATATATATATATATATATTTCAGTTATATTATTTTTAATTTAAATTAATTGTATTATATTATAGATTATTTATATTATATTTCATTTGTATTATTTTTAATTTATTGTTATACATGCAAGTTAAAAAAAATTGATTTGGAGGGGAAAATATTTCCAATAGAAAAACAAAAGCAAAACATTTAATTTATTTTAGGCAAAAGAATGGACTACATGGACTACATGGACTACAGGCATTAAGAGCATGCTCCACAAAACCAACGTCAGGTAGACGTGCATGGAAAAAAGAGCTGATGCAAATATTCTAGTGCCCTAATACAATTCCCCATTGAAAAAATTTGTAACGCGTATTTGAAAAAAAATTGCTTTTGAAACGAGGCATAACGTTTGTTTCTGGTGTTTCTCTACACCCTAATTCCATTGTATATTCCACACCCCATTCTAACAATTTTCTTGTGGAAAATGATGAAAATGTATCACATGCGACCCACCCTTCATTTGAGAGGAGAAAATTCAAGTGAGCTTTCTGTATATAGAGAAGGATCTCAACAAGCCTTGATAAATATTTGGAGTTTTGCACACAAGCCAAGGTACATTTCCCAATACCTTTGGTGAATAATGGAATCAACAACTTCAAAATCAGGCTTTGGGAGCTAAACTAGCTTGAAAAAATTTAAAGGACCCTAAAGCTAGATGGGTTAGACTAATGCAATCCAAGTACATTGGTAAGGAAGGTTCCACAAATTTTATGAGAATTAACAATCTACCAAAAGGATCAAGGATATGAAATTTTATCCTTGTGCAGACACTTAGTGGCAGATTTTGTTTTCTTGGGATGTCCATGATGGCTCAAAATGTTTATTCTGGGAAGATTCCTAGGGTGGTTATCCTAGTATTGATAATCAAATCTCTATTCAAACAACAAAAGCATGGCTAAAACAAAATTGGGGTATTCACATTAAGGATTATATTGAAATCTCTGAGGAGGATCCAACACTTAGATGGGGCAAGAAGAAACTAGATAATCTCCCTCTCCCTCCAAATGAACTTGACCAACTCCAACTGATCTTAAAGGACAGACAATTGGTAATTAGAAATGGAAATGACTCGCTAGTGTGGACCCCTTCCAGATCCGGTGAATATAAAGTAAAGGAAGGCTATAATCTTCTTGCTAATCAAATCCCTATCAATGAAGACGAAATTCCTCAAAAGCTTTTCTGGAGCAATAAAGTCATCCCAAAAGCAGGCATTTTCGCATGGCTAGCAACCAAAAAAAAAATTCTAACTGCAGAAAAATTCAAGAAAATGGGATTGGAAGGTCCCTTTAGGTGTATCTTATGCAAAGTAGAGGAGGAATCAGTGGATCATCTTCTTCTAATTTGCCCTTTCTCAATGAAATGTTGGAGATGGCTATGTGCAAAACTTGGGTGGATCATGACCCTTCCTAATGATATTGTTTCGCTTTTGCAAAGCTGCCCAATTAGACCAAAAGATGGTCTCCTGAGCCCATTATGGGAAATCTCTCCTTCTTGCCTCATATGGGAAATCTGGAAAGAACGTAACAAGAGACTCTTTAAAAATAAGGCGAGGAATATAGAGTCAATCCTCAATTCTATTGAAAGCTCGACTGTGGAAAATATTAATTGCAAACTAGCTCGTACTCCCAATTCTAGAAAAGAGTTTACGGATTGGGATGGCAGAATTAGGTTCAAGTGGAATGGTCTGAAAATTCCCCCATTTATAGGAAAAAAGAATTCTGATAGAGTAAATGTCGTGTGGTCCCCTCCAAAAGCAGGTTGGCTTAAACTAAATTTTGACGGTGCATCAAAAGGTAATCCAGGTGCTTCTAGAATTGGCTGCATAATAAGAGACCACAAAGGAGATACCAAAGACAAATTATCCATCCCCATACCCCGAATACAAATAATATAGTAGAATTTAAAGCCCTCCTAATGGGTCTTGAGGAAAGTTTAAGAAGAGGAATTAAAAATTTAGAAATAGAAGGGGACTCTACGATCCTTATCAATGCTATTAGGTCAACAAGTACTCCCAATTGGCATCTGCAAGCATTTCTAGACAAAATCTTGAAAACATTGGCACTATTTGATAATTATACCTGCAGACACATCTACATGGAAGCAAACACGGAAGCGGATGCCCTATCCAAAGCAGCGACAGAAGGACTAGCTCAAAATTGGTGGGTGGATGATCTAAGGGTTATAGAGAAATTTTGAATGTTTCAGAATGACAGGGAGCGGTAGATGAAGGAAGTGCTCTCTTTCAAAAAGAAATCACCAGCAATTTCAAGGGAATTAGTGGGAACATAAGATTCAGTAAAAATGGGCTTCTTGAAATTCATTACATTGTCAATGTAGTAAACAAGGCAATCAGAGTTGTGGGATCATGGATGAAGGAAGAGTTCAAATTGAACGGAACAGAGATTGTGTGGCCAATTGAATCTTCAATAACAAAGTTTATAGTGGGAGTACCATCAAATGTCGTGTTTCCTGCTTTAAAAACGTATCAAGTCAAACAAACATCAAAATTTGAGGGATCCAGCATAGATGTATTTAATAGAGCTGTGGAGAATCTCCATTGTCATTTTGACTATCAATTTCAGATTTCTGATGAGAGCAAAGAAAACCCAGACTATAGCGACCTCGTTGACCTGGTTGCAAATAAGACATTTGATGCAGTTGTGTCTGATATCACAATACTCTCAAGCCGCAACGCGAAGGTAGATTTAACACAGCCATATACTGATACAGGACTGCGACATTTGTTTTTCTTACTGTTTTCTTATTTGGCTATTGGAGTGGGACAAGAAGATGCTTTCACAGGAGAGCCTACCAAGCAAATGGAGATGTTTCTCTGTTTATTACGGAATGACAAAGTTCTTCTACTTGATATTGGACATCAGTCATCAAAACCTCCACAAGTATTGGAGAGGAAGCTGAATCGTTCAGAACAAGAGGATAAGGAGCATTTTGGCTTATCCGATCTGGCTTTTTCCAGTGGGGACAAATTTAGGGCGATATGGACTGGCAGCTGGATGCATAACTAAGGATTTGACAGGCAAATATGTCTGCCTAGTCAGATTTAGTTAAAATACGGGATAGTATGGTTTCTGGGTTGATTAAGCTTCGGGCAAGACTGGAGGTTTTCTTGTCCGTTCTTTCCTACTGATGCCCACATGAACGGACTCATGCAAATTTTATTTTATAAATAATAATTTTTTTTGACTTCACCCGTTTATCGACCAAAAACAAAAATGGAACGTTACTGTGTTGCTACTATGTTCAAGAGTCTGCAAGTATTATCCTGATAGGTCAAAGAAGAGCCTTTGGCATTTGAAAATAATGATGCTTCAAAAGGAATTGTTGAAGCGGTTTCAGAGCTAAGAATCACCAAGCTTATCATGGGCACAAGCTCTTCGATCCAGTGGTGGCATAACAATTACAGACAACCATGGAGATCCATTTGTTATTTTTCATTGATCAGTTAGGACTCTATTCAATTTTTAGGTGTTGTATTTAAGGTTATTGGCCTTTTCACAATCACTTCCTATTTTTTTCAACATCATATTTTTAGTCCAGTTTGGGTATTCTTTGTTAAACTTTTCAACAATTATTTTTTTTTGTTCAATTTTGGTATTCTTTGTTGAGCTTTTCAATATCTGTTTTTATAGTTTTGCCATATATTATGATAGCTACTACACAGAATAATATACATTTCATCTGAAAGTGCAGCAAACATTCCAAAATTTATTGATCATAACCTTAGTAAACTAAAATTATCGAATAAATCCCCAAATACTTTTATCATCAGTTTTTTGCATTGAAAAAATCTGTCACTTAAGAAACTGAATCTCTAGATAGTAAAGTCCATGAGCTTAAATGTTCTAAGGGATGCTAGAAATTTGTGGTATATTTCAAGTAGCTTTGAAACCTGATTATAATTTTATGAGTAGACACTTAAACAATCACAAATTTTATAATTTTACAAAAAATTTACCTGTTGGAATCAATAATGAATGTATGAGAATTTTATAAGCTTTGGTTTTCTTGGCCATCTGTTTTTTCAGAATTTGATATGGTTGTTCATTGAATATAAAGTATACCCAAAGAGGGTTGCACACAGAAAAAAGAATTATCATAGATGTATAGTATCGATATGATAAGGTTTCTATTAGTTTAAAATTGAAGATATGAATTAATTTTTAATGTTTAGTATTATTTTTGTTGAAGATACCATGGAGAATATGCTTTTAAGATTTCCTCTGTAGTTATAATTATCACTACAAATTACACTCAAAATTTGATTGGGTGGTATTTAAAAGTCTAGAAAGCTCACTCGAGACAAGCCTCCTTAGATGATTATTAGTGGGAACGAGGCCACCATCAAACCTAAGTTCTAGTATCTTGCAGGTACTTATAAGTATATCACACTATTAGTGGGAATGAGGCCACCATCAAACCTAAGTTTTGTGGGATATGAATTTGTCACCTCCATTGATAAATATATTCTATTGATCTTAGGGGATGTAATGTTGACACTTTTTGGGGTATCTAAAATTTATTTCAATTTTGAGGATGGAATTACCATGTGTAAAGTGTTAATTATTCTATTATTAAGTACAAATCTCTATAATGCATTTTTGGAATTTTTTATTTACTAAATAAAATATCCATATCATCTATTTATATTTTCATATACTAATTTAATTCTTTTTTAATATATAATTTTCTTTCTCTACCTTCAACTTTGGCATAAAAAACTCATGGCACATAAATTTTACTTTCACCCTACATATATCTAACATTCATTGAGTTAACTAACTCATAGAAAGAGTTAGTTGTATTGAATTTAATGGTGATGGGTATAAAAGGGTTTGTGAATTTTTATTTTGCATCTCATATTCATATGAATTCAACTTTTAAGTAATCTTTTAATAGCTAAAATGCAAATAACTTGTACACACTATCCACTTTAGAAAAAAAAATGTATAGGATCAAAAGGAATTAAAATTTTGATCAAAGCATTTGTGATAAGTGGTTAATTATTGTGTGTGTGAAAAGGTGGAATTTGTATTTGTATTTAAATACACAACACTTCAATTAAGTCATTAGATGTATGGTTAGTAAATCAATAATCAATAAATAATAAAAACCATTACAAAGCAACCTATTGCCTTCTAGTAAATGCGAGTTTTAGTCTTGCTCTCAGATTTTCTTATGCAACACCAGTGACTAGACAACACCTAAATGAAGGATTTAATCTATATGAGCACGAAATTGAGCTAAATGGATGCAAGATATGCAAGATTAATGAATATTAGGCTAACATGATTAAGCTATGAATGAATATTAAGCTAGATGATTTAAACAAATATCAATAACTAATATGCAATAATCTCAATGCACAAAATCTCAATGGACTTAGAGAAAAAACAATATAATAACGATAAATCTCCAGGTTCTTTGAATGAGAGATGAGAGTCTGAATTTATAGAAAATTTAGAGAGAGGCCAACGGTCAAGATCGATTAATGATGAATGACATAGATTCTCCAAGAGGAAGCACAATCCAGGTGAATTGATGTGATTGGCTGCTTTTCTCATCTTTAAAGGAAATTGAACTAATTTTAAGATAAAATTAGAAAAACTGATTTATTTCATATTTTTATTCAATTTTGATATTTACTTGATTTAATTGCTTTTCTGAGATTTTTCAATATAATTCATATTTTCAAATTTAATTATTTTTTCAAATTAATTCTTTTTTAATGATTTAATGGCAATTTGATTTATTAATTAAATATGCTAGGATATTTAATTAAATAGTATAATTGATTAAAATGATTTACTTGGAATGATTAATTAATTTAAGATGATTTATTTGCCATGTGACATTGATGATTAGAGAATTAATTGATTATGTGCTCAAGATTGATTTAATTGCCTTTGGTTAGGACCTTGGTGATGCAATCAAGATTAAGGGGCTCATTGTTTTAGATGACCATTTTTAGGGTACTACAATTATTAGATTGTCAATTGCAATTAGAACATGATGTTATGAACTTTAGGGTACAGTGTAAATGATTTTAACAAAATTAGCTAAGTTAATCGTTGTCCAAGCTCCAGGGAATGTAAACTCTAAATTAGTAAGCACATTGGAAAACACATCATTTTATGCACACAGTTTGGAAAATACATGGTATTTTACCAATTTTTAAAAAACACATAAGGTTGTAATAAAGCACAAGATAAGTGTTCAATTAGTTAACTAAATTGTTGTCCAATCTCCAAAGAATGTAAACTATACATTATTAAACACAAATGAAAATAGATCAATTTATGTAGAGAGTTTGAAAAACACTAAGCAATCATAAACATGTTGGAAAACACATAGTGTTTTGTAAAATATTAAAAAATATATGGTGTTGTAACAAAGCACAAGATGAATTGATGAGGGTGGAAATCCATCATTTCAACAAAAGTAGTTAAGTAAATTGTTGTCTAATCTTCATAGAATATAAAGTATGCATTATTAAGTATAGTGGAAAATACAACATTTTAAGTAGATAGTATAGAAAACACAAAAATTAAAAACACATGTATTTTGTTGAATGTTTGAAAACACGTGATGTGCTAATGAAACACAAGATGAATTGATGAGGGTGAAAATATATTGTTTCTACAAAATTAGTTTAGTAAATTGTTCTCCAATCTCCAAAGAATGTAAATGGAGCATTATTAAGCATAGTGGAAAACACAATGTTTTATGTAGATAGTGTAGAAAACATATAGCAATTGAAAACACATAATGTTTTGCCTAATGTTAAAAAACACATGGTATTGTAATGAAGCATAAGATGAGTAGAGAAGGGTTGGATATCTATGATTTCAACAAAAGCAACTTTAAGTAAATTGTTGTCCAATCTCAAAAGAATGTAAGCTATTATTTATTAAGAACAGTGGAAAACACATCATTTTATGTAGACAGTTTGGAAAGCACAAAGCAATAAAAAATAGACAATGGAAAACACATGGTTTTATGCAATTTTTGAAAACACATAAGGTGGTAATGAAGCACAAGATGAATAGATGAGGGTGAAAATCTATTATTTCAACATAGTTAGTTAACTAAACTATTATCTAGTCTCTAAAGAATGTAAACTATGCATTATTAAGCATAATGGAAAGCACATCAATTTATGTACAGAGTTTAGAAAACACAAAGTAATAAAAAACACATGGTGTTTTGTCAAATGTTCAAAAAACAAATTCACCATATATGAAATTGTACCTAAAATAAACTACATCTAGCATAGGTTGATGCAAGTTTTAGTGACCATAATGTAAAAAATGTGAAGGAACAATGTTTCTAATTATAATTTTGTGATCTGTTAAAGAGAAAGGTTGTGATATCCAGCCATTCATTTGTGATAACATCAAATGAAAAAAAGCTAAAAACACATCTTATCAACCATGATCTAAGCTTTAACATTTTAAAAAGCACAATGTAATTCAACTAGCAACTTTATATTTGTAATGTCATCCTATGACAACCCTAAAACAACATAAAATGATGAATACACTTATTTTGAGGTCCGCATACCATTCATTTGAGATAACATCAAATGGGTAAAAAAATGCATCTGACAAACCATATTCAAACTTGTCTTGTACAAGTTCAAAAACACAAGGTTGATTCCTTGTACGATATTTGTCCTTTGTATGTTATGTGTAGTACCCCTCCTTGATCAGACTCTTTTTGTATGTTTTTTATTGACTTCAGTGGAGCATTATTGTATATTGATTTAGATTTTATGCAATGTTATTTCATGCTTTATCTGGATTTGTGATGTATGCTTTTATGCAGTATCTCAGTGCTTATGTTTAATGTTATTTTATGGATCATTATCATGGACTGACACTTTTACCTTATATTGTGATGCGTTATTTATATGTTGCGTGTTTGCAAGTGTATTGGGATGTGAGGGGATGATTTTCCTTCACTCACTCCAATGAGACAGGGAACGTCACGACTCTCCTTCATCGGTGTGTGTGTCGTGTCTATATATATATATTTGTCTGTATGCATGTGTGGTTCTTTGGTGCAAGACATTGCAGGTACAAGTACCGGGTAGGTACGGGGTATCGACTCCACCTAGTTTCACAGGTTTGAGCGTGCCTTATATGTCTGATGGGAGTGGAGGAGATAGTTATTGGACCCTAACTTGACCGCAGTTACACTCGAGTTAGTGTTGCCAGTCGGTTGTCTTTCCCGTCTGGCTGGTATGCGAGTCATTTGGTTTGGTCATTTGTGAGTCGTCATTTGATCAGTCTTCGTTTTGCGTGCTTTCGTTCATCTGAATGGTTATTTAATTGAATGGATGATGCTATCTTATGCTGGCGTAATTAGTTAATTATTATGCTCTGAGATTATTGATTTAATTAAATTAATGAATTGCTAGATTAAATGGTTAAATGGCTTATTTTATTATGTATAGTTGCATTATTATATATTGTGGAAAGAAATGAATAATTGCCTAGCCATTTAAGTTTTAAATGCCTATGTTAAAAGAAAGTATTAGGAAAAATTAATAAAAAGCTTTTCTTTTTACCCTTCCATTTGACTTTTTCATTTTATTGTTGGAAAAGAATTGTTTTTGGAAAAGAGAAAATCTGATTGCTTTATATTTTTAAATAAATTAATCTGATTGGTGGAGAAAAAATTCAACCTAGAAAGTTTAGGTTGAAATTATTTTTCCATATAATTCTGGAAATTCACGGGAATGAGGAGTAGTATTTTGGAGAGAAATTTGGAAAACCATTCTGAAGGAGGAGCTGGAATTCGATTTGGTTTGCAAGGATTGGGATTCTCTATCATTTTGTTTGCTAGTTTGCTTCAAGGTTGGATAATCTCTTCTTGTTTGAAATTTGAATTTGAATTTTTCAGTTGCTTCCTGTGTGTTGAAAATATGCAAATTTCCTTGTAGATTCTTGTGAAATGATAGGAATGGAAGAAAGAATGCCTGTGGTTGTTGATTTTGTGAATCTCAAATCATATGTTTGCTTATAGGAAAGAAATGGTTCATTTCTCTATTTGTTGTAAGTTTTTGTTCTTGAATATCAACTTCTTGATTTACCTCTTCTATTTGGAATAGAATGAATTGGATTTAATTGTTGTGTGCTTCCTATTATCTTATTGCCCAAGATTTGGGGTTCTTGTGTGATTGTATTTCACCATTTACCGTATTGGTAAATATCCATTTGGAATTTGGATCTTGGCACCGTGTGTGTGTGTGTGTGCCGTGAAATGATCAGAGAATGAATTGTTTTCATGTTTTAACGATTTTGGGCATATTGATTTTAATGCTTTGGAAGGCACGTATTTTATTTTCTTATCATAGACCTTACCTTACCCCATGGCAAGCTAGGCCCACCACGCGAGTCGGTAATGTCTGCTACCCACAGGTAGTAGTACTACTGGTCCGCAGTACCGCTACCAGTTGGTAGCAGTGCTACCAGTCGATAGCGGCTGCTACCAACGGTAGTGGTACTACCAGTCGGCAGTATCTCTACCGGTTGGTAGCAGCACTACCGATCGGTAAGCCTGCTACCAACGGTAGCAACACTACTGGTCGGTAGGCCTGCTACCAACGGTAGCAACACTACCAGTCGGTAGGCCCGCTACCAACGGTAGAAAAACTACCGACAGGTAGTGTCTGCTTGCTCAGCAACAGCACTACCGTGGGTTAGCCTTGACCCCCGCTTGACCTTGTACCCTTACTGGTACAAACCGGTATGTGCTATGACTTTAATTTTTATTAAATGGAATGTTTTTAAAGTGGATTTTTATGTTAAATAAAATAGTGATTTTCAAGTGATTTTTATTATGTGTTTAATAAATTTATCTATGGAAATTAAGACATGAATTAGTGATTCAAATTGGTAAATTTGGATATTTCTGAAAATGAATTAAATGCCTGTTAGGAATTCATGTTTTATTCGATTGAATATTTAATGTGAATTTTATCCTTGATGGAATATTGATTTGGAAACTGAATAGATGTGAATGGTAAAGGAGTGTTTTATTTAATTTTAAATCAATGATGTTGCAAGTGCTTACGATGCTGATTATTCTCAAAGATTGTCTGAGTGCAGACTTAGTGAAATTAGCTTTCCTTGCAAAGAGTTATATTGTGTTATTTCTGGTCTATGGTTCAGTCGTCATGTGGTAGCGTATTTGGTACCTTTGACCAAGTGATATATGATGACTTCCTTGTCTTAACCATGTAGTGTCTTTGCCTTATGGTTAACTGAGAGTCAGTATGTCCTTGTTTTGACCACTTGTATTTGGACAGTGGCGTTATGGTTGTATGCTTTGCCATAGGGTCCTCATGGAGTGACCATGCTTATTTAGTGTCCTTTGAGAGAGTGGCTTTCGAATGGGGGCTACGCCCAAAGAGGTTGGCAATATGACCCCTTGAAAGTAAGATAATAAGTGATAATCTAATTAATTGATTAGGTGGGTAGTTCTCAAACATTAATAAAGATATCGTACCTCACGCATAGGTGAGTGCTTGTACTGGGGCTCATAATGTAGTGAGAAGGCCTGGAATGGCAAACCGACCACCTTGTCTTCACGAAAGGCTAGTAGGGTCTGTACGAGACTTAGTTGGAGCCGGAGGTTCGGGAAAGGTTACCAGGACAGTGAGCCGGGACCTATGGAGGCCAACCATGGTAACCATCGTAAGCTATGTGATGACACACTCTCTTTAGGGTCACTTGTGTTTTGTGAGGTCAAGTCACTTGTGTGTGTGATGTCGGTTCACTTGTGTTTTGTGATGTTGAGTCACCTAGATTATTGTGGAGTCATTTGGTGTTGTCATGGATTCGTATTGTTTTATCGACCATGTCATGCTTTTGCCTGCTTGAGGGTCCTCAGCTATCTCCTAGCACGGTGGGGTGATTCCATCTTGGGAATTACATGGTCGGGTGGTAGTGCCACTTCCCATTGGATGTTCTTGTTCGTACCTTCATGCAAGGATTGGCTTCGCGGGTGTTTTTTGTGGTTCGTGGCTCATGCTTATCTCATGTTTGGAGATTATTGTAATTTGGAGACCTATGTGGTCATTGTATCATGATCTTTTGTAACCTTGTTATTGGTTAAGTTGTATCTTTATATGTATATTGAGAAGCCATGTATTGGAAAGGCAATGTAATCTTAAGATTGGGATGTTATTTATCAGTTTCCTTTATGTTATGTGTACATGCTTATTGAAGAGAAATTATATTGTATCCTTTCAATCTTTCAATGGTGTAATTTGATATTGCATATGGATTCTTGTGATCATTGAGTTAATGATGGATTATTGGATTAACCTTAATTGTGGAATTTATCTTTTGGTTTTAATTCTTTGTTGGTAACCCTTAAGGAATTCTGGTGTAAGTCTTTCGCTTGTGTTATCATGCATGTTAAGTTTAATGCACTTATTATGTTTATACTTTAAAAAAACAATTGTTTCACCCTTGTTGTGGGTTTTCCTTCGGGGTTCCTGGCGGGGCATTACATTATGTCTAGGGTAAGTGCACCAAGATGGTGAACAGAAAAGTGGTCACATGCCAAAAAAAAATAAAAAATTCATAACCCGTGCGGGTTCTAAAAATTCAAAAATGTGCTAGGCTTGGAAACACCAAGCACGTAGAGAAAAACAATTTAAAAAACCAAAAGTTCCTAAAAACCCGTACGGGTTTTGAGAAACATTATTTTTGGGTTTTGGCCATTTTCAATGCCAAAACCCGTGGAACAGCAGCAAGGAAAAGCAAAAAAAACATAGAACTCGCACGGGTTTGCAACTATTTTGGATTTTCCCAACATTGAGAGCAATTTTCAACAATGGCACCCCATCAAACAGGTAAGATTTGATTGGTTTGATTAGTTTTGTTTGCATTTTAATTGAAGTGGGGTTTTTTAATTGATTTAAGTTTTGTTTTTATTAATTTGATGTCAGATTCTTCAAGCAATCCCCCAAAACGAAATAGACAACAAAGACCTCCTCCTGCACAAGCAACACAAGAAAACCCTGTAAACATTGCACAAGAGCAACAAGAAAACCCTCAAAATCCTCAAAATGCTGATCCTCAACAACCACCACCACCCTGAAACCCTCCACGTCCTCCATTAGATCATGTAGATTCCACACAAGAGGATCTCATCAATCGCCTTACACAAAATAGTGCCCAAATTTCTATATTGGTGAATAGGTTGAGGTCCTCTAGCCTTGAGCACCACTCAACCCTCACTAGAACACTAGAAATAATGGCTAATAGTGCAAATGAGGCATCTAGGGAGGTTACGAAATGGGGTTCATGGAGGGATAGATGTCGAATATTTTATGCAGATGGGTTATCATATGATCAAGTGAAGAAAAAGGGCATAGGTAAAGCTGACATATCTTCTCTTTTCATTGATCCTATTACCAGTAACAACCTAGAACTAAATACGAATCGGTTTCCTATACATTGGTGTGTTCATGCTAGGCTGGAAGAAGCTTTTTGGGATAGGTGGTATATGGTCTTTGACCAACCACCTTGTAATAATTGGGAGGTACCTCTATATTTTTTGAGAAAGTTGTATTGTGAGTTTATCCTCAGCGAGAAGCCGAATTACTTTGGCATCCGACAATTTCAAGGTAGAGGGAGAGGCTCTGTGCAAGATAGAGCTAGGGCCCATAGGGTAGTAGAGCCACAGCATAGGAGGCGTATAGCTCCTAAACCCATGGTTCATGTCACTGTCCCTATATCCTTGAAGGAGTCTATGGAATTACAGACTCTTCAGGCAGCTGCATCATTGACTGATGTCATTGTTCAACATGGCACATAGTTGGTCAGAGCAGAGGATGTACTAGCACCTGCGATACCTCCTTCATCAATAGAACCTCCTTCATTAGTGGAACCTCCTTCCTCAATGGCACCTCCTTCATCAGCAACACCTCATGCATCATTTGGCATGAACCAGCCCATTCAGCATATGTGCCCCACCTGGCAAGGTGTATGTTTTGGTGTAGACACTGACGCGGACGAGGATGGTTTGACATCTCATTCGTGTACATGTTGTGGGAGTAGATGTCATGCTTCCACTACAAAGGATGTGGCCTTCACCGATGAACTCATCAATATGTTGTACCCTCTCTATCAAACACAGGTGCGTTTGATTCTGTTTATGACATGTTATCAATTAAGTGACTAAATCTTATAAAAGGAAATGAATTTTTATTTTTCAAACAATTTAAAGTGACATATAAATAAAATGCATTGTAGGGTGCAGCAGGTGGTGGGAGTACACCACATACTTTTCAGTTGACTCGACAGTCACGAGTAGTTTCCCCACCAGAGGTAAAGATTTGTAAATTTGTTAAAAATATAATAATACATTGGTTTCAAAATATCTTTTGTTAATTATATGTATCATTACTTGGTATTTTATAGGGCTTATCAGTGGCTGAGATGTCCCAACTTGATGATATCACGCTTTCGGCCATTGACTTTGGCCAAGATAGCTATGCGATACCATTTAGATTTATATATTTTTGACTTAAGTGATATATTAAATACATGCTCTTTTCCCTTATGTTAATTTTTTTCCATTAGTTTACCCCACCTGCCTCGAGGACATCTCATGTGAGAAAGCCATCCTCTAGCACTCTAAGGCAGAAAAAGATATCCTCTCGGACACCCAAACGACAGAAGGTAATTCGGGTACAATTTAAATTCATTTGTTGAAATGTATTATGATTAAACATGTATATGTAGATATTGATAAATGCACTTAATTTATTTGTTCTATATATAGAAACATATTGGGTTTACGGAATTAATGAATGCACCTAATGTCGATGAGGTTCAGCAGAGGGAAGAGGTGATATCTTCATATTCACTTTGGATTGCATTCTTTCTTGTTTGAAATAACTAAATCCTTTTATGTCTATATCATATGTTATCATTTTTCATATAGGAAATGGTAATAGCTGCATCAGATTCAACTGGGCCTCCTAAGGCTACAAGAGAACTATACGAGGCTTTGGTGTGAATTTGCTCTACATATGTTAAAATATTTGTTTTATCTAGTTTGTCAATAACTTTGGGTTATTAACTTGTATGATTGTCTTTAACCTATTACAGGCCCCTTCCAAACTTCCTACTGTTATTCTACCATTCCATTTTAGTACAAGTTCTACACGTATATTATGGGATCCAACACGACCAAGGGAAAAGGTATGTCTGTCTTAGATCAACTCCTTTTCACTAAGTGCACAACGGAGTTGAAACCCTCTAGTTAACTCCTTTTGGATCACTTACCATGGATATAGGAAATGGTCGTAACTGATTCATCTGTGACTTTGCCTCCTACGACCACAACACATCCATCTGAGGCTTCAGGACATCCCACGGATCCTCAGCCTCACCCAATTGCAGAAGACAGAGATGAGGTAATCAACATTTCAACTTCAAACAATTTAGAGTTCAGTATTTAGTTATTTTGATGTTATATTGAGAAAATATATCTGATTTGACATTTGAATTGTCCTTGTGTAGCCACCTACAGAGCCACATACTGCTTCGAAGAGGCTCGATTTTGATGATCTACCACAGTCTTAGATACCGATAGAGACATATAGTTATAGTTGTGGTCATTGAAGGACCAATTTTTTTTATATATTAGACATTTGTATATGTATATATCGACTTTGACAGACATGGCACATGCCACATTTTTGTAACTATTATTGATTTGGCATCTATGCCATTTTTTGATATGTACACGATTATTGTTCATTTTGATATATATAAAACTTGATATTCAATCCAATTTGTTCATTGATATATATGAAACTTGACACAACTTGAAACTTAGTTATTTGCTATTGAAATATGATCAAACTTGTTCATTATGTATATGTCTTGAAATGTGATCCAATTTGTTCATTACTTGTAACTCATATGGCATATAATTTTAAACTATCTATTGCTCATATTGTGTATACCCAAGTACCGACACCAGTAATGCTGATATTGTGTATTTTGCTTGAGTGAATTTGCTTTGAGTCCTTCGTGCATGAAGAGATTGGAGTGAAGTTATTATTTCATAAACCCATGCTTATGGAGCATAGTTCATCATTTCAAGAACCAATTAAGACAAGATTTGAGCGTACAAAGCAGGTTTGAAATTTATCTAAGGATGAGTCGGATTAGGTAGGGTTTTCATTTAAGTTTTATTCCATAACAAGTCGGCCTTAGGGTAAGAGACACACCTATTCATCCAAATCGCCTATAAAAGAAGAGTTGAAGCACTTATGGATGATCTATGTTAACCTATGGGCTCATTTTGTTGCTACCTAAAAAGGCCTCTCTCAATTTCAGACAACTCGATTCCATTTTCTTGTGGTGATATTTTTTCTGTCACATAAAAAAACCATCAAAAACCGTCAGTGAGAGGTGGCAAAATAGTGCATCTTTCGTTCTACTTGTCATGGGAATGAACCGTCAGTGCGAGTGTGTCCGGGTGGCTAATTTTACGCTAGGTGTGCCCTTGTCTCTCTCCCTAAGACATTTGATCGTTCTGAGCCACCTCGTAGCAATGTTTTCCCTTGAGCGCTCAAAGTGGAAAAAATAGTCAAAATTTGACATCGCGCAACTCAGAGACCGTGGCACTTATGGATTATCTGTGTGAACCTATGGGCTCATGTTGTCATTGCCTAAAAAGACCTCTCTCAGTTTCAGGCAACTCGATTATTTTTTCTTGTGGTGATATTTTTTCTATCGCATCAAAAACCGTCAGTGAGAGGTGGCAAAAAAGTGCATCTTTCGTTCTGCTTGTCGTGGGAATGAACTGTCAGCGTGAGTGCATCCGAGTGGCCAGTTTTACCTAATGTGTTCCCTTGTCTCGCTCCCCAAGACGTCCAATCGTTCCGAGGCACCTCATAACAATGTTTTCCCTTGAGTGCTCAAAGTGGAAAAAATAGTCAAACTTTGACATCGCATAACTCGGAGACCGTAGCACTTATGGATGATCCGTGTGAACCTATGGGGTCATGTTGTCTCTGCCTAAAAAGGCCTCTCTTGGTTTTGGGAAGCTCGATTCTGTTTTCTTGTGGCGAGATTTTTTCTGTCACATCAAAAACCATCAGTGAGAGGTGGCAAAATAGTGCATCTTTCATTCTGCTTATCGTGGGAATGAATCGTTAGCGCGAGCACATCTGGGTGATCATTTTTATGCTATGTGTGCCCTTGTCTCACTCCCCAAGACATCTGATCATTCTAAGCCACCTCGTAGTGACGTTTTCCCTTAAGCGCTCAAAGTGGAAAAAATGGTCAAACTTTGACGTCACGTAACTTGGAGACCGTGGAACTTATGGACAATTCATTTGAACCTATGGGGTCATGTTGTTTCTGCCTAAAAAATCCTCTCTCGGTTTCGGGCAACTCGATTCTGTTTTCTTGTGGTGATATTTTTTATGTCGCATAAAAAAACTGTCAAAAACCGTCAGTGAGAGATGGCAAAATACTGCATCTTTCATTTTGCTTGTCATGGGAATGAACTGTCAGTGCGAGCACATCTGGGTGGTCGAGTTTACTGTAGGTGTGCCCTTGTCTCTCTCCCCAAGACGTCTGATTGTTCCAAGCCACCTCGTAGCGACGTTTTCCCTTAAGCGCTCAAAGTGGAAAAAATGGTCAAACTTTGATGTCGTGTAACTCAAAGACCATGGCACTTATGGATGATCTATTTAAACCTATAGGGTTGTGTTGTCACTGCGTAAAAAATCCTCTCTCAGTTTTGGGCAAATTGATTCCTTTTTCTTGTGGTGAGATTTGTTTTGTCGCATCAAAAACTGTCAGTGAGAGGTGGCAAAACAGTGCATCTTTCATTTTGCTCGTCGTGGGAATGAACCGTCAGCGCGAGCACATTTGGGTGGATGGGTTTATGCTAGGTGTGCCCTTGTTTCTCTCCCCGAGATGTCTAATCATTCCGAGCCACCTCGTAGCGACGTTTTCCCTTGAGCGCTCAAAGTGGAAAAAATGGTCAAACTTTGACGTCGCGTAACTCGGAGACCGTGTAACTTATGGACGATCTGTTTGAACCTATGGGGTCATGTTTTCTCTTCCTAAAAAGGCCTCTCTTGGTTTTGGACTATTCCTACTAGCCCTTCAAATCGGGTAATTCAACAATAACTCAAAACTTTCCCAAAACACTTGGAAAAAAATTTGCATATTCAGATACCCATTTGCAAGTTATTTAACATATGTCAGAATCAGACTCAGTTATTTATAATCAAATAGTACAAATTTATAATCAAATGGTACAAGTTTATTACAAATGTATTTATAATCAAATGGTACAAATTTGGGCTCTCAAAATTTGCAAATCAGCCCCATGGACACTTTCATACATAAAATTTGGCATCTAATATAAACGATCAAGCTTATTATTGTTTATATTTACAAAATTTTGCATCTAAATATGCAAATTACAACTCGTTGTTGTTTTTTAATACAAAAATTAGCATCTAGATATGCACATTACAACTCATTATTGTTTTTTAATACAAAATTTAGCATCTAGATATGCACATTACAACTCATTGATGTTTTTATGTACAAAATTTGGCATCTACATATGCACATTACAACTCATTGATGTTTTTATGTACAAAATTTGGCATCTACATATGCACATTGCGACTCATATGCATATTACAGCTCATATGCATGTAGAGCACATCCAAAAAAGCAAAGTTACAACGTTTCGCAAAAGATATACAAAATTGTCAAAATTATTCTACCATATTGTAGAATTATTCCTCTAGATGACCCAAAATCAATCAAGTGAACCTTCTGGATCATCTGTAACCCTCAGTGTCTCAAGTATTGCCTCGTGGTCTGATTCACAAACTTTCCACAAATCCTTGTTAAGAGGTCTACCACAATATTTAATCAAATGAATATTTGTTGCAACAAGAAGGTTTGAGTAATGAAGAATATGTCTATGTGTCTCAAAGTCCTCAAACAACCAGGCATTAGAATTTTTGATAGGGTACCTGCATTTTATAGAAGGATAAGTTAATGTCAAAATCAATACAATGACTTCTAAATAAATGAGTTTAAGAGGTCTCAATACAACTTGACACAACAACGGTACCTTCTAAACCATGTCCTTGTCACAACAATGGATCCTATTGGGTACTCAATACCCTCTCCATCAACCACTGTAGAAGTTAATTTCTTTTTGGCCTCAATACAATGACAAAAAAAGTAATTTGTTCCTTCTTCGTTGTTCTCATCCGCAATAACTGCATACATGACCTGCATTTAATAGAAGGATATAAGTTAATACCAAAATCAGCATAAGTTAATACTAATAAATTAAGCTTAAAATTGTAGCAAATTGCAACCCTTTACCTGGTTCAACTATGTCTGATACATGGTCAAAATCCACTGATGCTTCAATCTGGTTCATTTGCATTGCTCTAGGAAATTGATATGTATCTAGGGTTTGCAAAGGTCTACAAGACCATTGGTCAACCCACTCTTTTGATTCACATTCATCCCACACAAAATGCATACACGAAGAGCAAAAGCATGCAATCTATCTAGTATAAATAACTAGTGATGTTGCATTTGAACTTCTAAATGAATGCATGTCACTTGATTTAGTAAGTGTACAACAATCTAGATAGTTTTCAATGTTAGATTCACTTATTAACCAAAAATGTCTAGAAACCATAGACTTACCTGCATTACCTGGTGCCATCGTAGAGTTACACCATTGCACAATTGTTTTGCATCTATTAACATTGCACCACCTCCGTACTTCAATTCCTCTCTGGTAAGAGCTCTTTTAACACATGCTCTCCCACCATCATGCTCTCCGTTTCCATGCCCTGCCTCAATGAAATTCCAAAAATGTTGCACACCACTTGTCACATGCATCCTAGTCAACCAGTAGAACATCCTTGCATTCTTGAATTGTGCGATGCAATTATCCGACCATATTAAGTGTTGTTTGTATCTTATATCTCTTTCCCTTAAACTATCATAGAAGACTGTAAAGCATCCTTGCCCAAACTCTGAGGAATGAGTATGATCATCGCTAACATAGAAGTGATATTCTATTATAACCTTTCTATCCTCATCAGTGCTATCATGTGCATGCATGAATGCTATGTGTACAAAAATTGTAACTTGTGTAGAGTGGTAATACATAGATTGTACTTTATTTTGTGGCTTTAGTGTATAATTCTCAGCAAAATCAATGACAAAGACAATAGTGTCAAGGAGGAAAGTGTCCTTACACAACTTGAATTGCTTATCTAACCACCTAGCTCTATGTGTGTGACCTATGTACTCATACACTATTTTCTCTTGAAACATCTTCATAAAATCAGCTACGCATATATCCCTTTTCACTAACTCACAACTCTTTAATTCTTTTCCATCTTTAACACCATATGTGATTGACTTATATTTTCCAATAGAAACTAGTTCCTTACCAATTTCATGTGTGCTATCCAGATGTAGGCATCTATGCAACTATTTCAAACCACCACATGGAGGACAAAAACCTCTCAAACACATCATCTTATAGTAAATTCACCCGTCATCTCGTCTACATAGTACACTTGAAATAAATTCTCTTGGTGACTTAGGAAGTGCTTGTAGACCACATTCCTGCAAAACATCATTAGTGTGAAAAGTACAACAGATATAGCGATAAATATCATAATGCATGGACCCTACAACAACATGTAGTACGTGCATGATTAATCTTAACATAAAATGGTTTTGTCATCTCAAAAAATCTTTGACTAATTTTAATCTGAGGAAAACTTTAAAGAAACCTTTCATAAAATTGTGTTTGAGTGGTATCTAAATAGTGTTTTGGATGTGGCTCGCGGTTACTAATTCCAATTCGCCTTCTAACAACATCTCTTTGGTTGGGTGAAACCCTTGTGTTGTCATGCCAATATTTCTTAATTAACGTTCTTAGTGCATCAATAACAACCTTGTCCTTGCATGGGAGTCTACCCGAGAATACCTAAAGAGAATTATTGTTAGGATCCTCAATTTTCTCTCGCCTCTCTAAGGCATAGTGTAATGTGGTTCTACTTGTCCTTAATGACTTGCTTGTTTTGCTTATTAAACAAGATTTTTTCATTTCCTTTCCCATTATGGTTGACGCGAGGACACGACGAGTAACATTAGCATCTTTAGTGCATGATTTCGAACCAATGGCTTGGTATGCATCAAATATATTTCTCACAAAGGTTCTTTCACTATTATTTCGGATGTTCTTAACCCCAAAATTTTCATTGTCTCTCTAAATTTCAGATTTTTAATCATTTCAACAACCAATTGGCATCTTCCACTTTGATTTAAGTTTTCAAAATAGTTATTCCAAATTCTTCTATACGTTGTTCTACAAGTTCTTTCAGATATTTTATCATGCATTGGCTTCACAATATTTTCATCAATATCTATTAGGAACTCTGGTTTTCTACGAATTATTCTAAGAGGTGTTAAGATTGGTGCATGCTCTTCATTTTCATTAGGTGCATTATGCGCATTGACCACATCAAATTCAAATGGTATATCTTCTTCAATTTCATTAACATGTGCATTCACTTAATCATTTTCAAATGGTGTATGTTCATTGCATTCATTAGGCGCATTCATCATATGTATTTGAATTGGTGTGTGTTGATCATTTTGATTTGGTGCATTCATCATATCAATTTCAATTGTTGAATGTTCATCACTTTCATTAGGTGCATTAGATGACGTACCTTCACGTAATCTCCTCATACGCTCCCTTTGTCTTTCCTTTGCTGCCTCTCTTTGTTCATTTGTTCCTCTCTTGTTCTTTCCCATTGTCCTGCACATAACATCATGATGACAATCCACAATAAAATAGCAAAAAAACAACAAATGGTCATCATTTTGTTATAATCTAAAGTAACAATAATAAAATAACTTTAAAAAGCCAAAATACAAGACAAATCAATCATAATCAAAGCAGAAAAACAACAAATTATCATGATTTTGTTATAATCTAAAGTAACAATGATAAAATAACTTCAAAAACAATCCAATATACGAGACAAATCAATCATTCCAAAGCAAAAGTGACAAAAGAATATGAAAACCTGACTATTACTGTCCCAGAAAATCATGTGCAAAAGCAGTGGGGCCTCCAAACAACTTGCTATGCTGGTTTTTAGGCCATTGGGACTAAAATATATTAAGATGTTCCCATAACATGTATGGGTTATGGAAAACTTTTATGTCAACGTTCACAATTTCTCATAACTCGTATGAGTTATGTATAACTAGAAGTTTTGGCCTTAGTTCTACATAACCTGTATGGGTTATGTAGAACTAGGAAAAGGAGAGGGGGAGAGGGAGAGGGAGAGAGAGGGAGATTGGGGAAAGGAGAGGGGGAGAGGGAGAGAGAGGGAGCTCTGTGTGTGTGTGTGTGTGTGTGTGTGTGTGAGTGAGTGAGTGAGAGAGAGAGAGAGAGAGAGAGAGAGTAGGAGAGGGGTAGGGGGATGGATGGAGAGGGAGAGAGAGGGAGATTAGGAGAGGGGGAGGTAGAGAGGGAGGGAGAGGGAGATTGGGAAAAGGAGAGAGAGAGAGAGAGAGAGAGAGAGAGAGAGAGAGAGAGAGAGAGAGAGAGAGAGAGAGAGAGAGAGAGAGGAATAGAATAGGATAAGGAGAGGGGGATGGAGAGAGACTTAGAGACAAAGAGAGAAGGGGTTAAGGAGAAGAGGAGAGAGGAAGATTGAGAAAAGGAGAGGGCGAGAGGGAGATTGGAAAAAGGAGAGAGAGAGAGAGAGAGAGAGAGAGAGAGAGAGAGAGAGTAGGAGAGTAGGAGATAGGAAGAGGGAGATAATAGGATAAGGAGAGGGGGAGGGAGAGAGAGGGGGAGAGATAGAGGAGAAATTGGGAGAGAGGGAGAGGGAGAGGGAGGGCAGAGATGGGGAGAATAGGAGAGAGAGAGAGAGAGAGAGAGAGAGAGAGAGAGGGAGAGAGAGAGAGAGAGGGGGGGGGGAGGGGGAGAGGGAGAGGGAGGGGGAGAGAAAGAGAGAGAAGGGGGAGATGGTAAGAATAGGATAGGATAATGAGAGAGAGAGAGAGAGAGAGAGAGTAGGAGGAGGAGAGGGTGAGAGACATGAGGTAGAGAGAGAACAAGAAGGAGAAAAGGGTGAGAGAATCGAAAAAGAGAGAAGTGTGAGGGGGAGAGAGATGAGATAAAACTTAAGGAAGATAATTAGGGTTTAGAATAGACAAAGACAATGATGGGGGAAGGAAGATGAGAGAGAGAGGAAAAGAAGAGATAAATGCATGTATACAAACATATATACATATATCTATATAAATATATGTATATATAACTATAGATATGCATATATACATACATAAACACATATTATATAAGTATGTCTAAAACATGTGTAGTAAATGCTAAGTTTACAAGCATACATTATTATGTCTTCATAACCCATACGGGTTTTGTGAAAAAAAAAATGTTTTTAGTTTTACATAACCCATATGGGTTTTGTGAAAAAAAAAATGTTTTTAGTTTTACATAACCCGTACGGGTTTTGTGAAACAAAAAAAAATGTTTTTAGTTTTACATAACCCGTACGGGTTTTGTAAAACACAAAATAATGGTTTTAGTTCTACATAACCCGTACGGGTTATTTAGAACTACGAATAATAATTTTTGCTTTTCAAAACCCATGTGGGTTTTGGCTTGGTAAGAGGGTTGGAAAACGACCCTAAGGCTTGCAAGCCCATTTTCCCCCCTTTTTTGTCCCTTTACACATTTTTTCATCCTCCAACATGATTTCTCGACTTCATCGTCATCAGGTTTACAAATGATTAATTGGGTATCTCTAAAATTACCACCATAATCTCACACATCTTATTTTTCTGACCATATATTTTTTTCTATTTTTGGACAACATTAGCATAGTAAACTTTAATTTTATTTATCAGTGCCTTGACAATCCTCACAGACATATGTCTACCATTTTTTTAATAACTTTTGATATACTTGACCAAATTCAAATTAAATTATGTATTATTGTTCTACACTATATTCTATACACTTTTTTAAAAAAAGTTTGCATTTTTTATTATTTTGATGCAAGTTATGCCCAACGCACGAACAGGTACCAAATTTTCAGGATGCGGTCACTTAAAAAAATTATTAAAAAAAAATACTCAACGGAAAATTACAAAAAAATACACAACTTCTAGATCTCACTCTTACCTATCATCCTACCAAAGGGTTTTGCAAAATACTAAATGTTATATTTTTCTGAAAAAATCATGAATAGTTTTTTGTGCGTGAAAGGTTTGACCCTCTTAATCTTATCCAATTTTTTAAAAAATTAGTAGTTTAGAAACTAGATTCAGAGTGATATAATTCTTATTCTTTTCTCAACTCCTAGTTTTGAGTGCATGACCTTCAAATATCTCTTTGAAGTTCAGGTTTACATG
The DNA here is from genome assembly GCF_030272615.1 of Cryptomeria japonica. NCBI lineage: Eukaryota > Viridiplantae > Streptophyta > Pinopsida > Cupressales > Cupressaceae > Cryptomeria > Cryptomeria japonica. The sequence continues at coordinate 574,195,984 of NC_081411.1, read as the reverse complement.
TTTTCAGAAAAGAAAAGAAAAAAAAAAAGTGGCCACTTATACCCCACTTTTTGTTCACCATCTTGGTGCACTTACCCTCTAGCTTTAGTGCCTTTTGGATTGCATCCTCAAGTGATGTAGGATTGAGGGTGCTTACTAAGCCATAAGAGTCCTTTAATATTTTGACAAATAGGTAAGCTTGTCTATTTTAAGATACTTATGGCACAATAACGAAAAGTTTTTGGAATTTAGTGACATACTCCTCAACGGTTTCTTGTTGCCTTAGTTGTGTAAGTTCCCTAAGGTACCATTTGTGATGTTTCTGGTGAAACCTTTGGATGAGCTATTGGGTGAACTTGTCATAGGTTGTCATGTGTTGGTGGCCCTAGGTCATAAGGCCATGATGCCACCAATCATGGGTTGTTCCTTCCAAGTGGAGTATAAAAAATTTAATGGCATTTTCTTTTGTCATGGGGTTAAGTGTGAGGTAGGTTTCCAACTTTTGGACCCATAAACGTGTTGTAGACTTCTCGAATCCATTAAATCTAGAGAGGGTCATTTTACTAACTCTATCTTTTAATTCTTTATCAATTTTCCCTCTTCTCTTATTTGGGTCAATCCATGTTTTAACATCACAATAATCCCAAAAGGAGACTTCCTTCTTTATTTCAGGATCCAATCTTGAGTATGCTTTCGCAAATTCTTCCACACTATCCATGGGTGAATTGTTTACTTCTTCATCCATCATGTCTTCTTCCTGGGGCAAGAAAGGGGGTCATACCCATGTTGGGTTGTTATTTTTAGAATTGTTGGAGTGGGTATCCCTTCCATTGTTTTAGTTGGATCTAGAATTAGTGTTATTCATATTTTGGATCGCTTGGAGGAGAAGTTAGGTTGTTCTTTTGTTTCGCTCCATGAGAGTTTGAGTGAGGGTCCTCAATTCATTGCCCATTTGTTCACTCATGGTATTGTTGGGTGTAAGATTATTGATAGATGCAAGTTTACTTCTTTCTCTTTCTAAAGCCCTTTGAGCTCTTTAGCTAGGTTGCATTATCTACCTTTTACAGGATGGCAGAAAGGATTGCTCTAATACCAATTGTAATGTTCCCTTTTGAAATCCTTCCATTTTGTACCCTAGAATCACAAATTCAGTGGATAAGGAAAGAATGATATTTATGAGTGCACAATTGCCACTTTGAACCTTGCTTTAAACCTTGCTTTAGATCCTGACTACTCTTGATATTTCTGCAATTAGATCTATCTTCTATATTTGATTGTCTGACCATTTTTTCTTAACGAATATTTGACAAGAACTTCTAGTACCTTGTCATCTCTTAGCATCACTTGAATTTAATTAAGCATTATTTTCTTGACTATTATATGTTGCCATTCTCGTTAAATCTAAGATTTTATTGCATAAAATTGGAAGATGGTTGTTGGCTGGAACCGAGGAAGAACAACTTGCACAGCTTCGGAGACAAGTGGATGAAAGGGCAGAATGCTCCATTCGCAAATAAGCCTCTCACATTATCACGATTCAGAATGCAGCCAACCACCGGTTCCATTCCATGATCCTGAAGGTAAATTATCACCAATTATTTAGTTATCAATAAGCCTTTGTTCATAGCAAACTTGTGATTTATATATTTTTTTTAAAAACTGCTATACTGTTTTTATCTGTAGTTGTGGGCATAGATCAGAAGATTACTGAAGTGATCAAACTCATTGAGTGGGATAATGACAAGTCAGCTGCTGTGGCCGTGATTGTACACGGCATTGGTGGAGCCGGAAAAACCACTTTGGCAAATGAAGTGTTTGCATCTTTAAATTTGCAGGGCTGGAAATATTCTAAAGTCACTCTCGTCAAAAATTTAGAATCAAATCCTAACATAGAAGAAATACAGATTCAGATTTTAAGCGACTTGACTGGTAGAAAACATGAAAAGGTAAGAGATTTTCAGGATGGACAACAAAAGCTGAAATCGATTATGGAGAAAAAAGTTTTCATATATATCGACAACATCTTAAAGAGAGAACATCTGGAACGTCTTATACCCAAGCTGATCGACAGTCCAAAACTAGTGAGGATTCTTGCAACAGCAAGAAAAACAAATGTCTCTGTAGTGTTTGAAAGCTGCAGATTTGAACCCTGTAAATTATACGCCACTGAATCCCTGTCTGTGGAGGCTTCCCTTCAAGTGTTGTGTAGGAAAATTGACACTAAAAGAGACATTGATTCCATGGTGAAAGAAAAGCTTCAAGCTAGGGAGATTGCAAAAAAATGCAGTTGCTGTCCTCTGTTTTTAGAAGCGGTGGGAGCGTATCTCCATAAAAGAAGTAACAAAGTTAAAGCTTATGAAAAAGTTCTTGGCTGGCTAAATAATGAAAACGATTTCAGTTGTGACAAGGAAGACGTTTTTGAGGAGTCTCGAATTCTGTTTGCCTACCATGAACTTACACCTAGTGCTCAGGAGGCGTTCCTCGATATCTGCTCTTTCTTCTATAACTGGAAGTGGAATGAAGTTGCTTGGATTGTGGGAGAGGAAGCCATGGATTGTCTACTAGAGGGTGCTCTGGTCAAAAGAATAAAGGCCGAATCTCACTATGATGAATCTTATCTGAGCATTCACGACCTCATTTTGAGATCTGGTCGCAAAAAAATCAAAAGGCAATCGATACACAAGTGAAGATGATATTTCTATGGCAATGGATAGTGAAGAGGTATGAAAACTTTTTAAAGTATTAAATAATTAAAGATTTAAAGTTTCTAAATTTTGTAATGTTTTTTTTGGTTTGAATGTATCCAGGATCTTGCCCGAACAAAAGGAGTTTGGCAAAAATACAACATAAACCCGTTCAATGTGTCTGCAGAAGTATTAGACACTATGAGTAGGTCTCTCCGAGTATTTGCTATGGGAAACAACACAATTGTGAGCGGGCAATGCAGTAAGCGATTTGATGAGCTGAGGTTTCTACAAGCGGGCAAAGTGCCCAATTTGGCTATTGACATGTTGAAGCTTAAAAACTTGCGCTTCATGGAGAACAAAATTTGGAGTCTGCCCAAGGTAAGTTGATGTCAGTACTAAGTTTTAGTTTTTGTTTTTGTTTTTTCAAATATGACCAAATCTGTTTTGTACCCTTCACCCCCTCCACCCTACCCATTATGACGTCCTATTTTTTTGGAATGTTGTTAATAAGTCTCTTTTGGATGCAGCATTTTTCTTGATTGCAAGTACTCAAACTTTCGAAGAATGGAACTGATATACATCCAGGGATAGAGTTTGGGCATCTTATTCAACTAAAACATTTGGAGCTGACAGGATTTCATATTGCAGAAGTCTCAAGTTTTGTGAAGTTTTACTGTCTGCAGAAGTTAATACTGTCCGGCATTAAAGGTCTGAAGGAGCTACCGGGGTCAATTGGGAAGCTCCGATCACTACGAGAGTTACATTTACGCCAGTGTAATGACCTAATCCGGTTACAAGAAGGATTTGGAGAACTTAACTCCCTTACTGTGCTTGAGTTCGCAAATTCCAAAAGTTTGCAAGAGCTCCCATGTGACTTCAAAAAGCTGTTGTCATTACAGTCACTCATACTATATGCGTGCTGTAATCTTCTTTGGCTACCGGAAGGGATTGAAAACCTACCATCCTTAAAATTTTAAGGGCTGTAGTATGCTGAGTAGTCTCCCACACAAGATTTGCGACTTGTCTCTCCAGAAGAGTACAAGTTCATTGACTGGCTTGAAGAACTTAAAGGTGCTTCCCAACGGCTTCGGTCAATTAAGTTGGCTGCAAAGTTTATACTTAGATTATTGTGAATGTTTGCAAGAATTGTGCGATGACTTTCATCGCTTGGCAGGGTTGAAGACATTAAGCATGTCTGGATGCAAGAGCTTGTTAAGGCTACCTGAAGATTTTGGGAAACTTAGCTGTTTGCAAACATTAAGATTATCAGAGTGTGATAAGATGCATGAATTGGGCAGCTACTTTGGATGTCTCGGAGCTCTAAAACATTTGTATCTGTCCAAACTTCCTGATGGTTTTGGGAAACTTGGGTGTTTGGAAAGGTTAGACTTATCAGGGTGTGATAAGATACAGGAACTGTGCAGCGACTTTGGGTGTCTCGGAGCTCTAAAACATTTGTATCTGTCCAAATGCAAAAGCATGTCCAAACTTCCTGATGGTTTTGGGAAACTTGGCTGTTTGAAAAGCTTAGATTTATCAGTGTGATAAGATGCATGAATTGAGCAGCGACTTTGGATGTCTCGGAGCTCTAAAACATTTGTATCTGTCCAAATGCAAAAGTCTGTCCAAACTTCCTGATGGTTTTGGGAAACTTGGCTGTTTGGAAAGGTTAGACTTATCAGGGTGTGATAAGATAGAGGAACTGTGCAGCGACTTTGGGTGTCTCGGAGCTCTAAAACATTTGTATCTGTCCAAATGCAAAAGCATGTCCAAACTTCCTGATGGTTCTGGGAAACTTGGCTGTTTGAAAAGCTTAGATTTATCAGTGTGATAAGATGCATGAATTGGGCAGCGACTTTGGATGTCTCGGAGCTCTAAAACATTTGTATCTGTCCAAATGCAAAAGCCTGTCCAAACTTCCTGATGGTTTTGGGAAACTTGGCTGTTTGAAAAGCTTAGAATTATCAGAGTGTGATAAGATGCATGAATTGGGCAGCGACTTTGGATGTCTCGGAGCTCTAAATCATTTGGATCTGTCCAAATGCAAAAGCCTGTCCAAACTTCCTGATGGTTTTGGGAAACTTGGTTGTTTGGAAAGGTTAGAATTATCAGAGTGTGATAAGATGCATGAATTGGGCAGCGACTTTGGATATCTCGGAGCTCTAAATCATTTGGATCTGTCCAAATGCAAAAGCCTGTCCAAACTTTCCGATGGTTTTGGCAAACTTGTCTGTTTGGAAAGGTTAGTATTATCAGGGTGTGATAAGATACAGGAACTGTGCAGCGACTTTGGATGCCTTAGAGCTCTAAAATATTTGGATTTGTCCAAATGCATAAGCCTGTCCAAACTTCCTGATGGTTTTGGGAAACATGGCTGTTTGAAAAGCTTAGAATTATCAGAGTGTGATAAGATGCATGAATTGGGCAGCGACTTTGGATGTCTCGGAGCTCTAGAACATTTGTATCTGTCCAAATGCAAAAGCCTATCCAAACTTCCTGATGGTTTTGGGAAACTTGGCTGTTTGAAAAGCTTAGAATTATCAGAGTGTGATAAGATGCATGAATTGGGCAGCGACTTTGGATGTCTCGGAGCTCTAAATCATTTGGATCTGTCCAAATGCAAAAGCCTGTCCAAACTTCCCGATGGTTTTGGCAAACTTGTCTGTTTGGAAAGGTTAGTATTATCAGGGTGTGATAAGATACAGGAACTGTGCAGTGACTTTGGATGCCTTAGAACTCTAAAATATTTGGATCTGTCCAAATGCATAAGCATGTCCAAACTTCCTGATGGTTTTGGGAAACTTGGCCGCTTGGAAACGCTGGATTTATCAATGTGCTATAAACTGGAGGAGCTCTCAAGCGATTTTCACTGCCTGGCATCCCTAATAAAATTAGATCTGTCATATTGTGAAAGCCTAGGTGAAAAATGGATGGAGAATGTGGGGTCTTTTCAGAGCTTGTGGCGGCTAAATATTTCACGGAGTGAAAAGATGATCAGGCGGTGGATAGAAATGTACAGGGGAAAAGAAGATTGGAATTTCGTGGTGATAACAGACGACTCCTGGCAGGTAGGAGTGGTGATTTATATCCGATTGATAATTATATCTTATATTTGAATGTATTTCTTTTGCAGAGAATGAAAGCTTTGTATTATTCAATAACTTGTCTTAATTTGCAGGAAACAGAGGAGGGACGTAGTGCTTTATTGTTGAAGGTAATGATATCAAAGATATTTGACGAAGGTCTACTGATCGACATCCATAGATGCCCCTTCTATCCATCCTCCCTTCCACCGGCCTCCCGTCTCATCTTCATTATTGAAGGTCGTTGGTATAGTTCCTTGCAAACAGAGGGTAACTTAATTGAAAAAGGTAAAAAACAACTAGAATCGTACTCAAGAGAGTGGCCAATCATATATGCCGGCAGATATTTCAGTGCATTACCATCTGAGGTGAGAGATAGAATTATGGCTTATTCACCTTCCTTATTCCTTGATGAGGTGTCTGCTACTTTCCCCAAAATCTATGGAACATACCCCTCTGTTTTCAGAAGCAGAGTTAATTTAGAAGTAAAAGGTATAAAATGTCCGTCCGTATGGGAAGATATCTCGTATATATTAAATGAAGCAGCTTTTTTATTGAGAGCTCCGAGTGTAAGCAACGTAGAAATCCTGAGAGCAATGCTGCAAACAGATTTTCTCCTCAAGAAAAATCGGCAGGTATTTTTTTATTATTTGGTTTCTTAGTTTTGAACTTTTTCTATTAATCAAAAGACTCATGCAAATCGATAAATTGACATTGCTTCCCTATTCAAGCTTATGCAAGTTGGTAAAATTTAAAAAATTGTAGGTGAAACTCATGGATTTACAAGGAAAAGTGACATTGCTTTTCTTTTCAAACTGCGACATGACTAAGTGGCACTATTCAGCGTTCAATGATTTATATATGAAGATACAAGGCAGATATCACAATCTCGTAGAAGTGGTTTGGGTTGCATATTGTGAGGAGGATTTGTTCAAGAGAGTTGCTGCAGATGCTCCATGCCCAATGCTCCATAATTTGATTCTATCGTCACTAGAGCATTTCTTTTCTTTAATAGAATTCCCACTCAATTTAACTCCATGCCCGGTGCTGGTGTTGGATGGCAAAGGAAGAATCTCCAACAAGAATGCATTTGAGATAATAGAAAGGTGGGGAGTGGAAGCATTTCCATTTTCGCAGGGTCGGGAAGAAGAGCTCAGAAATTCAGAATGGGAGATGATGTGCAACTGCAGCCAATTTCTTTTTCAAAATCTGCCCTCCGGTCAATCAGAGGTGAAGTTGAAGTACTTATTTTATTCTAAGCCCTTTTTTCTAAGCAGTTTGAAAATTAGTTAAAATCATTCCTAATGGAATTTGATGGTCTAAACGTTCGTTTTCTCTATTTTAGATAGTATATTACAGACTTGAAATTTACTAGATTGACATGTTATATTTTATTTTTATAGCACTGTGTATATGACATTTTAAATTACTAATAGAACGCAAAATTTATTATAAGTGACGGGTAGGGGTGACAATCAAAGGTGTTGAGAAACATGTGTCTCAACCTTGCAGTCTTTTTCTGGAAAATTCCAGAATTTGTTTGAGGTAGTTTTCCACATGTTTATGCATTGGAAAATGGTTAGTGAGTTGTTAAAAATGAGTCTTGTCCATAGTAGAATATAGGTGGGCCATTTTTAGAGCCTTAATGACTCATTTTGTGACTTTTAAGAGGGTCTAAGCTAGGGGACAAAATTATGGACGGGATTACTATTTTAACCTGGTTGTTTTTCCATTTTGGAAATGTAAATGTCAAAAATGGGCACCATGTGGCATGGTGGTTAAGCCCATGGTTTTGTAAAACCACAAATGGTTTCCAGGTTGTAAAATCACTATAAAAGGAGGGCTTGGGGAGGAGTTTGATAATTGAGTTTTTTGCAAGACTGGATGCTAGAAGGAGTCTCTCTGAGTTCGAGTTGTGGTGATGCGCTCCTGTAAGAACTTGCATTGCAAGTGTATTGTAATCAGCTTGATTTGATAATACATTGTGCGAGTTTTGGAGGGTGGGGTTTTTCTCCCAGAAGGGTTTCCCCACGGTAATCACTGTGTTATGTGTTCATTGCTATTTTGTTTATGCTTTATTGTGCATTTCTTGATATCTTAGTAATATTTAAGTTGAAAGTTGCATAACCGTCCTCTCAAGATTAGCGTAGGAAGCGTTTCCGCACACCTTTGCTTCCTTACAAGTGGTATCAGAGCCTGGCCAGTTTTGGTTCTATTTGTTGGGTACAGGGTTTTTTGAGCTAATCAAAGTTTGAGTGGGAGCTTGTGCAGAGTATTTCATTTCTATGTTGCAGGATTGAAAAGATGGCAAGTATATCAGGGAGGATTGATGTAGAGAAGTTTTCTGGCACAAACTTTGAGATGTGGAAGCTGAAGATGGAAGATCTGTTGATTGATCGAGATCTATGGGATGCGATTGATGAGAATAAGCATAGGCCCGCAGATCCAACTTTAGCTGCACAATATGATGTGACTGATAGAAAAGCTAAAGGTCTCATCAGATTGTGTCTTGCAGACTCTATTCTGATAAATGTCCATGAAGAATCTACTGCAAAGAAGCTTTGGAAGAAGCTAAGTGAGATCTACCAAGCAAAATCACTTGTGAACAAGATCTTCTTAAGGAAGAAATTGTATTCTTTGAGAATGGAAGAAGGTGGACGAATTTATGAGCATCTGGAAAGCTTTAATATGTTGGTAACTCAGTTGACCTCTGTTGGGGTGCCAATGGATGAAGAAGAAAGATGTCAAATCTTGCTATGTTCGTTGCCAGACTCATGGGACAGCCTTGTGATGGCCATAGGGAGCACTGCAGTCGTCTTGAAGGTGGAGGATGTTGTTGGTTCTCTACTTTCTGAGGAGATAAGATGGAGGTTTCTCTTAATGCCAAAGAGGCTCTGAGTGTTCGAGGAAGACCAAAAGAAAGAGGCAAGAATGAAAAGTAGCATGGTCGTTCTAAGTCCAAGAATAAGGGGAGATCAAAATCTCCTGGTAAGTCCAAGGTAATTTGCTGGAATTGTGGAAAGCCCAGACATTTCCGAAAGGACTGTAAAGAAGAAAAAGAAGAAGAAGCAAGATTCTGATTCTGAGTCCGAGAAGGAAGATAGAGATGCTTTCATTGCGGCCTTGGCCACTCGTGCAGGTGACAATGCATGGTTAATAGACTCAGGTGCATCTCTCCACATGACTCCTAATAGAAACTAGTTTAGTAAGTATGAAAATTTTGATGGTGGTAAGGTGTATTTGGGTGATAACTCAATACTTGATATTGTTGGTTGTGGAAGTATTCGTGTGAAATTTTATGATGGTAGAATTAGAAAATTTGATGGTGTCTTGCATATCCCAGGACTAGCAAGGAATTTGTTATCTGTTAGCAAGCTAATAGATGCGGGTATGCATGTACAGTTTTCTGAAGCAGGTGTGAAAATGGTAAGAGGTGCTATGGTGATAGCAAGAGGAAGCAGATTGGGTACACTGTACCAGCTTGATGCATGCACAGTTGAGTGCAATAGTACTTCTGATAAGATTGTGAAAAAGACTACTCACTTGGAAAAGGAGAGAGTTTCTCTTTCAACAGATGGTCGTGGTTTTTGGGCACCCAAGGGTGCTCTGTCTATCGAATCAAAGTTGCCTGCAGAGAAGACCATGTTATGGCACCAGAGACTTGGCCACATAGGTGAGAAGGGTCTGCGAACCTTGAAAAATAAGAACCTTGTTGATGGGTTGAATGATTGCAATCTTGAATTTGATTTTTGTGAGCATTGTATCTATGGTAAACAAAACCGCATTCAGTTTTACTCGAGTTCTCATAAGTCTTCATGTATTTTGGATCTAATCCATTCGAATGTATTTGGTCCAGTTGATGTTCCTTCTATTGGTAGATCAGTTTATTATGTTTCTTTCATTGATGATTTCAATAGAAGAACACGGGTTTATTTTCTTAGGAGTAAAACTGAAGTTTTCAGTCGTTTCAAAGAATTTAAAGCAATGGTTGAGTTGCAGACTGGAAATAAAATAAAATGTTTGAGAACTGATAATGGTGGTGAATTTTGCTCCAATGATTTTGACACATTTTGTAAAGATTGTGGTATTAAAAGAGAGAAGACAACTCCGTATTCTCCACAACAGAATGGAGTTGCAGAAAGAATGAACAGGACCTTGATGGAGAAAGCTAGGAGTATGCTGAGTGGAGCTGGACTAGAACAAAAGTTCTGGGCTGAAGCTGTAACCACTGCCTGCTACCTGATAAACAGGTCTCCTACATCAGCTCTTGTTGATAAGACGCCAATGGAAGCGTGGTCAGGCCACAAGCCTTCACTTAGACATCTGAGAGTGTTCGGTTGCGAAGCATATGCTCATGTGCCAAAGGAGAAGCGGACAAAATTGGACAACAACGCTGTTAAATGTATTTTCATCGGATACAGTTATGGTGTAAAAGGATACAAGCTTTGGAATCCTGTTGAACAAATTGTATTTTATTCAAGAAGTGTTATTTTTAGAGAAACTAAGCCTTCTTCTGTTACAGTGCAGCCAAAACAAACAGAACAAAAGAAAGATGTGATTCAACTACCTGCTACACCGGAGAAAGTTGAATCGAGGCCCTTAGAAAGACAAGAAGTCGAGGAGAGCTCTATGAGTTCTGAATCATCAGAGGAAGAAGAGGTACCTGAAGCTGAACCTGAACCAGATCTTGCTCGAAGGTCTACTAGACAAAGGAAACCACCTGAAAGGTATGGGTATTCTCCTGATGATTGGAGATGCATATTTGCATTGAATGCTAACATTGATGAACTGAGATCTGTAGAAGAGGCTCTTGGTATGAATGATTCAAAGTCCTGGAAAATAGCCATGGATGAAGAAATGGCAGCTCTTAAGAGGAATGAAACATGGGACCTTGTACCATTGCATGAAGGACGAAAGCTTGTTGGTTGTAAATGGGTGTTCAAGAAGAAGATGGGTTCAGATGGAAGCATTGAGAAGTATAAAGCACGTTTGGTTGCAAAAGGTTACTCTCAAGTTGAGGGAGTAGATTATGGTGAGATTTTTTCTCCAGTAGCCAAAATGACATCCATTAGATTTTTACTTTCTATTGTAGCAGCCTGTGATCTAGAGATCGAGCAAATGGATGTGAAAACAGCTTTCCTTCATGGAGATTTGGAGGAAGAAATTTACATGACACAGCCAAAGCACTATGTGATGAAAGGTAAAAGTCATTTGGTCTGTAAGTTGAAGAAATCCTTGTATGGTTTAAAACAGAGTCCTAGGATGTGGTACCAGAAGTTTGATGCATATGTGTTGAGTTTGAGATTTGTGCGATCTAAATTTGATCACTGTATATATTTTAAATCTGATGGTGATCGTTTCTTGGTTATTGCCCTGTATGTCGATGACATGTTTATTGGCAAAGGAAAAGGTTTGATTGCAGAGTTAAAATCTCAGCTCTTGATAAAGTTTGAAATGAAAGATCTTGGTGCAGCTAGGCACATTCTGGGAATGGAGATTGTAAGAGATAGACAAAACAGAAAGCTTTGGCTAGGCCAAAGCAAGTATGTTGGTACTATTTTGAAAAGATTCAATATGCAGGATTCAAGACCATTGAGTGTTCCTATTACAATGGGAACAAAGCTTTCTAGTTCACAGTGTCCTACATCCCCATTGGAGATGGAAGAGATGAGTCGAGTACCATATCAGAGTGTTGTTGGAAGTTTGATGTATACTATGGTTTGTACAAGACCAGACATTGCCCAAGCAGTGGGAGTTCTTTCTCGTTATATGTCTAATCCAGGAAGAGCACATTGGGATGCAGTAAAAAGAGTTTTCAGATACTTGAGGGGTACTTCAGAGTACTTGATATGTTTTCATGGAACAGGAAATGAGCATTCCTTAGATATTCGAGGCTATGTGGATTCAGACTGGGCCGGTGATGTTGATAGAAGAAGATCCACCAGTGCATATGTGTTTACATTATTCGGTGGTGCAATCAGTTGGATGAGCAAGCGACAAGCTGTGGTCACTTTGTCCACTACTGAGGCAGAATATATGGCAGCTACTCATGCATGTAAGGAAGCCATCTGGCTAAAGAGATTGTGTTCAGATATAGAGTTCAAACAGGGTGCAGTGACAATTTACAGTGACAGTCAGAGTGCAATCTGCCTAGCGAAGAACCCTACTTTTCATGCCAGGACCAAGCACATTGATGTACAATATCATTTTGTGAGAGATATGATTGAGGATGGCAAGGTGAAGCTAGAAAAGGTAGAAACTTTGGTGAATGTTGCTGATGCATTAACTAAGCCCGTGAGCACAGAGAAATTCAGATGGTGTTCAGAGTCTATGGGCCTCTCGGCCCCTAGCAATTAAGTCCATGATATTTTGGATCCCCTGACTCTTGCAAGGTGTTCGACAAGTGGGAGAATGTTGAGAAACATGTGTCTCAACCTTGCAGTCTTTTTCTAGAAAATTCCAGAATTTGTTTGAGGTAGTTTTCCACATGTTTATGCATTGGAAAATGGTTAGTGAGTTGTTAAAAATGAGTCTTGTCCATAGTAGAATATAGGTGGGCCTTTTTTAGAGCCTTAATGACTCATTTTGTGACTTTTAAGAGGGTCTAAGCTAGGGGACAAAATTATGGACGGGATTACTATTTTAACCTGGTTGTTTTTCCATTTTGGAAATGTAAATGTCAAAAATGGGCACCATGTGGCATGGTGGTTAAGCCCATGGTTTTGTAAAACCACAAGTGGTTTCCAGGTTGTAAAATCACTATAAAAGGAGGGCTTGGGGAGGAGTTTGATAATTGAGTTTTTTGCAAGACTAGATGCTAGAAGGAGTCTCTCTGAGTTCGATTTGTGGTGATGCGCTCCTGTAAGAACTTGCATTGCACTGTGTTATGTGTTCATTGCTATTTTGTTTATGCTTTATTGTGCATTTCTTGATATCTTAGTAATATTTAAGTTGAAAGTTGCATAACCGTCCTCTCAAGATTAGCGTAGGAAGCGTTTCCGCACACCTTTGCTTCCTTACAAAAGGCCTGATTTTATTTAACACGCATATATGATATGATATGTATGTATGTGGGAGAATTATCTTATTTTTGTTTTTTCTGGTTGTCCCGATAACAGGTGAAAGATGGGTCGCCAAGTGGAGAAATGAAGATGTTATTCGTGGGTAGAGTAAATGACATGTTGCAGTTGTGTGCTGAGGTGGAGTACGCTCTCACCAAGTTGAAAGGCCATTTTCAACTCTACTATATTTGGAGTACAGATGATAAGTCCAGTACAGACGGTACGTGCCTATGGTATACGGATGAAAATTGCATTACAGATGATAACACGAAGCTCTTAGGGGAGATGAGCCCCATTCCCAGCATCTCACTATTTGAAGCAGACAGATTTTGGCGGCACATGAAGTATTTGTACAACGATTTAACAAGAATGGGAAGTGACGAAAAAATAGTAGAACTGAGAAATATGGTACGTGGTATTATTAGTGCAGAAGTTGTGAGTGTGAAAGAGGAGGAGAGACGAGTAATGGTGGTGGATGAGAAGGGGGAGATGGTGAGCGGAAGAGGAAGGAGGTGGTAGAGGCACTATTTCAGTGGGTTCAACTCCATATTGTCTCGAAGCTGGCCACTGAAGTTAATATGAGAGGTATTAGAGCAGTTTTGGAGGAGCAAAGGAAAGACGGGATAATCCATTCTAAACATCATCCCCAACATCTTATGCTTCAAATATCTGGACATTATGCAAATCCGCGGTGCACTCTATGCTCCAAAAAGGGTACTTGTAATTATTATCGGTGCAATGTTTGTGAAAATCATGTAGTGTGTAATGAATGTATCCGAGTAGCGTGAGTCCTTTAGAGGAAAGTCAAAAGTTTAGGAGTTATAAGTAGCTACGGTATTTTAGGAAGGTCGCTGGGGATGCCCCTCTTTCTATTCATCATAAAGCTGAGTTCTTATGTTATTAGTTTCTGTAAGATTGTGTTTTTAGCTATTTAACTAGCAATCTTATTTTGGTGTGCAATGGGTACATCGAAGAGTTGTGGAAGTTCAATGAAGATTTTTTTTTTTTAAATACATTTGTGTAGTACATGAGACAATTGAGAGGTCATTGCAACAAACGTTTCAATGAAGAGTTGATATATTCAAATCAACTATGCATCCAATAGACTCAAATTACCAATAGACATGTCTTATGTTTGCAATTTGGAGAGAGAGAGAGAGACAGAGAGGGGCAAATAGGTATAGATATAGATATCTAGGAAGAGGGTGAGGGAGGGATGTATGTAGATTTCTCCTTCCCTTTACTATACCAAAATCTAAATATGTTATTTTTTGGTTGCTCCTTCAATTCTCTAGAATAAGAGAAGACTTGTAAATTACTAATGATTCAAAATGAATGCTAATGGTTGCCTTTAAATACTAGCACATAAACCAAATTTTATATAACTTGTACTTAGTTGACTAAAGACATGAAAATAAAGGGACCCATTTAGTCAATTGTTGAATTTAAATTCTAGAAAGGACATAATTAACTTTGTGATTATATAGTTAATCATACAGCCGTATAAACAACATTAGGTGACTAAGTGATTAGATGTATGTGGCTAACAACATTATCAAGGTAGGTGTATTAGCAAGTGTGATAAATATAAGAATAAAATTATCATATATATGTATGTATGTATAAAGTTTTCAAACCTACTTTTACATGCAATTACACTATACATGTATATGTAGTCACTTTGTTTGTTTAGAAAGTTCATGCAATTATTTTATATAATATTGACTAGTTCAAAGGCAAATGATCTTACTTTTTATAATAGATTGTTGTTTCTTATCATTATGACTAGTGGAGTATTCATAGACCATATGGGTGAGAACACGAGAAATAACAAGGCAAATGTTCAATATATTAATTTGATGGTGTGTAGTACCCCTCCTCGATCAACCTCTTTTTGTATATTTTGATTTACTTCAGTGACTGTTCAGTGGAACATTATTGTATATTGATTCAGATTATATGCGATGTTATTTCATGTTTTTTTATGGATGTATGGTGTATGCTTTTATGCAGTATCTCAGTGCTTATGTTTAATGTTATTTTATGGATCATTATCATAGACTAACACTTTTACCTTATATTGCGATACGTTATTTATATGTTGTGTGTTTGCAAGTGTATTGGGATGCGAGGGGATGATTTTCCTTCACTCACTCTGGTGAAACAGGGAACGTCACGATTCTCCTTCATCGGTGTGTGTGTCGTGTCTGTATATATAAATATTTGTCTATATGCACGTATGAATTCTTTTGGTGCATGACATTGCAGGTACTAGTACCGGGTAGGTACGGGGTATCGAATCCACCTAGTTTCATAGGTCTGAGCATACCTTATATGTCTGATGGGAGTGGAGGAGATAGTTGTTGTACCCTAACTTGATCTGCAGTTACACTCGTGTGAGTATTGTCAATTGGTTGTCTTTTCTCGTCTAGCTGCTATGCGAGTCATAGTGCTTTGGTTTGGTTATTTGTGAGTCATCATTTGATCCTCCTTTGTTTTGTGTGCTTCCGTTCATTTAAATGATTATTTAATTAAATGGATGATGCTATCTTATGTTGGCGTAATTAGTTAATTATTATGCTCTGTGATTATTGATTTAATTAATTAATGAGTTGCTAGATTAAATGGTTAAATGACTTACTTCATTGTGTAAAGTGCATTAATATATTTTGTGGAAGGAAATAAATAATTGCCTAGCCATTTAAATGATATATGCTTATGTTGAAAGAAAGTATTTTGGAAAAATAGAAAATAAAATAAAAAAGCTTTTCTTTTTACCTTTCCATTTAACTTTTTCATTTTAATTGTTGGAAAAGAATTGTTTTTGGAAAAAGAGAAATCTGATTGTTTTTACTTTTTAAATATTTAAATATGATTGGATGGAAAACTTTAAACCTAGAAGTTTAGGTTAAAAAGATATTTTTCCATCTATTCTAGGGATTCACGGGAAGAAAAAAGAAGGGAATTTTTGGAGAGAAATTCTGGAAAACTTCCTGGAGGAACTGGAAATTCGACCTGGTTTGCAAGACTGGAAATTCTTCATCTCTTTTCTTTCTATTGCTTAAAGGTTGGAGGTTCTCTTCTTGTTTTTAATTTAAATTTGGAATTTTCAATTTGTTTCCTGTGTGTTGAAATTATGCAAATCTTCCTATAGATTCTTGTGGAATGATTGGAATGGATGAAAGAATGCCTGATATTGTTGATTTTGTGAAGCTCTTATCATATGGTTGCATTTAAGAAAGAAATGGTTCATTTCTCTATTTGTTGTATGTTGTGTTCTTGAAAATCAATTTCTTGTTTTATCTCTTCTTTTGGGAAAAGAATGAATTAGATTCAGTTTGTTGTGTGCTTCCTAGTATCTAATTGCCCAAGATTTGGGGTTTGTGTGGGAAAAGATCAATTTTGCCCCTTGAGTTTATGCAATAAATTCTTCCTGTGTATGGAAGTGTGGAAATTTGGTCTTTATCCTTCTCTTTTTTGTTTTAATCTTCTATTGTTGTCTAACCGATATGTATTGGGATAATTGTGTGATTTCATATCACCATTTACCTTCCTGGAAACCATCTCTGGTGTTTTGGATTTTGGCACTATGTGTTTGTGCCATGAAATGATCTGGGAGTGTATCGGTTTACTTTGTAGTCATATCGTTTTGCATCTTATTGTTTTTATTATGCTTTGCAAGTATGTTTTTTACCCTCTGCGTGGACTTTACCTTACCCCGTGGCAGGCTAGTCCCACCACGCGGGTCAGTAGTGTCTGCTGCCCGCAGGTAGCAGTACTATCGGTCAGTAGTACTGCTATCGGTCAGTAGGACTGTTATCAGTCGGTAGTGGCTGCTACCAGCAGTAGCAGCACTACTAGTCAGTAGGATTGCTACCGGACGGTAGCGGTACTACCGGTAGGTAGTGTCTGTTGCCTCGGCAGCAGCACTACTGCGGGTTGGTCTTGGCCACTGCTTGATCCTTGTGCCCTTACCAGTACAAACCGATTTATGCTATGAAGTTAAATTTTATTAAATGAAATAAGTTGAAGGGGTTTTTATGTTATGTATAAGGATTTTCTTGTGATTTTATTATGTGGTTAATAAAGTTATCAATGGGAATCAAGGCAAAATTTAGTGATTTAAATTGGTTAATTTGGATATATTCTGGAAATGAATTAAAATGCCTGTTGAGGATTCATGTTGAATTATTTAATGAGAATTTTATCCTTGATGGAATATTGATTTGGAAATTGAATGCGATGTGAATGTCATGAATAATTGTTTGTTTAATTTTCAATCAATGAATTTGCAAGTGCTTATGATGCTAATTTTCTCAAAGATTGTCTGAGTGCAGACTTAGTGAAATTAGCTTTCCTTTGCAAAGAGTTGTATTGTGTTATTTCTGGTCTGTGGTTCAGTCGTCCTGTGGTGGCGTATTTGGTACCTTGACCAAAGTGATATATGTTGACTTCATTGTCGTAACCATGTAGTGTCTTTTCCTTATGGTTAGCCAAGAGTCAGTATGTCCTTGTTTGACCACTTGTTTCTGAAATTGGTGTAATGGTTGTCTACTTCGCCATAGGGTCCTCGGGGAGTGACCTTGTATGTTTAGTGTCCTTTGAGAGAGTGGCTTTCGAGCAGGTTGCCCCTGCGAAAGTCAGATAATAAGTGATAATCTAATTAATTGATTAGGTGGGTAGTTCATAACATTAATAAGATAAGTTACCTCGTGTATGGTTGAGTGCTTGTACTGAGGCTCATCATGTAGTGAGAAGGCCTGGAACGGTATACCGACCACCTTGTCTTCACGAAAGGCTGGAAGGGTCTGCATGAGACTTAGTTGGAGCTGGAGGTTCGGGAGAGGTTACCAAGACAGAGAGTCGAGACCTATGAGGGCCTACCAAGGTAACTATCAAGCTATGCGATGACACTCTCTCTTTAGGTTCACTTGTGTGTGTGATGATGGTTCACTTGTGTTTTGTGATATCGAGTCATTTGTGTATTTGTGATGTTGAGTCACCTAGATTATTGTGGAGTCTCTTGTGATGTCATGGAGTCGCGTTGTTTTATCGACCATGTCATGCTTTTGCATGCTTGAGGGTCCTCAACTATCTCCTAGCACGATGGGGGTGATTCCATTTTGGGAATTACATGGTCGGGTGGTAGTGCCACTTCACATCGAATGTTCTTGTTTGTACCTTCATGCGAGGATTGGCTTCGCAGGTGTTTTCTGTGGATCGTGGCTCATTCTGCATCTCATGTTGAAGATTATTGTTATTTGGAGACCCTTGTGGTCATTGTATCATTGATCTTTTGCAACCTTGTATTTGGTTAAGTTGTATCCTTATATGTATATTGAGAAGCTATGTATTGGAAGAGCAATGTAATCCTATGTTTGGGATGTTTTTATCAGTTCCTTTATGATATGTGTAAATGCTTAATGAAGTGGAATTATATCATATCCTTTCAATCTTTCAATGGTGTATCCATTATTGCTTATGGCTTCTTGTGATCATTGAGTTAATGATGAATTATGTGGATTAGTGGTAATTGTGGAATCTATCTTATGAAGTTAATTCTTTGTTGGTAACCCTTAAGGAATTCTGGTGTAAGTCTTACACTTGTGTTATCGTGCATATTGTGTAAATGCACTTATTATATTTATACTTTAAAAAAAAATGTTTCACCCTTTTTGTGGATTTTTGCTTCGGGGTTCCTGGCGAGGCATTACATGGTGTGCATAATTTCAAATTAAAAAGCATAACAAACATATTCATATTAATGTCAACGTTATAATTAAAAAACTTATTGTTATTATGATGTTTAGAGCCAATAACCATGATAATGGAATGATGTGATATAATTATCACTTGAATGCCTCAAAGAGGCATTATATGTGTTAATTTTTCTTTCATAGCTGTAATTTTAATCAGAACAAAAAGAGAATGAATATTAATATTTTGTGTGATTAAATATTACATGATTAAAGGCTAGTTCATATGTTCAATATGGCATCTACTTGAGAGAAAGAAGATGTTCCCAAAATTAAGTGAACTAAACACATCATTTAATACAATGAAGGCAAATGAAAAACTTGAATATATTAAATTATATAATATAAAATAGTAAATATAATTATTTTTATATAAATAAATATATCAATAATAAAAA
Source organism: Cryptomeria japonica (assembly GCF_030272615.1). Classification (NCBI taxonomy): domain Eukaryota; kingdom Viridiplantae; phylum Streptophyta; class Pinopsida; order Cupressales; family Cupressaceae; genus Cryptomeria; species Cryptomeria japonica. The sequence continues at coordinate 574,177,020 of NC_081411.1, read as the reverse complement.
TATAAAAAAAATTAATTTTTAAAATATACCTAATAATAAATATTATATAAAATATAATAAAAAATAATTCTAATATATATAATTTAGATTATAATTTTTTTTATTTTATAACTTCAAGTTATAATATTCACTAACAATTCGTTTAAAAACCTTATAACAACCATACTTATTTTAACATGTTGGACAAAACAGGCTATATGTGGAATCAGATGAAGAAAATAGTTGCAGAGGGAGTTTTTTTGTGTGTGCTATTATTTAGCTAAATATAATAAATCTTCCTCGAAACAAGGAGGCCTAAATAATATTTTTTGAAATGTCTGATATTATAGTTATTATGTATACGAAACCGGTGCGTTTGCATTTATGCAAAGCATTTATAGAGTTTACTCACAACCATGATATTACGAGAAGAAAAATCAGAGTTGGTATGAACGATTGAGATCTGTGCAATTGTCTTGCACAATTTTTAGTTCCTGCCCACTGCAGGAAGGATACTAACGCATCCAATGAATGCATTTTATTAGTTCCTGCTGATCAATCACAATTAAATATTTTTTCATCCTCTTATATTTTCCAATGTTTAGTTATTTCAATAGAATTAATAACTAAAATAAAATAAAAATTCTATTATCATTGGTTGTTGCCATTAATTTAATTTTATTTTATTTTAAAAAATGAATAACTTCACAATACCTGTCAACGGATTAATTAATAATTAATAATAAATTAATCAATTCCAGAAATATAGTGGCCATGTTTCTGTTTTATTCGAGAATGTTCGGCGTTGTGTGTAATTAGCTCCAGATCGTTCTGTTGCTCCATCTCTGCACTCTACTGGGGCTTTTTCTTTTTTCATGAATAATTTTGTCATTTTCTTAACCTAATAAACTCTGGTAACATATTTATGGGATACCATAGCACTAAAAATTTTGAGCTAAATTTTTTTAGCATTACATGCTCCTATAAAATCTAGGGATACCAGCACACTAAAAATTATGAGCTGAAGGTAATTGTATTTATTGGTTTTTATGAAGACAACTTGTATATCATTCAATGCATTATTAATGGATTTGCGTGCAAATTTTAAGTACTATGTGCGGGCTTTGTTTGTGCATTATTGGTTGTAAAAATTGCTCGTAGTAATATGAGAAAATGCCAAGGAACTGTAACTGTTAGTATGAATTTTGAGACTCTAGGTTTCAATATTAATTTTTTTTAGCTAACAATAGATGTAACTTTGCATTTCTATGACTTTTGTAGGTTGTAAAGGATTTGGCTACTCACTGTTTTTGAGGGTTTGTGGTCTTCTGCAAAGATTTGGTTGTTCACTATTTTTGAGGGTTTGTGGTCTTCTGCAAAGATTTGGTTGTTCATTGCTTTTGAGGGTTTGTGGTCTTCTGCAAAGATTTGGTTGTTCACTGTTTTTGAGGGTTTGTGGTCTTCTACAAAGATACAACAAGAGTACCAGAGAGGTATGTTTACAAAACCCTAATTTATAGTTGTATACACATCAAATTGGCTATGAGCGATTAAATAAATATTATATATATTTATTTAATAATTATTCTTCTATCAAATAGTTAATTTGAAAAGATTAATTTATTTAATTCATTTCATGTCTTTCTATTAATTAATTTAATTAAAATATTTTATTAATTAATTCATCTATCATATTCCTCTAATTAATTAAATATCTAATATTTAATTATCCTTCTAATTAAGTTAATTAAATATTTAATATTTAGTTATCTCCTTCAATCATTTGAATATCTAATATCTAATGGTTATTCTTCTATCCTATAGTCTAAAATATTAAATGATTTTTTAAATTATTTAATCCCTCTGTCCAACTCACCCACCATCTCCACTTCATCTTCTCTTTGCCAACTAATTCATCATTTGGCTAAAGAAATTAATAATAATTTCATCATTTATCTCCAACCTCCAAACTTAATGAAATATTGTGTACGTACACATATTTCGTAACCTCCTTCTATATTTTCTCCAACCATCCCTAGATTCCCTCAGTCAGCAACCCAGTCAAGGTGAGAAGAGTGACACTTGTCTTATCCTTCCCCCTTTCTCTCAACCTTCACCTTTGCTCACAGCCATCCAAATCTGTAGATCTGATCATGACCGTTGATCTGAGCCACATCATTTCATCCTCTCAAGGTCTATAAAATCAAGAGCTTCAGTTGAGAGAGAGTTAGATTTCAAGTGAATTTTCAACCTAAATCATTTGTAAAACTTATGCATCCGTGAGTTTTAATCTTGAAGCAAAATAGCAATTAGCATTTTAGCATAATCATGTAGTATTGCATATCATAGCATTTGTGAACTATCAGTTATCAGTCCATTCTTCATATGCCATCTTGGAAGCTATCAGTGCTTGTCTGAGAGCACACCATCTACAACCAGGAATAGTGGAGTTAGGTCACAATGAGACATAAATCATGAAGGTAATAATAGTATTTTTATTTTATATGTATTTCATGTAGTTTCGTTGGTTGAATTTAGATTTCCTGTGTATTTTGTGAAACTAACTTGTTGTAGGTAGCATTCTGAGGATGAAATTCAAGTCGACACATTTTGGCGCCCACCGTGGGGCTCATGGACCTCGCATGTACCTTTAAAAATCTTGCAAAAGTAAAATTAACGCATTTGTAATGCAGATTCACACATGTGTGAATTCTAACAATGTTTTTGTTCAATAGGTTAGCGCATTTGCATCTCAGGTTAACGCATTTGCATTGCAGGTTAATGCATATGTCATGTAGGTTAGCGCTTTTGTCTGAAAATCTACGCATTTGCATTACAGGTTAAAACTTTTGTCCTCTAAGTTAGCGCACTTATTAAAGAAGTCATGCTTTTGAGTCCACAGAGCAGCGCTTTTGTAGTGCAGGTTAGCGCTTTTGCTCTACAGATTAGCACTTTTAAGGTGAAAGATAGCGCATGTGTTAGAATAGCACTTTTGTTTGCAACTGACATAATTTTCTTGCAGGTCCGAGTGTCCCAAAACTAAAATTTTTCAAACTACTGACATGCATGTGCACAATTGTGTTTAAGGAAATTTTTATGCATTTCCTCACCTAGTTAATTAAAAGCTCTATTTTGGGAAGTATTATATCATGTCTTGCTCATTTAGTCTAACTAAGGGGATAAATTGACAGCATGCAACTTGCATTTTGAGTAGCTTCTCTAAAATAGTTGCACGTAGACTTTTAAAAAGGCTAAAATAAACACCATGCTTGTTGGAGCAACATCTCCAAAGAGAGGATAGATCACATTGCTATGGAAAGTTAAAAAGAACACTTATATTTTGTGTCTCGAAAGTGGTAGGTATATGCTCTCCCCTTAATTGGGTGATCAAAAAGCCAAACCCACTCTTTTATGCTTTCTTTGCTTTCAAGCAATTAAATCCTTTAGAGGGCCTACCTTCTCGAGCTACCTTGAGGGGGCCAGTGAGAGGGGAATGACCTAAAGTGGAAATAGGCTAATACCGAGTCCTTCCAATCCACTCTAAATAAATCGTGTTTGTGACTAAAGTCCCAAACAACATGTGCTGATAAGTTCATACCGACACTATGTTTCCCCATAAACCTTATGGAGCGTAACCTCTATAGGCTGGGAACCTTTTGTATTTACAGAGCTGAAAGTGTCGCATGTATGGCCACATGACTGGAAGCCTTTACTAAAAACCACTTGTACTAGTTGTCAAAATCCTTCTAGTTGTTGGCGCAGGAGGTCAGACCTCTGAAGCGGCTCACACGCATACGGTTCTTAGTAGAGATAAAGTTTTCCATGGGGAGTTTTCATGGAAACTGGTGCTTGGATGCCCCGGAGAAGTGAGTGTCGAGGGTGGAACCAATGGGGTCAAGCATCTAAATATCCACTTTGAATAGCGTAGCCTCGGGGGAAACCCCATGTGAGATTCAACAACTATTGTCTTAGCCTGTCATAAGATTTGTACTTTCTTGTGCATTTTGTTTATTAAACATTGTGTCTTCTATGTCTGTAACATGTTCCAAATGGTCAAAAATTGAAGAAAATTATCATCTATGAGTGAGCAAAAATCCAACAAATTGCTGAAAAAATTGATCAAAAGGGTAATACAAAGGCTTTCCAACATTTGAAACACCAGATCAAACTAAAGTGTCAAACATCAATATCGAAATACTTCTTGAGTAGATTTGTCTCTAAACCATCACGTATTTTCAAACTAGCTCAACAACTGGGTCACTAATCCAATAGGCTAAATTACCAAAAGGTTTCTATAAGCATAAAGATTCAACAAGCTATTGATTCAAACATCTTAAGTGCAAAAAAATCAACATCATTGTCAAGTCTCTCATCAGGATAATCAAATCCTCTATCATGAAGCTTGATCAATTTATCCTATGTTCATAATCCTGGATATATCTTTCCTATTTTGAACCTAGGTTATATCAAAATCGGAATAAATCGGAATTACACCAACTTTGGAATCAAACAAACTTGTAAATTATCAGATGCTTATATGACTTTTAAGTATCACCTTAAGAAAAGAAAATCCAGTTATAAAGCTACTCAGAAAAGTAAGATTCTTGTATATCGATTGCAAGATCTTATTAAAACATAAGACATTCCTACACTATTTTCGTCACTAATTGTGTGGTTGCAGTACAGAGTTTGATGGAGAAATTTTGCAAGGACATGCTTTTCAGCAAAGAGATGCTTTATCACAATGAACAAACAATAGCGGTAAAATCAACAAAGCATATCTCCCTAAGCCAATAATCACCTATTGACTTTGTCCTTTGGAAATTTCAAAAAAATTGAAATAATCACATGTCAATTTGGACTAGATCTCAATACAAACAACTAAGAAAACAACAAATGGAGGAAGAAGATAATCCTACATGCCAAAATTTTGGGTATACCGTTGTTGATGAAGAAGCAGTCAATAGCACCATTAGAGACCTTGAGCAAGATTTCAAATTTGATAGGCTAATGGAAAAATTGTTAGCAAAACAAAAAGAGAAATATCTCTTGATGTTGGCAAAATCTAGAGCTAAACTACCACAAAACTTTAACATAGAAATATTGAAACAAGATGCGGAGGCAAGTAACACCCAAAACACAGATGATCCAAATAACGAAGATGTGAACAAAGAAACTCATGAAGAGACAAGAAAAGAAAGGGATGACACAAGAAAAGAGCGTAGTGATAAAAGAACTTACGAAGAAACAAGGAGAAACTATGTAAATAATCTGTTGTTAAATCTTACTCAACAAATGCAAACTCTACAACAATAGATACAAGATATGCAAAGTGGAACAAGCTCCAAGAAGTATTCATTGGAAGATATATGCCCATATCCTTTCGATAAAAATTTGAATATGGTACCATTTCCGCAACATTACGAGATTCCTAAATATGACAAATATGATGGAAAATCCGATCCTCAGGATCACATTAGGGAGTTTTGTACTATGAGCATAGAATTTGCCCACGATGAAACTTATCTTATGCATCTTTTTCCTAGGAGTTTAAATGGACAATCAATGGAGTGATTTTCAAGATTACCATCCGGAATCAAATCTTTTGAAGAACTTGTGAATAGATTTATTTCACAATACTCCTACAATATGAGGAATGAGATAACAATGTTGGATCTATGCAATGTTAAACAAAAGAATGGTGAATCTTTTATGATCTTCTTACAATGATGGAAACGCATATTTAATAGGTATCCCAGAGATGTACTTGATCAAGAAAAAATGGACATATTCATTGATAATCTTATCAGTGAAATGAGTTATCGACTAAGAATGCAATGTCCTCCCTCCTTTGCCAAGATGATCGAGAATGGTCTAAAAATAGAGAATGTGATGGTAAAGAAAGGAGATCTAAAACTTTACAATAATTCCTACAACAACAACAACAACAATGACAAACCCAAGTTCTGGTCAAAGAATAGGAATGCCAGCAATGGAGTAAATGGTGATAATAGTGCTACAAAACAACAACAACCAATTTTTAATCTATCAAGTCAAATGCCAAGCAATAACAATCCAAAAAACAATAAAATCAAGTCCTCCAATCAAGCTAAATTGGTGGAATGACAATCATTTTTGCAATTACCATCGAGATAAAGGACACCAAACAAATGATTGTCAAAGATTGAAACACCTTATCCAAGATCTAATCGATAATGGAACTATCACAGTGGATAGCCACAAGACAAATGAATCACACCTGGCTTTCAAAACTCCACTTCTGAATTATGACAAAGGTGAACCATCCCAATTAAAAGATGACAAAGGAAAAGCCAAAGTGAATTACACTTATACATATGATGATGTGGTAAATGTTATCTGTAGTCACATAAATCTGTCCAATTTAATTAAATGAATATTCCCTATTTATTTGATTAAAAATCCACTAAGCCATCAGTTAATTAAATTAATATTTAATTAATTCATCTTCAAAACATTCTCCTATTAATCAAATAAATTATTCAATTTATTTTAATTAATTCATTAAACCAAATTCACAATCAATTAAATGAATAAATCATATTTATTTCATTTAATCCCCTATTTCCTCTTTTAAATAAATTAAATAAAACATTTATTTAAATCTTTTATCCCCCCACTTACATTTTCCTACAAATGCAACTTGCACACATTTATTGAAATAAATTAATTTATTTTAATAAAAATCCTATTTTCCCTCACCCACCAAATCCACTTGCATTCCTAAACCCCCTTCTAGATTCTTCTAACCCCTTCCTGATTAGCCTAATCCATCCCCTAATTATTGTCACATTCCTAAGCAACTTGGAGTCACTTCTCAAAGACCTCAAAGTCTTTAAAAAGCATTTATTGCTTTGTGTGTTCAACAATTTAACCTTCAAAGTCTTCCAAACCACTAATGGCTCTTACATGACCATTAATGGCTCTTACATAACCATTTATGGTTATTTCAACTTGCACTCATGGGTCTCCTCAAGCATTTATTGCTTTGACCATGGTTATCCCTTTTGCCTTTGCACAAGAATTTATCCATTCAACTAACTTTGACCTTAACTCTCAAGGTCATGTCAATCATTTAATGCTTATTCCCTCTCCTCTCAACCTATCTCACATTGACACTTGTCATCCTGGGATTGGGTTGAAAACCCTCACATGGATTGAATTTCATTCAATCCTGACCCTTGTTGAGATTACTCAATCGCAACCATCCATTGCTCCATTTTTCCTATAAATAGAGCCCATTTCTTCATAATCCAGATCCTGAAAACTTGTATGCATTTAAGCTATAGGCATTTTAAGAGAGCATTTTAGCATAATCAACTCATATATTGTCATTTTGTTAAAATAAATCATTTTAGCATCAATAGCATATTATTAGCTTTTTATTCACACTTAGAGCAAATACTTCAATCTCAAACCTCCATAAGCATCCATAGTGCAAAAAGTTGTTGAGAGCTACACTAGTTTCGAACTTGGAGAGGAAAGGAACAAAGGAGATGGAGCCAAGAGTATGGTAGAAGGCATTTGGAGATGTCTTCTTGCATTTACATTCGTAGTTAAATGTTTTACTTTGTTCTTGGTGACTCTTTTGATATGCCTGCTTAGGTTGATCTTTGGTTGAATAACACTAACCTTAATACTTGTTTCTTGTTGTTTGTGTGTTATACTACCACAGGTTTTTGATCTAACACTTGCCCTTTTTTGCAGAGCATCATTTGGTGAACCCGACGTGAATCTAAACACCTAAAAAACACTTCCTTTTTTTGACAACATGTTTGAATGTTGAATTTGACACACAAGTTGTGCTTTAGCGCTTTTGATCACGTTGTAGAGCTATTGCAACTTGTTGTTCTAGCACTATTGTTCTTACAATAGCACTATTGTACCAATTTTAGCGCTATTGACCTTGTTTCAGCGCGTTTGAAATTGTTTTGGCGCTTTTGATATTGTTTTAGCGCTATTGCTTTTGCTGTCAAAGTTTTACTTTTAGCGTTGTTGTGTCTATATTAGCGTGTTTGTGTTAAATAGTGCTTCTGTTTAAACACAGAGTAGCGCTATTGTAATGGAACGTTGTAAAAAAGACCCTGTAACCGAAAAAGTGAAAATTCTTAGGCTTGTAGAAGCCCACCATAGGTTCGGTTTTTACTAACTATTTGTTTCTTGTGCAGGTCTAAAACCAACTTCCTTAAAAAATCAAAAATTATTTTTGGTGTTTTAAAATTGAACAAAACAAAATTTGCTTTCTTGCAAGCTTAGGATCAAATTTTGTATTTGGTGCTCTAAAATTGAACAAAACAACTTTGTTTATTGCAAGTTTAGGCTTAATTTTTCATTTGGTGCTTAAAATCAACAAGACAAACTTATTTTCTAGCATCAAACTTAAGCAAAAATTTACAATCCACACTTCAATTTTTGGTGCAAATAAAACTCACAATCAACTTGTTTCAGTTTTTTTTTGCAAAACAATTTTCCTTCATGCATACGTGCTTCAAATTAAGTTGACTAGGATTTTCAAAGTTCTAGTTTACTCAACACTTTGCATTTGAAGTTAAAAAGAACACCATGATTGTTGGAGCAACATCTCCAAATAGTTAAAACACATTGCGATGGCAAGTTAAAAAGAACAAGTGCATTTCGTGTTTGGCACGCTTGTGCAAAAAGTTGGTCGAGTGGTCCTACTTCTAACACACACTATCCTCTCCCTTGGCTTTCATGGTCCTAGGTGCAAGAGAAAAGTGTTAGTAATACTCAAAATTTTATCTTTTTAAAAGAGGCCTGCCAAGAGACACATCACTCTTGGGAATGACCTCGCGCGGTAAATCCTTCGAGCCACTATAGAAATCAAGTGAGAGCGAAAGTTGTAGCCTTGGGTATAGTTGTTCCTATAGTGTAACTTGTCGAAAGGACAAATGGGGCCCACCACAAGTTACAAGGCTCTTAAGTGAGTCACTGCAGAATGAACTTATGTCCAAAGACATCGAAAATGACTAAACACCTTTAAGTAGTAGCCTACCCATTCTATTGATTGAGAATATTTGAGATACAATCCAGTGCAAGAGCATAGATGGTTTTGCTCCCAAGATACTCACCATACATATTTCCTTGAGTAGAAACATAGCTTTTTGAAAAGTCACTTGTGGCTTGATAAAAGTGGTGACTCCCCCATCATAGGGATCATCTATTTGTTATGCTCGCACAAGACTTAGTATATCACATCCTTACCTACCACGACAGGATTCATAAGGTATGTAGTACCAAAGTCGAAGAAATATCAAGATGTGGGCTGAATTTATCACAACTAGCCAATTGACCTTAGGGATACAAAGTGTTTGAAGTGTTTTCATTTTAGTCAAGACCAAATACAAATTGAGCCGACTTCAGGCTTTGGAAAGAAAAGCACCCAAAATACACTTAAAGGAAAGGGTCATAAAAAGTCCAAGGATTGGGTTGATCTAGACCCATACTCATTTGTGCCTTTAAAGGCAACATTCTTGTGTTTGTGTGCTTGCTTTGTTTTCTTGTCAAAGAAGAATCGAAAATTAGTTCTAAAACAAGTATTCATCCAACCAAACATCTTTCAAAAACAACCAAAAAGATCAAAAACAAAGAAAAGTATCAAACTTTATGACCATTCTTCACATCTTACAAAAGAAGAATCTTCATCAAAACATCAACTTGAAAAGAAGACCATTGAGCTTAAAGGCTTTGATCAAAAGGAGGATATTCTTCTATCTAAATAGACAAATCTTTGTCTCTCATAGAGTTTTTTTACGTCACATGCGTCTCTACCTTCAAGGCAAAACAAACGAATTTGATTCAGAATCATTGAACCACAGAGCTTTTATGCAATATAGAGCTTTGAGCTATCACAAAAACCAAGGAGGCAAGATTAATCCCAACTTCTTCCCAAACGTTTGTATCACATACAACATAGCTTGAGAAATGCCACCAACACCCGAAAGGGAAGAGGTAGAATTTGTTCCATTTGTGACACAAAGCTTTTATTGAAGTTAAAACATTTCATCCGTTATCTCATTCATACATCATCACTTCATCATCAATCCATTCCAACTCTCAAAACATTAAGAGGTTCTTGTCCTAAGTTCTCTTTTGGATATTGCTTAAATCAAACACATCCCATCACTATTTAGATTGTTTATACATCTAGGATAAGCTCATCCTAAGAGACACATCTACGTAGGTTAAAACTAGTGTATGAGTGAATCCTCTCATTACTAGGTAGTTAAGTCTGTAACACATCTCAGATTTCTCTACACCTTATCACATCAAACCTTATCAAACAAACAAGCAATTCAAAGAAGGAATTTTGGTTACATCTACCTTTAAAAGTGCTAGAAATCCACATGCAACACAATTAACCAACCATCAATCTCTCATTTCATCAACAACTCATCATCATTTTCACCCAACTTCAACAAAAACTTGTGAACAAAATGGCTCATACTAGATTAAGAACTAGACAAATGGAGATTGAGGAAGAAGAGGAGGAGAACATCAATGAATTCCAAGAAGCCCTTGGAGGAAATGCGAATGACGAAAACCCAAGTACTCCTACTCCTGCAACAATAGAAAGGGCCCAGCATAACCCTCTCTTTAACAGACTTTTTGTCGAAATACTCAGGAGCAATGCGGATGCTCACTTTTTAAAGCTTGCTCAAGAAGGAGCCAAGCTCCCCTCTGACTTTGATCTTGCCCAATTAAGACAAGCATCAGAATGAAAAAGTCACCATGAAGAAGAAAGAGGTAGAGATCCTATCAGATATAACATTCTTCGAGGTAACCCACCACCTCCTCCTCCAAACAAAATAGAGATGTTGGGGCAACAAGTTGAAAATCTCGCCCAACAACTTCATAGTGGTATGAAAAGTAATCAATTCTCACTCAATGACATCTGTCCCTATCCCTTTGATAGGAATCTTTATATGCCACCTTTTCCACAAGGATTCGAAACACCCAAATTCAAAAAATATAGAGGAAAGGGAGATCCTCGTGATCATGTCAGAGAATTTCATTCAGCTTGCCTCGAAGTGGCATATGAGGACACATACCTAATGCAACTTTTTCCCCAAAGCTTGGGAGGAACAACCACATCATGGTTTTCCCGACTACCAGGTGGCATTAGGACCTTTGAAGAGCTAGTTCAGAAGTTCTTGGCACATTACTCTCATAACATTGAACATGATATCACCATGGCTGATCTATGTAACACTAAACAAAAACCAGGTGAACTATTCTCAGTATTCCTGCAACAATGGCATCAAATGTCTAGCAGACGTTCTCTTCAATTACCTGAACAAGAACTAGTGGAAATATTTATTTCCAACTTAAACGAAGAAATGGAGTTTCACCTGGATGTCAAAGACACAGACTCTTTTAATGACATGATCACCAAGGGCTTAAAATGTGAGCGAGCTCTCATTAAAAAAGGACTTATCAAAATCTATAATGAACCAAAGGATGGTCCTTGCCCACACTTCAATAGTGACAAACCAAGTTTTTGGAACAAAAACAAAAATATCGTTAACGATGGGGTTGTGGATGCCAGAACTATCAAAAGTGCACAACCTGTGGTTTGATTTGTAGGACAGAATCCCCCACCTCAGACTAACACAGTTGTTCCTTCAAATCAAGGTCGCATCACATCTCACGATGAACCCAGACCTCGTCAACAAAAACAAAAACAAACATACACTCCCTTAGGGGAACCCATCGAAACAGTGTTGTGACAACTGGTTTCTCAAAATTTGGTAACTCTACCTAAAACATCAAACTATGAACCTCAAGTCAAACCTGCATGGTGGAGGGATACTAAACATTGTGATTTCCATCAAGGGAGAGGACACAAGACAAGTAATTGTCACAGATTGAAAGATCTTATTCATGATCTTATTGACCGAGGTGAAATTGAAATCGAAGAGCATGACCCAAAAACAACAAACAATGATCATCTGATGTTCAAAAATCCACTTCCATCACAAGATCAAAGGGGTCCTTCCACTTCCAGGAGAGGCATTGATACCACTGATTATACGCAGGGTGCGTATAATTATACTATAAATCACCTGTATGATGCCAGTAAACAAATTGCAACTATAACCATCAAAAATCCCAGCTCCAATTACAATGTTGTTACACGACGTGGCAAGGTTACCATAAAGGCAGCTCCACAAGGCACCACATCCATACCAAAGTAGTACAATCTTGTGGAACAATTAGACAAAACGCCTGCGCTTATATCCATTTTAGAGCTATTGCGCCTATCTCCATCTCATAAGACAATCTTGGATCAAGCTCTCCAAGAGGCGTCAGTCCCTACAAACCTGAATACAAACCAATTTCAAGCAATGGTTGGAAGTCTAAAGTCATCACCTTGTCTCACTTTTTTCGAAAGTGACAACTCTTCCTTCCAGCAACCTCATAACGCTTCACTACACATTGAAGGCTTTATCAACCAACATAGGATCAAGCGAGTCTTGATCGACAATGGAGCAGGCTTAAATATTTGTACACTGCAGTTGGTCACCGCTTTGGGATATGCAATAGAATTAGTGGATCCTCGCAAGAAGATCACAATCAAAGCCTATGACGATGCAGAGCATTCATCCAAAGGAGTTGTGGTACTACCAATCCGAGTGGAACCTGTGGTGAAGCATATCATCTGTCAGGTTCTGGACCTTCCTCTACCATATAATCTATTGTTAGGAAGACCTTGGATACATGCCATGCAAGTCGTTCCATCTACCTACCATCAATGTATCAAGTTCCCACATAACGGTGTAGAGATCACAATCCTGGGTGATGCAAATCCCTTTGCATATTGTCATAATATCAGTCATCAACCAGAGATTACCATTCCTAACAGTAGAGAAGCCATTTCCTCCACATCATCTATAAGTCCAGCCTCTCTTACCAGTTCAAACACCCCTATACCCAAGCAAGAAAAGCTTAAAATGAAAATAGCGGAGGAAGGTCCTGGGGAATACAACTTAAGTCAACTCTTTTGTGTAGGACAAATGCCCACTTCTCCTAAAACACATGGCAAACCGCAGCAGTTACTTCAGCAACCATTGATCACGCCAACATGTGCTTTGACTCCTTTCATCCTTGGGAAGAGTCAAGAAGAAGAAACCAAAGATGAGGACTTAGCGGAATGGATCTATAAAGATCCCATCACCACTGGCATACCGCAAGCTACACTTCCCACGGATCAGTATAGCAAAGGCCTCCTCATTATGCAAAGAATAGGTTATGATGGTCAGAGTGCTTTGGGACCTTGCAAACAAGGAAGACATGAACCACTGCTGCCAAAATTAAAGCCCAAAGATAATATAGGCCTAGGCTTTGAATAGGAGATCTTTCCTAAACTCAAATTCAAAGGAAAACCCAGCAAACCGCTATATCAGCCTATTGCAAAGAGGACACCTTTTATTATCAAAGCAGCATCAAACACCATCGCAACTGCCCCACCAAGGCTCAAAATCCCAACACAACCTTCTATAACGCCAATCATCCCACCAATCAAACCAATGATCCCATCAGCAGAAGCAATAACATCAATAGCACCATTAGCAGCAGCAACTGTATCAGAACCCATAGTAGTATCTACGACACCGGCGGTTCCAGCAAAAGTAGCAAAGTCAACACTACCGATACTCCCCATATCGGATTATTGGATCCCCATCATCCTTCCTACAACACTGATCATTTCATCTACAAAGGTACATCAACCGATCACACCTACAGTATTTAACACAAAGGACATCCCAGTATGGTATAGTAATTGGATGTTGGAAAGTTATTCAGAGACCGACTCACATGACTGGGAATTTGATTCCATTCAGCTTAATACATCAGATGAGGAAGATACATCAATACCTCCACCTCGCAAAGACATCCCTATTTACGGAGAAGCACAGATAACGATCTCTTGGGTTCCTGAGCTGGAAACATCTTCCACAGACCCTACGCCTGATTTTGACAGGGAGAGTACCATCAATGACCTTCACCATAATGTCTTAACCCTCACTGACACATCTAATGAACTTAACCTAATCAATGAAGTAATGCCCATTACCCATCCTGAACTCATCGAATGGAACCAACCTAATCCCCCATGTCTTGACCATTTCGAAAACGATGAGGCGATCATTGACTTTTTGGAACTGCGGGATAACATACCAAGCGGGGATCACAAAGCTGGCTTCGCCATAGAACTTAATAGCGCAGCATACTTCGGGGTGGATGCCAAACCTTTCAGCTGCAAAAATATAACAATAAAACATGGATCTTCTAGTGAAAACCACACTGTGGCACTGTTTGATCCCACAAAAGTAAAAAGAAAGAGCGTATCCAACGGTGAAAACCTCTCTGAGGCACCTGAGGATGAAAGGTTTGACATCCTTCCCTGTAGCGCACAACAGGAACAATCAACGATTCTCATTGAAGAAACCAAAGAATACAATGTGGGGACTCCTGAAACTCCTCACCTCATACATCTGGCATCTCTTTTAACTCCAGAGGAATAACCTAAATTCATAGAGTTCTTTCAGAAGCGCCAAATTAAATTCGCATGGTCATATGCAGACATGTTGGGACTTGATCCTAATTTAGTCATGCATCACCTCACGGTAGTAAAAGGAGCAAAACCTGTCAAGCAGAAGCTTCGTAAGATGCATCCTCAGATTGCAGTACTAGTCAAAGTAGAACTCAAGAAACTTCTGGATGTTGGTTTCATTAGACCAATTGATTATGCAGATTGGATATCCAATATTGTGTCGGTCGGTAAACCAAATGGGGGCATCTGTATTTGTACTGACTTCAGAGATCTAAATAAGGCATTTCATAAGGATGACTTTCCCCTACCAAACATCGACATCATAGTAGACCTAATAGCAGGACATGCCATGCTTTCACTCATGGATGGCTTTTCAAGATACAATCAGATAAAGATCGCACCAAAGGATCAACATAAGACAGCCTTCACATGTCCATGGGGCACATACTGCTAGAATGTCATGCCTTTCGGTCTAAAGAATGTAGGAGCAACCTATCAACGAGAAATGACCACCATCTTCCATGATATGATTCATACTATGATGGAAGATTATGTTGATGACTTACAAGAAAAATCACTCACCAGAGAAGGGCATCTCAACATATTAGATAAAATCTTTGATAGACTGGAACAATACCATGTTTGACTCAACCCAAAGAAATGTGTCTTTGGAGTAACCTCCAGGAAGCTTCTAGGATACATTGTCTCAAGCAAAGGTATTGAGGTCGACCCAGCAAAGGTAAAAGCAATCATGGACATGCCACCTCCAAAGAACATCAGTTAGCTAAGGACATTACAAGGACGGCTACAATCCATCTGAAGATTCATTGCACAACTGGCAGATAAGTGTCACCCCTTTACACATCTGCTACACAAAAACATCCGCTTTCAATGGGATGCCAAATGCCAGCAAGCATTCCAGATGCTTAAAGACTATCTCATGAATACACCGTTGTTGATCCCACCAGATCCAAGCAGACCATTACTACTCTATATCTCAGCAACAAGTACAGCATTGGGTGTACTATTGGCACAATATAATGCAGAAGGGAAAGAGTGTGTTGTTTACTACATCTCTCGTACACTGGTGGGCTATGAACTCAATTACACACCTATTGAGTGAGCTTGCCTAGCAGTAATCTTGGCAGCCACTAAACTCAGGCACTATCTATTAACACACAAGGTACAGCTCATTGCAAAGATTGATCCACTCAAATACTTACTCAGCAAAGCAATATTGACAGGCCGCTTAGCCAAATGGGTGATGATTCTAAGTGAATTTGACATCGAGTATGTGGATCATAAAGCTATCAAAGGACAAGTCATTGCAGATCAGTTGGTCGATGCACCACTCATAGGCGATCATCCTCTCATTTCCAATTTTTCAGATGAAGAGATATTCATGATCACTACAGCACAACCATGGAAACTATACTTTGATGGTTCGTACACTAGGCATGGCTCGGGGGCAGGCATTTTGTTTATCACATCTCAAGGTGACAGCATCCCGAAGTCTTACAGGCTCACATTTCCATGCACCAATAACATAGCAGAGTATGAGGCCTTCATCACAGGACTCAGGCTAGCCATACAATGGAAGTTACAAGAACTACAAGTCTATGGCAACTCCCAACTAGTCATTCAACAAGCAACTGATAAATATCAGACAAAGGATGACAAACTCATGCCATACAAACAAATGGTGGACAGTCTAAAGGCATCATTTACTACTATCACCTTTGAACAGATACCAAGAGATCAGAATCGAGCTGCTGACGCTATGGCTACCATCGCCTCTCTCCTAGATCTTCCACAGAATTCAACACGCTATGAGTTCTTGGTAGAACAACTTTGGATTCCTGCTTATGATCTCCCCAAATCCAAGATGATATGTCGCCTTGTCCGTTCCGAATCCCCATGGTACGGTGAGTTTTACACCTATCTCCGCGATCACACCCTTCCTCCTAACCAATCGAATAACCAACATAAAACCTTCATTCACCAAACTGCTCGATATACCATTATTGTCGAAACCCTATATCGACACAGTCTTGATGGTACTCTCCTTTGATGTCTAGAGCAGGATGAGATAACAAAGGCCTTGGAAGAAGTACATGAAGGAATTTGTGGCACTCATGCAAGTGGTCCGTCACTAACCAAGAAACTCCTGCGCAATGGATACTATTGGCCATTCATGGAAAAAGACTCCTACTACTTTGTCAGGAAGTGCAAGAAATGCCAAATTCATGGAGACCTAATACATGCACCGACACAAGAATTGCAACCAATCACAACACCATGGCCTTTTTGTCAATGGGGCCTTGACCTTGTGGGTAAAATTCATCCATCTTCATCCAATGACCATAAATTCATTATTACCACCACCGAATATTTCACAAAGTGGATCGAAGCTGTTCCACTTACCCAAGTTACCGGCAAGCAGATCTCCTCATTCATCCTCAATTACATCATCTGCCAGTATGGTGTACCCATGTCCATCATCACAGATAATGGACTTCCTTTCAAGAATCAAGATGTCCATGAACTCTGTGAGAAATTTCACATCCAACACCACTTTTCCACTCCCTATTACCCACAAGGCAATGGTCAGGCCAAAGCATCGAATAAAAACATATTAAGAATCCTAAAGAAGACAGTCAACGATGTCGGTCATGATTGGCACATTCAATTGAATCCAGCACTATGGGCATATCGAACTAGCATTCGAACCCCTACAGGCACAACTCCATACTCATTGGTCTATGGTCCAAAATCTATTTTACCTATTGAAGTTGAGATACCATCACTACGGGTTTCCTTGCACAATCTCATCGATGATGAAGCATATAGAGTATCCCATCTTCAGGACTTAGAACTACTTGATGAAAAGCGACAAGCTGCATACAATCACCTCAAAGCCTATCAGCAACGCATGAGAAGAAGCTATAATCATCGAGTTAAACCTCATACATTCAAGGTAGGTGATCTTGTTCTTCGAGAAAATCCTCGTAACCAGCCCAACCAAGAACATCAAGGAAAGTTTGAATCAAATTGGTTGGTTCCATATGTTGTCACTGCTGAATTTGGGTCTGGGGCATATCAGTTGGCTACTTCAGAAGGAGAACCACTAGCAGAACCGATCAATAGCATGCACCTCAAACGGTTTTATACATAAGTTGTACAGAGTATCAGGCTCTCATACATGCCAGAAAATCAATCCAAAAACATTCAGATAAATGTCCTGAAGAAAATACAAAAACATCATAATAGTAAAGAAAAATCATGCATCCAAATGGTGAACAACCACTTCGGTGGCACCTTGGGTAAGTGCGATGGTGAAAACCTGGCAAACAGGCGCCACTCGTAAAAGCTATGGCTCCATTATCTTTCAGGTTTATTGCGATCACATTCATTACATACACACATCCATCCACCCAAACCATGGCTTATTATTTATCTGCAATCACGAGATAGTGCTCCATGTGTCTTGCATCCCGCTTTTTCATAGTCATGTCTAAACTTGGGGCAATTCCCTTAACCTATTGATGGAAGTGGATTATACATTATTCTTATGATTCGTTGGGTTCAACATTCAAAATGTCTCACAAAATCCAAAAACATTCAAAACTATCTCACAAAATCCAAAACCATTCAAAACTATCTCACAAAATCCAAAAACATTCAAAACAATCATCACAAACTCCAAAAACATCAGAAAACATCAAAAATCAAACAAAAACATAGCATCACATTATACATACTCATTCGAGCAGATACAAAACAAACATTGAACAATTCTCGCATGATGATCACTTCTCAAAATCGACCAAACAATCAACATCAACACTCAAACCTGTCTTCAACAAGGATGCATCCTTCCTTACCAAAACAAACACAAAATGACATTTTATTTGACAAGAAAATTATGTGTTAAGCTATCAAATACTTGGTTGGTTTATGAGTAATTCATTCGTTTATATGTATCAGGTTCCTACAAGCATTGTTTGTGTATCTTCTGCAGATCATTCCGATGAAGTTTTGGGGCATGTACTAATGGTGTCTACGTGGAAAGTTCACTAAGCTACATGATCTTATGCAAAATGCAGTCATAGATCACTACGACTTGCTGACTACAGCGTATACCTCGACCATATGAGCATGAACCATTACCAAGGATCCATATTCTTTATTCTTTATGTACATACGGTTTGCTTACACGAACAATACTCCTTCTTTGGTTCCTACCTCATCCAATATTGGATAAAGGTTTTATCTCTTATTAAGGTATGAACTTGTCTCAGGATATGATCAGCCTAAGATCAAGGAGGACGATCCAAGTCATGCATGAAAGGAGATGATCCTTGTTTGTTCCACAAGCAATACTCTGCTCAACTTGACCCAATATATCAAGTTGTTTGTATTAACTTGCTATATCAAAACCATGTAAGAAATACTCTGGTCATCTTGAATCATTATGTCAAGATGCTTGTATTTTCTTACAACATGTTAAAGCTCGATGATGAAAAATAAAGCACTATGGATCGTCATTTCATCTCATCTGTTTATATATTGCATTCTGTTTCATATCGCCCATCCATTCACTCATTCATATGTTTGATTTTTGTATGCAAATGTAAACAAGGTTAATATAAACAATTATGTGAAAATTGAGCTAGTCTTGGATACAATCATGACTGAGTACTCTGACACATCATCAATGCATTATGCAAAAGCCTCAAAAACCTTGCATTCATCATGGTCATATCATCATCATCATTACATTTAGTTGCATTTTTGCATCAAGTACATTTCATATCATTTTAGTTGGTTAAAATGCATATAGTTCATTATCATTTATCAAACATTTATATCATTGCATAAATCGGGATGCTTTTTATTTATATAAATCAATTGTCCCTGATTGTATTAGCCATTTACTATGCATTCATTTTCTGTTATCAATTATCATTTTATCATCCTTTATTATCCTTTATCATTTATCGTTGCATACATTCATTTATCTTTTCATTAGTTAAAAGGTGCATTCATTCATCCATTATTAAGTGTCTTATTATGCTCATTTTAGGATTCATTTACATTGCATTCATTATCCTTTTTTTAAAATTAATTGCATTAAGGTGCAGTTATTAAACCATAAGTTGCATTATCATCACATTATCATTTTTACTTAATCATATTTAGACATTTAAAATCATAAAACCATTTGTCTCCAAACATTGGTTCATACCATTTTATATATCTATTATACATATGCATTCATTTAGACATCATCATATAAACATTTGTACTTTACATTTTGTTTATCCATATTACATTCATCTAAAAACATCTAGATGCATATCCATACATAAATCCTTCGTTCTTTGCATTAACGTCATTGCATATCATTATCTCATCATTATATCAAACGCACGAGATCTTGTTCATAAATCATCATAAACATACATCATCATCATAACACTACATACATAAAACATTACATCAAACAAAACCTGCACACATGTATAAACCTGCATTCATTTGTCAGTATCCAACATCATAAATCATCATAAAAACATGCATATAGGAATCATCTCATAAATGCATACATATACACGTATCCATCTAAGCAATAAAAATCATAAAATCACCATCCTGCATAGCATCCATAGATATCAAATGCATATAATCAAAAACACAGGATCTCCTCATATATATCATCTCATGTATCAGAGTACAAAGAAGTCTACAAAATCAGCTACAAAGAGCCATCCAAGACATAGTCCAAAATAACAATGATAAAATACATGTATGCAAAAATGCTCTCTCAAATGCCACTTTGACCAGATGCTGCACCACCATCGCCACCTGATCTATCTCCCCGCGAAGGACCCATCAAACCCCCACTAGCTCCTACACCCCCTGATTTGTCTGTCCGTAGAGGACATATCACACCCCCACTGCTCTGCATCCTCTGGGATCGCTCTGATCTGGCCTATCGCATCTGTGAATAGCTCAGTGCTCGTTGACTGGATGGTACCACTTGCTCATATAGGCCCCGCCAATAATCAACCTCTCCACCTGCTCTCCATACCTCCCTCGCCAATGCCTCCACAGATGGCCCCTGTCCCTGTACTCCCTCCAAAATGCTCACTCTCTCCTGCAACTGGACCACCCTGTCAACAGCCTTATCTCTCTCCCGCAGCACTACTGTCAGCTCTGACTCTCGTGCAAATAGCTTCACATCTCTTGCTGCAACCTCTACCTCTAGATCCTCCACCTGTGTCTCAGCTGCTATTAGTCGAGTATGCAAATGTGCTAGCATATGCTCTTGAGGATCACCACCCCCTGTCACTCCCTCCCCTGTCTCCATAGGTGCCTCTCTAGTAGCTCCCTCCCCTCTGTCCATCGGGATCTCCCTCTCCATACCACGGCCACCTAATCTGACTCCTCCTGGCACCAACGGCCCCTATGATATCTGCAGTGGCAATCTGCCTCTCCCTCTCCGCTGGACCGACCACTTAAGCCACCTAAACCACCACCTCCCCATCTCCTCCATCTCCTCCTCCTCCTCCACCATCTCCACCATCTCCACCATCTCCTCCTCCTCCTCCACCTGCTATCGGTCCTCGACCTCCTCCCCTCCTTCATCTCTGTCCCCTCTCATCCTCAAAATCAGGAACCAACTCTGTTGGATCAGATATCCGTAGAATCGGATGAGCTGCCCTATACTGTGTATACTCATCTGACACCCCAGCATCCACCACCCTCGACCGCATATCCCATGGCCTTGCCTGAAGCGTCTAGAACTCTGCCAATGCCTGATCATATGGAAGTACTGGCCCCCATGCATACCTCTCTCGGGCCACTCTCGCATACTCTCCTTATCCTCTCTGTAATCCCTGCTGTCCTCTAAACTGCCTCAGAACCCTGCCCGGCACCTTTCTCTCTACATGATAAGATGTCCTCCCAATGAGGAATCGAGTCATAAAAATATATGGCAGTACCTCCGTATCATCCTCCCACGCCTCACACTCCAGATACGGTCTCCAGATCACGACATCCAGATCATCCAATGTCCGCCGCCACCACTCTAACTTCCCTAGGTGGGGCTGACTCATCATACCACTATACATAAACATATAGGGCTGGTCGACTGCCCGAAATCTCAAACTCACTGGTCGGGTCACTGGTAAGTGCTCCCATGCCCAAATGTGCAGCAGCATCACTCCCACTACTAATGAGCCCCTCCCGTGGTATACCACCTCATGCAACTCCTGATATAAGTGCGCCAGCATGCACGGTTCCCAGGCAAATCGGGTCCCCTCTGTAATCATCATCTCGATCACCTACCCCCAACCAACGGCCAGACCGTGTGATCGCTTGTTTGGGTACAATAGTCCTCCCATAATGCTTGCCAAAACTGCTGGTAGAGGCTCGTATAATGCAGCGATATCCTGCCAGGTGATCGAGCCATCATCAATAAACACGTCCTCATCAAAAACTCGCTGAACTGCTAAGCAATCATGACTATCAACAGATACTTTGATCAAGTATCTTCGGGTCTCAACAAGTAAGCAATCATGGCACACCTAGACTTCAACAGGCATTTATCCTAAATGACCTAAGTCTCATCAGGCTGTTATGGTTCAAAACAACTCCCACTTCGCCTCCCTATCCATCGATCTTTAGCATCGGAAGATTTTTTTTCACACAAACTGGGGCATCTATTATCTTGCAAACAAAAGTGCTATTTTGCAAACAAAAGCACTACTTCTCTACAATAGCGCTAAACCCCTAACAAAAGCACTTAATCAGCTATGCAAAAGCGCTAAAACTACAAACGCGCTACAAAAACTATACAATAGCGCCGCTTAAAAACAAATGCGCTCAATTGACCCCTCAATAGCGCTAAACAAACAATAGCGCCTAAACAAGCCTACAATAGCGCTAAAATTTTCAAAAGCGCTCAAACAGCACCACAATAGCGCCATTGAGGCACAATAGCGCTACTTAATTGGACAATAGCGCCAAAACATAGTTTCAACGCTATTATCCCAACTCAACTTGGACTCAGCAAAAAACATATCAAAAATGCATGAAATCCAAAATTTTAAATTTGCGTACCGCTGATCCGTAGTTGTCTGGCTGCTGGAACCGACGGACTTGCTCAAAACGGTGCTCTGCAATAGGTACCGGCATCCTAACTACTACTTGCTCCTCTCAAAAGTCACTATCAGAGCTCTAGTTTCACACTAGTCGCGGTAACAAATGATCCTGTTTTCACCTCTTTCTCCCCATTTAAACCCTTCGCAGTCACCGTAACTTTCCCCCGCTCACCGTCGTGGTCCCCGTAAACTTCCCAAGCCTCCCATTTCTCCATTTTACCTCTGATTTCTTCTATTCTTTCCCCATTATTGCTAATTTCTTCTATTCTACCTCCCCTCCACTTCTCATTCTTTTTTCGAGAGATCGCCCGATTTTTCAAAAAAATTCAGCCCATCTCTCGAGGGGGCATACCACCCACTAAATTAAAATTTTATGAGGCATATTCTTCACACCAGTTTTTCTTTCTTTGAAACCACGCGATAAAATCACACCGTCTCAAAGAGGGGCAAATGTAGTCACATAAATCTGTCCAATTTAATTAAATGAATATTCCCTATTTATTTGATTAAAAATCCACTAAGCCATCAGTTAATTAAACTAATATTTAATTAATTCATCTTCAAAATATTCTCCTATTAATCAAATAAATTATTCAATTTATTTTAATTAATTCATTAAACCAAATTCAAAATCAATTAAATGAATAAATCATATTTATTTCATTTAATCCCCTATTTCCTCTTTTAAATAAATTAAATAAAACATTTATTTAAATTATTTATCCCCCCACTTGCATTTTCCTACAAATGCAACTTGCACACATTTATTGAAATAAATTAATTTATTTTAATAAAAATCTTATTTTCTCTCACCCACCAAATCCACTTGCATTCCTAAACCCCCTTCTAGATTTTTCTAACCCCTTCCTGATTAGCCTAATCCATCCCTTAATTATTGTCACATTCCTAAGCAACTTGGAGTCACTTCTCAAAGACCTCAAAGTCTTTAAAAAGCATTTATTGCTTTGTGTGTTCAACAATTTAACCTTCAAAGTCTTCCAAACCACTAATGGCTCTTACATGACCATTAATAGCTCTTACATAACCATTTATGGTTATTTCAACTTGCACTCATGGGTCTCCTCAAACATTTATTGCTTTGACCATGGTTATCCCTTTTGCCTTTGCACAAGAATTTATCCATTCAACTAATCTTGACCTTAACTCCCAAGGTCATGTCAAACATTTAATGCTTATTCCCTCTCCTCTCAACCTATCTCACATTGACACTTGTCATCCTGGGATTGGGTTGAAAGCCCTCACATGGATTGAATTTTATTCAATCCTGACCCTTGTTGAGATTACTCAATCTCAACCATCCATTGCTCTATTTTTCCTATAAATAGAGCCCATTTCTTCATAATCCAGATCCTGAAAACTTGTATGCATTTAAGCTATAGGCATTTTAAGAGAGAATTTTAGCATAATCAACTCATATATTATCATTTTGGTTAAAATAACTCATTTTAGTATCAATAGCATAGTATTAGCTTTTTATTCACACTTAGAGCAAATACTTCAATCTCAAACCTCCATAAGCATCCATAGTACAAAAAGTTGCTGAGAGTTACACTAGTTTGGAACTTGGAGAGGAGAGGAACAAAAGAGAAGGAGCCAAGAGTATGGTAGAAGGCATTTGGAGATGTCTTCTTGCATTTACATTCGTAGTTAAATGTTTTACTTTGTTCTTGGTGTCTCTTTTGATATGCCTGCTTAGGTTGATCTTTGTTTGAATAACACTAACCTTAATACTTGTTTCTTGTTGTTTGTGTGTTATACTACCACAGGTTTTTGATCTAACACATGCCCTTTTTTGCAGAGCATCATTATCATTGTTAAAGATAATCCATCTTTAGAGCCAATCAATGTTATTACGAGAAGCAAAGCAAAGGTTACCTTTCCAGGTTTAACAAAAGACCCAACATCCACTTCACAACAATACAATTTAGTAGAGAAATTACAAAGAATACTTGCTCAAACATCCTCACAATTCTCTCTTACATGTTGAAGTCACCATTAATAAAACTCATGTCAAACGCGTACTCATAGATGGTGGAGCTGGCTTAAACATTTGTGCATTAAGTTTGATAAAAGCTTTGGGATATTCAGAAATGCAGTGGACCCGAAGAAGAAAATAACCATTAAGGCTTATGATGAAGCAGAACGTTCTTCTAAAGGAATTGTTGTGTTACCAATCAAAATAGGACCTGTGGAAAGGAATACATTGTGTCAGGTTTTAGATTTGAACCTCTCTTACAACATTCTTCTAGGAAGACCATGGATTCACAAAATGCAAGCAGTTCCTTCTACATATCATCAATGTGTAAAATTTCCTCGTGACTGACAAGAGATCACTATAATCGCAGATTGTAGTCAATATTGCAATAATTTGAAGCCAACGCAAGATACAAGAGTTCCACATAACTAAGAATCAGTATATCCTACCAAAGAAATTCAAGAAAAGTTATGGGAAATCTTTGAGGAGAAGCTCAAATTAAATGATGAAGGAATGGGAAAATATTCTTTGCATAATTTTCCGCTTTCCCCTAAGTCATATGGAAAGCCTACAGATATTCAATCAAAGACATCAGAAAGACCAAAACATATATTTAAAGGAACATTTGTTAGCGCTGGAACTCTTGAAGAAGAAAATGAAGACAAAGACATTCTTGGTTGGTTTTACAAAGATGAAGATAAAACTATAGCAACAGCAGAAGAAGTCAATATTCCCATAAAACAATATGGCAAAGGTTATGAAATCATGCAAAAAATGGGATATGAAGGAAAAGGATCAATTGGTAAGCGACATCAAGGTATTTCAGAACCTATTTGTCCACACTCGCAATCCAAAGAAGATAAATTCAGGCTTGGATGTCTAAAATTCAATCAAAAGCAACATAATCGTCAACAACAAAAGTGGAGAAAGAAATCAGTCTCTAAAGAAGAACAATGGCAAGAAAAGCTACATCAAGCGGCAGAAATAGTAATCAATAAACAAAAGAAGCAAGAAGAACATGAAAAGCAAGAAGAGGAGATTACCATCAAAGGTAAAGAAGAATCTTCTCAACAAGTTCTGGAAATACAAACAAATGCAAAATATGAACAAGATATTTCAGAAGCAGTGAAAATAGAGATGGTAGAAATCAAAGAACTTTTTGCACCATGCAATATTCCTGTATGGTATAGTGGAGTAGTCCTAAATCATGGTTCAGAGACAGATTCAAATGAGTATGAATGGGGTCCAGATGTCTTATCTACTACATCAAGTAAGGAAAACAATGAAGACCAAACAACTATTACAGATGAAGACTTATTTAATACAAAACAAAAGATGGAGTTAGAAAGACAACAAGAAGAACTCAAAATTCATAGAAAAGAGGCGTATACAAAAAGGAAAGGGAATGACAAAGACAAAGAAGTAGTGCCACAAGAAGTACCAACAAGGATAGATCAAGCATTTGGAAATATAAGATTTTCATCAAAAGAGGAACAAGATGTATCAAGATGTGGCAGAACCATAGAAGAATTAAGAGATAGTCAAGTAGGATTGACTATTAGTCTAGAAGAAGTTGAGATTGAAAGGAGACAAAATCTAGTAAAAGAATCCTCTTTATCATGTACACAAGTATGTCAACTCCAAAATGCAAATGAGGTCAATCAAGAAGGAATTTGCAGTATTAAAGACGTGTGTGTTGATATAATCCATTCGTTTAAGGGACAAACATCAGTTGAAGAACCATATGAGTGTGAACTACAAAATAGAAATACTGATTTTGTTAGAACTAATTGGGAGACACTTGGGAGAGACAATTCTCAAAAAAAATTAATCTATGACATTACCTACTCTATGCCAAATTATGATCATTATGTCATGAACTTTGAAGCACCTAATGATGACAGTGATTATGATTTACCCCTTCTTCATCCTAAACTAATTGATTGCGATAATTTAGAAAATCCAGAACTAAATGTCTTTTCCAATGATCATGACTTAGTCGTGTACCTTAATGTTGTCTAACCCATCGCACCTAAGATATATTCCATTGCAGAATCAAGTAATGTTTCTCGTAGTCACGAGAATGCCAAAATTTTCAGTCGCAAAATTGAAATAAAACAAGGAAAGAGACCTACTATTGAAAACCATTTCATGGCAACACTAGATCAATCAAAAGGGAAAATAAAGGACGTATCTGATGGTGAAAACCTCTTTGAGGCACCAGAAGATGGAAATTTTGACATTCTTCCTGCATATTTTTTAGGAGAGATCTACTATCCTGATAGAACCAACAAAAGCAGTAAACATTGGTACATCAAAGGATCCTAAAATACTTCATTATGCTACCTCATTATTAGATGAAGAGAGGAAAGAATACATGGAATTCTTTAAGCAAAGACAAATAAATTTTGCTTGGTCCTACAAGACTTAATCCAAATCTTATCGTGCATCATCTTAATATGGTTAAGAAAAAGCTAAGAAAGATGCATCCACACATTGCTCTTCTTGTAAAAACTGAGCTAAAGAAACTATTAGATGTGGGTATTATAAGACCTGTAGCTTATCCAAAATGGGTTTCAAGTATTGTACCAGTGTCAAAACCAGATAAAAGCATAAGAGTTTGTACAGATTTTAGAGATCTGAATAAAGCATGTCCAAAAGATGATTTCCCGCTACCAAAAATTGATATAATTGTGGACTTATCAGCAGGGCATGAGATGTTTTCATTAATGGATGGCTTCTCATGATATAATCAAATAAGAATTACACCTGAAGATCAAGAAAAGATAGCTTTCACCTATGCATGGGGAACTTATTGTTGGAATGTTATGCCATTTGGGCTTTAAGAATGCAGGAGTGACTTATCAAAGGGCTATGACAACAATTTTCCATGATATGATGCATACATTTATGGAAGATTATGTCGATGATATACTTGCAAAATCTCATACAAGACAAGAACATTTGAACATCTTAAGCAAGATTTTTGACAGGCTGGAAAGATATCAATTCAGATTAAATCCAAAGAAATGTGCATTTGGGGTAACCTCTGGAAAACTTCTTGGGTACATTATATCAGCTTGTGGAATTGAAGTAGATCCTGAAAAGGTCAAAGCCACCATGGAGATGGAGTCACCTAGGAACATAAGTCAATTGCGATATTTACAAGGAAGATTGCAATCAATCAGGAGATTTGTCTCTCAGTTAACAGATAGATGTCTTCCATTCACCCATCTTCTACATAAAAATATTCCATTCAAATTGGATCTAAAATGTGAAGAAGCTTTTTCACAAATAAAAGAATATCTTATGAGTCCTCCAGTATTGGTATCACCAACCAAAGGGAAACCATTGTTTCTCTATATCTTAGCAACAAATGTATCATTAGGAGCCCTCCTAGCTCAACATGATGAAGAAGGAAAAGAAAGAGCAATGTATTATATTAGTAGAACGCTTGTTGGCTATGAATTAAATTATTCCTCAATAGAAAAGACATGTCTAGCAGTTGTATTTGCAACTCAGGAGCTGCAACATTATATGTTGATTCATTCTGTAAAACTAATAGCAAAGATAGATCCACTCAAATATTTGTTGAGCAAGTCAACCTTGATAGGAAGACTAGCCAAATGGGTTATGATATTGAGTGAATTTGATATAGATTATGTTGACCGAAAAACTATCAAGGGACAGGTCATCGCTAATCAATTGGTTGATGCACCTTTACAAAACGACATGCCTTTGCACATTGAATTTCTTGATGCAGATATTTTGACAGCAAGTACAAACTTTTGGGAATTGTACTTTGATGGTTCTTATACACAATATGGATCAGGCACAGGAATCTTTTTCATCACACCTCAAGGACACACAATTCCAAAATCATATAGACTGCGGTTTCCATGCACCAACAATACTGCAGAATATGAAGCATTGGCTATTGGGCTTAAGATGGCCATTGAATGGAATGTCAAAGAACTACATGTCTATGGTGATTCACAGCTTATCATCAACCAAATAAATGATGAATATCAAACTAAAGATGATAAGAGCATGCCATACAAACAGCTGGTAGAGGAGTTTAAAGAACACTTTAAAGAAATATCATTCACCCAGATTCCAAGAAATGAGAATAAAGTAGCAGATGCAATGGCTACAAAAGCATCTCTCTTGCAAAATAAGGAGAATCAACATCATTATAAATTTCTCGTGGAAGATATCTTAACCCCTACCATTCAATCCCATCATATCTACTGAATTTGCCATATATCAGGAACCGGTTAATCCTTATACGGTCAAACTTATCAGTATTTAAAAGAAAATATCCTTCCTCTTTACTTATCCCGCAATCAGAGAAGGAATTTTATCCGTCATTCCTCTCGCTATACTATTATTGCAGATATCCTTTATAGGCATGGTTTAGATGGTACTTTGTTGAGATGTCTTGAACAAGAAGAATCTAAGAAAGTTCTTAACGAAGTTCATGCAAGTATTTGTGGCACACACTCAAGTGGTTTAACATTGGCTAAGAAAATTCTTCATATGGCTTACTATTGGCCTACTATGGAGAGAGATTCATTCACATATGCTAGGAAATGCAAACAATGTCATATCCATGGGAATCTCATTCATGCCCCAGCACAAGAGTTATATCCTATGACAGGATCATGGCCATTTTCTCAATGGGGCCTTGATTTGGTAGGAAATATAAATCCCTCATCTTCTAATGGGCATAAGTTTATTATGATTGCTACTGAATATTTTACTAAATGGGTTGAAGCAGTGCCTTTAACAACAGTGACAGGAAAACAAATATCATCATTCATTTTGAATTATATAATCTGTCGCTATGGAGTTCCTATGACCATTATCACTGATAATGGAAGACCATTCAAAAATCAAGATGTGAAGGAGCTATGCGAACAATTTCATATCCAACATAGGTTTTCTACTCCATATTATCCACAGGGAAATGGTCAAGCTAAGGCATCAAACAAAACTATCTTGAAAATTTTAAAGAAAACAGTCAATGAAGCTGGCAAAGATTGGCACATTCAACTAAATCCTGCTCTTTGGGCATACCGAACCAGCATTTGCACTCCAACAGGGGCAACTCCATATTGTTTGGTCTATGGATCAAAAGTCATATTACCTATAGAAGTAGAGATACCTTCTCTACAAGTATCCTTGAAAGGTCTTATACCAGAAGAAGAAGAACGAGTCTCTCGACTCCAGGAACTTGAACTGATTCAGGAATGTCACCAAAATGCAACAGATCATTTGAAAGTATATCAACAAAGAATGGAAAGAATTTATAACCATAGAGTCAAGCCACGCATTTTTTAGATTGGAGATATAGTTCTAAGGGAGAACCCAAGAAATCAGCAAAACCGAGACAAGAAGAGAAAATTTGAACCAAATTGGCTAGGACCTTTTGTCATAATAGCAGCATATGGATCAGGAGCATACAAGTTATCTACCCCTGAAGGTGATTGGTTTGATGAACCTATCAATTCTATTCATCTCAAGAAATTCTATGCTTGAGATATAAAGTCCTAGAAAAATCAATAAAAAGCATATAAATTCCTGAAGAAATCAGTAAAAATCAGAAAAGCAGAAAATCCCTAAAAAAGCATAAAATAGTTTTTAAAAAATAAGTAAGTAAAATAAATAAAAAAATGCAATAAATTTAGATGGTGAAAACCTGGTAAACAGGTGTTATCTACAAAGTAAGTTTCTCCATCTATGAGATCGCTTTGCGCACCTATCCACTCCATCATATCGCATCTATCGCTTCCATCTATCTTAGCTTATCCATTCCATCTCTCGCATCCATTGCTCTGAACCATTTAGCAAGAAATATGCAGCTTACCAATAATTATCAATCTTTGACACACTTGTCATAGTCACTATCTTAGATTTTATCAGAATCGATCAATCTGCATTTGTATCCCGCCATGGTTTGGATCTTGATCAATTCATATATCCATAATAAAGTTTTGTTTTTGATGGGGGCAAAATCCTAATTCCTTTTGCTAAGGTGGTATTTTGAATCTTTGAAAATCCCAACATTCGAAAAACTTAGAAAAACCAAAAACACCTAGGATTTTGAAACAGATAACGAGCAACAAAAGCAACAAAGATCAAGGCATTTCATCAACAACTGAATCGTGAAACTCGGAAAATGAAGAATCAACCAGTAAGTAATAAAGGATTATCAAAGATCATTCGTCAAGATGATTATATCAGTTAATGACCATAAGAACATGTGAATGGCATACAAGATTAAATGTTTATATCTTCATTTTATTGCTAATCATGTGCTCTATGCGACTCAAGGATGTCCATGACTAGAGAAGCTATGATGGGGCATGAATATTTTCTTTGATTGTTGTTTGTGGTTTATCTCTTACTATGGTATGTACTTGTCTCAGGATATGATTGGCAAAAGATCAAGGAGAACGTTCCAAGTCATGCATGAAAGGAGATAATCCTTGTCTCTTCTGCAAGCAATACTCAGGTCAACTTGACTCATTATATCAAGTTGCTTGTATTAACTTGCTATATCAAAATCCATGTAAGAAATACTTAGGTCATCTTGAATCTTTATGTCAAGTTTCTTGTATTTTCTTACAACATTTTAAATCTCAATGATGAAATCAAGGATTGTTACAAGATAGCATATAAAGAATGGCAGTATCATTTTTAGTTAGATCATTTCAGATTAGCTCATTATTCATCTGCATTATAAGCATTCATTGTTAGTTGCATTATAAGCGTTCCATTTCATTCACAGATCAATGGTCATAAATAAAGATTGAGTATGCTTGGACAAACAAAAACAATTTGCATTTGATCATCATGGGTGCATTCATCTTTAGAATCATTTCAAACCATTTAGTTGCATTTCAAAAATTGCATTCATTTGCATTCAATTAAGTGCATTTCATTAATCATATAGTGTATCATCATTATTATTTGCATTATCATTTCATTTCATTTAGTTGCATCTTTGCACTTAGACTCATAATCATATTATGCATAAACATTAAAGCAATCAATCATTGCATTTGTATTTTTCACATCATTTTCTATTGCAATCAAAAATCAAAAAACATTTATCATTGCATCATGTAGATCATTATCATAAAGCAAGGAAAGACAATCATCATCATATCATCATCCATCTAATCACTGCATCCATATAATCAATGCATATAGATCATCATAAAATAGAGTAACATGCATAATAAAGATCATCATCATATAGAGTCCATGTCTACATACAGATCATCATAAAACAATAAAGTCCAAGTATACAATGATATCAGATCAAAAGTACAAATGCCTCATCAATAAAAAGTCAAGTCAAGGTTGTCTTGTACCACTACCACCTGACTCTATCCATCTTTGTGGCTATGGGCGAGAAGATCCTCTAGATGCCTATCTCCCATGATCACCATTCCTCTGAGGAGGTCCCATGACTCCACCACTGCTAGTATCCATCAACATGGTGGTATGATAACTACCTTCTCTCTAGCTCTCTGTGACTACCTCCTCATATAGTCATTGCCAATGGGAAGTTTCCTTCCCATCCCAAACTAGTTCTCTAATAGTGTCAGCTGAGAGAGTACCTGACCCAACCCGCTGAATATGATCAAGAAGGCCTTGAGTATCCTGTTGTCTCCTAACAGCTCTATCCCTCTCAGCCATGAAAGTCTGTACTTGTGCTCAAAGCTGATCAATCTGTGCTCTAAGACTATCAATGGTCTCCTGCTCTGGCATATCATGCTCTGGCATATCATGCTCTGGTGCATCCTGCTCTAGTAAATCCTATTGTGGCACATGAACCCCAATCCCCTCCTCACCACCTCTATGTCCACTTGCTGGAATCTCAGTCCGAGTAGCTCTCAGAACCCATCATCTAATAAGTGGAACATGATCCTCTGGATCCTCATCATCTCCACCATGAGTTGCAATAACCCTAGGGTCTGGCTGAATTTGACCAAAATCAATGCCTCTCCCGCAACCCCCATACAGTCCAGTCATCCTACCTCCTCCTGTCAATGGCAACCCTCTCGGTGATCTCATCCCTGCCCTGTCAGTATCCCTCCCAATCCATCCAACATCTCTCCCACCCATAGGACGTAGTCTCCCAATCCTTTCAACTAGTCCAAACAGTCCTCCACAGACTCTCAATCGACCTCCTCTTCGTCCTAGTCTCCTACCACCCCCACCACCATCCCCACCCTCATCTCCATCTCCCCCGGCCCCCTAAGAAGCTCTAAGCTCTCGTCTCTATCTCCTAACACCTGGATCATCTGAATCATCATCCTCATCTCCTAAGTTGGAAGGAGGATTTGTTGGATCAGTAATACGAGGACATGGATGTGCTAGTATATACTGAGCATACTCTGCAGTAACACCAAGATCAAGAATGTGCAATGTCATATCATAAGCCACTCTCGGAGTAGCAAGAAACTCTGTGCAAGCAATCTCAAATGACAAAGAAGGTCCCCAATCTCGCCTATCTCTGTACTGCTGAGCATATATCATGACACCAGTAGGCATAGGCTGAATGATACCAAACTGTCTAAGAATGCGACTAATCAACTATTGCTCAATAATGTAAGGAGTCTGACCAATGAGATATCTACTCTGCATAATAAATGGTAATGTCTGTGTATTATCCATCCAAGGATCAGAATCAACATATGGTCTCCAAGTAATACTATCCAATGAATCAAGCACCCAACGCCAATACTCCATCTTACCCAGCTTATGCTGAGTAAGGATACCTGCATATAGATAAACATATGGTTGCCTCTCTCCATGAACTCTATGATGGATAGACCGAGTAA
Source organism: Cryptomeria japonica (assembly GCF_030272615.1). Lineage (NCBI taxonomy): Eukaryota > Viridiplantae > Streptophyta > Pinopsida > Cupressales > Cupressaceae > Cryptomeria > Cryptomeria japonica. Next base: position 574,143,405 of record NC_081411.1, on the reverse strand, counting down.
TAGCAATGTGCTCCCAGTACCAGATCTGCAAAATTATGCATCCTATAGACAAACTAGCACTCTCATCATACACCACCTGATGAAGATCATGATATAAATGTGCTAGCATACAAACACCCCAAGCATATTGAGTCCGATGCTGCATCATACTCTGAAGAATCTCACCCCATCCAACAACAAAATCTCGCGATTGCCTATCAGGACAAATGAATCCTCCAATCAAACCAGCAAGAATCACAGTGAGAGTCTCGTAATACATATCCATATACTCCCATCGGATCTCTCCTCTAAAGATGCTCTCATCAGCAAAAATGGCTCTGCAAGCCTCTGTCCCAACATGATCATGAACATCATACTCCACTAACTTGTCGATCACTGGGTGTGCAGAATCCTATAGACATCCTCGAGGATCACACTAATCTCACCCATGGGTAGGTGGAAAATGTTATGCTCACTGTGCCATCTCTCGGCTAACGTCGTCAACAATCCTCTATTATGGGTAATCTCAGGCACATATAACAGATGGCGTAAACCACAGGCATCTATATGTCTCACCTCTGACTGTGTTAGCTTTGGCACTAAATGGCGTACCACCGAGAATTTCTCCCGACACTGGAGAACATCAAGTTTCTCCTATTTACCAAGAGAATTCGATCAATCATCACTTATCTATCTACCAAATCAAAGCGATCGCTAATCTATCAAATCAATCAAATCAAACTGAAGCAACTTAAAGCTATCAAATTATTTTCAAACCTATCAATCATTGTTTTCTATCAATCACTGAGTTAAATCAAAACTCTGCTAAGCTCTTACATCAGAAACTAAATCGGTTTCTTAGAGATAATCTATCAAAACAAATCAAATCAATCTATCAAACGACATCAATCAATCAATCAAGTCCCTATTCATCATACATGTGCATCAAACACATTAAATCTAATCAACAAAGTGATTTTTTTGGCTTTTGTATCTATCAAAAACATTCATTTAAAGAATATGCGCTATCCTATTGAACATAAGCGCAAAACAAAGCATATGTGCTAACTTTTTCAATAAACACGCTAACCCTAAGCACGTATGCGCGAAACATGCAAAAGCGCTACCACACAATGCATATGCGCTAACAGACGAAACATAAGCGCCAACCGATGCATATGCACTAACATCCTTATCATATGTGCTAACAAAATGAGCAAAAGTGCTATCATGAGAAAAAGTGTTAAACCTAATTGCATATGCGCTAAATCTAAATGCAAAAGCGCTAACCTAATGCTGAAAATCACAAAAAATTCAAAAATTCAAAAACATGCCTAAAAACATGAAAAGTTGTACGACAAGTTGAAAACAAAGCTCGGGATAAGATACATACCGGCAACCCATATTTAGGAGGTCGCTAATATCATCAAACGCGCTCAAATCGATGTTTCTCCATAGAAATCACCATTTCACCACCTCACCAACACAATTTTCTTCACAAGCTGACAAGGATAACAATGAAATTAAAATTAACCTTGGTTAATTTTATATTTACTATTTGAAAGAGTAATTAATGTTTTTCAATGGGGCAATTTAATTTGTTTTTTACAAATGATTTAAATTGACGAAACTTTTTATCAATTATCATGAGATCAATCATTCAAACCAAAGTTTTCAACAATTTCACGATCAATCTCTTGAGGGGGCACACAATCAGGATTTTTTTATCTCCATCAGGCGCACTATCGAGACTTGATTTAATCTTTGAAACAATGTTGTCTTGACATCATTTCAAAGAAGGGCAAAATGTATACACATAAAATTAGCTATGAACAATTAAATAAATATTATATATATTTATTTAATAATTAATCTTCTATTAAATAGTTAATTTGAAAAGATTAATTTATTTAATTCATTTCGTGTCTTTCAATTAATTAATTTAATTGAAATATATAATTAATTAATTCATCTACCCTATTCCTCTAATTAATTAAATATCTAATATTTAATTATCCTTCTAATTAAGTTAATTAAATATTAAATATTTAGTTATCTCTTTCGATCATTTGAATATCTAATATCCAATGGTTATTCTTCTATCCTATAGTCTAAAATATTAAATGATTTTTTAAATTATTTAATCCCAACTCACCCACCATCTCCACTTCATCTTCTCTTTGCCAACTAATTCATCATGTGGCTAAGGAAATTAATAATAATTTCATCATTTATCTCCAACCTCCAAACTTAATGAAATATTGTGTACGTACACATATTTCGTAACCTCCTTCTATATTTTCTGCAACCATCCCTAGATTCCCTCAGTCAGCAACCCAGTCAAGGTGAGAAGAGTGACACTTGTCTTATCCTTCCCCCTTTCTCTCAACCTTCACCTTTGCTCACAGCCATCCAAATCTGTAGATTTGATCATGACCGTTGATCTGAGCCACATCATTTCATCCTCTCAAGGTCTATAAAATCAAGAGCTTCAATTGAGAGAGAGTTAGATTTCAAGTGAATTTGCAAGCTAAATCATTTGTAAAACTTATGCATCCGTGAGTTTTAATCTTGAAGCAAAATAGCAATTAGCATTTTAGCATAATCATGTAGTATTGCATATCATAGCATTTGTGAACTATCAGTTATCAGTCCATTCTTCATATGCCATCTTGGAAGCTATCAGTGCTTGTCTGAGAGCACACCATCTGCAACCAGGAACAGTGGAGTTAGGTCACAATGAGACATAAATCATGAAGGTAATAATAGTATTTTTATTTTATATGTATTTCATGTAGTTTCGTTGGTTGAATTTGGATTTCCTGTAGCATTTCCTTTGTATTTTATGAAACTAACTTGTTGCAGGTAGCATTCTGAGGATGAAATTCAAGTCGACACTATAGCATTTTGATGTAAGACATTTGCAAAAAAAATACACAAGCTAAGTATCACATTGTGCCCCTGTTTCAAGATTACACAATCCCTAATCATGACAATTTTCATCCTAGGTTATTCGGCATCCACATAATTAAGTTTATTGCTAACAGCCCTCCCACAGAGAGTGAAGAAGTAGAGGTTAAAGAATGTGGAAAGGAGCCTTTTTGATAGAGGTTTGATGCCCTAACTATCGAAGTGGTCCATCCCATGAGCTGGTAATGAGGATTTCACGCCCACCGCCATTAATTCAAAAAAGTAAGAAGCATCATAAAAACCTCCAATTCAAAACTCACACGATCGTATCCAAAGTAGATGGATTGAGAATAAACAATAAGTGTCTTTCAGCCAAAGCAACAATATAGTGCATGTGTGCTAAATAACAATCTATATTTCAAGAAAACAAATATGGTTAATCATTATTTTTGTAAGTCATCCAGTATAGTTTTAAAACACATGAGACCTTTATTTGTTTGTTGTGATGTAAATGAGTGTACTCTACGTTTGCCCTATTCAGATTGTTGTGACTTCAAATGGGGTTATATTTTAAGTTTTTTTGGGGGAAAATATAATCTATTTTTAATAAAATTTGGGTCATTTGAAATTATTTTAAAAATTTAGGTGGGCTGTCAATAGTGGTAAAAAATTATAATTAAATAAAATTAATTTGCTGATGTTTTGTATTTTAGTTTTAAAAAAATGTGGGGGAGTTTAATTATCTCTATCTGAATTACAATATAAAAAATATATCAATTTAAGTATTTAGATATTTTTATTATTATTATTCTTTTTATTAAATAAGGAGGATTCCAATCATACTTAAGGGTTAAAAATTAATTTTATATTACATGTATATGGTTTTCACAAAATTAAATTGATGTTTTTTTACAATTTATCTTCAAGTAGATATTGTAAGGAATTGTTAAAATAAAAGTTAAATAAGAGACATCTGAATTTTTTTTTTGTTGAATAGTTAATTTTACTAAAACATATTAAATAATTATTTATTTTGTATATAATATTCATTTCAATTGATATTAAATAGATGTAAACATATTGAATAATTTTGTAACGATCTATGTTGATTGTTTCATTTTATCTAAAGAATGGATTATCTCTTTATAAATCAAAGTACTAAATTTAATTGTCAGTGTTAAAAAAAATTTATGTTATTTGTTATGTTAAAATACATATTCGCTCTTTTCTCCTATCTACTCAAATATTTGCTATCCCAATCTACTCTACATCCTCCTTTACCTTCTTCCTCATCTTCTTGATATTTACCTGATTCATCCAAACTACATCTACATCCACCTTTACCTTCCTCCTCAACATATTCATATTTACCCAGTTCACTATCTATTTCTTCTCCAGAACATGATGCTTTGTGTCTCTTGTTTATAAATGTGAACCATTGATCTCTAAAGTTATTTGATTTATCTCATATAGGGTACACCTTCCTATAATAAATGAATAAATTTTTTTAACAACAATCAACAATCAATAAAAATCAAGTAAAAAAAATTCAATGTTAAAATATATTTTGATTATGAAAAGAAAACATTTTTTTATAGATATGTAAAAAAGATTATTTGAGATTTTTCAATAAGACTAAATTGTTTGATGCATGACAGAGATGGTTTATAAATTTTATGTAAAAGTTTTTTAAAATATTGTAACTCAATTTATTAGTCTCTTTTCATATAAAACTAAAATATAAGTATTTTATTTATTAAGATTTCAAATTTTAATTTTAAAATAATTTATTATTCTATATTTTAGTTTTATGAAAACATATTAATCAATTCAATTTGTATGCATGCATACATACATACATACATACATACATACATGCATGCATGCATGCATGCATGCATACATACATACATACATACGTACATACATACATACATACATACATACATACATACATACATAATGGATACATACATGCATTTTGATTGGTAATCGCTTTCGACTAGAGCTATGAACTAGTTTAAATTGAAAGTCAGTTCCCTTCCTCTGCATAGCCCATCTATTTTTGTTGTCTATTTGTTATTGCGGTTTGCTAGATTTTATCCCAAACAAGGCAAAACAAAAATAGGATAGAGTGCACATTTTGCTCTTAGATGGCTCATTTCCTTTTTCTAGCATTTCCTACTTTATTTTACATATAATTATGAACTCCATGGAACTACAATATGCATATTTTGCTCTTCGATCATTTCAATGTCATACTTCAACTTCTTTTTTTCTTCTTGTAAAAAATAGTTCCCTACAATTAATATTTTTTAATCTTTCAATCCAAGAAATAATTTTAATAATTATAATTAATGTTAGGTATAATTTAATAGTACAACCTACTCACTATATATCAATCAATTTATTTAATTGATTAATATTTATGATTAATTAATTTAAATTAGTTAATTTTTATTTGACATAATAGCATTTTTTGTAAATGAATGAATGATAGAAGAATTTTACAGATGTTGTAGTTGCAACTGCCCTTAGATACATGTATGTAAAATGTGTAAGCATAAACAAGGCATGTGAATTGTTTGACAAAATACATCCAAGATATTTGTTCCCATGGAATAACCTAATTGTAGCATATACAAAATGTGAAAGAACAAACAACACACCTAAACTATTTGATAGAATGCCTTAAAGTACACTCTTCTAATGGAGTGCCTTGATTGTTGGATATTAGTAGAAAGGGTTTGTTGAAAAGGCTTTAGAACATTGTCCTTCCTAGGTTCCTCATAGGAGTAGTAGGTTGCAATTACATGCATAACAAACCTTCACAAGAAAGCTTTGAAATGACCTTTATGCATAATGTCTTGTCATAGAATTTTAATTCTTTTCTTTAATCTTTTTTATTAAAGGTCTTTTTGTGTATTTGATGCAATAGTTTTGGATGGGTAGTGTATTTGACATTCATTAGGATTTTTCACAATAAAGAAGTGTCAAATTCAAACATGAGATCTTGAGTAAAATTTATAAATCCCCATGTCTATAGGAAATTTTAAATATCATCACATGTCAAGATTGAAATTGAGCACTCTAATAATTTGAAATTAAATTCTTATGTCCATAATGGTATACTATTTTTTAATAATTTCATACTATTTTTGGAACTAAGAGCTTACATGTGTCAAAAAAATTTAAGTTCCCACATTTGTGGAAGTACTCATGGATTTTCTAACTATTGATGACCTATTTGAATATATATCCACTAATCTACCAGAGTGAATCTTTAAATACATGTGTTAATAGATACTTGAGGATTGGAAACTAATTGTTAGTAAATTCAAACTTAAGTGCACATATTACTTAAAGTTCATAGGCTTCTTAGGTTGGTAGAACTTAGAGATAAATCCTTTAAGGTCCAAAACCAAGCTCCCAAATAAATTAGGATCAATAATATGTTGAGAGCTAAGAAACCTAACAATTAGTGCATGTCATGTATTTATATTAAATTTAGCCCTAAGAAAACAAATTTTAATTATTAAACTTCAACTAAAAGCTTGTCAAATTAGCTTGGGATTTGATGAATATGAGAATGTATCAATTGGAGTTGGCCATGAGCTCCCATATCGATTCTTTTAAAATTTGATGGTTTAACCTACATTAAATCTTGTCTTAAGGCCCATCTCTTAGATATCACCCTATTTGAAGATAAAAAATAGCTTTTTATAAAAGAGAAAATAGTCAAATGCTTAGTAGCAAGAGAAAAGTCCACAAAAGGGAAGTGGAAGAGAATGTAAGAAAAATTTGTAGAACTGGGTATGGGAACAATAGGATGGACAAATATTTGGATCCCTATTAGGATCCCATAGAGGAGGGAAAGAACAAAGATTAAAGGAAGGAATGGATCAATAGAGTTTGTAGAAATATTATGACATAATAGAGCGGAGGAATAAAGGGTGAGAGAAATGTCTAGATCTAGGGGTGGAACAAAGAGAAATTGATGAATTAAAGAAAGTGATAGACCTTATAGATATTTTAGGTGGGAATTGACACTAGAACAAAATATTAGACTAGTAGGAAGTCTTGATGTCCACTAAAATTGTAGAAATTTGTATAAAAACTAGAAAATATATAAAAAAACACCATATACATCATTTTCTTAGGGTTTTGAAACTTTCAATATATGGTAGAAACATGGGGGATAAAGGATAACAACACTTAATATATTTTTTTACAAAAGGGAACCTATTTGAAGATCTCTCAAATCAATTGTCTATGATGGGGAAATGACACATAAATGTGCAAAGGATCTATGAATTAAGGTGAACACATAATAGTGAGTCCTACTTGCGAGACATCACAATTTTGGATGGAGAGGGGGAGGAAAAATGTAAAACACTTTTATTTTAAAATGAATACATAAATACCTTCAAATGACTTGGTCTATTCAACTTTTAATATTTACCTTTTTTTTGCACATGGAAAGGACCCTTTTTCTTTGTTTCTTATTGTTCAAATCATACAACATTTACACAATAAATATGAAGGGAAAATTTATGGGATTGTTCTATGTATATAGAAAAGATGCTTTATTAATTAAAGACTAAACATCAAGTTATGAATGAAGTTTGTGTTATACTAGGTAGTTTGATATATTTAACTATTGCACATTGTTGTCAATGGTTGGCCTAGCCTTATAAATATATGAGACCAACAACACATTTAATCTTGATGTTTTTTATTAAGAGTAAAGTAGGTTTTGAAGGGACCCAAAACCCTTTTTAACAAAATGTTGCTTACAAGATAAATACAACCAAACAACCTACCAATAGTGAACAAGAAACAAAAAACATAGAAAAAAAGAGACTAAAGGAAAATCTTATTGCATCTTTTTCAAAGTTTCAGCTACCTCCAACTCCTATTGATAAAAGCTCTTGTGAAAATTGACTAGACCCAATAACTATTTTCTAATCATCAAAGGATTCCTTCATGTTACTATGATTTCAAGAACTCAACCCTTCTTTTGTTTCCTATCTGTACTACAATTAATTTTTCTCTACTAATCTATATATTCTATATTCAAAGCTTTGTGCTTGAGAAACTTGTGAGGGACTCCAAAACATTTTGCATGTGTTCCTTGATATTTTGAGTAAGATGTTGCATAAAATTGATGAATTTCAAAATGGAATTGAATTTAATATCTATTTGAGATATTTAGATCCAATACGAGGAATATAATTTCTAAATAAAGAAAGTGTAACATGATGATTATTTTCTAAAGCACTTCATGATTTCATATTAAATTTATTGGATAGAAAATTCCCTAATGATAAAATCTTATTTTTGAAATCTTTTAGAAATGCTAAACTATATCATCTTCATATGTAACTCAATACTCATATCTTTAAACTTTCAAAAACTTTATTTTTTATACTCAACACCTTATAAACTATCATACTAATTTATTAAAGATATGAACCAAAGAGACTAATATATGCAACAATAGCTTTTAAAAATGCATGTCATTGCCAAAATATATATAAATAGATTAAAAAAAATTCTTAATAATATAGTTTTTATTTTATTAAATTATTTTAGCTATCTATCTCAAGTATTTACCTTCTTTATTTTATAATTAGGAAAACATGCATTTTATTGTTTTAGAATTTTTTTAAAGTGATCTCACTACTCTTAATTTATGTGATGTTATTTGCTAATTAGTTTCAATGATATATTTCTTAAAAACTTAAATATAATAAATATCTTTTTAAATTTTAAAAAGTAAATATTAATTAGTGGTTTTATTAGTATAAAGTGATGTTTTTGAATTAAATTAATCAATATTTAAATTTGAAAAGAGTTTTCACAATTTAAAGTATATTATAAATATTTTAGAAAAACAAATTAATTACATAAATAGTAATAAAATAATAAACTAAATCAATAGATTTTATTGTTGATAATTTTTTCTACTATGTTATGTCATTATTGAATTTCACTTTTTATTTCTATGTATGAGAATTTATTATAAATTCAAATTATAATTCCTTAAAACCAAAATATATCAAACTTTATCAATCATTTGATGAGTATTAAGACTTGGATTTATAAAGGACCTAGAATAATGATAAGAGAGTAATGTAATGCCTGCCAAAATACCCTAGAGAAATAAACCAAAATCTACTAACAAAAGAGATATATTTTTTCTTTTATATTAATCTTCACTATAACGCTAACACTAACATCTAGTGTGCATCATTACTACCATTAATCATTAATACATCATTACCTACTTACATGAAATACATGAACCAATTTGAAACATAACCATAGAACCATAACACACAATCGGAATAAATACTTTAATCATCAACATATCCTCATAATTAAACCGTACAAAGTATGAACTTTCCCTAGGGTATTCCAACATCACTACTTAACATAAAACCAACTTATTACTTAACCATCTAAACACATCACATTATAACTCACAACTTATCTATTCAATTTCCAATCAACTACATCAATTTTCATTAACTCATAGACTTAATCCAATCACGTAGCATAATTTAACCACTTATCATATTCTTATATTTCTAAAGAAACAACTCAACAAATATTCCTAATATCCATTCTATCATTCTTTATAACAACAACATAGTTATCATAACCATAACCATTCCTTAAAACTTCATTACATAACTCAAGATAACTAACTCATTTAGCTAATCAACATAATTCCTTACAACTAGACGATTTCCATTACTTAAACAAAGACTATAACAACAATTACCATTTAACAAACTTAATTGTCCCATAAGCTTACACTTACAATTCTTTTGTACAATATCAATACAAAGCAAGTGCAATACACTATCTCTTTCTTTCACATGAAATTATGAACTAACACCACATAAGGAAGTATCTAATACATCAATGAATATATCATAAGAAACTCACCTATCTATTGCATTATATCCTTTCTCAATTACATCATATGAAGATACATAACATTATATCTTTGCATCATGCACTATTATATGATGATTTCTCACTAATAACTTTGCATCTTACATATAATGCATTCTTTCTATTCATCCTTTTTACATTTATTTCTCCTCTAAACATCAGAAATTAATTAACAATATTATATAACTTCAAAATTATCCAGCAACAATAATTTTTTTAATTTTTAACTTTTTTCCATGTCGAAATACAACAATGTGTTACAAATTATTTTGAGATTACATGTTGGTATGTATCAAACATAAATGCATAATCTTTAAACCACATGTTTCACAAAGAAATAATTATATTGGTTGTAATGTAATTAGTCCAATATTAGTCTTTTGTATTAGTAATAGTTATGATAAGGTTTTGTAGATCGTTATAGCCAACAATTATAGACATATCATATTTTTCTTATAGATTATGTCTTTTTGGGTTGATGTATTTTGATCTCTCTATCTAGTTTTCCAATGAATTTCTTTTTATGCAAATATCAAGTATAAATATTTATGTTAGAAACACAATTACTGACATACCATGTTTTTCTTATAGATTATGTCTATTTGGGTTTATGTATTTTGATCTCTCTATGTAGTTTTCCAATGTAGATTAGAAACACAATTACTGAAAATATTTATATTATATAAGTATGCTCAATATTTTTATATAATTTTACATATCTATTATGTTGAATGTAATGTTTATGTTTGTTTTATAATGTTAATTTAAATAACTAGATTTATGTCATCATTATCATTTCTTTCAAATATATTTACATGAAATCTAAATAATATTATCATGATTAATTATACATATGAACATAAATAAAAATAACCAACATAAAAGATTAAAAAATATTTACAATATAAATAACAAATTGAAATATGTTTAAAATAAAAACAAATCTAACAAAGGCTTAAGTTTATTTTGATTATAGTAATAAAAATTATATTGTCAAAGATGTGAAAGCTAAGTACCTCTACTCTCAAACTATTAAATTGGAAAAAAGCCCCACTGTCTCTTGTAATATCAAAACAGGGCAGTGGAAAAAACCAACAATAATTAACATATGTTTCATATGAAAATTTAATAAATGATATTTCATATGAAAATTTAACAAATGAATTGTAAACACATTCAAGTAGGGAAGGCTGTGAAAACATGTCAGTTGTGAGGTATTAAATGACAGTGCAGGGTAGATGAGTGCCCTCTACCATTCCCTTTGGCCTATGCAATCAAACAAGCGAGAACATTGTTTATCAAATTTGAATGTGAAGGGAGATTATTTTTTTGGCCAGCCTTAAACCACACACTAAGCAACATATTAAGCTTAGAGAATGTTAGTCAATTCTGATTGTTTAACACTTTTAAGTCTAGATGTCAAAGCTAAGTGTGTATGATTTAAGCTATCTGAAACAGATGAGAGTGAACGTTAAAGAAGAAGAAATGGACCCACAACCACCTAAACAATCAAAGCTTAGTATGTGTTGTTTAAAACTGACCTGTGCTCACTCGAAAAGAACTTAAATTCACTGCAACAAAATTCGACCACAAAGAAACAGAAACCACCCACCCATGATATTGATATTGAGAGAGTCCATAAGACATTACAAGCAAATGTGTATAAAAATAGAATCTGCCAGTTAATGCCCGTAAGAAGTGAATCACCTCCAAAATAGCTTGCATGGAAAAAGTTAAGCCGATATGCAAATAAGCTGAGCAATAGAAAATTCAACTCAGAGATCACTAGTGAAAGAAGAGCTGGCAAATGTGATATCACGCATGGGAAAAATGAACGTGAAAACTCTAAAATAGCCACCAGAGAAAAACACCAAAGAAAGAAGGTTCCAAAATTGCTACAGGCAAGAAGGCTATACAACATGGGGAACATTTCATCAATAATAAAAACAAACCATCAAACCATCAAACTTTCACTTCACTGAGTGACTAACTCTTAGTCACATTGAGGGAGTAAAAAGATAGACGACACTTGAGAATACAGTATCCCAAATGTGTTAGAGAACATACCCACACACACCATAAAGACGAGTCATCTATGACTTTAATAATATAAAGTAATTCAAACACCATTACATACAACTATATACTCACTCAACCTGCAGACATTTTTATTATCAATGCAATATAGTCAGAAAACTCTTCCATCCGCACATGAAATATGCTTCAAGCAAGCGTCAAACTCAATTAGCGTGTTACAGTAACTAGTAAGTTATGAGTATGAGGATATGGCATACATGATCACCTTTATCACATATACTTTAACAAGGCCAAAAAAGGTATACTAAGATTCCACTACAAGGTCACTTTATGCATTCTTTTATTTAGAGAACACATACATTTAACTATGTAGAGATTGTCCTCTCAAAGAACATGCAGTCATCTACATTATGATTCATTATCACAAGTTGCATATAATGGTATTTGCATACTAAACAAAAAATAACACAACAGAAGCATTAGGTCACCTCAATCATGATAGCCAAGATTATATTATGAATTCAGTTACATCCATTATGTAGGTAGGGTCAACTTCAAACCATGGACCACAACTACAAGATACATATGAAGCAAAATTTTCTTTAGCATTCCATTTGCACGTTAGGCAAAATAGGGTCAACACCAAACTATGGTCATAGATGTAGGATATACCGATTACAATTGACCCACATAAACTTCCTTGAAAAATTACAAGGCAATAACCACACAAGTTCTCATATGAATACAATGAACAATGCAATTAGGGAACATTAGTCATTGCCCCAATGATCAATTATGACAATCCATCTATCATTCACTTATGAGCACATTCATTTCACACATACAATATAACATACAATGCTCACCTAGGTCCAATCAATAAACACTCAAGTGAAATCAAGTCAAACAAAGGCATTTGTCCTTCCTTGATAGATATAAAAGATGTAGGAGGCTCTCTCCCTCACTATGCAAGTTGATCCACACTAATTCAACTTTTGGTTCAATGTATGTATATAAGTACTTTTCTATACATGCACTAAGTACTAATTTGTTGGAGAATTTTGCGATCAAATGTCGCTACTCAACAAAGTGAGCTCAAGGCCCTAGTGTTGAACCTAGAGCTCTAAAACCAAATGTAAGGACCTCCATAATTCACAAAATTACACATAAACAAGCTTATATCAATGCCACGTGTCCAAATATACAAGATTAGAATTGAGAAATTATATTTTGACATAAAGTTGTGGTACATAAGGATCAATACACAAGCTAATATCAAGGCAGAAGATGAGGAACATATTCATTTACACTGGACCACAACATCAATTACGAAGGTCAAATCATGAAGGCCACCATGACCGGAACTTTGACATATGTCTTCCTTGAGCACCTCAAGAACAAGAACATTGTTGGAGCGTGTATTCACCCTACCACGAACTAGTTGCACTTCACTAAAATCTTTCATGACATGAAAGATTCCCAACCCAACACGAGGGAGACTAACAATGCAAATTTGGTAGGAGTAATGGAATTGTGCAATATTATATATCTTCATCCTAATACTAGTATAATGATAGCCTGGGAACACATGATGGATATAACACACATAGAAGAAGATTAAAAAAACAATTTTGCTTATCTATCTAAATCATTTCAACATTTCAATCACATTTATCCCAAAAGGTAAGCTTAACAAGAATTATATCGACACAGGGAAAAAACATGATGCATTCATGCATCTATTCTTGAAGCCACACTTTATTCTACAAATAAAAATTATGTACATGAGACTCTAAAAGAGATATCATATCTAGTAATTCTGAAAAGACTTCTACAACATAGAATCTCACTAGATTACACATATGCATATGACTACTTCATCCTTGCTACAAGTTGAAATTAAGTAAACAAAAACACATAAGTGCATACAAATGTATCAGTCTATGTTTATTCACAAGTCTAACTATAAAAAATCAATTGCATCTTTCAAGAAAGTCATTTCAATAAGATATGTGAAGTAATTGAATTCATGGAATAATAATAATCCTTAACATATATTGATAATGAGCGGTCAACATCCTTCAAAGACATACAAGAGCTCTTGAGCTTCGATAATCATATCCATACTACATATTGCTAATCTTTAAATAAACAAAACTAGCCATTTTGTCATTAATATGATAAATAAATTATTGGTTATAAGTACCTTTGAACATTAATATAAGAAACCGAACCAATATTACTTTCTATTGAATCAAGTTAAAGTTCTAATTATAATTCATATCCCTAGATATTTAATAACTAATGATTCTAAATATTAATAAGAATCTTTTCTTAATTTGACCCTCTAAATACCATTTCATATTTGACTCAAGCCATGGGATTTATAGTCTTTATCGACACAAGGATCCAACTACTCTCAATTTCAAAGAAATAGAAGTATTTGAATATAATAATTACTTGTTTATTCAAACTACATAAGTCCTAGTTGTACATTGAATATCACATACTATCATGCTAGCCTACTAATAAGAAAAAAGAAAGATGATCCACAATTATTTAATTTGAAAACATATTATAGATTATCTCCTAACCCTTACAAGAGACAATACCCTAAAATGCCCTTCAGAGCATGCATGATATTTTCATTTATTGAAATATTCTTATATCCAATCACATAATATGTTGAGGTAGGATAGTCATATGAATATTATATATTAATATGTCAATAATTATCTTTTTCATGCCAAGATGGGGGTTATCTTATTTTTAGTATAAAATAATGTATTTGTAATACCTGGATTTGCCATAGTTATCCATGGAATGGAGTCAACTATAAGATATATATTTAAGCTCTTGCAAAATATTGTTGTTATATTGCATTTTCATACTCATATCTATAGGATAACTTTGACCAAAAAACATACATGCATAAACTATGATACATGATTTGCAAATGACAACTCAATGATTCAAACAACAAACACATATAAGACCAAAAATGAAAATCAATTTACATACCTCACTTTCACATAAGAACCTACACCAATTTTATCTAATGGTTCCCTCATCTCTCCATCATCTTCCTTATCTTGGTTCTATTTTCTCCCAAACTGGAACTCTATACTGGTTGTTTGTAGTTCTTACTCCAGCTCTTTCTCTCTCTATATATTTTTATGTCTAAACACACTAATAAAATTCCTTCCCATAATGACTCGACCTGCCTTCTATGATCATGTTTCTCTCTCTAAAATTCCCCATTTTCTGCAAGAATATCTCCCCTAAAGATTTTTTTCTCCCCTTATTTAAGCCTCAAACTTATTAATTTATTCTCTTCTCATTGTTTCTTTTTTATCCTCTATCCTTACATTGAAGCTAAATCTTTTTTTTTTTTTGGACAAACTTTCCTTATTCTTATTAGCTAAGTTTCTTGGAGATAATGCCAAATCGATATAGATAGAAAAACTACTTTAGCTCACAAATATTTCACATAGAAAGGAAGGTTTTAATCTTTTTTTGTTACTTGCTAAAGTTCCTTTACTTGATTTCATTAATAATCATTAAACTATCTTCTTTTAAAAAAACTTCATCTCGCTTCTCTCCAACAGCTCTCCTGCCTCTCTCAATTTGAATGTTGTTGTCGATGTCTCTGGTTCGACGATGGTTTCTGCTCCTACAGTGTTATCTGTTGCGGATGTCTATGGTGTTCCATCGTCTTCTAACTTCCCCCCCTTCCTCCTTGAATGGGGGTTTATGCTCCTATGATTCATGGTCTGTTTGATGTTGTTGTTGATGTTTGGTTTGATGCTCCTCAAGGGGTTGTTGCTACGGCTCCCCATGTTCCCCATGGGGATTTTCCTGGTGCAACACCCACGTCCCCTGGTTCTCTGGTTGTGGGTTTTGTTGTTGTCGGTCCTCTGGCTTCCGAGGATGCGGCTTTGTCGATTGTTGTTGTTGTTGTTGGTTCTTTGCCCAAACTTGTTGGCAAGCGTAGCTTTGCTCATGTGGCCAAATCTTCCGCACAACCCTCAAAAGGGGTTTGTCCTCTTCCCTGTGCTAAATACTCCCCTATGGTGGGTTGTGGACAAGATGTCATGGACAACATTGGGTTCTACCAACGTTGTGCTCTTGTATGCAAATTCTCTGGGCTCTGGCCTTCTCTACCAGACCTTCATCGTTGGGTAAGTGACTCTTGGCGGCCTTTGGTTGCTTTCAATATTGAGCTTTTCCTCTGTGCTAAAGGCTTTTTTGTCGCTTCTTTCACATCTTCCGATGATCGGGATTTGGTCTTGGGCATGTTGTGGGCTTGGGGAGTGCACTCCCTCTCTGTTAAGCCTTAGACAACTTCTTTTAACCCTCTCACTAAACCACTTAATGTGCGTCCAGTTTGGGTCCGGCTCATCAATCTCCCTCTTCATTTTTGGGAGCACTCTTGTTATGAGACTATCAGTAACTCTATTGGTTGTTTCCTGAAGGTTGATGAGAGGACCACACTACCTTTGCCCGCATTCTTGTGGACATTGACATCTCCCCTCCTCTCCCGAGAGATGTGGTTCTTATGGTGGGGGATAGGCCTTCGTCACAACTGCAGGATTTTGAAGGCCTCCCCTTCCGCTGCAAGAGATGCTTCTCTATGGGTCATCTTGCTTCAGATTGCTCTATTTCATGCCACAAAGGTGTTTCTACCTGGTGGAAGAATGCTACAGCTGATCACTTAACAGTCAATGCCCTTGACTCTGCGTCTGCTGGCTCCTCTCATGAGGATGATGTCGATGTCGTGCCCCTCACAGCTACGGATGCTCCTGTTGCCTCATCTCCTGAGGTCCCCACTTTTTCTTCTCTTGTTCTACAGCCACAATCCCCTACTGCTGGATTTGTTTCCGTTGTTGTTATTTCGTCACAGCCTGTTGCTACTCTACAACAACCTCCTATTGTTTTGTTGTAGCACCTTGTTGACACCATTGTTTGCAACCCTGTGGGGTCCCTTCCGGTTGATCTCTCTTTTGATGGACCTAATGACAACATCGCCTGGACTGTGGTTTCTCGCAGGCGGAAGGGGAAGTCTTCTCCCCTGCCCCAAACCCCCCCTCGTTGGGGTTTGGGTGGCTCCCCCCCACCCCCTGCTTGAGTGAGGTCTTTTGTATTCTCCAGAGGTCTTTTCTGTTCTCCAGTTGGATAGGATTCCTTGCCTATCTGACTGTGTTTATTTCTAACTGCCTTTGGGCTGTTGTTCTTTTTGCCAACATCATCTCTCTTGATGTTGTTTGTTGTCTGTTAATAGTTTTTAACTATGTTAAGGGTCAGCACCCTAGTTAACGCTACTTTATTAATCTAAAACATTTATTTATTTCCTAAGTATTAACTTGCTTAATATAACAATATTCTCCTCCTCTTTTTATTTGTTTATTTTATATTTGATAAAATGGTATTTTCAAATTTTTTAAATAAAATTATATATTAAATATGATTAAAATAAAGAACATTTAAGCTATAATAAATATTTATATTATTAGATAACTTTTCAAATAAAATAATGTAATTTTATATATATAATCATTTTTTACTAAATAAATAATAACATTCTAATCAAAATTTGTCTAGTTTATTGTCTTTAGAATTTTTTTAAAAATCAATAAATAAATATAAATTAGTGTTGTGACATGTTCATTGTCGTTATCTAATGTTTTGAACAACAAAGTGGATACAATATAATGGTTAAATATGTCATAAAATAATCTACATGATCAGTTGCATTAAGTTGGGTTTTAGTTTGTTTGGTTTTTGGAGGTCATTTTAGTATACCCAATTTGTCCATTTTCAAGTTTATGCAAATCTAATTTTAAGACTAAAGGAAATCATTCAATCTAATTTATATATTTGAAAGGGAAAATTAATAAGGCATTATTCTTAGTCATTTTTATTACATTGGAATGTTTCTTTTAGTGAGAAAATGAATTTTTGGTGAAGTTGATATAGTTGTTCATTTGAATCTACAACAGTAGTCTATGGTGCATGAGAATCTCTCCCCACTTTTTAGCTGCATTTTTACAGTGGCATTGATCATGGAGCCATGTATAATTTTCAATGTGATCTTTATGTGGTTACATAATATGTTCTTTCTTTGTTTTAAGATTTTGGTTCTAAGATGATTGCCATTGTAATATGTAGTGAGTCATGGATAATCTTTGATTAAATCATTGTTGATCTTTTGCAATGGTTGTTGGTGTCATAAGAAGCTCTTGGATTTTTCCTTTCAAGTTATAGTGAGATTTTGTTGACATCTTTGATTCTATTGACAAAGGATGCTTGGTTTAGGGTTTAGGGTTTAGGGTTTGATCATAATTTATGATATGATCATCATGATGCTTGGAGAGAGCAGTATCATGTGAGAGCTCCAGTAGTCACTAGGTGATGGACAATCTTTTGCAATGGTTGTTGGTGTCATGGAGGAGCTCTTATATCTTGTTTCTATAGTAAGAGTTATTTCGTATTTTAAGTTTCATTGATAAGAGATGGTTACCTTTATGTATTTGAAGAGATGTTGACATCTTTATTTTCCATGAAGAGGATTCTTGGAGTCCTTGGTAAGGTGTCAAGTATATGTTTTGTCAGTTTTGATAAATGATTCTTGGTTAAGAGGTGCTTGGTATTGTGTCTTGGTGTACTCTTGATTCTAGATTTGAGTATTTTTATGAGATAGGTTCTCTTAAAATAGGATGTGTCCATTGGCTCATGTGATCCCCTAGGAGGATATGACAAATAATGATATCATGATATGTTCTTAATTTTATAATTGAAACTTTGATAGTGGTCTTGTTGGTTTTATATATTAATCATTTGCTTGGAGCTTCGTGATTTTGCAAGGTTGCATTTAAATTTGGCATGGATTGATTAGTAGACACTCATGGATACTAGGGAGACTTGGGTGAGGCTAAGAGATATTTTGATATATATATCATATGTTGAGATGGTTATTTTTTAATGAGATTTCAATAGAAATACCAAGGAGCCCACAGCTAGTTATGGATGTGAGTCCAATATGGACTTAAAGAGAAGAATGCCCTTTACTATAAGCTTTTTATTGCTTGGTGTTGTGTGCATTGAATGATCTAAGAGATATTGTCTGTTAAAATAATATTAATATCTTCTATAATGGTCATCTTCTATTTTTAGTGGCCATCTTCTATTTTAAGTCGTCGACTTATTTAGCTTGTTAAGTTAGCTTTTTATCATGTAATTAGCTTTTTCTTTTTAGTTAATTAGCTTTTAAGCTTTATTTAGCTTTTAAGCTTAATTTAGTTTTCACGCTTAATTTAGCGTTTAGCTCTTTAATCTTTACTTTAACGTTATGTTCTAATTATAGAACATCGTCTTGTAACCTCTATATATACATGTGTATGTCGTTCAATGTAATTATCCGATTATTGAATCACTCATTCAATTTATTTTTCATTATCCACCTAAATATTAGATACATTCTTTAATTTGTATTTTGTCTTCTCATATGACTTAGTCTTGTTTAGAGGACACGTTAAGAAGAAGATGCATGTAGTAACCCCAACGGGTTATCCAATATTTGTCCTAAAATATTCAATAAGTCCTGGAGTAATTTTGCCAAACAATTGTCATGTAAGATCTGTTCAAGTTTCCTGAATGTATTCTTTCAGCATTCTGCCTTGGTTTCTTGTCAAAAACTGCTCTGAACTACTCACAATGATTTTCGCTACAAGTCTGATTTAAAATTATCAAAGGAGATTGCATAGGAAACGACCAAACATTTGAACAAACAATTGGCTGCTATATAAACTAAATCACCCCACAGTGTTTATAGTCGACATGATATCAAACACTTAGCATTCAAGTTCAATACACTATAATAAAGCTTCACATTTCAACATTAAACAAACAGTTGGTATGCAAGCTGGAGTTCACTAGAACAACATGACTTTACACATTAGCATTTAATAAATAGATTTGAATGAAAACCAGTAGCAGATCGTTGTTCCTAGATGAGACATTACAACAAACATATAGCAGACCATCCAATGAAGATTCCTACACTTAAAAAGCGGAAAGGTGAAATAAAAGTCAAGTTGCTGCTGCACCAGAATATATCAGACAACGATTTGAGAAAGCAAACCCAATCCTTGCTCAATCAAAGTCCAAACCTATCGCCTTATCATATACTGCTGAAAAAGATTTCAAAGGGGGGGGTTTTAAAGCTTGACGTGTGAACTCTCAGACATGCGCTTTACTTCCAGATTTGTCATTGAGGTTGCCGCCTGAAGTCTATAACCTGCGATTTCTCCTTGCTTTGAATGGAGATCTTCTTGAACAAAGAACTTCAAATTTCTTGCATACAATTTATGAACTTCACCAATAAGCTCTGCTGTGAATTCTGATTTGAATCCACCAATCTCGGAAGGTATGGGTTTCCGTCCAACCTTCACTAATTTCAAGGGTTTTTATCTTTAGAATATCAAGTCACTGATTTCCAGCAACAATAGAAAAATAGTTTCAATATCCTCTTGAAGGAAGACAAGGTTTGTTTATAAAGACTCTTCAAATTTCAAATCAATTCAGCGTCTCTTGAAGGAAGACAAGGTTTGTTTATAAAGACTTTTATTTCTCCTTATGAAGTAGCTTCTTGAACAAATTGGAGAGCTTTATTAATTAAAATGACTTTATATTGTCATTTTATAGAGTCCCTTAATGTTATAATGGCCCCTCTTAATGACATTTTATAATATGCCTTGGCTATTAATTTTGGTGGCCTTTTTGATAAGCCTATGCTAGCAGGGAGGTTCAAAGATGACATTTCTGAGACTATGGTTGTTGGCTTTCTTTCACAGAATAATGGTGCGTTGGAGTGGCATGACAAGATAGCGCAAGTGGAAGAGGGTTGGATTTATGTCAAGGGGAAGAAAGCTAAATCCTTTAAGCCCTCATTTGACATGACTCTCCGCTCCCAAAAGAGTAGCTCGAAATGTAAATCATGAAGGTTCTTGTTTTGGGATTGCTTTTGTGCTAACTTTTCCAGCATTGTTTCAGGGTAGCCAGCTACCAGCTGTTCTTTTGGTAGTCTTTTTTCTGGGTTTTGTTCAGACAACTTTTTGATTGTGGGTGTCAGATCCTTTCAAAATCTGTTTGTAAAGGGTTTTGGGTCCCTTCAAAACCTGATTTTTCCTTAATAAAAAACAAATAATATCATTAAATGCCATTATAATTTTAATATCTCATTGATTACTCATTATCTCTCTATCTCATTTGAACCTAGAGGTAAACCATTGTTCCCACTACACACCCAACTGCCTTACTAAAAATAGTAAGGTGGGTCTCTAATGTAGCACTGACTTACTATAAATAGTAAGTACCTCAAAACATGACCAAAAACCTCTAATAACCTAGCCTTAGAACATAAGAAAGATCTGTAGAAGTAAAGGCTAACAACTGCCACTTGAAAAGCTCCATGATGCCCAAATTGGACCCTCTAAACAACTCCATTAGCCAATGAGGGTCGGGAAATAGGCTAATCTTTTGAAAACTAATGCTCACGAAAATGGAGACATTACAATGCATGGTTTTATGGATTTTCACTATTCTCATTGTTTTTGGTCTTAAGCTTTGAAACTATTTCTTGGGACTTATTTGGAGAGGTACAAGCTTTGGGCATATTTCCTTTTATTGTGGAAATAATTTGTTTGTTTGATCTACCTACAATATGAGACGTTTATATATATTATTGTCATGTTTTCTTCATTATTTTAATGTTAGATTTTGATATCCTTTCAATTTGGAAATTGTGAAGGAGATCTTATTTTACATGGCTTGGCACATGTTAGTGTAATAAAAGGATACGGTTTGATTTGCAAGTTCTCTCTATTTTGGAAGATTTATTTTGGAGAATGATATAAGAAATATTTTATACATATCATTGAATGGTTCCTTAACACTATGCAATAAAGGAGTTGGCGACATCCTCGATGTGAAGTACTATAGGAGACTTGGTGTAAGCCTTGATATATTTTTAGATTTGACATTGTTTGTGCAACAGAGTGTTAGAATGTGTATTTTAGGTTATATTTTTTTTAATATTTTGATTTGAAGGTTAGATATGTGACGATGAGTTTGCATGCTTCACTAATTTGGTATCTTTCATTTATGCAAGTTGTGAATTAGCTACCCATTTTCTTGCAATGGGAAGGCTTAAATGTGGACAATCTATATTCATAGGTCTTTTCAATGTTATAGATTTAGTTAGTTGGCATTGACTATGGTCATTTGTGCATTGGTGTGTGCATTTGAGATAGGAGATGGGTAGGTATTCATGTATTTTATTGTATTTTTGGGTTGATATGTTGATGGCATGAAGTTCTATCTGTGATGATTTATTTACCTAGTTTTGAGATACGATTAGATTGGATGAGTAACAACTTTTTGTGGTTCATATTTCAAATTGGTATGAGTAAGGAAGCTACTCAAAGCCTTTGTTATAATTTAAATTTAATGATTTTGTTCATGTATAAATTGGTACAGGATTCAATGACATTTGGTAGGATTCACATTGGCATGTTCCTTTTTTCTTCCATAAGTGGCGTGTTGGAGGATGTGAAGAGTTATTTCTTACCTTAGTTGTTGTTGTAGGTAATCTAGTTGTAGCGCATGAGCAAGTTTAAAAATAAAGTGGTACATGTGTGGCCAAGAGATATCTTTCACTTATTAGGGTAGAAAGGTCATGGGCCTTGATTACTACACTTGATTATTATTTATGTTTTCTTATGGTTGTAATTGCAATGTATATTGTCAAGTGAGAGAATGTTAGGGTAAGGTGACCATTTATCTTGCAATCCTAGTCATTTTCATGTATCTCCACATTCCTTGGAAAGTGTACTTGAATATCTAAGAACATGTTGGACAAATATTTCATAATTATTTGTTTATGACATGTAATTACACTCATATTGAATGGACATAGTCAACAGTGGCAAGGATAAGGCATACCAGTACAATATTCTACCTAGGCATCCATTTTGGTGATGGGGCCACTTGGGTTTGCATGTTAATTGCATGTTGTCCATAGTCGGGTGCTAAGTAGTGCATGCTACTTCATGTCAATCATCAAAGGTGTATTATACACCTTGTATAATGTTATAATGTAAATTAATATTATTTGTAGTGCACTTTAAAGATCTAGGGGCACATGCATCATATTGTCAGACATTTGTTGGGTAACTTTGTGTTGTAACGTTGGAATAAATATTAAATATAGGTTTGCATATTGGAAAAAATATTAATACCCAAAAGTAAATGTTGGAAAAAAGGTTTTGTAAGATCGTGATATTAGTCACACAATTTATGTAATACCACTTGGTGGTTCTGCACAAGCTTGGCTATTTTGGTTAAGGCTAGTTTGAGGTTGGCATATGTAAGCATCTCTTGTACGTTGCCCATGTAAGGGCTTGAAGAATGGATGAGGATATGTGGTTATCTCATTTGCTTGTTCATGTGGATTCCATATAGAGAGATTAATGTTTCAAAGGTGTTCATGGAGACTGCAAATGTATTGTAATCTTTTCTATTGAATAATACATTGAAGATGGATTCCTTTCAGGGCTAGATTTATTCCCCTTATAAGTTTTTCCATGAAATATCTTGTGACATATTGGATAGTGTGTTCGTCTATTCTTTTGCATGTAGTTTATGAATACTTGTTTGCATGAATTTCTCTCTTTGGGTTATGTGGAAAGAGTCATATGTACAAAAGAAATTCAACTCAAAATTGTCCAATTTTGATTGAATATGGATTAGACACCCATGTGATAGTCATTTGATAATTGTTATTTTTTACTACAAGGGGCGTATGATTTTGGAGGTTGTTATTTCTACCTCTTGTTTTGAGATAGCATAGAGGTATTCTCACCTCAATGTTCCTATAAATTGGCACCTTTGGATAGTAGTATTATACCACTGTTTATTGGTAATGAAGTGATGTCAAATTGAAGACAATGGCATAAGTGAACATATTATAATCTCATATATTTGAAGAAAATATAATTGACCCCTCTTTTTGGTGTTTTTTTTTTTTGTTTTCCGCAAGAGTCTCTCCATGTAAATCCTATGTTGTGAGACATTCTTCTTATGTTGTTATTTTCTGTCATCCATTGATGTTATCATCTTCATTTTTTTTTTAAGTTTTTAAGTTCATCTAAGATAGTTTTATTAAGCATGTGAAGGTGGCTAACTTAAAAATGAAAAAGAAGATGCATATCTCTATTATTTTTTTGTATTAAAGAAACTAAATTTCAGATTTATATACAAATGATAGATTTTCAAAGAGTGGTTTAAGCTTTGTATCTCAACCAATCTATTATTGGGCTAGAAATTGTTATATTAGTCCAACAGTATTCTCGTCTTTTCTCAACAGTAATTACGTATCAACCAAAGGAGTTGATTAATTGAATAGAAAAAAAAAATGTTCAAAATTTTACCAAGGTATTTGGTGTGTATAAAGGGTGTTACAAATTTCAACCCAAATCAGATAGTAACTATCAATGTCTTTCCTTATTAAAAGAAAAAATCTATTTTCAAATAATGTTTGTATATTATGAGCACAAGTTAGAATTTACATCTCCACAAACTACAGTTTCTTGCTATTATCAAGAGTCTCAATTTTATTATATGTTACCTGAAATCTCCTATCACAGCTTGCTTTATACATTTGTATTTGAAATTGCTACTTAATCTTTTGAATCTCATAACAGCATTTGCAAATCAATCAAAGCCTTGATCTTTGTAAAGGCTTGCCTTACTGTGCTTTGCATAAAGCATCTAAAATTATTATTGGTCGTTAATGATAATGATTAGTTATTCCTAAACTATATTTGATTAGTTATTCCCTCCGAATTCTTAAAAGTTATATGTTGTTAAATTTAAGTAAAATCGATATGCACATCTATTCACCAATTCCAAGGCCTAGTATAATCATTTCCCTAAGTAAGTGATTCTAACAATGCAATTTTGAATGTCATATTACATGCTATTAGAGACTGATGTATTAGGAACATGACAAGCCATGTTGCGGACTGTTACCAATCATCGAGATGAATGTAATGTCATGTCACTCCTTGAATACAATGGGATACCCACCAAGATGAATGTTACCTAGTTATCAATTTTCATAATGATCTAAGTTGGGAACTTACGGAAAATAAATTGGTGGGTTTAATACCTCTTGTAGCAATAGAGAGATGGAGAGTCCATCTATATTGATAATGCTTACTTTGAACATTAACTATCTTATTTGTTGTAAGAATTTGCTACCAAAACAATTATACCAATCGGACCACAAATGCATTTGCTAAATATGTTATGTATGTGTTTGTGGCTAGGTAACATTTTCATTTATTGAACACTCATTAAAATATAAGTAAAAGAAAATCTAACTTAAACCAAAAAAATCAATACTCAAGGATTATTGTGAAACCCAAGCTAATCATGAACTTTTGGAGTGTAATGCTATTATGATTTAATGGCACCTTATCACCTTGGATATATACCACTCATAAGTAGGAAAAAAATGTTATCCTAACCAAAAGAATTAACGGTGAAAAAACAATGGTCTTCTCCCTAAATCAAATTGAACCATCCCATAGCAAATGATCACACCTCCACAAGCTTTCTTAAAAGAATCTAAAACAAAGGCAAAAGTTCACCTTTATAAGAAGGCCCATAGACAATGGATCTAGCGAACTTCACGCGTATCTCCAAACCCATAAATACAAAAGATAATATATACAATTCAAATAAGGCTTGGGAGAAAATACCCAAAAATAAAGGACCTCGACATCAAGGTCTTATATTTCATGTAGCTGCAAGCGAAGGGAATATTTAGGGAGCCACCCTTGACTTGGAATCGAATCTCCGAATATAGAGGGACAAGTCTTGAGCACATGGGTGACCAAGAACTTATATTTGGAGATGGTGGGAGGCGACAATACGATGGTGGGTGAGGGTTTGCGGGTTGAGCCTCCAGCATGATTGAGGAGCAGTGCAAGTTGAGAGCTTCAAAACGTATCATTTTCATAATTTTAGCACTTTTATTTTTGCAACACCGAGTCCTCTGAATGCTTAAGGGTTTGGGTGTGGCCCATAGACCATTAGGTTTAGGATTTGTGGCACACAAATTGAAACTCCCTTATTTTTCAGGGAATATTGACTTTTTCATTTTCTTGCCTTGGGAAATGACTCAAAGTCCTAGGGACAATCAAGAGACTCCTGGTAGTTCCCTAGATGTCTCAAATAAAAACGTACCATTTCATAATTTTAGCACTTTGTTTTTTTAAACACCGAGTCCTTTGAGAATGCTTAAGGTTTGAGTGTGGCCCATAGACCATTCATTAGGTTTAGGATTTGTGGCACACAAATTGAAAACTCCCTGATTTTTCAAAAAGTATTGACTTTTTCCTTTTCTTGCCTTGGGAGATGACTCCAAGTCCAAGGAACAATCAAGAGACTCCTGGGAGTCCCCTAGATGTCTCAAAGTCCCCAACCCATTCTAGAAATGTCACCTTGAGGGGCATGCCATAGAAACATCCCCTCGAGGTGGCATCCTACTAACGTCCCTGAGTCTGGAGCAGCTATTATGGTATGGTAGGGGAACATCCTGGAAATGTGGGGGGGAAGAGACACATTTAAGAGTGACTGATTTGATAACTATTTCAATTTCCTTTAACCCATTGCATAATCAATCAATAGCAGACATATCATATCGTGAGACAAACCTCTCAAAACAGAGATTTTATTTCATTAATTGCCATTTTGTATCATGCTAAGCTACCTTCTTAATTTTCAATGTAAAGATGCATCTTAGTTGAATATTCTAGATTAAAAACCTATGAATATGATTAATTGCGTAAACATATTTTAACAAGTTTTCAACAATGAAGTTTTAATTCCACTACCAGTTATTGAACTACTTACAGAAAATCCAATGTTAAAGTCCCTGCCATGAAGATTTCAGGTATAGTACTTAATAATTCATCAAGTTGTTACAAAGTGTCTCAGGATGAGAAGTCGACACTTTTATCCGACATATTACAGTTCTGCTTGAAAAGTTGCCACACCCAAGTCTATTTTAAAAGAAGAGCAGATGCTTTGTTTCACTATTTGACAACTTACAGCTGGTGCAAAAAACTAACCAGAATGTTTCACCACACCACATTAAAATATTCTACATCAGTTCTCCTCATAGCCGCATATTTATAAAACAGTTGGTAAGAACGAGACAAAGGCTTCGTGAGAAGTCAGTTCTCAAATTTTACAGATTTACATGATTTTATGAGACATGCAGAGATGCAAACGAGGGAAAAACAATTACCACCATAAATCTAATCATTCTATAAATAGTCAAAATTTGACCTCAAGAAGTAATTCCAAGCTGTTCTTGCCCCAGATTTTTACCTTGATGCTCAATATGGCATTACAATCAGAGGTAAATTAGCCCTAATGCCTAAACAAACTAAAAACAAAGTGCCAATTGCGGCTGTAAAACTCTATTTTCATGTCTTCCAAAATTAGAGTCCCTTGAAACTCAGCAATTTCCTGAAGCTCCCAAGATTAAAAATCCAATTGGAAAGTCCTAAAAGATACTACCTAACAGGAAAGGTTAATATCATTGAAGCAATCAGTGCAGCGAGTTATACCATATGTTATGTGTATTATGTTACGTTAGTCTTATTTAGCTCCTATGTGACAATGAAATACCCACTGAATAGCTGAAGCTTGTACAGCTGTCCAGACAAGGATGCAGAAGTTCTGGTAACATAAAATCAGTTCCCAAGAACTGCTTCCTTCCCATTTTTGTAATCCAAGGGAGATTTACAGTGTTTCTGCAATTCCAAAAACCTATCCACGTCAAACTTTCTCTTCTTGTAAAGCTTCTTTTGCTTGGAAAGAAAAAGCCTTGTCATCACATCTTGATAACTTGGATCTCTTGATGTAATGAGAAAATACATATAGCCTAGAAGTAATCCACCAGTTGTGACAAAAAATGCAATGGGTTCCATGACATCCCAGGAAAGCTCCCAAAATGTCAGACGAAAGAACAATGCAGTCTGCATGGATAGACAACATAAACCTGTCCACAAGACAATGCGAACATGCCTCCGTGCGATCCTATCAATTTCTTCCTTCTCTTTCTGCAGCTTTTCCAGTTCCTGTTTTCTGTGATCATCTTCCGGTGCCAATGCAAGAGGAACTGCATTCATCACAAGCTCTGCAACCTGCAAAAAGATTAATTTACAAAATTCTGATACAGTAGAAAGCATTTTTTGAAATGACACAATGCCAACAAAATGTGTGCGGACAAAAGGACAAAGGCCCAGAAAACATGCAGTACAAATAATTCCAGTATGTTTAAAGTATATACTTTGTTTGGAACCCTCAATCTCTTGCTTAACAAATAATTGAGGAAATATTGTTACTAAATTCTTAATAGTAAATCTTTTATTTCCTTCAAAATCTAACGATAAATTCTAGAAGCTTTTTGAAAGGTAAGTAAAGATTCTTTTCATCTCCATATGCCATCACTTCCTACTAAGACTAATATCATATTTGGTATTTCACTATAATTTTAATAATTTCAATGCTCATGGAGAGCTCATCAAATATTACCCATTCTTACTTGATTTGAAGGGAAAAGATCTGGATAGACACAAAGTCTTTGCTGGAGTAGGTTTGAGTTATCTCAAGTGGAGGTTTTTGGGAGATGACCCAGAGGCTCAAGGAAAAGAGGAGGACCTCTTTCAGTTTGCAAAGATGAACGGAATCCTGCCTATGAAAGATGCAGAGGCAGAACCAAAACCTGAGCAGAGCTGCATAGGTGGCTCGAGCAAAGGCCGTAGGAGCGCGGGTCGAGGCCGGGGTCGTCCAGCAGGGAGAGGCCGTGGTCGAGCAAGATTGGAGCTGCCGCAACCCGACCCTCCCACTGCAAGCTAGGCCCTCTTCTGTTGATATGTCAATTTTCCCTCCCGATACTTAGGCATAAAATTGTATATATTTTATTTTGGTTTCTCATAACCATGCTTAAATACTCTGGTTCTGGGCAGTTGGGAATCTGCCAAAAACGTTTATAGTTCCATTTTCTTCAGACTACTAAATTTTTTGAGTGCTCTGTTAAAATGGTTAAACCATAAGATTAATGGTTTCCTGCCTTTTGAGGGAATCATGCTTTGTTGGGTTCACTGAGAACAGGTTTTTTGAATGTTATGAATCTCAGCGAAGAAATCTCTGTATTTAACCTAAATTAATATAACTATTGGCTCTGCCTTTACCGATCAAAAAATAATAATTACAAAAATTTCAAGTAATATTTCAATCTCAGAGGTGTGAATCTCATATATTAAATAACATGACTAGGACAAAAAAAGTTAGATAAGACAGCAAGGATCAACTCACAACTGGACAAAAACCAAGTAAAAACGGGTCAAACAAAAACAATTGACTAAATAAATATTTGATTAAAAACAGATTTAACACAACTTTAACACAAATACATGAATAAGAAATTCATTATTTATAGATTAAAAAAAACAGATCTTGTTCATCTAAGCAGTAAAATCATAAAATAAGCAGATAAGAATAATGCATTGCATGATACACCAAAGCAACAATCAAACTGCAAATAGGCAAATAATATAAAACCAATTATCACATGTAATGTCCCCTTTTTAAATTTGCCTTAATTTCTTTAAGAATAATAAACCCTAACTCAATAATAGTTGCATAATTAGTTATGTATGAATTTAACTTAGAAATTGCAGATTGATAATTTATTAAATAATTTACATTTAATGCTTAAAGTATATTTTAGAAAATATAGAACTAATCCTCTTTTTTCTGCTGTAAATCTGCCACTGATCTGCAGTGATTTATCTTCAATAAAATACTAATGAAAATATCTCCAAAGTCTGCCCAGATTAGGGGTTTGTCCACTAAACTCAGTTATAGGAATTAAGGGGTTTCATCCTTAATTTTGTGCCTAGGAATTTTGTCCTCGGGCTTTTAGAAACTTGATTCATATTCCACAAGGGAAAATAATAATATATCTTCACCAAAATAATGTCTCCTCAATCTCCTTAATAGATATAGCTCTTCACATGTCTTTTGACTTTTATTAAAACTAAACTAGATTTTAATTTCAGTCTAATTATTACTAATTACTAATCCTTAAGGAAATAGCAGGCACCGTTAAACTTCAATGCCGCATGCTTAGTAGATTCTAATTATTTTAGGACAGCTGCTACCCAACATTGCCATATAGTACTTTATTTTATTGTAAGTAGGGGGGCTTACAGTCCACCCTTCCCAAGATCATTTGTCCTCAAGCAATCGTAACTCTGAAAACCTTTATCCACTTCATGCCAAGACAACATCACAAGATTCCATGTTCATCGATCCTGGGCACTACAACAAATAAACTATCTTCTTTAATAGTACTCACTAATCCTGGTCTCCACATCATCCTTAATGACTTTATCATCATATCTGTAAGATTCAAAATCATTAGCAAAATCCTCTTTCTAACCTTTGTTATGAAGTTCACCTTTAAATTTGCTGATCATGAGACCCCATGATGCCCCCTTTGGAAAATAGTTTAAAACAGACTGTATGAGTGCAGGTAGGTGATTAGAGCTGTCACATATCACCCCAAACATCACTGCTGGCATTGAGAATGCTGGGATGTACATGCTCAATGCTCTTTCCATGTGACACCACTTAACTTATTAGACCAAAAAGTCTCCTTTGTATCTGTGGGTATTAAACTGCTTGAAGATAATACTGTCAACTGAAATATTTTGTCATGGTTGTCATTTTTCTTTTCCTTGTTAAAAATAATGAAATGTTACAAAACTTCTTGCATCATTCCCAAATAAAAGTAGAAGATGATTCTTCAACTTCCTCTCTATGCCTGTCTCTAATGGATGGGGGAACTTGAGAATATAACTGACAGTAGTACTGAGAAGGGCAGCAGCATTCTCAATGACCCATGTCTTATGGATCTTACCTTGGAGGGAGGGAGTCCTTGATTATCTCCATGTGGAATGGCTTGGTCTTTCTGAACACACATCACAATTCTTTTCATTGCAATCATGCTTGGGGCTCAATTCAAAATGCCTTGGATTATCATCTCCTTCCCATCTGTTTTGATTTTGAACTCCATAGTTTGATAATTTTGAGTAAATTCTCCTAGTGAGTGCAACTATTGCATGCCTAAGACTCCATTTCACGTAATCCCACAACATATAAATCAACCTTGACTTGACACCTCCCCATAAATAAGTTGGGTCGTTGTAGTCTCCTCCCACAATGAATGATATGGCCATTTGCAAGCGTAACATTAAAACCCATCAAACTTTTCATATCCAAACCTTTCGAGGAAACCAAATCTGCATCTATAAAATTATGGCCACACTATCAATCAACACTTGCACCTTGTGACCATGCGAAACCCCCCAACTCTCAAATCTTGGTACTTGGGTGCTCCGGAAAAGTTTAGCAAGAGTGCCTCTTGGAATCTCCTCTTCTTCTTCGCTTTCACACTCTGTTTCATTAGTCATAGATTTAGACTCAATTCCTTTGGTCTCTAAGTTCGCCTCAAGGTGAACCTCTATATAGTGTATTTGCCCCTTCCCCAAGCATTTATGGCTTGGCTGCCATGGCTTTCTACAAGAAAAGCACAATTTCTTCCTTCGAAGCTCATTCTTAGTTTCTTTGCCCTTGTTTGGTTTTGGAGGCAATGCTATTGGTTGAGGGGTATCTTTTTGGAAGGGTTTCTCATGCTGCTCCATTGGTGCACTCTTGAAATTTGTTCTTAGTTGTTAAATATTCCAATTTTAAAGCCCTTCAAATAACAAACTATAGAGATGATAGCTCAAAAGCTCAAACTAAATTCCAAAGTGACTCTACAAGCCCTTCAATAAACAAAAACATGAGTTTCCCATCGATACTATTCGACACCATGACTGAAATCCTTTGAAATTCTGCTACGTACTCTTCTACTGTACCCAATTGCCTTAGACATGTCAACTCCATAAAGTGTATCTCAGGTCTTTCCTATCAAATCTGCCTATGAGCCTTTGTGTGAACTCAACATATGTCATGATTTGATGATACCCTTGCGTGATTAGCCCATGATGCTACCACTCTTGTGCTGTACCTTCTAAGTGAAGAATAATAAATATAAAGGCTTCATCTTCTATCATGGGGCTAAGAGAAAGATAGGTGTCTAGATTTTGGACCCATGCCTGTGCAATGATCTTCCCTGAACCATCAAAAGTGGGGAGAGTCGACTCACTTAACCTTTGTTTGTGATGTCCCTTTCCGCTTAGTTCATTAATAAATAATCTTGCTAGCCTTTTTATTCCCGGAGGCTAGAGTAAAATGAAGTTGCAAGGGAATAAAATGAATAATTAAATGTAAGAGGCAAAAAGATATAGTTTAAATTCATTTGCATTTAATTATTAAATGGGGCCACTTAAACAATAACTTTATTATTCCTAGGCCGAGAATTAATTAAATATTAGGCAAATAACATTAAATGCCTAAGTCGCTTACATTGAAGATAGAATTGCATCAATTGCTTTTTGATGAAGATTATATTAAGGTGGTTGATAGCAATATTGGATTCATTCTCAATCATCATATATTATTGTTTCACTCTGCACATTGTTTCTCTGGAGAAAAAACCTTGGATGGAATCCCTGGAGGTTTCCAACTTTGGACGCAACCCCAAAGCCATCTCAGTTGAGCTCTATCATCTATCGCTGCTCACTAGTGGCCCAATTTCGCAGTCTATTTGATGTGAATTGAGGGTTTCATATGTTGGGCGATCTTCAACTCTTCACAGAATCCCTACCCAATTCTCATATTCCAAGCTGCCAAATGCAGTGACCAGATTCAACAATCAGCTTTGGAATTATGGGTGACCAGCTATAAATTGAAATTCGGTCTGTAAAGGAAGAATTGCAGCCTGCCAGGCGTCATAATCGCAGCATGTAAAGCTGCTTTTTCGGTTTGAAATCAATCACTCTTCCATCAGACCTGTTCATAAGGGCATTTTGAAGCGATAATTGGCTATGGTGTGGCAGATGGGTATGGTCGAGCACATGCAAACTCCTTGTTTTGTTTATTTCATTGCATTGAGTTATCTAAGATAGAATTGTGGTAATTTACCTATTAAGGCTTAGAATTAAAACTTATTTCTGTATCTCTGTGAAGAATATCAATAATCTGCCCCTGTAGCTTAATATCGATCATGCCACAAATTATTCATTGATTGTGCAATCCAAATTTAAGTGGTAATTTCATCAATTATTTGTCCTTTGAATATTCAATCTGTTGCATGCTCTATTTAATTATGCTATGAAACAAAAATTCATGAGGACACAAAACAATCGCATAAATTTACCCAGCAATAGAAGGAAGGATATTTCATTGTTGTAGATGTCTGTCGGGTTGCCTTTTTTCTCTTCTTGAAATATTCCTTGATCTTGAATTATGAAATTGTATAAATGGAATCATCTTCTGATATCAGGATCAAGTCTTGAGTATGCTTCTATACACCCATCAAAGTGATTTTACTTGTTGTCATGTCTAGCTCGTCCTCTTACTGTGGCTGCTCAACTCTGCTCGTGCGGCAGAAGAGAGGAATTAGTCTACATGATCTCTATGAAGGCTATTCATGCTGCTCCTCACCATTCCATAGAAAAGAGAGCCCAGAACAACTATAATTCCCCCCCATCCGGGTTAAGTTAAGAATGAGGGCTAAGTGATTTTGGTTGGTGATCCGAGTGGGGTTCTATTGGTTGGTGACCCTGAATGATTTGAATTACTACATTCTTGTCCATTAGTTTGTGCAGGCCTAAGGTAATTCATTGTAATATTCATGTTCTGAAGCATTTGAAGGAGCAATTGTATCATTTTTTCTTGTCTTTGTATATAAGCCTTCCTCATTCTTCCTCTCAATTGGCCATCTTATTTTTTCATCTACCTCTAATTTGGTTGCTAGCCTCTTGTAATGTTGCTTCCAATATTTTCTTCTCTCCAAGGTCCTCTAACCACTTTGGCTCCAATGCATAAACTGAATTTAGACCCATAGGCTAGCAAAACTAATGCTCTGATACCAATTTGTAATGTCCCTTTTCTAAATTTGCCTTAATTTCTTGAAGTATAATAAACTCTTAACTCAATAATAGTTGCATAATTAATTTTAAGTATGAATTTCACTAAGAAATTGCAGTGTAATAGTTTATTAGATCATTGATATTTAATGTTTAGAATATATTTTAGAAAATATAGAACTTATACTCTTACTGCTACAAATCTTCCTCTAATCTGCAGTGATTTCAGTGATTTATCTTCAATAAAATACAAATGAAAATATCCCCAAAGCCTGCCTAAATTACGGGTTTTCATTCACTAACTCAGTTACAGGAATTAAGGGGTTTCATTCTTAATTTTGAGCCTAGAGGTATTTCAACCTCAAGCTGCTAGAAACTTGATTCGTATTCTGCAAGGGAAAATAAAAATATAAAATATCTTCACCAAAATTATGTCTCCTCCCTCATTGATTGATCTTCCTTATATATACCTTTTTTCTTTAATAGACATAACTCTTCACATGTCTTTTGACATTTATTAAAACCAAACTTCATTTTAATTTCAGTTTGATCATTAGTAATCCTTAAGGAAATAGCAGGCATCCTTAAACTTTAGCGCTGCATGCTTAGTAGATTCTTATTATTTTAGAAGGATTACTGCTACCCAACATTACCATATATAGTATTTATTTTATTATAAGGAGGGGGCATTACATCATATGATAAATAAAACCTCATCAATGATTATACTATCGATCACCATAGTCTATAATGTATAATCATACTTAGATGATAGTTCTATTCAAAGTCTGAAAAGGATTTCCAAAATATACTTAATCTTCAAATCCATTCAAACTGCAGGAGCAAGATCAATCTAAATGGTATTTCATTATCTACAGTTATTCTTTAGAGTATACCCAATCAACAACACCCATGGGAGGAGACAGAAGTGAAATTTAGTTTTTTAAGTAAATGAGCTTCATTACTTTGCAATCTTTGGGAATTCAATTTTCATGTTTGTAATGAAATTACTCGGCACAAGAGAAGAATATAATAGAAAATTGAAGCAAATACCTGATATAATAAGCCATTTCAAGAAGGAAAGCTTCAAAAAGTCTTATAAGAACAAAAATTGCAATATGAAGCTAAACAATTATTCACTACCTCTTATTCATAGGCATCATGTCATGCACCCCCCCCCCCCCTGCCTTGATATCTCCTTAATTCTAAAACACATCAGAAAATTGTATTATTTATAAGACATCACAATTTTCTGACACCTAGCAGACTCGGAAACAAAATATGCATCTACAGTAATAGCCGTCTAAAATTGAAGAAGATTAAATACCGAATTGAATAGGCCGACTGGGTAGTGATTTGCTGCTAGGGACAAGCAAATAACTAGGGCCGACTCAAAAGGACCATAAACTGAGGGCCTACTTAAGATTAAAGCCACAAATCAATTAAATAGATAATAATTTTAATTGGGCCAACTTAGGAAAAGGGTGCACCCCTCCAAACGAGGAGGCATGACCCCCAGCCATGAAAGGTACATAAAGGGGAATCCGTTGAGAGGAGGGCAGAAAGGGAATTGAATATATCAAAGGAGTAGACAGTCAAAAAAAATCAGATCAGATATTAATAATAAATTAAGGCATATAACAGTTTGATCATATAACTGTGATTCTGGCATGAATTTCTTGTGATATACATAGCATAAGGAATCTTATTTATGATTGCTCATATTTGTTTATGATTGCTTAATATATATATATATATATATAGAACACATGCCATAATGTAGGATTCTTTATAAGTTTTGCTCAAATGTTATAATCAGCCATGATAGGGATTTTAAGGGCTTACGAGAAGGGGAAACAGCGTTGGATCCTCTTCTAAGTATGCCACCTCATGGTGGTGACCGGGAGTCCCATGAGGCCAAGGAGGTACAAGGAGTACTGCCCTTGGGCTTAGAAGGGAAGGATTTCCAGGACACCCTATTGTAAATGTAACCCAACCCTCTATCATGGTGGATCACCATGATAAGGAATCCAATCATAGGAAGCGGGAAAGGATGTCATGATGAAAGGGAACGGTTATAGGACAACTCACTAGGTACACCACCTCATTTGGATGGTGAGGACCACATGAGGCCAAGGGGGATGAAATATCCGTTCTTGGGCCTAGGGTAGAGGATCTTTGGGGAACCCTATCAAGTCACCTTATTCTAGCTTCCCTATAGTTAAATTTCCTCAAATAAATTAGAAAAATCTTATGATTAAGTTAATGTTCCTAAACCTAGTAGGATTTTAAGGCAGAAACAAGGGCATTTACAAAAAGGGGGCATTACACATCATTGGGCAATATTTAATACCCTAAGCCTGATGAGCTTATATAAGTTATAATAAATATTCTAGGGAGTAATAAATGACTCAAATAAGGATTGTGTGAGCCATAGTTGGTCATTGCATATCCTCAATATATTGATGCTTCTGCATGAAAGCTTCATCTTCCTATATAGTATCTTTAATAAGAAAATTCTTCCACTTGATGAATGTCCTAACCCACAACTTCTTTATATGTGTTTGGAGAATTAATTCAGAATTCAAGATGAGTCTTCCCTCTTCGTCAAGCTCAAGTAAAACCACTATTGAGTCCTATGATCCGTTGTACTTGTCCAATAACCTTTTTTAAACAAGAAACCTGAAAAACTAGATGTGTTTTTGTCATTGAAGGTATCTCTAGTTTGTATGCTAAATTCTGAATTCGATAAGTACCATAATATTTCGAATAGAGCTTGTTATTCTTCTTTGGCTGCTTCAAGAATATTTGCTTGATATGGTTGCAACCTTAGAAAAAAATAATCTTCTACAAAATTAAAAAATTAGACATTTTTTTTATTAGAGGTAACTCTGACAACAACTATATTTAAGTGAAGAGCTTGTTATTCTTCTTTTGCTGCTTTAAGGACATTTGCTTATATGGTTGCAATAACAAAAAAAATCCAATCTCCTACTTCAAAATTCCTTTCACTATGTCAACTTGCTACTTCATTTCACTTGTGTTAGGGCCAAATTTTTATTGAGACCAAAAAGTACTTGTTGATTTTGAATTTGATCTTCCATAGCATGAACTCATGTAGCTTTCAATAATGATGTGATTGATGGAGGATGGTATCCATATCATACCATAACTAGGGACATTTTCAAAGTACTATGGAAGTATTATACCATTTTGCTAGCAATATCCAAGCCACTTATTGAGGCTACTTATCTAAAGTAAAACAATGTAGATACCTCTCCAAGTACTTGTTGAATATCTCAATTTGCCAATTTGAATAAGGATGACATGAAGAGCTATGAGCCATCTGAGGACCCAAAACAAAAAAAAAGTGTCCAAAAATAACCTTCAGGGTGTCACATATATATTCTCCATAAAGTATTTTCTGTTGTACTTGCTATAGAAGGATGTGACAATGCACAAATGGGTATATACTACCATGATAATATTCTTACCTTCAAACTTTGGTAGTCATGCAATAAAATCCATGGAGAAATATTCTAATCACTAGCCAGGAATAGCTAAAGGTTGTAGCAATAAAAGACCAAGTGTCTTGAAAATCTTGGGCAACCCCTTACTAAAGAACCATGGAACTCCTATAGAATCTTTGTTGTAGTGTTGAATTCTTGCGCAAGCATAGTCTCTCCTTACACCATAGGGAATCACCCTTCCTTCCAACAAAACTTATTTGAGCTACTTAGATCATTTTGGAACAATTGAATGAGATTCTAGCTAGCAAAACCTCACTACCACTCTAATCTTGCTTCTTTGACCCTGCTGGATGCTTATCAAAGAAATTTCTTTTGGTTCTTGCTATGTACTTTTGGCACCCATGTCTTGTTGGTTCCATATTTTCATTGTATGCATTGTGCCCTAGGTCTTCATTTTTCCTTTGTCGTCCCCCTTTATCTTGCCTAATGTCTTAGATTTTTTTCCCCTAGTGACTTGTTTCTCCTAGTCATGGCCTTTTAAGTTACCATTTTTATGTCCTATCCATGATTATTAACCAACCCTATCACAATGCTCTTTCACATCAACGAGTACCTTCTACCAATTATATCCTCATTTGCCCTTTCACATGACTGGACATTGTTTTCCATGTTGTCTTCCTAAGTATGGTGTCTTGTCACTAAGTTATTTGTCAATTGATGCACATTTGATTTGTCTATTGCCCATCCACTTTTATGTAAAGTCCCCACTTAGGAAGATTCTTCCTTTTGCCCTAAAAACACAAGTTTGAGGCAACTCGCTGATAGAATTTGGCGTAAAACCTGCAATAGTGTTAGCCAACATAGGAAATGTAATTCATAAGACCAATATATTCTATTAGGGTTAGGGTTTAACAACAAATAATTGCATCAATGATTGTTAGTGATAACAGTAAATTATATGGAACTAAATAAATAGGCAATGTATTTAACTATAGTAATCAACCATATTGGAGGGTTGAATGAGGAAACACGATAGGGCGCCCAAAACATCCCTCATCTAAGCCCAAGGGCATGACTTTACACCCCTTGACCCCAAGAGGCAAGCACATTGGATATCTAGCATGGGGTGGTTTGTAATGGCCCCATATTATTAGTACCTGAATTTTTCCCTAATTGAGGTCAAGTAGGGTTTAGAAATTCCTATTACTTGATTGAAACCCTACAGGTTAGAAAATACACAATCATAATTTATTAAATAGATCTATTAATTAGAAAACACCAATCATGCATATATAAAGCATAGTCCTAATAACAAGATTGAATTATGCTTGAGAGAATTCAATCATAGAAGGGCATAGGATAGGATGACTAAGTGGGGTGGCCCAAAGACCCTCTACCCTAGGCCCAAGGGCGAACCTTATCCCCCTTGGCATTGTGTGGCCTATGTCATCCAAATGAGGTGGAATACCTAGTGAGGTATCCCATCACCGTTTTCCTCAACTTTGCCACCATTATCCTATTCCTTATGATTAATGCATCTATTTACCAAGATAGAAAGTATGAGGACTCTTTACAATAGGGTGCCCAGGAAGTCCACCCTTATAGGCCCAAAGGCAGCACCCTTTGTACCCCTTTGGCCTCATGGGACACTCCGGTCTTATACCATAAGGTGGCGTACCTAGAAGATGACCCCAACATCGTTCCCCTACATGTAATCCTCTCTCTCTCTATATCATGGCTGGAAATACCCAAAATATATGCAAATATACTGTTAGACATTGAGAACATACGTAGAAATATATTTGTCATACAATAAGTCAACAACAGAATATAATTCATCAGATTTCTATTTACTGATTTATATACAATTCGTAAAGCATTGCACCATAAATTATAAGTATACAGTAATAACCATAGTTGAACTACTCACCAAAACCAAAAACTCGCCAAGGCTCGAAAAAAAAACTCGGTAACTTAAAAAAATTGATTAAATTTAATTAGAAATGCATTTTTTCCCAAAATTCAATGAGAAGATGCATCCCATGAGTCAATAAATGCGAACATAAAAGAAACAAGCTGAGTCTAGATATATTTAAATGCAAAGTGGGTGCAAAATCCCATCCTCATGAGAAATGTTGATGGCTGGAAACAAAATAGTAAATAGTTTTTGTAGAACTAAAAGTAAATAAATATATACAATTACATCTTCCTCTTCCCAACTCTAGTAAAAACTAGGGGAGAGGTAGAACTAGAGGGTCTAGTCCTAGAAGTCTGTTGTGGGCGTGATTGTGCCTCCTCGCTCGGTATGACTTGCTCAAGTTGTGGCTCGTCCTCCATCTTGGATGTAGCTCTGCCTCTAGCTGCACCTGGCACTAACAATGACTCCTCATCCTTCTCAATGTCATCTTGTGTGAAACCAAATCCACCCCCCTCCTCCTCCGTAGCTTGCCTCTCCAAATCATTGATCTCATCCTCTATAAACAATGGAGGTTGCTCCTACGATGTCCAATCACTGTAAGGATCTATATCATCCAAATCAATTGGACCAACTGGCGCTTCCTCTACCTTATATGCAACCAAAGATTATATTGCACACAGCCAAGGTCATTGAGGAGTTTTTGAGCTAGCTTGCTCATCTTCTTTGTGTGGATGGCCTCAAACAAGCTCCAATTGCACTCACAACTGGATGAACTACAACGCTGACATAAGATTATGAGGGCAAATTTTTTGAGATTTTGGGTATTTCCACCACAACTTTGCCACCAAGCATCTACAAAATAGAATTAGGTTGAGGGTAGCACCCCTCACAGGGGTCTGAGGGTGAGAAAGAGAGGGGTAGAGAGATAGGTCTTGATTATGGGGGACAGAGGAGAGAGTGAGATGGAGAGTGGTAGAGAGGGGGATAGAGGAATAGTGATAGGGAGATAGATAGGTCTAAAATTCGGGGCAGATAAAGTGAGTGACATAGAGAGAGCGAAAGAATGTTGATGGGAGCATACTGATTACTGAAATTTGACTAAGTCTGAAAATTTAAAAGATCTTCTCAAACCTAGAATTTGCATTATAACTCCTAGAGATTTGAAACCACTCTCAAACATCCTGCCAATATATATATGAAATATAACTTAAAGTATAATTATACTTAAATGTTATATTTCATGTATATATTCTAATGAAGAGAATGAGACTGACTTGAAAAAAAAAATCGATGGAAATCAGCTTGCAAGTGTTTGGGAGTGTGTTTTTCCCCTTCTCAGCAAAATACAAGCCAGAAAATGATGAAATGAAACTCATTTTTGCCGTTTTTTGCCTTTATTCACTAGCGGGTGAGTTTTATTCACTAACTCGACAAGTTTTTCTAGCGAGTCAAAGTCGTAAAAACTCGCCGAGTAGTCCAACTATGGTAATAAAATATGTAGTTACAACACTTTATACTAAACACAGAAATTCATACCAACTAGAGTGTTAAGTCAAACTGCTGAGAGAAATGTCTGATATCTATATAAAATTAGAAACCTTTGATGGTTAATGATTGATGAATAATTGATTGATTGAATGAATTCCTTTGATTGTATGATTTGAGGGATTGGTGAGTGATAATGTAATGAAGGTTGGTTTGATATATTGGTGAATGATGATTGAATGTATGCTGATTTGATAGAATGATTTGCTGATAGATTGATGCTTGATTTGAATGATTGGAATGATGATTGATAAGTGATCATTGAATAATTGGAATGATCTCTTTTATACTTCATTGGTAAAAGGGTTACCACCTTCCATAAGACTTAGGTCATTGTTGTGAGGTATTCACACATCGCCCCATTGCAAATGAGGACCCCCACTTTTTTTCTGCTTTCTAGGTAGTGTTTGGGTCTTTCGCTATTAGCCTTTACATTTGAAGGGGAGTATATGGTCAAATGGCTAGGAGTCAAGTGGATAGTCTTTGCATAAGTGTGTAGTAGGTTTGCAAAGTTTAGGCATGACGAGTTCAATCATGAGTAAGGAAGGATTGTCAATTTGCAGGTCACTCCAAGTGCTCCTCTTAAAAAAAAAACTCACTTCATGAACACTCCTTGTGGCGAATTTCTTGCACTTTTCAAGCGAACTTCATGACTTCAAGAATTGGAGCGAACTTCATAACTTCATTGCTTGGAGCGAACTCCATGAGTAAGACTTTTGGAGGGAACTTCATGCTTGAGAGATTTGGAGCAAATTTCTTCATGTTGGAGATGGAAAGATGAGGGAAATTGCCTACTTCATGATCAAACACTCAAGAGCAAGCTTCATGAGTTCACCATTTGAAGCGAAATTCATACTTCATGACTTGAGCAAGTGGAGCAATATTCACACTTCATGAGTTCACCTTTTGGAGT
This sequence comes from Cryptomeria japonica, assembly GCF_030272615.1. Taxonomy (NCBI): domain Eukaryota; kingdom Viridiplantae; phylum Streptophyta; class Pinopsida; order Cupressales; family Cupressaceae; genus Cryptomeria; species Cryptomeria japonica. Next base: position 574,101,489 of record NC_081411.1, on the reverse strand, counting down.
GAATTTCTAACTTCCTGAGTTGATGATCTCAAGCGAACTTCATAAGTTGGGGTATTGGAGCGAAATTCCCCTTCAAAGCTTCACAGTGAAATGGAAGATAAGGAGGTGAAGGAAATTTGGAATCACTCACTTCATGTTCAAGCATTCACAAGCGAACTTCAGGAGTTAGCATCTTGGAGCGAACTTCATGACTTACCTCCTTGAAGCGAATTTCTTCAATGAGCATACACAAGCAAACCTACATGGGCGAAGTTGAAAGAGAAATGAAGGATGATCGCTTTGAATGGATTCAATACCAAGCGAGCTTCATGACTTCATGTTTTGGAGCGAACTTCATGATTTCACCCCTTGGAGCGAACTTGATTCATGAGTTGATGGTTAGGAGCGAAATTCATGAATAGAGAGATTGGAGCAAATTACATCTTCAAGCCTTCGTAGGTAAAGATGGGAATAAAAGGAATGAAGCAAATTTGAACATCAACTTCATGAGTTGCAAGAGTGGAGCGAAATTCATCAGCTTCATGAGTTGCAAAAGTGGAGCGAAATCCTTACTTCATGACTTCACAAGTTGGAGCAAAATCCTTACTTCATGATGTCATAGTTTGGAGCGAACTTCAGGTTGGAGAGTTTTGGAGCGGATTTCATGTTTGAAGCAACTTCATGAGTTGGAGTGATGGAACGAACTTCAAGTTGGTGAGTTTTGGAGCAGATTTCATGTTTGAAGCAACTTCATGAGTTGGAGTGATGGAGCGAACTTCAGGTTGGAGAGTTTTGGAGCGAATTTCAGGTTTGAGAGTTTTGGAGCGGATTTCATGTTTGGAAGGAACAAGCAAGCAAGCAATGTGATTGAAATAAGACATCATGTGCTCATGTGCACACCCCTTGGGATGAAATTTGCAACTTCATGAGTTGCCAATTGCAGCGAATTTTTTGCAACTTCATGAGTTGACATCTTGGAGCGAATTTCATGTTTGGGACATTTGGAGCGAAGTTCATACAAGTCTACTTCATGAGTTGATGGTTAGGAGCGAATTCCATTCAAATGAACTTCATGAATCAATAAAATGAAGCGAACTTTATACAAAATGCACTTCGTGAGTTAGAGAATTGGAGCGAATTTCACATTTGGAGTAACTTCATGACTTCAAGGTTGGGAGCGAACTTCATGAATCAAGAAAGAGGAGAGGATTTCATACAAAGCTGAACTTCACAATTCAAGGTAGAAAAGCGAGAGCGAATTCCACATAAAACGCACTTCATGAGTTGACAAACTGGAGCGAACTTCATGAGTTCAAGGTTTGGAGCCAACTTCAAGAGTTGAGGATTTGGAGCGAATTTTTACAAAGGTGAACTTCATGACTTAGAAGATGGGAGCAAATTTCATGAATGAGCAAGGTGATTGAAACAAGTTTCACGTGCACACCATCTAGAGCAATCTTCATCTTCAAACCTACATGAGCAAACCTCAACTTCATGAATTAGCATGTATGAACAAATTTCATATTGAACTTCACAAACTCAACATGCAAGAGTCAACTTCATGAATGGACAGAGGAAAGCGAACCTCATGTTCCAAGCTTCAAGGGCGAATTTCAAGTGTAAAAGTTACGACGTGAATTCTACTTCATGTGTTCCTAATTGAGGGTGAAGACTACAAGACCACTACATTGAAAGAGATTTGATCATTGGAAAGAATCATTTTGAGTTGAAAAGATAACTTCATGAGAGGCAAGGCGAACTTCATGAGCAAGGGCTTAGGAGTAGACTTCAAGAGCTCCTCTCCACGAGCGAAAAGCAACTTCAAGTGTTGCTTCATGATGGTGAATCCTCTTTATATGTTTTAATTAAACCTATATATCAAGCATGTTCGATACTTGCTTGTTTGTTTTGCAGGGGATGAAGGAAGAAATAGGGAGATCATACAAGAAGCATTCACCTACAAAAAGACATGATTTATAACATCAACGACATTAAGGGAATCACAAGAGGAATTCTGAAGGAGAGATACAACAGTGACATCAGAAGTTCATCAATACTTCAAAACTTAGATTTATATCTTGCACTTTCATGATCAAGGCATTTGAGAAGGCAGTTTCAGAAGAGTTAATCAAAGTTAGAAGATCATCATCATCCCTGAAGTTGGATAATGTTGAGTATCAAGAGATATCTCTCAACATCCCTTCATGATGATGAATCAAATCAAGCTTACAAGTACAAGATTGAGGTGGCAGCTCAGTCACTACCTCCACCAATCAGAGAAGGTCCACATCAACGCATTGAATCAAGTTCATACATGATGGCACAAACTTTGATGTACCTACCCCTGATATCTATTGGTTCACACTCACTGAATATAATTATCTCATTGGCTAAAGAGAGTTTGTTGTAACAAATCCTAATTAGGGTTTTCATAGTAAAATCTTGGCAATTGATGGAGATTCAATCCTGGCCATTTATTGTAAATGAGCTCTCTATAAAGCTCAGACTCTTCATTTGTAAAGGTTAATAGGTGGTTAATAGTTAATAGTTGGCTAATAGTGAATAGAATAGAATAATAGATAGCTTAGAAGAATAGCTAGATTAGGATACAAGTTAGAGTAGGAGAAGGCAAAGACTGTTGCCAAACTTGTTGTAAAGAACAATTGATTTTATTGAAGTCATGGTGAATTTGATTTGTTACTTCAACAATTCGCAGGGTCTTTGCTTCTCAATTTGCTTTCATGTTGATTAAATTGAGTGGAGGGATTTGTTGAATGTATTTGTGTGGAATCCGTTTTGTTTAGACCACTAGCCTCTTACTGATTGTAAGTGAGCCTTGCGTGGTCAACTAGAATGATATGAGCTTAACTTCAAATCGTTCTACACTCATTGCTTATGCATTAACTTGAACGATGATAAATGTTTGATGGTATTGATTCGAACATCTTTGAAACGTCCTTAGAAGATTGCATTGAGCTTGTGTCAAATTGTTCAGTTTGATGGTGAGACCTCGCTCAGTAGAATTCTACCTAGTCATTCATCTATATTCTTACATTCTAGGTTCTGGAATAGACTCTCTCAACCCTTTCCTTTTGCCCTTTTTTTCAATTCATGTTAGTTTAGGATCAAAAAGCATCACCGTATTGTAACATCAGATGATCTAAGTTCTAGCAAACCGAGCATTCAGGCATTCTAATGTAAGTCCCCTTGTGATTCCAGCATAATCACATCAAACCAATGAGCTTATCCACATGTAGTGACCCTACATTGATGAACCTTGGAGTCTTCTCAAAGTGATCCTTAAGCTAATCTTCAGCATTTGAGAGATTTTGTACAAGAGAGGATAAGAAACTTTTGGGTATTTTATTATGTGTTTGCATGTGCATAAAAAACACATCAACAGTCACCACCCTTCATTGCTACCTTTTAAAATAATATATTCTTTCCCAATTGTTCTCTTTTCCTCCCCTCCTCGAATGAGAATTTCTTCCCTTTATATCTTCCATTGTGAGGAAGAAGTTACACCTCTTCAAAAGAGTCTACCCTTCAAAATAGCCAACCTTTCACAATCACCACCCTTCGAAAGCGTCACAACCTTTCATACTTTCTGCCCTCCTTTGAAAGAGTCACTTCCTTATTTATTTCCCCATCCTTCTTCCATTGACTCTTCCTTGATTCACATGCTCCCTTCTTTCTTTTCTCCTCCATCTCCCCTCTTTCTTTTCTCCTCCATCTCCCCTCTCAAATGAGGTTCTCTTTTCCCTTTTATATCTCATGTTCAAGGGATTCAAAACTTTTCATTTCATGCCTTTTGACCATTCATTAACTTAGTTAAATTTTAATTATATTTAATCTTACGTTTTAATTCATGTTATTATTATTCTTTGTATTTTAATTTTATTATTATTATATATTATTAAATCCTATTTCAAAGAGGGGACATTACATGGTCTACTTAGTGGAGGAGCCCAATTTTGCCTTCCCTATTTGTGCTACTTCATTAACCCACATACAAGTATGTCCACAATCAATCAAAGCATAGGTTGGAGAAGAAGTCACAATAGGACACCCAAAACATCTCATCTAAGCCCAAGAGCATGAATTTGCATCCCTTGGCCCCAAGTGACAGGCACATTCGACATCCAACAAGGGGTGGTCTACTTAGAAGGAGGTTTTGTCTCTGCACTCTCTTCTTGTGCTCCCTTACTAACCTTGTTACAATTGATTGCAGCAATAGAATAGATATTACATATTATTGCCTGTATCTAATATATGAGAGATTATGTAACAAATACATTAATATGCTGCATACATACTATTGCATATATTGAAATGTGATAATTATGTATAAAAACATTACCATTGCTGCATACCACAAAGAGGATTAGTATACCAGATTGCTCTATGGGATTGATGCTTTTATGATTTATCTAACTTGTTTCCTTTCAAATTAGTGCAGATCACAAATAAGGTTGTTCTTATTCAATTGCTTTTCTTGTTCTCCTTCAATACCTTTTGATGCCAACATTGACTTGCCTTATATACCTCTTCAATTGCAATGAAGATTCATGTCCTCTTCCATGTGCACAACTGTCCCCGAGGCTATGTCCTTTCATAACTGTCACGTGCCTCTTCCAAGGATTGCTGTTTAGACACTTGTTAATTTGCTTTAATCCCTCTAAACTATTCACTGATTATATGAGAAGCATTTGAACATTCAAGTGCAAAGGTATTAATTCAAAGTCTCTTGCAGTTCTTTACTTGCTCCTATCCCATCCTTGGAAGATGTCTAATTTCCAGTTTGCTAATTAAGGGAGCGGAAGTTTAACAGGCTGTTATTTTATAAAATTGTGAAGTCCTATGGATTAAGATTTTCTGAAATTCATTTATTTAAAATAGTGAATATTATTACGTCATCGTCGGGTCATGACATTTTCATATGCATACACAATCCTTAATAACCAATTTGCTGGCCCCGCATCTCTGAAAAGCACAATGCATGACACATAGAAGCATTTTATTGCATTGCATTGACCTTATGCATTAGTGAGCATGTTCCTCACTAAATGCTCTCTTGTTGATATGCAGTGAACCTTGTATGGACCCCACCTATCACTTTGTTTTGGATTTCCACTCGTGTATACACAATCAACATTCTTTCAGCACATGTTCTCATGTGTCATATTATTCACATGCCACGTGTATACACTCAGCTCCATGTCTTGCCCACATGGTCAAACCACGTACTAGCCATTTCTACATAATACTTCCAAATGAGCATTATGATGTGTTCACTTCTCATTACATTGCATGATGTCTTCAAATCAACATGTGCTTTTCTCAGCAAAGTTCCCACTAATTGATGTGCCATACCTTCACAAAGTGTCACATGTTGGTTCCACCATGGCTATATGGACAAGTGGCCACTTGCTTGAAGTGGATTGATAACCAAATTTCAAGCAACTTACCTATCACACTCACAAATGTTACCAACTAAAAGGACAAGTTGCTACTACCAACTAATGAAAAGTGTAATTTCAAATTGCAATGCATCCACCACTTACAATGACAAGTGTCAAGAGGGGGTTATGTCTTAATAGTTGAAGTATGATATCAATGTTCCCATTTGCTCTTTCCAAACTAATTAGTGGTCTGGTTTGAAAGTTGTTTCAAATAGATTAATTTACTCTTTCCAAACTAATAAATGGTCTTGTTTCAAAGTTGGTTTCAAAGTTGGTTAATGCAAACTAAAACACGCCATTAATATGCCACTATCGCAGCATGTCAGTGGCATCTACCCTTTGCTAAATCATTTGATTCTACCCTAGCTTTGCATTTAAAAAGAACAAATTCTATGAGTGATGTCTACTCAAGCTAAGAGCAACTAAATATATTCTAAAACAACTAAATATATTCTAAAACTACAATTTTGCCATTGTTGTTTCCAAAGCAAGGTTTTTGGAGTTAGTACAAATGACAGGGTTTGTTGCTATTAGTCAGGTGAGCTTTTATGCCATTTCTCTAGAAATTTGTGGTTCTCTCTTCACTATGGTTGTCAAATTTGAAAAGTGGAGTTGCATAAAGTTGTTTTCAGAGATTTTGGCATTATTTTATAAACTAGGGGTTTTCTTGTGAGAATTCTAAAATTCACATAAACATCTGAAAGCCTAGCCCATAGAAATAATGTCATGTCCCCGTCTCCGGAGTGATCACCAGATGTGAATTTGATTAGCCTATTAGCCATTCCCATAGGCTAATTCAAATGGTTAGGGAATGTTATGTTGCAGCTGGACATATTTTTGGACAAGGAGAAATAAATAATATTATTTGAGCTCCTAAAGTAATATTATAAAATAAGTCACTTTTTGTTATAAAATGATATTATAAAAAATAAAGTGACTTAAAATATAAAATATTTAAATAAAGACTTAAGTGACTTTATTTGGAGAGAATAAAGTTAAAAAGTGATTTTATTAAAATCTTATTTTCTCCTAAACTCAAGTGGCCCACTTGAGGAAGAGGAAAATTTATTATAAAGGGGTCAGCCATCATTGTTTGAAGTCCACCTCTTGTGAAAAAAGAATTATAAAGGGGTCAGCCATCATTTGGAAAGGGGTCTTGTTGATGTGTTTTTTGTGACGTCTAACACAGAATACAGTTACCAATGGTCACCTTACTCTCTCTTGAACAAAATTAAATCATATGCTAAGATTGCGATAAGATCAAACGGCTAACTCCAAGGTTCCTTCGTGCAATGAACGTGACTCAGCCGGCGGATGTGTTTCACTAGAAATCCAAGGGGCCTATGTATTTTTAAAGAACATTCTAACGAATTTGTGGGTTCAAGGACAACTTCGTGAATGATTTGCAATAAAAGTTCTCTTCTTTTGGATTTTGGATAAAATATGCAGAAAGTAAAGAGGGAGGGGTTGAGAACTACGCTAAATCTAATCCAATCCTATGAACAAAGAGACAGGATCACTCGTGCAAAATCAAACCACGCTTCGCTTTGCCAGCATAGCACAACTACATGAAGGCAATGCAATCTTCAGGGATTGTGAAATAAATTTTTCAAATCATCAATGAATGACATCAATTCAAACAACATCCATCCGATAATCGGAGTTAAGTTCACACATAAAATAGGCTCAGAATAACCTTACACAGTAGGCAACAATCAGCTGCAAACCAAAGGTATGAGCTCAAATTTTTACAACGAGCAATCCTATCAAATCCCGTTCATCTAATAACATAGAACAAGAACACACCATCAAATTGAACAATGCATTAAGTTTGCTACTTCAACAATCTCGCTGCAACAATCTCATAAAACAATCTCTCATTTACAAATGAGGGGGGTCACCCCTTTATATAGGTCTCAAACCACAAGGACATGCAAACCCTAATTAGGGTTTCACCCAAAAGATTCCCCACACATGATGATACAACAAGGTGGGAATCAGCAATTAATGCCCATGAAACCCATATACAATCAATTCAAACATGCCCGAAATGGCATCCATTTGTGCATTAAATGGACCACTTACATCAAGTTTGACCCCCTATGCAATGAATATTCTCCATGCAAATTGCTCATAAATGCCCACCATTACATGCGACGGCGACATGCAAAGGGAATCCATCATACAACCATAAATATGGCGGCTACATGCAAAAGATGCATCATAAATCTGCCATGCATTGACCAGTCCACCACTTGGTCAAATTATTCTAGCAATAAATGTGTTGTCACTACTCTATTAAAAGATTCTTGTCTAGGAATGGACGACCATTGCCAGGTTCATTGATTGCATACGTTATGAACTTGGAGATGACGACTTCCAACTCTCCCACTACGACACTTAGCGCACTCTCAATCTGATACTCCAGCAATGTGACTTCCTCTTCGCCTTTGGAGAAAAAGTTCTCCCACTCTATCACCTTTTCCTATGTCTTCTTCATGATGCTGGAGAATGAAGAAACCTTTTCAAAGTGTTGTTTGGAAAATGATCCAACGAAGAAGCATTCATGCAGCTGAGTCCTCAAAGAATTAACTGTCACTCCATTTTCATTCAGTTGCCTTGCGAACAATGCTTCGATGGCGCCGACAATCTCTTCTTGCACCCTTCTAATTGAGTCTTTTAGAGCTAAAGACTCCACGCTACACCTTTCAAAAATGATCTTTCCAGAGCAAATGGCACAAAACCACCTTGGGAAGTCGTAGATTTCGTTCTCTTGGATGACTTTCCCATCAATCAATGTTTGCTTCAAAATCCTCATCAAAGCCCTAGGTCGTGGAATGGTGAGGTCCTGATAGATGTGCACGTCCTCCCATAGACCCTCTGTTGTTTCCACTTTGTTCAGAAGAGTAAAGATGAGCCAAATCTTCAATGAATTTTCCGATTAAGGCAAAGACATCTTCTACCCATTCTTTGGCATCATGAGCTATCTTCCTAACTATTTCAGCTTCGTTAATGTCTTCTTGAGGAAGGGAAGAAGGAGGAATGAATGAAGGGTCAGCCTCTCTGAGTAGCTGTTTAAAACTTCTGACATAGTTGCATAAGGCATGATTTTCTCTCTTTAGCCGCATTTTGCCTTTAGTTTTTGCATTTGTTCCTTCATTGCCAAAGAAGACCCTTCAAAATATTCCACAACCTACGTCGGGGAAGCACGCCCCAAGTCAATTTATCTGATTACGAAGTCACTTGGCGCAATTTCATTCTTGTCTTTATCTGCCACGAGCTCGGCCAAATGTAGAGTCATGGATCCAGACTCATTCCTCGTGACTTTGGAAAATTTTCAGGCAGCCTTCTTCTCTGCTAGCTGATCCATCCTCTTCAAGAGTTCCTCTAATTCTTGTGCCAGATCAATTTCTTTCTCTGGTTCCTTCCTCAGCTTGTCCCTTAGCCAATCTGGAGCAACTATCAATGGATTCTGAATCTCCATGTGTGCGGGCTCCTGTGATGTTTCCTCCATTTCTCCAAGGATTGTTTCTATGAAACTATCCTAGTGGAGTTCTTCCTAATGGGGAGGGATTTCCTGTCTCTAATCTCCTGGCTGATCGGGCCTATGTGAAGCACTGGCGCTGAGAACATCTTGCGCTAGAGCAATGTTAGGAAGATTGTCTTGCGGTGGATTAACACGACTTCCTGTGTGAACATTTCCACCTCCTGTACACTGGAAGAGCTAGCTGGTGATTGCATTCCTTCTACTCTCGTTCTCTTCAACGCAGGTTCAACCTGAGGGACATCTTGCTGAGCATTCTTCCTTTTCACTATTCGTGGTTTCTTTAGAACATTCCTTCCTTTTCCAAGATCAGCCTCCCTTTGTTGAACTTCTCCTTCTTCACCTTGGGCTTGTGAAGATCCTCTCGTAGCTTCACTGTGGGAATCCAAACTCCCCATCAACTGGTAAGTCAAGTGGCCATTTCCTTCTCTCAACCTCTTAATATGCCGATCCACCCAATGTTTGGTGAATTTCAATACGGGTCTGGCCAAAATGTCCAGATCATCAATTTTGAGCTCTGACCAATCTAGAAGCTGAATAGGTTGATCTTTCACCTTTTCAAATCCAGGTTGCACTAAGTCCAAATCCTCCTTCACTTGATCTAGCACTTGCATTACTTCACCTATCCTGATTGTGTCAAGGGGCAGCCAAGAAAACATTTTCTTCCTGACCTCAAGGTCATCCTTAGCACCTACCCAATAGTCTTCTAGGTGAAACTTGTGTAAAAGCTTCACTCTAGCAACCATTCTAATCTTATGATATGGATCATAGTGAGACATCGTGGTGTAATATTCCAAGCGGTAAAATGCAAATTTTTTTGTTGCATTCTCAGTTGTCGCCAGGTTTGGGCACACTTCCACATATTCCTCAAGGACGACTAGAAATTCATAAACAACTTCTTTTTCTTCTTCTAAATTTGATCATAAGTTGTCAATTGCCTCATAAGTTCTAGCAGTATCGGTTTGTCGGATGGATACCGTGGCAATTTATACAGCTGGAAATTGAAACCTCGTGTCCTGATATATGTGAACTTTGGAAATTGCAGGAACGTGGCTCCAAATTTCTGAACTAATGCCCTAGCCTGTGGTGACACTCTCGTGTGGAGCTCATTCTACATGAATCTAGTCAGGTACATGGCGAAAGTGTCATTCGCCATCTTGAAAGAATTAGTATTGTGGAGGTGCAATTGAGGATAATTCTCATGAACTTTCAGCTGTGCCGGTCCGCAGCCCATAACTCCCTTTCCTGGCAGACCATCAAAGCCTCCCATCCTTGCAAGCATGTAAATTACATAGGAGCTCATGTAGAAGGATTGGGACTTCTTTTCTTTTGAATCTTTCAGCTGCTCATGCATGTAGTGGCTGATTAGTCTGGCCCAATACACCAACCCATTGGCATTCATGATTTCGCCAATGTACAAAAACATTCACAGCTCAAAATTCATAGTATGTGAACATCCCATTATCCTACATAGCATCATTATCATGTCCACATACTCCTGCTTGAACTCGAAAATGGTGAGCGTCTTAGGCATTTTGGAGATGTGTGGTCTAGGTTTCTGCAACCAATGCTTGTTGATAGTCTCTACACATCTCTCAAGACCTGCATGATATATTGCCTAAGCTCAATTCATAGTCTGGTAAGTCATCGAATGATGTGAAGGAATTCTGAAGGCTTCAGCAATTGATTCCGGAGTCAAGGTGACCAACAGCTTGCCACCTAATGTTTAAATTGTCCTCCTTTCGGAATTGTAGTGTTTTGCACATTCCAGAATCAAGTCTAGACATTGAATATAAGGGGGAAATCCTATTGCCGCAACAATTCCACTTCTGACAATCCTAGCAGTGGTAGGAGATGGACTGTGTCCTGCTGTCCTGCTGTGACGTTTTCACACATCACTCCATTGCAAATGGGGACCCCCCTACTTTTTAGGCCCTCTTGGTCTTTTGGCTTGCATTTTTGGGGTCTTTTCGCAGCAGTCTCATCAGTCTCTCTACTTTGCAAGTGTTTGGGGGTCAGTTTGATCAAGTCTGCAGCTCGTTTGAGCGAATTCTTAGCACTTACTATTTTTAGTAAGTCTATTTTTAGTAAGTTTCAATGCCTCCCCTGGATTGGTCTAATTTTGCCAAAAATCAAACTTACTATTTTTAGTAATTTCTACTTTTAGCAAGTTTCTATTTTTAGTAAGTGCTTTCCTAACCTATTTTGCCCAAACCTTGACATTTTGAAACACTTACTATTTGGGAAAATCTCTTTTTGGCAGGTTCCTCACAGGAAAACACTGAAAACTGAACATCCCTGAAGACTCTGAAGACTGAACATTCCTGAAGATCATTTCTAAATCCGGAAGAGTCAGAAGGCAGACAAGTTGGATAAAAAAAAGGGTTAAGTATGGAACTCCTATTCTAGAAGAGGAAAGCATACAAAATCATCCAAGTCTAGAAATTCACATCAATCCACCAATGTCATCCTGATCCGAAAATGGCCTAAAATTTGACTAAGTTTGAAAATTTGAAAGATCTTCCAGAATCCAGAATTTGCATTATGATTCCTAGGGACCTAAAACCACTCTCAAACATCCTACCAATATATATGAAATATAACTTAAAGTATAAGAAAGGAAAGATTCCTTTCTTATACTTAAATGTTATATTTCATATATATACATGTCCTGAATTGGTAGAAAACATCAAATCCCTTCCTCGAGCAAGAATGCCGCCCAAACACTCAAGAGGGCGCCAAACTGGAGGAGCCATGGAGGATTAAAAAAACCACAATATTCCATGGCACATGCAAAATGCCGCCCTAGGGTGATGAAGGGCACTAAATTCAATGAGTCTTGGAATTCATAGCAAATCAATGAATTCCTTCCCTTAGTCAAAATTGCGCCTTGGAAAGTGATAGGGCACCAAAATGGAAGGTCCATGGAATTCGTGAAGTGGATGGAGTTCCATGTTCAATGCAAAATGGCGCCTTAGATGAGGGTTGGGCGCAAAACCAAGGGAAGCAAGGAAAATCCTCAAAATTGCCAAATTCCTCCTCACCATCAAAAATCCGCCTAACACTCAAGGAGGGCGCTAAAGAGGGATAATGAAGGAAAGTCCTCTAAATCATGAATTCCTCCACATGAAGAAATTCCGCCATGAGACAAGGAAGGGCGCCAAAAAGAGATGTGCATGGAGAGATGGAAAAAGAGTGAATTCCATGCTTAGGCTTGAAAACTTGAAAAATTGTCTAAGGCAGGAAAATCCAAGGGTCAAGGAGGAATGAAAAGTAAAAAAATCCCCTCGAGAAATTTCAAGCCCAATGGAGGGAGCGGCCCCTCGGCTCGCCCCATTTTTAGACACCAAATCTTATCAAAATCCAGAAAGTTTTGCAAATTTGGACTCGTGAGATAATTCTCTCTCTCTTGGACCCAGGTCCTAAATTTTAGGAAAATTCCTAAAAAATAGGAAATGTGGCAAATTGGTCAAAAAGCTCCCTGCGAATGTGATGAATTCAAAGAGCACAAAAAAAATCCTTCCACGAGAAAGAATTGCGCCCAATAAAAAGAACTTCTGAAAAAGAAAAATTGACTAAGTGATGGAAATTCCTTCCTTTACGACATAGTTCTTGGAAATCATGAAAATTGGCCAAGGCATGAAGAATTTCCTTCCTCGGGGGTAAGGAACAAATTTATTTTCAAAGGAGAATTCCTACACAACATGAATTCCACGCCGAGATGAATTGAAGGTGGAAAAACAATTTCTTGGCAAGGAAGGAATCAGGGATGAATTGAACAAGAAATTTCCCCCAGGAGAAGTTTTTAAAAATCCATTCTCGGGAATCAAATCACATCCAAATTTCAAAAATTTTACAGATTTGGATTCGTAGGAGAATTTTCTCTCCTGGACCGTGGAACCCTAATTTGGAAATTTTCCTAAAAAATATGAAATGTGCAGAATTGATGAAAAACCTTCTTCAAGCAAGGAAAGTTGAAGAGACTTCAAGAAAATTCTCCCTAAATCAAATTTTCTCTCTCCAACAATTCGAGATGTGCAGGAGCGGATATACGACGGCAAGGTCCACTTGCATGGCGAGGATCTATTGAACGCATGGTAGTATGGTGGCGCATTCATTGCCGGAATATTTGACCAAATGGCGACCCAATCATTGCATGTTGAATTTATGGCAGATTCTTTTTGCATGCAGCCGCCGCATGTGGAAATGATGAGGCATTCATGACAATGGGGTGATTTTTGCATGGATGAATATTCAACGCATGTTGGGCGAATTTGAAAGAGGTGGTGCATTTAATGCGCAATGGATGCTATTTTGGGTACTTTTGTAATTAATTGTATATGGACTTTATGGGGTATTTATTGTTGATTCCCACCTTGTTGCATCTTGAGTGGAGAATCTTTTAGGGAGAACCCTAATTAGGGTTTGCATGTAATCATGGCCTAAGGCCTATATAAAGGGGTGACCCCCCCATTTGTAAGGAGGGAGCTTTGTATGAAATTGTTGCAATAAGTTTTTGAGAAAATAAGAGTGAAACATTGTTCTCTGATGGTGTCCACTTCAGTTATTTTTTCAAAACTTGCATGGTTTCACCTTCCTCACTTAGAGTAGAATTTTATTTTCTCAGTTGTTAAATTAAGTGCTTGGATTTCAATGGAGAATGTAATGGTGTTTAATGAATTTACATGGTTCATACTTTTTGCATCTTGCCGATTGTAAGTTGCAATGTAAAGTTAGCCTGAACCCCCAAATTTGTGCTAAGTTCGATTGTGAATGGTCGCTTGGATTGCATCGTGTGGGGTATTCAAATACACTTTCTCAATATGAAAATTCTTCAACATCCTCAGAAGATTGCACCGGTTCTTACAGAGTTTTAGTTTATCTTGGCGAAGCAAAGCTTGGTTTGTTTGGAATTTGTCCACCAAAGCATTAACTGTTGATATCATGGCCCTTAGGAATAGATTTAGATCCTTCTGAACCCTTTCCCCTTTATTTTCAGTTCATTTTAGTCCATTCGAAGCAGCAACATCACAGAATTGTCATGTCCGATGATGGAGTTCCAACCACAACAAAGAAGTGAAAGAATGATGCAAATGTAAGGCCCCTTGGATTACCAACAATCACATCAGCTAACTGAGTCACGTCTGTAGCATAAAGGAACCTTGGAGTCGATTGTTTGAACTTTTTCCAAATAAAACATCATTTCCACCTTTGATCGAAAACAATAATCTAATTTCATCTTTTACAACACAGATATACACTTTCCAAACATGGAAACATACAATTTAAGGGAAATAAAATCGATGATCATTTTCCAAATCTAATGATACTTCCTTGCGTGTATTTAACAAAATACAAACTTATTATTAATTAATACATATGTATTAATCCACAATTAATAAAATATTTACTAATTAATAATTGATATTAAATTTACAAATTAATTATTAATTAATATATATATATATATATCAATCCACAATTAATAAATATATATACTTAATTAATAATTAATAATAAAACAAAATGTACTATTAAAACTTTTTAAGTAAAAAAAATATTAAAAAGTTTTAATAACCAAAATTATAACACTAAATATTTATTTAAATTATAATAAATTAAATAAAAAAATAAAAAAACCTTCCATTGCGGGGCCCACCTCCCATCACGGGAGTGGTGGAAGCCCACCCGCAACCCCTGCGGCCACAATGTGGACACAGGTTCTGCGGCCACATTGTGGTCACAGGCTTCTGCGGCCACATTGCTGCGAACCCACGGGGAGGAGGGGCGCGAGTTGAGCCTCGGCTCTTCCGCCCTCCAACCCAAAATCCACCCAAAATAAAAAAAATTAAAACTCGTTTTATATTTTCAATGAACCAAAAAAAAAACCCAATTTGGATTTAATTCACAGTCTCACCCAGAAACTAAAATAATTTTTTTCAAAGTCACAGGTTAAATAATGTTCAAAAATTTGATGAATAACCAGACCCATGAGCAAATTTCTTCAACAAAATATCATATTTGGGCAAAATGAATCGTTTCTCACAGATGATTCAACCAATTTTGCAAAAGCACACGCTAATATGCATAGTTTTAAAATCCCAAACCAAAATACAACCTAGAAATCAATCTGAAAGAAGTTTTTTTTTAACAACAAACACATTTCTTTCAAACCAAACAGTAAATTTCTTTGGCAACAAAGAAGACAAATAAAAGAAATCCTACCTCCATACGCAATCCCGGAAGAGATTTGAAGGAGAGCCCAAGTTGTAGCTCAAGAAATCCTTCTCCAAAATATTTTCCCAAAAAAAATTTCTCCAGAAACATATTCCAAAAAGTCTCCCGGCCATATTTTTCCAAAAATCATTTCCCCCAAAATATTTTTCCAACCCTAGGTTAAAATGGCAAAGTTTTTGACCAAAAATCTCATTTCTAAAATAAAAATACTTTTACACCATTTATTTCTAATTTTAAAAAAATCAAAATGCCTCTTTCTCATTTAATTTCTAATTTTCTCAATTTTAACAAAATTAACCTTTATATTCCGAAATATTAATGAGGATAAAATATTTTTTTTAATTAAAATAAAATCCCCAAATTCATTCTTTTAAACTATATCAAATATATATATATATTAAACTTGTTTTTCTAATTAAAATTGATTTTCTTAAATAATTGAAATCAACCTTTCTATTTTTTTTTTTAAAAACCAAAGAGATTAAATCATTTCTATTTCAATTAAATTTAATCTTTCTTTTCAAAAAGCATAACTGCAAATATTTATCATTTAAAATTATCCATTTAATTGCACTTGCTACCAACTTGCATTGAGCAATTCTAATTAACGATTAATCGCATAAAGGGAACCTATTTAATTTAGTCCCTTAATTTCTAATGCGTAAACACACATTAAATCAAATTAAACATTAAGGATTAATTACTCAATTTAACCACACACAAAACACGCAACCCAAGAACGCCAAGCAGACAGACGACCTGCATACCCACCCAAAGGGAATACAAACGATGACTGACGACGCTCACTTGAGCACACCTATGGTCAAACAAGGGTCTTACGACCACCTAATCCAAAATCTAAGGGCCAATGAGGAACACTCAAACCTGCGAATCCAGGTGGAGGCGAACCTCGCACTCATGCGGTATTGTACCTGCAATCTCCTGCAACCATGAATCACACATGCATACATATATATATATATTTAATAAAAGTGTTAGCCCGAGATTAATAACACGAATCAGGAGAACTAATAAGCTTACCTACAAATTGATGCGAAAACCACATTAACCGGTACGCATAATAATCAAAACGTTTGACTATAACATTATAACATGATAAACTAACCAAGGTCAAACCCAAATTAGAATCTGATTAGGGTAGGGGTACTACATCCTTCACAACATGAATTCCACGCCAAGATGAATTGAAGGTGGAAAAACAATTTCTTGGCAAGGAAGGAATCAGGGATGAACTGAACAAGAAATTTCCCCCAGGAGAAGTTTTAAAAATCCATTCTCGGGCATCAAATCACATCCAAATTTCAAAAAATTTACAGATTTGGATTCGTAGGAGAATTTTCTCTCCTAGACCGTGGAACCCTAATTTGGAAATTTTCCTAAAAAATAGGAAATGTGCAGAATTGATGAAAAACCTTCTTCAAGCAAGGAAAGTTGAAGAGACTTCAAGAAAATTCTTCCTAAATCAAAATTTCTCTCCAACAATTCAAGATGTGCAGGAGCAGATATACGACGGCAGGGTGCACTTGCATGGCAAGGATCTATTGAACGCATGGCAGTATGGTGGCGCATTCATTGCCGAAATATTTGACCAAATGGCACCTGGTCATTGCATGTTGAATTTATGGCAGATTCTTTTTGCATGCAGCCGCCGCATGTGGAAATGATGAGGCATTTATGACATAATGGGATGATTTTTGCATGGATGAATCGCATGTTGGGCGAATTTGAAAGAGGTGGTGCATTTAATGCACAATGGATGCTATTTTGGGTACTTTTGTAATTAATTGTATATGGGCTTTATGGGGTATTTATTGTTGATTCCCACCTTGTTGCATCTTGAGTGGAGAATCTTTTAGGGAAAACCCTAATTAGGGTTTGCATGTAATCATGGCCCAAGGCCTATATAAAGGGGTGACCCCCCTCATTTGTAGGGAGGGAGCTTTGTATGAAATTGTTGCGATAAGTTTTTGAGAAAATAATAGTGAAACATTGTTCGCTGATGGTGTCCACTTAAGTT
The DNA here is from genome assembly GCF_030272615.1 of Cryptomeria japonica. Classification (NCBI taxonomy): domain Eukaryota; kingdom Viridiplantae; phylum Streptophyta; class Pinopsida; order Cupressales; family Cupressaceae; genus Cryptomeria; species Cryptomeria japonica. Next base: position 574,084,229 of record NC_081411.1, on the reverse strand, counting down.
ATTTTTTCAAAACTTGCATGGTTTCAAGCAGCAGCATCGCAGAATTGCCATATCCGATGATGGAGTTCCAAACACAACAAAGAAGTGAAAGAATGATGCAAACGTAAGGCCCCTTGGATTACCAGCAATCACATCAGCCAACTGAGTCACGTCCATAGCATAAAGTAACCTTGGAGTCGATTGTTTGAACTTCTTGCAATCTTAGCATGCAATCGCACTTTGATCAAGAGAGAGTGAAGTGACCGTTAGGCAACTTTATTCTGTGTTCGATGTAGTCATAAAAAACACGTCAACATGTCCCAAACATCCTGATTTTGAAGGCAGCCATGTTGAACATTCCTAAATTTGTATCACTGCTCTCCTTCCACCTGAACACCATCTTAGATTCCAGAAGGAATCCCTTCATCTCAGCCTTTATCTGTGCCTACCTGGTGATGGTTGCCACCTTGCTTGATTCTGCCATCCTGGGAATAAATCAGCACTTCCAACTTACAAAGCTTCTTGAGAAGGATGAAAAAAATTCTCTCTGTCTGACTTTCTTCACTTTCTCCAAATTTTCATGTGAAGAATGAATTACACTTGTGCATTTATATAGAACTCTTCCCATATGCTGCTAATTTGGCGAGGAGTCAATTTGAGAAGTTGTATTAATTATGCGTCATACTTTCCTTTCCACAACACCATGCAAATGGGCTCCACCATCATAGTTGAGTTCCAAATGGAACTTTCTTTTATTGCATTGAGTTGTGCGTCATACTTAGAATATTCCCTGCCAACTCATTACTTTCCATTTTTCAAATTCTTAAGGAGTTTTTTTTAAGTTTGACTTGATTTCCTTCTTATTTGTCCACTTGGCGCCAAAACCGTAGGAGAGAATCTTTTAGGAGTGAGACTCTTCGCCTCCTGAGGAACTTTCTTGAAGATTTTCGGGTCCAGGAGAGAGAATTCTCTCACGAATCCAAATCCGCAAAAATTTTCAAATTCTGATGAGATTTGGCATCTCAAAATAGATTTTTCAAAATTTATACTGAGGGGATTTCTTGCTTTTCCATTCCATTCCTGACCTTCAAATTCCCCTTTTCCTTGGAAAATTTCCATCTTGGACTTGGGCGTGGACTTGGGCGTGGATTTCACTATGTGGAGGAATTCTTCAACATTTGGACTTTCCATGATCATTTGATTTTGGAATTCTTCTCACCTGACTGGGCGCCAACTTGACCTTGACAAGGATTTTGAATATTTTCAATTTTTCCACGCCTAAGTCAATTTGGCGCTATTCCTCCATCTATGGGTGCTAATTCATGATGGTGGAGGATTTTGTCTTTTCCCACATTTTCCATGCCAGGGTCCTTTTAGCGCCTTAATCTTTCCATGGGCGGAATTTTGCAAGTGTCGAGGAATCCAACATTCTTTACGCTTTCCATGCTACCCCTATTTGGTGCCCTATGACTTCCTTGGGCGAAATTTTGCATTAGGCATGGAAATTCACATTTTGGCACTTTCCATGAGCACTTCGTCTTAGCGCCCAACTCTCTTCCTTGAGCGCTAAAATCACCTAGGCAAGGAATTTCATCACTTCAATGTTTTTCCATGCTCACTTTGTTTTGGCACCAAACCTCCTGCTTGGGCGCTAATCTCCACTGGTGATGGAATTTTACATTTTTCAATTCTTCCAAGGCATGGTGGATTTGGCACCTTCCTCCAGATTTGGACATGGATTTCATCTAGGCATGGAATTTCATTTTCAACTCTCCAGACTTAGCCAACCTTGAATTTCTCCGAATTGAAATGCCATTTTGGGGTTTTGAAGTGGATTTTCAAGACTTAGAATATTTTACATCCTCCACTTCTGGGGTGGATTACCATACTTAGCCATTTTTTGACCTAACTTGTGTACTTTTTTTACTCTTCTGGATTTAGAAATGATTGCAGATGTTCAATCTTCAATGTCTGCCTACGAGGACCTGCCACAAATATACTTTCCAAAAATAGAAATCCTTTCAAACTGTCAACATTAGAGAAAAAAAGGACACAGGGCGACTTGCTACAAATAGAAACTTACTAAAAACAGAAATTACTAAAAATAGTAAGTTTGATTTTCGGCAAAATGAAGACATTCCGGGAGGCAATGAAATCCCTAAAAAATAGGAACTTTCTAAAAATAGAAAGTTGCTGAAAATTCACTCAAATTTCACGTGTCGGATCCTTAGAGGGTCTCGACTCCAATGTAACATTTAGTTTTTGAAAACCCCAAAAGAAAACCCCTAAAATCTAGGACTGAAGGCAGCAACCTAAAATTAACAAAACAAGCCCTAGACTTAACCAAATTCGATCAAACAAAAAGCAGACTTAACCAGATCAACCCCACACATTTGCAAACTCAGAAAGACTGACGAGACAACCACCAAAGACCCCCAAAACAAAAAACAAAAGACCAAGAGGACTTAAAAGGTAGGGGTCCCCATTTAGAATGGGATGATGTGTGAGTAGGTCACAACAGGTCTCTCGAGCATTTGTCTTTATTGATATTACTCTTTTCTAGCTAAGAATTTCAGTTGCCGTAGACTCTGAGGACGAAAACCTTGGAGGTTAGAAGGTTGGATGCAAACCCAGTACTTCTTGTGAGGTGAATCTATTCAGGGTTCATCATTGGGCAGATTGGTATAAATTTTTGCAAGTTTGTGAAGATTCTAGCAAGGTTTCAAAGGCATTTTCTGAGAACATTTCAGGTTGTATACTCTAGCATTTTTGGATGCTTTTTCTACTTGGGTGATTGGCTTCTAGGGCCATTTTGGAGCCCTTTGGAGGTGGTTTCAGAATTTTCTGAGAAGCCTTTGATTTTACATAATTTTTCCAAGCTTGGGATGGCTAGGAAATGGGTGCATTTTCAGGTTATATTGAAAGACCTCGAGAATTTCATATCAAACTTCATATTCAGGTTATTGACACAAGCTGGTATCCATTTTGACTACATATAAGCATTGGAGTTTCATATCCCATCCTCTACCCTAGACGGCTTCATTGTGGAATGCATTTGGGAGCTATAAAGTGCAATTAGGCTGTCACCTTCCTCAGTTTGTCTCAGACTACGTAACAGTCCAGGAATTAGCTCTTCCAGCTCTCATTGTCACTTACATCAACCTACATCAGCTTGCAATAACACAGGTATGGTGAAGATATTGTTTATATAATGTAATGCCCTTGTCATTAATTTGTATCAGTCTGATTTATGACTGTTATCAGAACTGATAAATAAATTGTGTCAAACCTAAATAACTACAATCAGAGTAACCGGAAACTCCTATGTCCCTCCCCGGGCATGCGTATCCCCGTATCCGAAACAAATACGTATCCAATACAGCCCAGATACACATTGAATACTGTACCCACATGTGCCCAAAAAACCTTGATTTCCAACCATGCTAGATACCATGTGATTTGATTTTTTAAAAATTTGACGGAAATCTTCCTAAATTTAATTTTTTTAAACTTCATTCATGCATTTTTTTTTTAAATTGGTATAAACAAAACCTATACCCAATGAGAAAGACAAATGAAATGTTTTTCTATTTGAGTGACCCATTTTTTGGGTTATCTTCCAATGCAACTCTACTACTTTTGCATATTGTAAAATGTTAAATCAACTTATCATTATTAATAATTTATGTAGCAATTATGTGTCTATATTGCTTTTGAAGTAATGAAAATCTCCTCGAATAACTTAGAAAATTGTGTCAAATATATGTGTATGTGTATCCAGCTGTATCCATATTGGGGATCTTAAAAAATGGCCGTATCTGTATCCGATACTGTATCCATATCCGTATTTGTGTCCATGCAACTTTGCCTACAATACAATGGTCTTTCCTTAAGTTAGTTGGCTGTTCATATTTATTTGCAATTTACTTTCATTTGTTGAGTTCTACAAGCATTTGTTCTTCAAAGCAAACATCCAAAACATCAAACGAAACTCTGAAGCAAAAAAATTAGACCCCGCACACCAAGTGTTTGTTAAAGAAGACAGCAGCAGCTACAACACTTCCAGGTATTTTGGTTTTCATGAGTCAAATATATTTTCATGAAAATCATGTGTAGAAAAGGTTTCCCTATTAAGTGAGTAAAGCACTAAGAAAGGGAATAATAGTGGATGTTTTACATACTTCTGTGATACAATTTTCAGATTTTGTATTAAGTTGGATGAAGTATGTTTTGAGCTATGCATTGTAATATTTTAAGATTGTGATAAAGGAAAGAAGTAGGAAAATGAGAGAAGTTGGATGAAGTATGTTTTGAGCTATGCATTGTAATATTTTAAGATTGTGATAAAGGAAAGAAGTAGGAAAATGAGAGAGAAAAGGTATTGTTTGCCTGTACCTCCCTATGAAATATCAAATGTAAATGGGCAAAGTATGCAACATCTATCAAATCACAACAGAGTTTTCTCTATGGAAAGGTATAAGCCATTAAGTTTTAATGGTATCCAAGGTTTCCCAAACCCTATTCCTATTAAGGTTAGGGAACATCTACCAGAATTCAATGGGAAAATATCAGAATTGGCATGTCAACATCTGCAGGAGTTTTCTGAATTTATGGGAGATTTAGAGATAAGTGAGGAAGATGTCTTCATGAAGCTTTTTGTTCAATCTTTGAAGGAAAACGCTAGAGATTGGTTTTCTTATTTGCCAGCATGTTCTATCTCTTCATGGGATGAACTAAAGGCAACATTCATGGAACAATTTGGCGAGAGAATTAGTCCAAGTTCAGTTATGAAAAGATTCATGGGTATTCAAAAGGAAGAGGATGAGCTAGTCCCTGTTTTCAATCTTAGATTTGCCAGAACATTGGATGATATTCCTAGCAGCTATAGGCCAAATGATGCAGTGTGCTTAGTTGTTTACTTGGCTGCATTTGATGAGGAAGTGAGTTATTTGCTAAGAGACAAGGACCCCAAAACCTTGCATCAGGCTTATAGGACAGCAATGGACATTGAAAACAACCTGAAATATGGAATCCCTAAAGGTTATTTATTTACAAGGGTATGCTATCCCAAGACATTAGATGTCGAAGAAAGGTATGAGCCAAAAGATGAAGATCAATGTCAAAGCATCTACATCACTGTTAATCACATTGACCCTGTTATGACCAATGATTTGAACAAAAATGTGAGTGAAGAGAACTTGTCCCAAACAGTGGTTATTCCTCATGCTATTAAAGAGAAGGTTGATGAGAAATTATGTGACATAACTGATACAGAAATGGAGGTAATTTCAGTCACTGTGCCATGTGATAGTAGCAATAGTGTCTCCAATAAGGAGAGCACACAAAAGGTCCTTCTGCAGTCTTATGGTTCAGATGAATCTAGTAGCTTGTATGAAGAGGAATTGAAAAGTTGCATATCTGATGAAAATAGTGCTAGTGTACAAGATTTTGATGACATTGATTCATTCTCACATGAATCAATTATGTGAGATGATAAGAACTTGAATGATATGGTGCCACCAATTTTAGTTGATGATGTTATTGAGATAGAAAGCTGCATGGTGTGTACCAATGAATAAATTGTCCCTTTACAAGCCACTTTTCGTACCGTGGATCAGATTGCTTTTTAGTATTCTCATCACCAAAATGTCCTTGAATTGGCCTGTATGGTTAAGAAGGATGTAGTTCAAAAGGGTCAAAATAGTCATGATAACTTTGCTGAAGCCTATGAGGATCATGACATTGAGCATTTGTATTGTGAGGATTATAATGCTGGGAGCTATTCTAGTTCAGATTGTGATTCCTTGATTCCTGATGAAAATGAATGTGAAATTGAGATGGGCAGTTGTTTTAGTGAAGAATTTAATGCATTGTTTGATGAGGATGCAGATATGGATCAGTTAGTGCTTTGCCATAATGTTTTTGAGAAGGGTTTTCATATGGTTCTTAACTCTTTGTATGAAGAGACAATTTTGAGGGTCTGGACATTACTACATCAACTTGTGAAATAGATAATTATGAAGACCAGGATGTGATACCTGAATTGATGTTGAATGATGATGATGAGTTTCCTTCTGTTGCTGATATTGTTGACATCAAATGGGATTCAGAGCAAGAGGTTGAAGTTTTTCTTCGACTTGATGATTTGCAGTTACATGAAAGGATCAATTGTGATCCTTTTCCTCCTCTTTCGATGAGCGGACTGATGTTTTAAACCAAGCCTATTTTCTCAGTTGTGTGCCAGAATATGAGTTTTTCTTCTTTCAGCTGAATGATATTTTTATAGAATGTGATATTGGTTTCAGTCAGGATATGTGTTATGTTCAACACAGCACATCTGTGTCACAAGGTGACCAATATTTTCAATCATTGCATAAGTTTAAGAGGTTTGACAATGAGTGCAATGATAATTTTAAGCGCGTTAGTTGGACAAAAAAGGCCAACAGGTTTGATCAATGGCATTCCAGCTATGTTATTAGATTGTTTTTAATGCATTCAGAGGAGAACCATGTTTATGACAGAGGAAAGCATTGATTGATTTTCAGATGGCCTTGGGCCATCACATGTGGTTTGACTTTCAGGCCACAAGCAACTTGGGGTAGAGTAATCTTTTCTGACTCTATGCCCAATGGAATAGTTATCATTTCCCTATTGAATTGCTTGTTCATGGACAATTCTTGAAGCACTACTTTTCTTAAAGTAGTTATTATCCATGAGCATTAGTTAGGTTTTGTATATAGGTAGTGTACTTTCTTTTCTGTTGAGGTTGCCCTGTCCAAGTAATTTCTTTTTGGTCTGCTCTGCAATTGGTTTGCTTCACCAAAGATTCTGGATTCTCGCTTCATTCCTGTGAAATGAACGTCCCCAACTAGAGCCACTGATAGTCCTAAAAATGACTGCACAAGAATTTTCATGCTTGAGTAAAAATATTGGTCATTCTAGATTTATTTTGCCCTCTGTCAAAGTTCAAGGTTTAGGGTTTGTGAATTTCTGATTAAGTCTTGTGAAAGAAAAACCCTAAGCCTGTTATATTCCGTCGTTACCTTTTTCCACTTCAGCCAAGGGTCGGTTACCGTTGGCGGGGCCATTGTATTTCCTAAGCATAAAGTTGTGTTCGGTTGGTCCCTTTTAATATTTATGCCTGCACCCATTAATTTTTCCCAAGTCTAAAGTTCTAATGTTTTGATCGGCGGCTAAAGGCAAGATAGATCTTACGGTTCGCACAGCCTCGCGGACGTAAGTACAAGGAAGATAAGGACCACAACATCACGAGATGATGCCACGTGTCCGACGGAGAAAGGTGAGCCGGTGTTTTGACTATTCAAGATCCTCATATTACCGATTCTCAAGAGGTAATGACCAGACCACTAGTAGTTCCATTAATTTGCACGTGTCACAAATGGACGGTGATGTTATAATCTGGGTGAAAAGGTGCTCGATTTTTAATCTGCAAAGGTTGGCAGGCATTGTGGTCACACGATAAAGTGCGAACAGATCCAACGGCCCTCGTAACCCCGAGAAGGAAGATGCAAGAAGTTTATGGACTGTGGCACCACAAGATGATGTCACGTGTCCAAGGCGGGCCAAGAAGAGTGACAGTGAGGTCGCTAACAATGTTGGGTTAGAAGGTGAGTTGGCGTTGCTACATCACATGTTTAATGGGTCCACAAGCCAAGATGGAAGGTCAATGTCAGATTGGCCATTAGTGATCGTTTGATTTGCCAAGCTGGGCAAGATCTACGGCAAAGTTTCAAACTGATTTTTTAAAAGGTGATCAAAGGTATTATTTGTTATTCACGCAGGAAGGTTAGAAAAAACAGAATGCAAGCTTGTCGACATGGAACAAGATAGCGACAAGTTGGGATTTTTGAATGCCGACTCATCCCTGAGTGACCTTTTGGAAGGTTTCTACTGAGTCGGGATTGATTAGACAAGAAAGGATGACTGTTTCAGAGACGTAAGGGGATTGGGATAGCTTTTGAGTTGTAAATGAAGGATCACGGGTTCCCCGATGAAATCAGAGATCGCTTGTTGACAGGGATTCTGAAGCAGGAATTGTACACTCAAGGAGGAATAAGATCAAAACAAAATCGTTCACACAAGATGGACCTTAGCAGGATGCAGTGGATTTGATAAGCATGATTTCTAGAATCCATAGCTGGCAGGTTGAGTTAAAAGCACCAAAATGATGATGTTTCACGTGAATGAGCATCACCAGATGAAGTGTTTTGATTATAAAAACAATGGGGTGGTGACTTAATTGGTAGAAGAGAAAATAAGCCTTTTCATTTTCTGAGAGCAGTTCTTTCTTATGCAAGGAAGATGATGTTGGAGCAAGATCGTGCATGGAGTTGTTGTATATGCTCAGTGATATCGGATGGGTGTTTTTCTCCTCTGTGAGTATGTTTATTGTCAGAGGGGTTGTGAAAGTAAGGATTGTCAGAGGGGGCGTGAAAGCCTTTTCTTATGAAGAAAGGCCACACATGGCACAACCTCTGCTTCTACTCTGCCACTGGATGGTAGGGGGTTCTAAGAAGGAGCCCGCAGAGGAATGAAAGAAGGATTTGTTTGGGTGGGGAGTGGCAGCCAATCATCTCTACGACGGCATGGAAGTTGCGACCCCTCCCCAACATATTATGTTTCCCCTTTAGCTCCTCCCACTTTTTCTGATCCCGGGCATGAAGGCTTGAGGTCCTCTTCTAGTTTAGAGGTGACTTTTCTTCTTGCCAAGATCCAGTATCCCTTCTGAGAAGGGAAACACTCTATTGGACAAAATGTAACATCTCACACTCCATCTAAGGGCATCAGAGTGATAATGGCATGGCTCAAACGGTTTTACTTCTACCAATTTTCAGTTGAAAATATTGATTCACAGGTGCCAGCGCATGGATATAGAATATCTTTGTAACAGAATCGCATATGGCCTTTTAGGCCTAATTGCTAAGAGTAAATCTGTTGTTGACATGTGTCTTTTGGCCTGAAGCTTGTTGCTCCCTTATTTTCTATAAAAGGGAAATCAAGGCCATAAGAAGGGGTTCCAAAATCTCTGAATAAGGTCTCTTGATGTAGGTCCGGTCTGCAAGATTAGGTTCCAATTTTGGGACGTCATGAGTATATAGCAGAAATTGTAATGTCATTTTGCAGAGCAAAATATAAGATAGTTACAGTTGTGACCTAATCACACATCACCCCATCCCAGATAGGGACCCCCCTAGCTTTTAGGCCCTTTTGGTCGTTTGGCTTTCGTTTTTGTGTGTGTCAGTGGCAATCTCTTCAATCTCTCCGCGTTACGGATGTTTGGGAGTCAGTTAGGGTTAATCTGCTTCTCTGTCAAGCAAATTCTGTGAGGTCTAGGGCTTGTTTTGTCCTTTTTCTAGGGTTTTGCCTTTTGTCCTAGATTTTAGGGGTTCCTGTTAGGGTTTCAGGAAAACTAAGCATACGACTGGAATCAGGACCCTTCAAGGGACCTCCCAGTGAAATTTGAGCCCAAACGGAGCAACTTTCTATTTTTAGAAAGTCCCTATTTTTTAGGGATTTTTACGAGTCCCAGAATGTCACCATTTTGCCAAAAATCAAACTTACTATTTTTAGTAATTTCTATTTTTAGTAAGTTTCTATTTATTGTAAGTCATTACCTGTGTCCTGTTTTGGCTCTAACTCTAACATTTTGAAAAGTTTCCATTTCGAGAAAGTCTATTTGTGGCAGGATCAGGCTTGCAGACAGCAGAGAATCAACATGCACAATCACTTCTAAATCTGGAAAGTTGAAAGCAGACAGGTAGGGGTCTAAAATGGCTAAATGTGAGAATCATCCCTGAAGTGGAAGGTCAAAATGTTCTAAGTCTAGAAGCCATTCACACATGGAAAATTCCATGTGTCCATGGACATGGCCAAAATGTGCCCAAGTCAGGGCTGGGGCGCTCAAACCAAGAATGAATTCACAAATGGAAAAATCCACCTCTCCGTGGACATGGCCAAAATGCACCCAAGTCAGGGCTGGAGCACTAAAACCAAGAATGAATTCACAAGTGGAAAAATCCACCTCTCCATGGACATGTTGAAAACGCGCCCAAGTCACGGCTGGGGCGCTAAAACCAAGAATGAATTCACAAGTGGAAAAATCCACCTCTCCATGGACATGTTGAAAATGTGCCCAAGTCAGGGCTGGGGCACTAAAACCAAGAATGAATTCACAAGTGGAAAAAATCCACCTCTCCATGGACATGCTGAAAATGCGCCCAGATCTGGGCTGGAGCACTGAAACCAAGGAGGCATTCACAGGAAGAAAATCCATGAATCCATGGCCGTAATGAAAATTTCACCTGAGCTAAAAGAATTGGAATTTCGCCTAAGGCATGGAATCCAAGGAGTCAAGGAGGAATAAAAAGCAAAATTCCCCTCGAGCGAATTTTCAGTTATGCTATTATTAGACATCAAATCTTGGCCAAATATGGAAATTTTTATAGATTCAAAATCGGGACGAAATTCCCCATCCAATGAACCTGACTCCTAAAATTTAGGAAGATCACTAAAAATTAGGGATGTGGAGAAGAGGCGTGAAAATTCTTTCTAAAGCAGGAAATGACAAGTTGGAGTGGAATCGAGCCAATCCTAAGAAAGATCCTTCGGAATTGGAAAGAATGAAATCAATGAGTTGGCAAGAGGAATCTTCCAAGTATGACGCATGACTTGGAGCATTTAAGGAAAGTTCTAAATTTGAACTCGTTCGCATGGGAAGCTGCCTTTGCATGGCGTAGTAATTAAGGAAAGTATGACGCGCCATAAATGCAGTTACTAATTAATGCCTCGTATGAATTCTATATAAGTTGAGAATGGCATTTCATTTCTCACGTGCAAGATTCAAGAAAGAAGAAGTGCAGTGAAGAATATTCATACTTAGTCTCTATTTTCGTCATTTCGAAGTACTCCCAAGATGGCAAAACCTAGCAAGGCAGCTACTATCTCCAGGCAGGCGTTGATCAAAGCAGAGATGAAGGGTTTTCTTCCCCATTCTCGGTTGAATTCAAGATGGGAAGAAATCAGAGATACCAACCTCGGCACGTTCAACTGGGCTGCATTCAAGATAAGAATGTTCGGAACTGCAGGGCACAATCCATCCCCGACAGCTGTCAAAATTGTGAGGAGTGGAATAGTTGCAGCAACTGGCTTTCCTCCCGCTATTCAATGCCCAGATCTGGTCTTGGAATGTGCAGCACATTACAATCTGGAGCGGAAAACAATCTCGATGTCAGACAGCAAGTTACTGGCAACATTGACTCCAGAGGCAATTGGTGAGGCCTTTGGAATCCCTTCACATTATTCCATGACATACAGGACCAGCAACGGAGCTCAAGCAGTCTATGAAGCAGGCCTCGCCAGATGTGCTGACTTGATCAACAAGCAGTGGTTGCTGAAGCCTAGAGTACACGCCTCCAAGATGCCCAAAACTCTCACAATTTTTGAGTTCAAGCAGGAATATGTGGACATGATAAAGATGCTGAGCAGAGTAATCGGGTGCTCACACTCGGTGAACTTTGAGCCTTGGATGTTCTTCTACATAGGCGAGATCATGAATTCGAATACACTGATTGACTGGGCTAGATTGATCAACCACTACTTGCATGAACAATTGAAGAACCTACAGGAGAAAAGGTCTCAGTCATTTTTCATGAGTTCCTACCTATTCTATATGCTTGCACGAAGGGGAGGATTCGATGGGCTGCCAGCAAGAGGAATCATGGGCTGCGGACCAGCTTATCTAAAGGTGCATGAATGTTATCCTCAGCTACATCTCCACAATGTGAATTCTTACAGGTTGGCGAATGACACCTTCACCATGTACCTGACACAACTTATGCAAAATAAGTTGCACATGAGGTTGTCTCCACAAGCAAGTGCTTTGGTCCAGAAGTATGGCGCCATGTTCCTGCAATTCTCCAAGTTCACCTACATCAGGACGCAGGGCTTCTCCTTCCAGTCTTACAAATTGCCCAGATATCCATCAAATAAGCTTATATTGCTCGAGCTCATGAGGCAGTTGACTACCTACAATCAGCTGCAGAAGAAGAAGAAGAAGCAATCTATTGAATTTCCGATTGTCTTGGGGGATTTCATGGAGATATGCCCAGGATTGGAGGTCGTTGAAAGTGCAGCAAGCGAATTGGCATTCTATCGCCTACCATTTTACACTTCCAGGGCCCAATATGATCCTTACAACCAGATTAGGAAGGTTGTCGATGTCAAATTCATACATAGATTTCACTTGGAGGATTACTGGGCAGGTGCCGAGGATGACTTTGAGGTCCGGAGAAGAATGCACTCCAGACTGCCCCTCGACACCATCAAAATAAGTGAGATTCATCAGGTACCAGACCAGGTGAAGGAAGACTCAGATTTGATGCAACCCAAATTCGAGATGATAAAAGATCAACCTATCCTATTGCCAAATTGGTCAGAGACTAAGATAGATGATTTGAATATTTTAGCTAGACCAGTGCTAAAATTCACTAAGCACTGGATTGACCGGCAGACAAGAAAGTTGGTGGAAAACCATGTCCATCTGACATACCTGCTGATGGGAAATCTGGATTCCCACAATGAGGCAACTGAAGGCTCTTCACGGGGTCAGGCAAGAAGAGAGGCCCGGATGGACAAAGGAAAAAATCCCCCAAAGAGGCCAAGGGTAACAAAGATGAAGGATCGACAGGAAACTCGGCAAGGGGAACCTCCACAAAAGAGAACGAGGACAGGAAGGGAGCATTCACCAGTTAGCTCCTCGAGCATACGAGAGGTGGAGATGTTCCCACATCCTGCAGGCCCACTTCCAGGGAACGTTCCAGCACCTGATATACTCAGCATCAATGCTTCGCAGGGCCATCATCAGCGAAGAAGTTAGAGGCAAGAAAATTCCGCGCACCAGGAAGAAGTTCGCCAGGATAGTTTTGTAGAGACTATCCTTGGCGAAATGGAAGAGGAATCTCAAGAACGGGAGAATGCAGAAGTTTACAGCCATTCCATCCCCGCACCAGATTGGTTGGTAGGCAGATTGAGAAATGAAGCAGAAGGAGGGACCAATCCTGCTCAAGAATTAGAAGAATTATTGAAGAGGATGGATCAACCACCGGAAAGAAAGGCCCCCCGGAAGTTTTCCAAGGTAGTCAGGGAAGAATCTGGAGCCCGGACCTTGCACATTGCTGAACCTGCAATGGATAAGGATAGGAGTGAGATTAGACAGGAAGATTACGTCATCAGACAGGTGGACCTTGGCCATGCTTCCACCGGTCAAGTAATGGGAGATTTCGACGATTCCTCCTTTGCCATGAAGGAGAAATTGTTGAAGTCAAAGGCAAAATGTAAGCGGTTGAGGGAGGAAAACAAATTTCTATGCGAATACGTCAGGAGTTTCAAAAAACCCCTCAAGGAAGCGGGTCCTTCATCCACTCCTCCTCCCTTCCTTCTCAAGGAAGTAGTTGATGATGCAGAACTTATTAGAGCACTGGCACAGAATTCCCGAGAATGGGTAGAAGATGTTTATGCTGAGGCAGGAAAATTTGTAGAAGATCTAGCTCAACTTCATTCGAGGTTCGTGGTCCTCCTAAGTAGATTGGAAACAGTGGAGGGACTATGGGAAGATGTTGATGTCTACCAAGACTTAACCATTTCCCGACTCAGGGCTCTGACGAAGACTCCAAGGCAAACACTGGTGGACGAGAAAGTGATCCAAGAGAATGAAGCCTATGACTTCCCCCAATTGTTCTACGCCATCTGTTCAGGAAAGAACACCCTTGATATTTTCAGCATTGATTCTGTCACCTTGAAGGAGTCTATCAGAGGGATACAGGAAGAAATCCTCAGTGCCATGGAAGCTTTATTTTCAAGGAAACTTAGCGACGGAGGAATAACAGTGAACTCCTTGAAATCCCAGTTGCATGATTTCTTCTTCGTCAGTTCGTTTCCTAAGGAACACTTTGCAAAAGTTTCTTCATTCTCTGGTATGATGAAGAAGACACAGGAAGCCATGGCAGATTGGGAAAGTTTCTTTTCCAGAAGCGAAGAGGAGATTGCCTTGATGGAATTCAACATCGAGAATGTGCCAAGTGTCTCCATCGGAGAACTAGAGGCTGTCATCGGTAGGTTCATTGCATACGTTATTAATGAACGAGATAATGGTCGTCCATTTTTGGACGAAAGTCTTTTGACTGAATACTGAATAGTAATGGCGTATTTATGGCTAAAGGAACATTGACTAGGCGTGGGACCAGTCAACGCATGCCACCATGGGATAGAGAATCTTCTTGCATGTCATCCTCTCATTATGGTTTTATGACGGATTCTTCTTGCATGTCGTCGTCGCTTGGAGAGTGATAGGCATTTATGACCACGTCAATTATACTCTGGGCATGATCATCATCATGGGGCGCACTTAATGTGCTAATGGGCGCTATTTTAGGCTCTTTTAAATTTATTGTAAATGGGCATAATGGGTTATTTAATGCAGATTCCCACCTTGTTGCACCTTGAGTGGGGAATCTTTAGGGCAAACCCTAATTAGGGTTTTGCATGTAATCATGGCTTGAGGCCTATATAAGGGGGTGACCCCCTCATTTGTAATCAGGAGAGACCATCGTCAGAGTTTGTTGCTAAGAGTTTTTGAAGCAAACACTTAATACATTGTTCAATTGTTGGTGTGTTCTTATGTTGTTTCGGAGCTCGCATGGTCTCATTCTCTTCATAGATTAGATTTGCTTTCATGCTATTAGACGAACTGGATTTGATAGGATTCCTTGTTGCAAAATTCGTGCTCATACTTTTGGTATGCAGCTGATTGTTGCATACTGTGCAAAGTTAGCCTGAGCCTCCATTTTATGTGTAAGTTTAACTTCGATTATCAGGAGAAGTTGTTCGATTTGATGGATTCTCTTGATGATTTGAAAATCCTTAAACACACCCCCTGAGGATTGCACCGCCTTCGTGTAGTTGTGTGTTGTTGGCAAAGCGAAGCGTGGTTGGATTTTGCACAAGTTATCCCGTGTCTTTGTTCATAGGTTTAGATTACTTTTAGTTTAGTCTTTCTCTGCCCTATTCCTATTTACTTTTTGCACATTCCAAAGCCCAAAGATCTAAAACTAAGAGCTTTATTGCAAATCATCCGTATAAAGAATTCTTGAGCTTGCATAAATTTCTTCAACATACATAAGGCCCCTTGGATTACCAGCAATCACATCAGCCAACTGAGTCACATCCACGCATTGAAGGAACCTTGGAGTCGATTGTTTGAACTCCTTGCAATCTTAGCAAGCAATCGTACTTTGATCAAGAGAGAGTGAAGTGACCGTTAGGCAACTTTATTTTGTGTTAGACGCGGTCATAAAAAACACGTCAACAGTTACCAATTTCAAATTTCTAATTTCAAGGGGGTTATTTTGTAAATGAAACGTACTATGTTATCTGATAGAAGATAGCTTTTGAAGTTAATACAGATACAATTTCAAGTCCTTACTCTCCTGTGTGTGACTTTATTTTCTTTTGAGTTGATGGAATCAAGGGTTTCATTTACTTGTTGCATTGTTATGATGTATGTAATTTTCCATTCCATGCTTTAATCCAAGGGGTTAATTAAAATGCTTGAATGAAATTGCAGAGAGATAATGTTTATACTAGGATTTGATAAGTAGTTCAGATAAGAAATCGCAAATAGAACGATACTGTAAGGCAATATCGTTTAAGATCCAATCGGCTGTTAGATAAATTTTTGTGATGTTTCAAAGACTCAAAGCCCAATGGGATAAGGCACTGGTATATGCTAGCAGGTGTCGTTAGGTTATCAATTTCTTGTCTATTTTATTTACGGTTTGTTATAAATCATTTTAAAATCACGGCATGTTTCCAAATTTTATGTATGTTTGAGTTGTCCCATTATCTCATGCTCCAAATAAGGTCGAGGATCACTGAAGAATTCACTATTCTTGAGCATTCTCCCTGTTGTTGAGCCTATATATGAGATAATCTGCTTTGTTTTTAGTGAATCTTTGAGTGTGGTGCAGAGATCAAGAAATTCACTAAAGGGATTACCCTCTCGGGTTTTGCAGAGCCCGAAGCGTAGAAGGATTTGTAGAATCCTTGTCGCAGTTGCTCCAATCCTTGTGATAATTTCCACGATTGAAGCTAGCTACTTCATAGAAATTGGATTGAGTGTATTGGTGCCTTTTAAAGCATAAAACCCAATTTGGGAACCAACAAGGTCAAGACTAAACATGGGAGAGTTTTGTTTACTAAAAGGAATTAATTAGAACCATTTTCAATTTGAACCCCGATGCAACCCAAAAAACTGACCTAGTAGAATTATCCATTGGATATCATAGGGATAGACATAGCTACAGTGTAAAATAGGTGCCAAATCATAGGCCAATGGTCAACAAAAATTCAATGTTGCTAGCACCTATTTCTAATGATGAATTAGAACCTTTCAATGTCAACAAATTTGAAAGGTATTTCAAGTTGCCATATTATGCACTATGTCAGGTTATGGGACTTAGCTATAATCAATGAAGGCAAATAGGTATGATGATGCTAGCAACAAACGTATAAAACTCACATATAAATAAGGCTTTTTGATTATGGATCAGTAATGGCAGAAAATCTTAACAAGGCAATGATAAGTTTTAGGGAGAGTGATCCACCTTGCACTTCATGTGGTGCTCACTTTTGTGCCAAATATTGTTGCACATTTTTTCTAGTGAATGAGACAAAACGCCAGGGTAACAAATTATATCAAGATTAGTTCCTATGAGGCAAATATTGCCAATTCAAATGCAAACTAAGCATTGTTGGAATATTTGTCATTGATGTGAAAGGCCTGTAAGCCTGGTTGGTTGAGCTGCCCATATGCCTGGTTGGTTGAGCTGCCTATGTGCCTAGTTGAGCAGCTTGTTTACCTGGTTGAGGTTGTAATGTTCCCTACCTAATCTATTTCAACATATTAAAATTGATTGATATTCTTCAATTAGTTATTAACAAGTGCTTACCTATTTTCCTCATTAGATGATTAATATCATTATTAATATAGATATCAGACCCTGTTGCTACTTCAGTTTTAAGGGAGAAGGGTTTACGTACGTTACCAAAGCGCTTAGAGACCAACTACAATAGGTTCCCTCAAAGTTTACAGATCCAAGCCCTTGCCTATCTTGGGTCTATACCCTCAAGGCTTATGGGTCACTGATCCCCACCCTATCTTGGGACTAAACCTATTGCTTGGATTTAGACTGCCCCTCTTTGGAACATCTCATCCCCATCTTCTTAAATACTGACAGTAATAACATGATTTAGGCTATAAGTACACTAACTTCTCATGTATTATAAATATATATGAAATTAAGTATGACTGCCATACATATTGCAGTTTATAACAATATTATTACTAGATTCTACATAACAACTTTATCAGGCTTCATCTACTAAGCATGCATATTAAGCACATCCCCATGCATACCACCAAGAACACAAATGTTACTGCCTGTAACTTGATAACAATTCTGATCTGATCTGATCAATGGTGATGTCACTAGATGCTTTTGATTCCTTCCCTTTATATCTCTCAATTTGAGGGAGAGGTCACACCTCTTCATCATGTATACCCTTTGGCAAGAGACATACCCTTTCACCATTAGCACCCTTTGAAAGAATGCAACTCTTCATTATTTCTACCCTTTGAAAGGGACACAGCCTTTCATAATCAGATCTGCACTTATTATTTAAATCAGATCTGCACTTCTCATTTCCAAATTATCCCCCCCAATGAGGTTTTCTTCTCCCTTTTATATCTCATTGTTGAGGGAGTCACAACTTTTCCTTTCATGTATTTTGACATTTCATTAACTTAATTCATTTTTAATGAATTGTATTTAATTATATTATTTTATATTTTAATTTAATTTTTAATGTTTTAATTTTATTATTATCATTTATTATTAGATTCTATTTCAAAGTGGGAACATTACAGAGGTGCTTGTATGCTTGGGTGTTAGTTGAGTAGGCTGTGTGTGTTTTCTTGTCATTTTGTCAGCATTAGCTCATGTGCCATGTCATTCTTTGAATAGTCAAACAAGTTGTTAATATTTTTCAATCGAAGTATTTCTGAAGTTTTTGAAAGTTATTTGAAGAGGCTGACTTTTCTTCTACATTCGATTGTAAGCTACAGCTGGCACTTAAATTCTCTACCACCTCCGTGAGACTCCTTTACACATGCTATGTTTAAGGACTGACGGCTTCAGAAATAATTTTCCTTCTTCATATCATGGGGCATCATAAATTAATTCTTTTCTCATCGGCAGGATTATAGAAACATTTTTCTGAGCATATCAGAGATGCTGGAGGTCATGGGTGGCTTGCTTTTGTTATTCATGAGCTGTCGTTTTTTTTATAAATATTCGGGAGTGATCAAATTCGATATCAGAAAATCATTTAAAAGGAGGAGTGCGAATTTATTATTATCTTCTCAGTCTGGAGAATATGGACATCGTGGGTAATTAAAGCTTGTTTTCAGCATAATCTGGGTAGTCCGAATGTAAACATGGGCATTATGTTCAGTGTGGCAGTGTATATGATATTTGTTTTAGTTTTAAAAATAGATTTTGAAGTTTTAACGGGCTGACTGTGTGTTGACAAGTCATGTTGAAGCGATACTTAGTGGTGGAGTGCAATTTTTTTTCTTCTGGAAAAACGTTTTCTGTAGAATGCGAGTTTTGGGTGGCTACGCCTTTGTTCGCGTTGTTCTCTTCAAATGCAGTGGGTGTTACAGGTGTGTTGATAAGAAAGTATGGAAGTGTGTTGAGTGTGTTCAAATGAGAGACCTATTCATATTACATAGCTGACTGGAAAACATATACAATTTGATTCATTTGGGGGTATACGAACTAAGTCATGTGTGAAAGTGTGATGTGTAACAGTCACTAATTGAAATAAAATTATAAACAACATCAAGTGAAGTTTGAAATTTCTTTTCGGTTGCTGGAAATGGTTTGCATTTTGAAGATCAACAGATTGACAGCAGGAGATATTCGAATATATTTTTTTTCTCAGAACCCATTAGATGAATTGTGAAGAAGAGTATTTCAAAGTTGGTGTTTTGAAGGGAGTTGGTGCTCTCTTTTGTATAGGGGTTGGAGCCTCTGCTGTTCTCAGTTGGTGCTGTGAGGAGAGTTGGAGCTCTCTTTTGATTATTGCTCTGTAATCTGGGTTGGTGCCCATTCAAATATAATGGAAGTCTTTTGATGCCGTGGTTTTTTACCCGAAAGGGTTTTCCACAAGATATCTGGTGTACTTGTCTTTGTAGTTATTCTTGTTGTGTTTTTATGTGATTTGATTTTGAAAAGTTAAACAAGATTGGATATCATGGGAGAAGATTGCTTGATCAAGTCATCAAGTTTCTAAGACCTGACTGGTTGTATCATAAAAAATAAACTGTCATAAAGATATATGATGCACTAGTGGCACCCACAAATTGCCCATGTTTGTGTCCGATAGTGTTGTCTTTTTGGAGACCATTTGGCAATTGTATGAGACTGCCAAAGTTCATTTTCAGCAGTACAAAAAGGCTAGTTTTTCGTCTTCTCAAATAAGAGTTGGGGATTTCAACATGCTTGTAAAGGAAGGATAAGATCTTTTAGAATGGAGAGTCAAAGAGTATGAAATGAATAACGATGATTTTTTCAGCAGCAAATCAGCAACAGCTGGGTGACATTTCCAACCTATGCCCACATCTGTGAAATGCTTCCAGTAGGGTACAATGTCTGAAAATGCAGGGGAGACATCCCCAAGGTACATAGTTTGCAAAAGCCATAATGGTACAAACTCAAGACATGAAGATGAAGATTAGAGAGAATTTCTACAGTTCACTGGATATTTCATGAATGAATCCCATAGCAATCAAAGAGAAATCAAGCAACGGTTGTCAATTACAGAATCAGAAATGCGAAATCTGAAAATCATAAATTACAAGCAAGCAAAATATAATGGTGAGTTCTCAAATATCAACACTGATTTCATGGACAATTCTAGTCAGGATCATCTAAAAGCAATAGAGGAAGCTTTGGTAAGACTTTCAAATGCCATTGAAAACCAGTGGTCATCTCTCTTCTTTTTTCAAACTTCAGTCTTCTAATAATGCTCTAACTTTTAGCTGTTTATGGGTTTGCTTGCTGTTTGGTCTATTTGGTATAGTTGTTATGACTCTTATAGAAGGCTATAATTAACACCCTCAGCTTCTATGTAACCGTTGTAGCTTATAGCCATTTTGTTAATATATTTTTAACTTATAAAAGAAAACCAGTCTAAAGGGAGAAAAGCAAAACTCAAAATAATTGAAACAAGATAGAGTAGGAGAGAAAAGACGAACGATAAACGTACTACGGTAGTTTTTACATCGCTGTCAAATGAGAAATCAACATGGTGTACGAGACCCCTAGTGTGGGAGCCCACGAGGGAACTGTTTTTCCAATTACCTCATATATTGAACAACTCTACCCTGGAATTCACACACCTTCAACATAAGGGATTGACTTCACATTGCCTTGCGACTTCTTATGATTGCACACAGGAGGGTACAACTAGTCACCGAGGCACATTAACAAGATTAATGAATCGTGTGACTATGTTCAAACATTGTTCACTGTAAACAAAACTAAGAAGCACTAGAAGACGACATTTTAACTGTGTTGATCAGAACCATCACGCAGGCCATGGTCTAATGGTAAGGCAAAGCAACCTTAAAATTTGATGGAATAGACAACCCTCAGAATAATTTTCCTCTTTGCATACAAATTTCATTAGAATATTTGAGAGATTTGCTTCATTGCAATGACATATGCCACTAATTTAAAAAATAAAAATAAAACTCTTCCACGCAAGGACAAATTTACTATACAAAGTTTTTACAAATACAATTTAAGCTTTTTTTGGTGCATAAATGCCGTTTTGCAGAACCGTTATTTTGCAAAGACGGCTCTTTGACATGAAAATTGTTGCGGATGCTTTGGATACGCTCTAATATATGAGGAACGGCATTACATGCAACAAATTCAATGCCGTGAATGCAACAATACTGACCTTCTCAGGATGGAGATAGACTTTATTGCGAAAGATCAAAATCACTCCTGCAGCGTCTAAAGCCTTGGCAAAATCTTCAGCTTCTTCATCCGACTGCGCAACCCCCATGCTCCGGCACAGTTTTAGAAGCTCAATCTGCGTGATAAACTCCTTGCCATCAGCCTCCAACCTCTTCTTCAGCGCCTCCACATTTGCCAGCCTTAAAATTCTCTTCACCTCATCCAACGCAATGCCGCCCCCGCCCCCGCCGCCGCCATTGCTTGTTCTCTCCCACTCGGGTTGTTTATATTCTGCCGATGTAGCGAACAAAATATTGGTGCGCAATGCAGGTAACAGGGAATAATCAAACAATCGACGACCGCAGAAGCCAGAAGCACCTCCATTTGCCCTAAGCACACCCTGTGCCGTGGCCAAGATTCCTCTGAAAAAGCGAAACCTTGCCATATCTTAGAAAGACCCGTATTTCGGTCTAAACTTGTGAGATGCAGGCTACATGTCACCCCTGTAACTGCCGTGGCCAACCATTACCAGCAATTCTCTTCTTTCGGTCATTTTGGCTCGCATCTGATACCTTAGCTTTTCCAGTCTATCCTCCAAACTCCACCGATAAACCGATGAGCTGTAGATTCCTCTTCTTCCTCCCCATTTTTTAATTTACAAAAATAATTTTCAGCGATATTCCCGACAAACCGACCGCTACTGAAATCAAACAATATTGCTTAAAAAATTCAACTCCGTTCCATAAATCAAACCCTACAAGTAAAGCACAAAACGAAATTTCCCTTACGCATTTTCCAAAAAAAATTTGAACTAGTTACTGACAATTCAAAATATTAATTTATCAGTCTATTGTTTCCCTCCTCGATTTCGTGTCTAATTATATACAGATTTAAATTTCCTGCAAATCCAGGGGCTAAGATGAGGTCGAAATCGCATATTTCGTAAGTAGGTAAGAAGGAAAATTTCCAATTTGAAGAAATATCCACACATGAATCGATATCGTGCCAGTAGGTGGTTTCACAGGTGGCGTTTAAAATAAGACAAAAAGAAAAGGTGACAATTTACCGTTGTCAAAGGAATCTCATTTTTAGTTTCTAGTTTACCTTAACTTTGCCCGCAAGGCAAATATAACGGCAACTGACATACCCGATGATGGCAACTGTTCCGTCTGACGGGAATAGAGTTTGTTAGGACAAAAATGGTATAAAATTAGCAATTCCTTGCTCTGCCCACATAAACAGCGGAACTTCTACATTTCTGGAGCTATGCTAGATTTTCTCTTTTTTGGGGGGGTTCTTATGTCCTCTATGGATCAGGGAGTTTGGTTGGAAGAGTTGACAATAAAATAATCTACATAATCAAGTATAAACTAATAAGTCTATATAGAATGTGGACATTTCATGATTTTATTTGGAGTGTAATTAAATGTGTGCAATGGTGAAATTTGCATCTTAAATCAATATGTTATTGAGCTTTTGTGGACAAAGTGTGACATGAAATTTGCATCTTAGATCAATTTGTAACATAAGTAGGTGCCTAATAAATGATGTTATTATTTGAGTTTTTGTGGACGGAAGTGTGATAGTGAAATTTGCATCTTAAATCAATTGTAGGACAATTAGGTCCCTCTTCTACATAGTATTAGGTGGGCCCATATATTATAAGTCATTTGTAGACTTTTAAACATATCACCCAATATTGTGGACTGTAAAAGGATCCATTTCCATATAAATTTGAGCAACAAACTCATAGTACATTATCAATAAGGGAATGATTAGGCAATAGAGATATCTTTCAAATAGGTAACAACATCCTATTTTTCATATAAGAAGTTTAAATGATTCATTGGAGTTTCATAATTGAAATCTAGTCATGTGTTCCTTTTAGTTCAATTGAGACTAAGTCCTTTTACTTAGATTGACCTCTTATGAGATTTTTTCTCTTTTCAAGTTGTCATGAAGCATAGTGATGTTATGATTGAATATTTTACAATAGTTTTACTCAATTGACTATCTTTGCTCGAAGAGACTTCCAAATTCTCTTGAATACATTCAATATTAATTAGTGTATCTTTTTAATTTATTTGCCTTTTTCTCTCAACTCACCATATTTGATATAATTTTAGTTCACCTCATTGAAATTGACCCTAAAATCAAAATCAAAGAGGTCCTCATAAAATTACCTTGGGAGCTTGTACATTACAGTTTTCAGTCTCTCATTTTTAGTATGAACCATTTTTAAATGCTATGATGTGGGTTGTAATTATTCTTGAAGGACTCCATTAAAGAAGCCAACATAGATAAGGAGGGATTCCTCTCCTTAATACTAGAATGTAAATATAACAGAGGAAATTTGCCACCTCAAGGATGATGGATCCTTGAGGACAAACTATCCCTCTGATACCTCCTCGAACTGGCACTAAGATGAGACAGTGGATGAAGATAGCAAACTAGAGCAAGTACCTATAACTTGGAACTCGCAGACAACTTTGTCTAGCCTCCGTCCCGAGGACGAGTGCGCAGAGCTAGGACACCAGCGCGACGTGTTGTCGTCCTATACTGACAAAGTACAAAGCACGTACAAGAAGTGTTGAATGCAAGGATAATGCGATGAAATATAGAAAATGGGTGAACTAAACTAAAAGATATGGAATGCAAAATGACTAGAATAAAATAAAAGGGAAGAGAGAAGGATGAAAACACTTACAATTGGTCCACAATTGAAGCCTCCTGCTAAGTGATGATTCTCTCACCTCTGTGAACCTAAACACAGGCAAGAAGGGAAAATGTTGGGGTTGTGTTTTGGAGCCTGCCTAAGTCAGACCCTCGTTTTGGTGTTTCCACCTCCACGGACAACCCAAGATAGCCACGAGAATAAAAGAAAGATCAAGAATGAATGTAATAAAAGATTGGAATAACGATATTGGAAAATGAAAGAGAAAGGTTGATAGAACTCCCCTTCTATGATGCTTGCTGGAATGTTGATGTGAAGTCTTTGAATCACTGCAACAATGGTGGTGTTTGTGGAATGTTGTTCAAAATGGTCTCCAAGAGCTTAACTTGCAGAAAGATCACAAACTTGCCAAAGAATCCCCACAAAATGCCTTCAAAATGAAAGATAAAGGCCTAGAAAGGAATTCAGACATTGGTGGGCACATGCAAAGGCGTTATGATTCCTCCCGAGTGCAGGCGTAACACTCAAACGGCCACCTGCAGAGTATCAAGTTCGCGGGACGCTAGCGCACCGTGCGGACGTCTTCGCGTCATTCCTTAGACCCCAAAGGTGACAGGTCGACGGAGTTGGTAATGCTTTTTCTCGAAGCTGACAAGAATAATCAAAGTGGACAAAAGGACAAGGTGGTGAAGCTTGGCCTTTGATGACATAAAGGAAGACGCCATTTGTCACATTAATTGCAAGGGGGAAGATTTATGATATTACAGTAAACCAGTCAAAAAACCTTCGGTACTAGGGACAACAATTGTGCCATAGTCAATCTCAATGGGCATTTGAGGTTATGTCATTTGAGGCAAACATTTTTCCATAATCCCTTTACCTTTGTCCCTCAAAGTAATCCTTTCGAAATCTGTTATGACTACATTAGAATTTTATCTAAATAGTATTCTTTATAGAAGCAAGGGCCACAATTTTCTTATAAGCCCAAGTGATAGGCATATAAATAGGGGATTTATAGGAATCTTGATGGAAATAGATCTCAAGGAAGGAATGTGTAGTTCATTAGAGAGAACAAGGAGATGCACATTAGGTTGAGCATTATTCATCACCACCATCCAATCAGTAGTTGCAAGGGTAAGGATTTGACTTTGGCAATTTTAGAAAGCAAAAAATGAGCCCTTGATGTGGTAAAAGTTCTAATTTATTTAGCTAGATATCAACGAATAAAAAAAGTTCTAGAGACATAAGAAGAAAAAAGGGGAAACATACTAGCCTTCAATGTCACAAATGATTTGATAGTGAAATGATACAAAAATGGACATTTGTATACTCTCTACCTAATAATACACTTAACCAAATAATACTAGAACCTCGTTCCATAGAACTAAAAGGTATTCACAAGGCCATCCAGCTTAAAATTTCACAAGTCTTTTGTTCCTTTTGAGAAAAGACTCCAAATGTCTCATTTTTCTTCATTTTGCAAGCTTTAAAAACCTTTAGACCCTCAAGGGATGAGATGGTTACCTTACCTATATAACTCTAAGACACAAAATTTAGCCTATACATGATCATGTTTCTTACTTTTAAGGACCTAATAAATTCCATAGGGAGTAAGTTCATAGCCATTAATACACTCCATAAAGGTGGCTCCCACTCTATAGAATGTGTTGAATGCTAGCAGTATTTTTATCCCCTTCACA
Organism: Cryptomeria japonica; assembly: GCF_030272615.1. NCBI lineage: Eukaryota > Viridiplantae > Streptophyta > Pinopsida > Cupressales > Cupressaceae > Cryptomeria > Cryptomeria japonica. The sequence continues at coordinate 574,058,772 of NC_081411.1, read as the reverse complement.
AGATTAGGGCTTAATTCTCAATCTTTCCCTTCTGTACCAAAGACAACAAAAGAAAGAAAAAAAACATACTAGATAAATGAAGACAAAGAAATAGACCTATGGAATAGGAAGCCCTCACAATGCACTTGGACAAGATTGGACTAGAGAAAGGGGGAAATGAAAAAATGGTGAGAAGATAGGATGCTAAAAATAAAATAAAATAAACAATAACCATTAGATAACAAATGAAAATGAATAACAAGATTATCATATCAAATCCATGCGAGAAAACAACCATGAACATCATATTAGTTGATGTTGTGCAAGACAAGTAAGATTTGGAAATTATGAGAAAATTCATAGCAAACAACAATGAGGGGGCTTAAGGGATCTCATCACTTAGACCTAAGACATTTTCATTGAGTACAAAATTCAAGTTCCTCCAACTTCCAAGACCATCTAGCCCAACATCAATATTAGCTAATATGCTAGCCAACTTATTACCCTCCCTATAGATATCGCTAAGTTTGACTACTTTGAAGGAATTAAGGATTTCCAAGGTGTCCTCTCTGATGTTGTTAATAGTCTAAGAAGGAGACAACCCATCTCTAATCCATTTAATCATGTTAAAAGTCGAATTTAATGACAAGGAAAGAGGCCTTGAGATCTTTGGTAAACTAAAATATTCATAAATTAATCTTGGCCTTAACAACATGGTTAGAGTGAACTCTCATGTTTACCATGTAGGCCACCACAAATTCCCCATTATAATCTTTGATGATATCCCCACCATTGGCCTTAATTGGGTTCCTCTTCATAATTCCATCAAAATTCAACATAACCCAAATAGGATCAAGGCAAGTCCACATAGTAGCTTTCCTAAGAGCAAGCTTGGGATCTACCAATGTATGAGGATTAAAGGATATCCTTTGGTAAGAAATATTTTTTATTTCCACCTCTTGAGGGGGACAAATGCTCTTTGATCTTTATGATGGAGAATCTTTCCACTATGGCTTTGTACATTTTGGAAACCACATCGATCGTGTTCAACTTTTTATCCTTAAAGATCCTAGAATTGTGCCCCAACAAACAAGAGAAAGAATTAGGCTTCAAATATCTTTATGAGGGGTAAGAGAAGGGGGGATACCAACTAAGGGGAACCCAAGAGGACTCATTTTCATGGAATGACTTTAATACATTTACGTATTGATAAGTGGCACACTTTGGTGTGAAATTTACTTTATTTTGTGATTTTTGTTATGTTTATTTGTATACATTATTATCTATTGATATTATTTTAGTTTTATTTACATATATATTTACACATTTATCTTTTTAATAGTTTAATTTTTTATGTATTTATTTTTTATCTTAAGATTTTGCATTTAATCATCCTAGGTTAATCCTTTGATGCGCATATTTGATATTAAGTGTCGTATGTAAAATTCATCATTAAATCAATCAGAAATAAAGGGAAATCACGAATCCCTATCTAATCAAATAATTCTAAATAAACCAATGAAATAATACAATCAAGCAAATAGGAATGCAAAATAATCAATTAAAACTCCCTATTCCATGACTGCATATTGCTTCCATTGTTCTTCTCCTCTTTGTGGTATGGTGGCTCTCAGATATCGCGCTGACAACCTGTAAATGACACAAAGATTCGAAGTTCGTGATTCGGAGTAATTGTCTAGGGTTGAAAATGGAGATTGAATGCTCAATTTAAAAATTATTGGAGAGGATTGATTGAAAGGTGGAATAGATTGATCAAGAGGTGGAACTCGGGTGAGTTCACATGCTAATTGATAGTTGAACTATTGATTTGAAGGTGAAATAGAATTGATTGAATAGATTAATTGAGTCATTTGATTAGACAACTAATTTGATCAATCAATTCTGATTTTAGCATGTGTTGTAGGATTTTGAAATTGAATTTGATTTTCATTTTCAATTTGGATTTGAATTTGGACTTTCAAATGCTAAAATGCACATGAAATTAACTGAAATTTAGATTTGGTGAAATGTGAATTTGGAAGAAATAAAATTAATTGAAATGAAGTGAAATTCGAATTTGAGGAAATATGAATTTGAGAGAAATGAAATTAGATGGAATTATTTGAAAATTGAATTTGGGGATTTGGAAGAATAATTTAATTAATTTAAATAAAATTATTTAAACAGTAGAAATGAGCTTAATTAAATAAGAAAGATTATTTAACTAAGGAATAAATCATAATTAATTAAATAATTAATATTTGAAATAGGGTTAACTGATTAAAATTATTTGAGAATAGAAATAGAATAATTAGAAGTGTTGAAGGGTGCTCTTTAGAAGAAATAGTTAGTTTAATCAAATAATTAAAGAATTACTTAATTAATTAGATGAATAATTAGTGTAGAATTAACGAGACATTTTTTAGGTGTCTACATTTGCCCATCTTTGAGACAATGTCGAAATGATGTTGTTTCAAAGAAAATAAAAAATTTATTCCCCAGTATGCCCTGGTGACACTAGGGTATAATGCCCCCTCGAGAGATTGTTTGTGCATTGAAGACATGAATGATCTCTCGAAAGAAGAAGAATGTTAGATGAACGATCAAGAATGATTAATTTATGACATGAATGAGTTTGATTAGAGAAAATAAATGGTTAGAATGATTTGTAGATAAGATTGATAGGATTGATCCGATAAAGATAAAGTATAGTTTCAGGAAGGACACATCCTGTATAAGACAAAAATGATCAAAACATCTAGTTTCGGGAAGGATACATCCTATATAAGACAAATGATAGATGATCGCGTCTGGTTTCAGGAAGGACTAATCCTGTATAAGACAAATGATAGATCAAAATATGATGAATAATGCAGAATAATTGATTGATAGATAGAATAGTTGAAATGAGAAAATGATAGAATCATAGATGAGAATATTGGAATTAAGTGATGAGAGAGATCATGTTAGATGAAAGAATGATAGAAAGAATCATCAAGTTGATCGAAGAAAAGATGCTTGATGAGAGAGTGATCTTGATTGATACAATCAGCATGATGATATCAAAAAAATGAAATGATGATGATGATGATGAATAGTCTTCTTGTCTTTATTCATAGTGTAATACATTTTCATCATTGAGCCTTATTATGTAACAATGAAGCTTTTTACACCAGGGTATGAGGAACCAAGATGCATAGATATCTCATTGCAAAGAACAAACATGTAGCAAACAAGGAGTGAACCCTCCATTATGGGAATTATGCTAGGGGTTGAGGTATGTGTGGCATTCACAAGCTGAATGCTCCTATCACAGACACCCACTAGAGCAACTGCCCTAGAACTTCATTGATTCAAACCACAAACAACAAACAAAGAAAAGGATCATGCCCATCACGGCTCCTCTAGTCACTTTTCAGACATCCTTGAGTAGCTATAAACACGATATTCGCCAATTTGATAAAAGATAAAACCAACTAGAACAAAATCCAGCAGCCATATTGATTTATGTCTTCGTGTGATTGCTTGATGTGATTTTGATAATGTCTGGTTTCAGAAAATTGCAAACCTTGTTTAAGACTGATCTGTCTGGTTTCGAGTGTATCCTCTTATGTTTAAGACAAGATAATGATCACGTTGATATGGATAGTTGACGATTGATAAGACTTGTTCAGTTTGATTGTAGATGTTTGGTTTAAGATAGTTATATCCTTTGTGAACTTCATGTGAAGTGTTTGTTGGATAGCTACTAGAATATTTGATTCTTGTGAGACACGTTATTGCAAGTTTTTGATGTATTTCAATTTTTAGTTTGTTTTCGAAGAGCTTTTCGATGTTTAGGGTTTGATTTTGAATTTTTTGATGTTTTTGTTTGATTTTGAAAAAAAATCGATGTTTTGGGATTTTGATGTTTTTTATTGTTTTTGTTTGATTTTGAGTTTTTTGATGTTTTTTATTTTTTCAAGACTTTTTTCGAATGTTTTGGTATTTTTATGGTTTTCAAATGTTTTTGGTATGTTGGTGTTTTTTTATGTTTTTATTTGATTTTGAATTTTTCGATGTTTTTGGATTTTGATGTTTTTTATTGTTTTTGTTTGATTTTGAGGAGCTTTTCGATGTTTAGGTTTTTTCGGCATTTTCTCAATGTTTTTGTGCTTTTTTCATGATTGATATCTGAATGTTTTTTGTTTGATTTTGAATTTTTTGATGTTTTTGGTATTGATGAAGCATGACCTGCCATTAATTGATAAAGATAAGACTAACTTGCACAAAATCCAGTAGTCATACTGATCTATGTCGTTGTTTTAATTTATATGATCATTGATAGGAATGTCTAGTTTCAAAGAGTGAGTACCATGTATAAGACCGATATGTTTGGTTTCGAGTGTACCCTTCCTTGTATAAGACATGTTGATGTTTGATAGAGTTTGATTGATTAACAAGACATGTGATCAGTTTGATTGTAGACTTTGAGAGTTTGCTTGTTATTGATTTGATTTAATGGATGGCCCATGCTTTCTTGCTTTGATTCTTTGATTTTTTCATGACATTTTGTGAATGTTTTTTATTGATTTTTTAAAGACTTTATCTGAATGTTTTTTATTGATTTTTTTAGGACTTTTTATGATTTTTTAGAATTTTTCCAGTTATGCCCCCAAGTATACAGACCTATGATGATAACATGATGATGCATAATGTGGTGGAGACAATGAATTTTTGATATGAGTTATGCTAATGCAAGATGCATGACAAAAATGCAATTCCTATTTGAACAAGGATGAGTGTGTGTGTCTTTCATTCTGAAATGCACTAATTGGATTAAAGGTGTGAAACGTTTCAGAGATAGGAGTTCAATCCATTCTCAAAAGACTTGGACCATCCAGCCTAACACATTATGTAACCAATATTTATGAATGGAGGTGCGGAAAACTTATCCATCAATTCTTGAAACTCTGATCTTCTTTTGCCCATGTGTGTGCAATTGAGTTTATTCTGACTCTTATAACCATCAAAGACTCTTGGAATCCTATGTGGCTAGCTACTTAGGTTATTCTGACTTCAAAAGCAACCTGGATAGAGCCTCACTGCCAGCAAGATTTTAGGGCTCTGACGAGGTTATGCACTATAATATCTCAAATATTTCTTCATTGCCAACAAGCGTCCATAGCCCTGATGGAGTTACTTGCATGTTCCCATAGTCAAACTTTTTTTGTTGCACTTGTATGCGTGATATTTCAGTAATATATCATTTTTTTTTGTTTTGCCTTGAGATTGACATAACACTTTTTTCTTTTCTTTTCTTGCCTTAACTTGTAAGTGTGTCGACTTGAATTTCATCCTCAGAATGCTACCTGCGACAAGTTAGTTTCACAAAATACCAATGGAAATGCTACAAGAAATCCAAACTCAACCAATGAAACTACATGAAATACATATGAAATAAAAATACTAATATTACCTTCATGGTTTATGTCTCATTGTGTCCTAACTCCATTGTTCTTGGTTGCAGATGGTGTGCTCTCAGACAATGCATTGATAGCTTCCAAGATGGCATATGAAGAATGGACTGATAAACCGATAGTTAACAAATGCTATGATATGCAATACTACATGATTATGCTAAAATGCTAATTGTTATTCTCTTCAAGATTAAAACTCACAGATGCATAAGTTTTACAAATGATTTGCTTGAAAATGCACTTGAAGTCTAACTCTCTCTCAATTGAAGCTCTTGATTTTATAGACCTTGAGAGGATGAGATGATGTGGCTTAGATCAACGGTTATGATCAGATCTGCAGATTTGGATGGCTGTGAGCAAAGGTGAAGGTTGAGAGAAAGGGGGAAGGAGAAGACAAGTGTCACTCATGTCACCTTGACAGGGTTGCTGACTGAGGGAATCTAGGGATGGTTGGAGAAGATTTAGGCATGAGAGGTCAAGTGGGCTCAAATCCTTCCTAAGATGTAGGGATGTTGGAGAGAATATAGAAGGAGGTTATGAAATATGTGTACATACACAATATTTCATTAAGTTTGGAGGTTGGAAATAAATGATTAATTAAAATTTAAGAAATATTAATTTCCTTAGCCACATGATGGATGAGTTGGCAAAGGGAAGATGAAGTGGAGATGGAAGGTGAGTTGGAAAAGGGGGATTAAATAATTTAAGAAATTATTTAATATTTGAGACTATAAGATAGGAGAATAACCATTAAATATTAGATATTTAATTGATTGAAGGAGATAATTAGACATTAGATATTTAATTAACTTGGTTAGAGGAATAATTAAATATTAGATATTTAATTATTTTAGAGGAATAGAATAAATTAATTAATTAATTAATTATTTCAATTAAATTAATTAATAGAAAGACATGGAATGAATTAAATAAATTAATCTTTTCAAATTAACTATTTAATAGAAGAATAATTATTAAATAAAAATAAAATATTTATTTAATCACTCATAGCCAATTTTATGTGTATACATTTTGCCCCTCTTTGAAATAATGTCAAGACAACGTTGTTTCAAAGATTAAATCAAGTCTCGATAGTGCACCTGACGAAGATTAAAAATCCTGATTGTGTGCCCCCTCAAGAGATTGATCATGAAATTGTTGAAAACTTTGGTTTGAACAATTGATCTCATGATAATTGATAAAAAGTTTCGTCAATTAAATTCATTTGTTAAAAAAGACAAATTAAATTGCCCCATTGAATAGTATTATTTACTCTTTCAAATAGTAAATATAAAATTAACGAAGGTTAATTTTGATTTCATTTTATCCTTGTCAGCTTGTGAAGAAAATTGTCTAGGTGAGGTGGCAAAATGGTGATTCCTATGGAGAACCATCGATTTGAGCGTGTTCAACGGTATCAACGACCTCCTGAGTATGGGTATCCAGTATGTATCTTATCCCAAGCTTTGTTTTCAACTTGTCGTGCAACTTTTCATGTTTTTAGGCGGGTTTTTTAATTTTGATTTTTTTTTGCGTTTTTTGGCATTCGGTTAGCACTTTTGCATTTAGATTTAGTGCATATGCAATTAGATTTAGCGCATTTGCTCATGATAGCGCTTATGCTCATTAGGATAGCACATATGTTAAGTATGTTAGTGCATATGCATCAGTTAGCGCTTATGTTTTGTTTGTTAGCGCATATGCATTGTTTGATAGCGCTTTTGCATGTTTCGCGCATTCGTGCGTAGGGTTAGTGCGTTTGTTGAAAAAGTTAGCGCATATGCTTTGTTTAGTGCTTATGTTCAATAGGATAGCGCATATGCTCAAAATGATGTTTTTTGATAGATGCAAAAGCTAAAAATCAATTTGATGATTAGATTTAACGTGTTTGATGCGCATGTATGATGAATAGGGACTTGATTGATTGATTGATTCATGTTGTTGGATAGATTGATTTGATTTGTTTTGATAGATTAGCTCCAAGAAACCGATTTAGTTTCTGATGCAAGAGCTTAGCAAAGTTTTGATTGAACTCAGTGATTGATAGAAAACCATGATTGATAGGTTTTAAAATGATTTGATATCTTAAGTTGCTTGAGTTTGATTTGATAGATAGATAAATGATGATTGAGTTTGATTTGATAGATATATAGCGTAAGTTGTTTCAGTTTGATTTGATAGATAGATAGATGATGATTGATCTAATTCTCTTGGTAAATAGGAGAAACTTGATGTTCTCTAGTGTCAGGAGAAATTCTTGGCAGTACGACATTTAGTGCTAGAGTTGACATAGGGAGAGGTGAGACATATAGATGCCTGTGGTTTATGCCATCTGTTGTACATGCCTAAGATTACGCATAATAGAGGATTGTTGATGGCGTTAGCCGATAGATGGCACAGTGAGCATAACACTTTCCACCTGCCCATGGGTGAGATTAGTGTGACGCTTGAGGATGTCTATAGGATTCTGCACATCCCAGTGGCTGGCAAGTTAGTGCAGTATGATTTTTCAGGATCGTGTTAGGACAAAGGCTTGTAGAGCCCTTTTTGCTGACGAGAGCATCTCTAGAGGAGAGATTCGATGGGAGGATATGGTGATGTATTACAAGACTCTCCCTGTGATTCTTGTTGGTTTGATTGGAGGATTTATTTGTCCTGATAGATGATCGCAAGGTTTTGCTGTTGGATGAGGTGAGATTATTCAGAGTATGATGCAGCATCAGACTTGATATGCTTGGGGTGTTTGTATGTTGGCTCATTTATATCCTGATCTTCATCAGGTGGTGTATGATGAGAGTGCTAGTTTGTCTACAGGATGCACACTATTGCAGATCTGGTGTTGGGAGCACATTACTATTACTCAGCCTATCCATCACAGAGTTCATGGAGAGAGGTAGCCATATGTATATCTATATGTAGGTATCCTTACTCAACATAAGCTGGGTAAGATGGAGTATTGGCGTTGGGTGCTTGATTCATTGGATAGTATAACTTGGAGACCATATGTTGATTGTGAGCCATGTATGGATGATGCACGAACATTACCATTTATTATGCAAAGTAGATATCTCATTCGTCGGACTCCTTACATTATCAAGCAACAGTTGATTAGTCGTATTCTTAGACAGTTTGGTATCATCCAGCCTATGCCTATTGGTGTGACGATATATGCTTGGCGGCACAGAGATAGGCAAGATTGGGGACCTTCTTTGTCATTTTAGATTGCTCACTCAAAATTTCTTGCTACTCCGAGAGTGGCTTATGATATGAGATTGCACATTCTTGATCCTGGGGCTACTGTAGATTATGTGATGAATACTAAGAGGGGGGGTGAATTAGTATGCCAAAAACAAATGCACTAAAACACTTACATAGTCTAAAGATGAACTGGTAAAGCAGTCTAACAGTCAAACTGGTTACCACACATGCAAACCAAAATGTGAATAAAGCATTCACCCACAAAAGCAATACAACCATAACACAAGCTATTTGACATGGAAACCCAACTGGGAAAAACCACGGTGAGATGGAACTCACAAGTCACTATCTGCAGAATAGAAACCAGACCGGTTAAGGTCTTACAATGTTCTTCACCAGAACAGATCCTGTTAGGAATCTCAATCTCTGTTAGGAGATAAGTCTGATTAAAGACTACCTTGTTAGAGGATTTTAGATTCACATGTGTGAACCACCTTGTTAGAGGATTTTACAAAGGCTTTGAGGCCTACCCAGTTAAGGGCTACAAACTTGTCAAAGATGTGAGTAATCAACAAGTGTTTGATCTATCTAATAGCACAAACTGCTTGGTTAGATCCAGTATTGCTCACAGCTAATGCATTCTAGCATTACTTCAATCTTCTCTATCTCTCTCATAGTTACAACATGATCTTCTCAGATAAGATCATTTTCAACTTCCACCTTAAACCCTAGCACAATATTAAAGAAGTCAGCAACAACTTAAAACCCTAGACATGATGTCCTTTTAAAGGAATCTGATTTCATGTCGGTCCAATAGGATTACATTACAATTTCCTAGGTTCAATGAATCTAGACATACTCAGTAACATGACACAAAAAACACCGTCAATGTGTCGGCACCGTCAAACAATCGATGGATTGGTAACTCATCACAAAATGTCGGTTGGTAACTCATCATAGAGTATTACCGATTCATATAAAATACCGGGTGTCAGTTTGACAAAAATGAAGAGTGGTAAGAATGTATTGTGCCGCTTTTCTCCCTCGTGCCGCTTGGGATCTACGAACCACTTGGGGTCGACATGCCGCTTCGGACTGGGAAACACATTCTACAAAATCACCACTAGTCTAAAGACTAGTATACTACATACCGGTTGGAACAAATATCGGTTGAGCTTGAGCTCATACATATAAAGGGGATCTCAATACAAGTGTGTGTCCATCAATGACAATCAAAACATAAACAAACAAAAATTCCAACAATCTCCCCCTTTGGCATTGATGGCAACACTTAGGAAAATAAAATTTTGACATCTAAGTGTTTTACAACAAAAACTTGCCATTAACAAAATTGCTCCCCCTAAGCATATACACTATCCCTTAATCAACATAGTGTATAGCAATTTTGCATACAGAGCATAATCATCAGAGCATATAGCATATATCACAACATATATCAAAATTTCAAAACTAGATACTTCTCCCCCTGTGTCAGAAGATCAAAATTTTAAAACCAAAAACTAGAAACCAAATATACTTCTCCCCCTTTGCCAACAATGACAAAGTACCACTAAAAAACCCTGTTTCCATATATATATATAAAAGTTTATGACAATAATGAATAATACTTGTCAAAAACCGATTTATAGTCCTTCAAAAATTGTTTCATGGATAGTGACCAGGACTCAAGTAGGGAGGTTGCTACTTCCTTCTCTGTTTGCATCTGGGATACCTGTTCCTCCATGGCATCTACTGTGCTCAATTCCTGTGTGACTGTCAGGGCATCTAGGTTCAGATAACACTTCTAGAGAATTTGCAGTTGTGGAAGTAATACCAGTTGAAGCACTTGCAAATCCCTAGACTATGTGTTGATCTCTTGCTCCATCTTGGCTGACTGGATCTGGAATCGGTGAACGGTTTGCCCATATGCTACAAAGGAATCATAAGGTGTCTTAAATATGCCCAAATAGGACTGTAAGTCCATTTGAAGCTTTTGCTTCTTGGCTAGCACATCATCACAGAATAGATGAGGTTGACAGATTTTGCTGAGTAGCAAGTTTCCCTCATCCAAGGCATTCCTTATGTCCTTTTGATCTTTCAGCAGTTCAGTCCTAAGCTCATTCATCTTTTTCACTAGAGCAACATTAAGAGCCTTTTGGTGCTCTTTCTTTACATTGGCCTCTGCTGCTTCTTCCAGACTCTGCACCTGATCATCCACTATAGTACATAGAAGTTTGTGTTGTGCTAGTGATGATTCAGTGTCAAGAAGATTAGTACTGGGGATTAAACCGATAAGTGTGTCTACAACCGCCTGAATAATATCCTGTTCCTTTTTCCTGCGAACGACTTCAAGGCGCTCTTGGGCAACCTTGATGCTCTGCATAAGCTCAGACTCACTTGCAGATTGGAGATCAATAGGGGTCGAGATAGCAACCGGTTTGGCTTGGCTCCTGGTTGCCTTAAGAGTCTCCATCTGTGTGCTCTTCATTGCTTCAGCTGTCTTGTCTGCTTCTTCCTTCTTTTTCCTCTCCTTCTCTTCTTTCTCTTTCTCTTCTCTCTTTTTCTTCTCTTCCTCTTCCATCTTCTTCTTGTCTTCCTCTTCTTTCTGCTTCTGCTCTGCTTCTACCTTCTTCTTTGCTTCCTCTTCCTTCTTCTTTTGTTCTTCCTCTTCCTTCTTATTCTTCTCTTCCACTTCCTTCTTCTTCTTCTCTTCCTCTTCCTTCTTCTTCTTCTTCTCTTCTTCTTCCTTCTTTCTCTTTTCTTCCTTATCCTCTTCTTCTTTCTTTTTCTTATCATCTTCTTGCTTCTTCTTTTCTTCATCTTTTTCTTTCTCCTCTTCCTCTTTTCTTTTCTCTTTCTCTTTCTTCTTTTTCTCATCTTCATCCCTCTTTTTCTTCGCTTCTTGTTCCTTTGCCGCTTCCTATGTGTCCTTAGCCTATTCACCGCCCTGTTCTGCTTGTTGCCCCTATTTAGTTCCCTCAGAAGGTATGTCCTGAGTGACATCTTCTACATCCAGGGCATTGACATCGATAGTGTCGATTGGTTCTTCCACCAAGTTTCCTTCCTCATCGAAGACCTCATCCGGTTTGGAAATAACCAGTTCTTTTTCTGCTTGGAGGTTGGCCATTCATGCTTTGTGAGAGTTGATAGCATGAGCCATATGCTGATGAGTATCTTTTTCAACATCATCAATTCTTCCCCCCAACAACCAGAGTCTTCTTCTCCTTGTGAAGAAGAGACCTTTATTTTGATCCAGGGCATCAAATAATTTTGAATTTGAGAGGTCGGGAAAGTACTATGCAAATATTTTCTCCCTAATCTCTTGTTCCTTCTCAATGGCAATGCGCCATTTATTATCTAATTCTTTAAATAATGAATCCGATGTCTGAGATTTAATCTCTGATGGTGACCGGTCATTTTTACACAAATAAAGAATGATTTCCTGTAGTACTTCATCTTTCTCCTCACTATTAAAATCATCATAATAATCTACTAAATCATGAAGTAACTTTCTCCTAATATTTTTTACTGTTCTTTGACAATGTGTCAAAGGTTTGTAAGAGGAGATGTCAATATTTACCAATGCGGATGTTGTCGGTTCATTCTTCTTCATCTTCTTTGTCTGTCTTGCCTTCTTTGGTTGTTCATCAGACTCGGTTTCTTCGGAGTTCAGTTCATTTGTCTTAGTCTTCCTCTTTCTTTTGAAGACTTTTGTCAGTGTTACCTCCGGTTTCTTCTTTTCCGGTGACTGCTTGGTCACTCTTGGAGTTGCAGTAGTAGCCGGTGTCGATGCTGCAGGCACTGCCTTGGCTTTCTTTGCTGTCGGTTCTTTTCCTTTCTTGACTAATGGTTCTTCAACCGGTGCAATCCTCTCTAAGTAGGTTTCGGTCCTCTTAGCCTTTGGATCAAGAGGCGAGGCAATAAGGGTTGAGGCATACCCTTCCAGCATGTCAAACATAACTTCATAGCCCATTGGCTCTACTTCCTCCATTCTAGGCTCAACAACCTCCATTAAACATTTGTCCACCTGAATGGTGAAACAGATGTCATCTTCGTATTTCTTCACTATGTCACCTGAGATTCTTACCCTCTGACTCATCTTTCTTCTAAACTCATCAAAATATTTGTTCAGTACTTCAGGGTAGCCGGTTCTAATGGCTTATACGCTTTCCTTTATCTACTTGGTTACCAGTTGGTCAGGGGACCACTAGACATCTCCTACACTAGGAAAGTAACCTTGGAAACAGAAGAACAACCCTACCAGTAGTTGTCCAAACTCAAATCTCAGTGAATTGTCCTATTTGATCACCTTAAGATTCAACAGGAGTTGCCTTTGAATGTCAATGCATAAGTCAAAAGATGCATCCTCTTTTATCATCCGGTAAGCGGCATTTACCGCTGCTGCAGACATAGAATTAATCCTGCTAGCTGAAAATGTTCTGTAGCCTATCACCATGTAGGTGTATTTCACTAGATCATCCTTGATAGGATTATCTGTCATACCCCGTGAGTCACTGGTTGAACTGGTGAGATTGGCTATTTCCGTTTTGCTCACTTTTCTCAGGGCTAACACTTCCCCTGTGTTACAAAAGCCGGTGACTGCATGAATTGCCTGAGGTGTAATATCATGCGTCCTCTCCAGGTACATCTTGTCACCATGGACTCTGCTCAAAATAATCCTGATGTGGTCCTTTGTAAAATCTTCCAAAAAATATACTGCGTTGTGGAACTTCTTCTTCTCTAAGACACTAAACTCCGGTTTGATATTTTTGTCCTTGCTGCAAAATAGACCTAACTGAGTGTGAATAGCCAAAGACCCTAGGTCTTCTATTTTGCAATCAATATAATCATAAATTCCCTCTTCGACTATGACTCCAGCCAGAACTTGTGACAAAGCATTATATTTAGACTTCCTCTGAATAAAACTTTTTGACTCAATTGATGTACTCGAACTGGTATGAGATGCGGAAACCATTGTAGAGTATTTCAAGAACATGAAAAATACCTTTCAAATGCAAATTTAGGGCTTCCTGATTCTACTTCACTTCACTTTTCATCGGTTGCCAAATCATCGCTTTGTGTTCTCCACTATCGCTTGCAAACTGGATTTGAATCTCTTTCAAGGTTTATCAATTTCTTGAAAACTTAGCTCAAATCGCCTTTTCTTCACTCTGCACTTGAAAAATTTTCTTCGCTCGAAAACAGATAGTGAGAAATGATTTGAAAAATGCATTTATACATGTCTCTCACCTACCATCATTAATGCTCCTCTATTAGGGTGTAAACCCTAATTTGCCTTTTTACCGTTTCCGGTCTTCTACCAAGTGATAGGTATCGCATACCGGTTAAGGTCTTTTATCGGTGTAAACTGGGGGTTCGAAAGCATTTCGTCATTTGGTCCCCCTAAGCCTTTGAGGCTTAGTTTGTTGGTTCCGATATTTCCACACTAGGTGCAGAAACTGGTTCCTCTTTCGACATTGTTGGTTTCTTCCTCCATGTTTTCTTCATGTCCCATTGAACTTTTTCAACATCGATTTCTCCTTCCTGAGTGACTGGTATATCATCAAATATACTTTTTCTGCTTCTACAAAATCTTGCAATGTGACCCGCTTTGTTGTAGTGATAGCAAACAAGTCGAGGTGCTCTCCAAGGTCCATTGTACATGTTTCCATTCTTCGTTCTGCATGTTGCAGTAGTGTGACCACGACCATGACTGATTATACAACTTTCTCTCCATCCGGTTGCCGCTTGATGGCCACCGCTTCTTGACTAATGATTGAAGACATTAAACTGGTTGTGGTTGCGGTTCATAAAAGGTTCAGGACCAGTTCCTTGGGTCCTTTGAGGATATCTTCCAGTGTTATCCATCACAGACCTGCATTCAAATGCTCTATGCCCAAACTTGTTGCATGCATAACAATGACCATTGAACTTATTGGATCTAGGTACACTGTTGATAAAATATGGAAAATTATTGTATGCTTTGCTCCTACATACATTGGTAGTGTGTCCTTCTTTAAGACAGTTAAAGAAAACAGGTTTGAATTTTTGCTTACCTTTTCCTTTGAGTGTCGGTTGCTTCTTTGATGCTTCAACATTTGTTCCTGAGGATTCTCCTTCCTCATGTCTAGAGAAACCAAGACCATTGGTATTCTTTGCCGGTCTAGATGACTCAAGCTTTTTCTCTAACTTGACAATACTTTTGCCAAACTTAGCAAGTATTTCCTTTGACTCAAAGAGTTCTTTGGAAATGGTAGTGTTTGTCTCCATTAGACTTGCATTTTCTGAGATGGCTATGTTCAGTTCTCCTTGCATGTCTTCCTTTTCCATTCTACTCTCATGAAGGCGAGCAGTCAGTGCACTAATCTCTTGTTTCAACTTGGAGATCTCATGATCTCTATCCTTTATCCGATCTTCAGCTTTTCTCTGGTTCTCAAGCTCTTGACTAAACCGAATAGTCAATCCTTCCAACTCCTTTCTCAAGTTGGAGTTTGATTCATTCAACTTGTTTACTTCTGCTATCATGGCTTCCATATTAGCTTCATCTTCAGAACTACTTTTAGATAGCTCCATCAGCTTTTCTGCATGTTCTCTCCTTTTTGCTTGAGATGCCTTGTATTTGACCATAAGATCATCATAGGCTTGCTCAGATTTAGTGAGCTGTTGAGTAAGTTCCCTCATGGTGTATTCCCCCATATCTCTTTCCAAGTGGTTAAACTTATAGAAAGGTAGGCTCTGATACCAATTGATGAATACTAAGAGGGGGGGTGAATTAGTATGCCAAAAACAGATGCACTAAAACACTTACACAGTCTAAAGATGAACTGGTAAAGCAGTCTAACAGTCAGACCGGTTACCACACTTGCAAACCAAAATGCAAATAAAGCATTCACCCACAAAAGTAATACAACCATAACATGGGATATTTGACGTGGAAACCCAACTGGGAAAAACCATGGTGAGATGGAACTCACAAGTCACTATCTGCAGAATAGAAACCAGACCGGTTAAGGTCTTACAATGTTCTTCACCAGAATAGATCCTGTTAGGAATCTCAATCTCTATTAGGAGATAAGTCTGATTAAAGACTACCTTGTTAGAGGATTTTAGATTCACATGTGTGAACCACCTTGTTAGAGGATTTTACAAAGGCTTTGAGGCCTACCTAGTTAAGGGCTACAGACTTGTCAAAGATGTGAGTAATCAACAAGTGTTTGATCTATCTAATAGCACAAACTGCTTGGTTAGATCCAGTATTGCTCACAGCTAATGCATTCCAGCAGTACTTCAATCTTCTCTATCTCTCTCATAGTTACAACATGATCTTCTCAGATAAGATCGTTCTCAACTTCCACCTTAAACCCTAGCATGATATTAACCCTTTCAGCAACAACTTAAAACCCTAGACATGATGTCATTTTAAAAGAATCTGATTTCATGTCAGTCCAATAGGATTACATTACAATTTCCTAGGTTCAATGAATCTAGACATACTCAGTAACATGACACAAAAAGCACCGTTAATGTGTCGCCACCGTCAAACAATTGGTGGATTGGTAACTCATCACAAAATGTTGGTTGGTAACTCATCATAGAGTATTACCGATTCATATAAAATATCGGTTGCCAGTTTGACAAAAATGAAGGCTGGTAAGAATGTGTTGTGCCGCTTTGCTCCCTCATGCCGCTTGGGATCTATGAACTGCTTGGGGTCGACATGTCGCTTCAGACCGGGAAACACATTCTACAAAATCACCACTAGTCTAAAGACTAGTATACTACATACCGGTTGGAACAAATATTGGTTGAGCTTGAGCTCATACATATAAAGGGGATCTCAATACAAGTGTGTGTCCATCAATGAAAATCACAACATAAACAAACGAAAATGCCAACATTATGCTCAGTACATGCTAGCACATCCATTTCTTTGTATTACTGATCCAGTAAATCCTCCTCCCAGCTCGGGAGATGAGGATGATGATTCAGATGATCCAGTTTTTTAGGAGACGGAGACAAGAGCTCAGAGTTGCTCAGGAGGCCGGGGGAGATGGAGATGAGGGTGGGGATGGAGGTGGGGGTGGTAGGAGACTTGGATGAAGAGGAGGTCAATTGAGAGTATGTGGAGGATTGTTTGGACCAGTTGGCAGGATTGGGAGACCACGTCCTATGGGTGGGAGAGATGTTGGCCAGATTGGGAGAGATACTGGCAGGGCAGGGATGAGATCACCAAGAGGGTTGCCATTGACAGGAGGAGGTAGGATGACTGGAATAGATGGGGGTTGTGGGAGAGGCATTGATTTTGGTCAGATTCAGCCAGACCCTAGAGTTATTGCAGCTCATGGTGGAGAGGATGAGGATCTAGAGGATCATGTTCCACTTATTAGATGACGGGTTCTGAAAGCTACTCGAACTGAGATTCCAGTAGGTGGATAGGGAGGTGGTGAGGAGGGCATTGGAGTTCATGCACCACAACAGGATTTGCCAGAGAAATTTGCACCAGAGCATGATATGCCAGAGCAGGAGACCATTGATAGTCTTAGAGCACAGATTGATCACCTTCGAGCACAGGGATAGACTTTCATGGCTGAGAGGGATAGAGTTGTTAGGAGACAATAGGATACTCAAGGCCTTCTTGATCATATTCAGCAGGTTGGATCGAGTACTCTCTCAGATGACACTGTTAGAGCACTAGTTCAGGCCGGGAAGGAGACTTCCCATTGGCGACGACTATATGAGGAGGTAGTCGCAAAGAGCTAGAGAGCAGGTAGTTATCATACCACCATGTTGATGGATACTAGCAGTGGTGGAGTCATGGGACCTCCTCAGAGGAGTGGTGATCATGGGAGACAGGCATCTGGAGGATCTTCATGCCCACAGCCACAGAGATGGACAGAGTCAGGTGGTAGTGGTACAGGACAGTCGTGACTTGATTTGGAGGCACTTGTATTGTTTATCTAATATCATTGTATACTTGAACTTTTTATTGTTTTATTATGATTCTATATGCAGAAATGGACTCTATATGATGATGATCTTTATTATGCATGTTACTTTTTTTTATGATGATGATCTATATGCATTTATTATATGGATGCAGTGATTAGATGGATGATGAAATGATGATGATTTATCTTTCCTTGCTTTATGATAATGATCTACATTATGCAATGATAAATGTTTTTTTTTTTTTTTTTGATTTTGATGACCTTGGATGCAAATGAAAATGATTACTAACTTAAATGATGCAATGATCTATATGGAAATGCAACTGAATGATTATGCTAATATGCTAGTCGAATGTTTTTTATTTTTGATCCAATTTTGAAAATGATGTGAAAATGCAAATGCAATGATTGATTGATTGATTATATGATTATGAGTCTAAGTGCAAAGATGCAATTAAATGAGATGAAATGATAATGAAAATAATAATGATCATACACTACATAATTAATGAAATGCACTTAATTAAATGCAAACTAATGCAATTGATGAAATGCAACTAAATGATTTGAAATGATTATAAGGATGAATGCACCTAAAATGAGCAAATGCAAATTGTTTTTGTTTGTCCAAGTATACTCAATCATGATTTATGACCATTGATCCATTAATGAAATGATATGCTTATAATGCAACTAACAATGAATGCTTATAATGCAGATGAATAATGGGCTAATCTAAAATGATCTAACTAAAAATTATATTGCCATTCTTCATATGCTATCTTGTAACAGTGCTTGATTTCATCATTGAGCTTTAAAATTTTGTAAGAAAATACAAGAAACTTGACATAATGATCCAAGATGACCTGAGTATTTATTACATGGATTTTGATATAGCAAGTTAATACAAGCAACTTGATATAATGTATCAAGTTGACCTGAGTATTGCTTGCAGAATAGACAAGGATTATCTCCTTTCATGCATGACTTGGAACATCCTCCTTGATCTTTTGCTGATCATATCCTGAGACAAGTACATACCATAGTAAGAGATAAACCACAGACATCAATCAATGAAAAATAATCATGCCCCATCATAGCTTCTCTAGTCATGGACATCCTTGAGTCGCATAGAGTACATAATTAGCAATAAAATCAAGATATAAACACTGAATCTTGTATGTCATTCACATGTTCTTATGGTCATTAACTGATATAATCATCTTGATGGATGATGTTTGATAATCCTTTATTACTTACTAGTTGATTCTTTGGTTTCTGAGTGTCATGATTTAGTTGTTGATAAAATGCCTTGATTTTCATTGCTTTGTTGCTCGTTATTTGTTTCAAAACCCTAGGTGTTTTTGGTTTTTCTAAGTTTTCCGAATGTTTTTTATTTTCAAAGATTCAAAAGATCACCTTAGCAAAAGGAATTAGGATTTTGCCCCCAGCGGAAACAAAAATTTATTAAGGATGTATGAATTGATCAAGATCCAAACCATGTAGGGATACAAATGCAGATTGATTGCTTCTGATAAGATTTAGGATAGTGATTATGACAAGTATGTCAAAGATTGATAATTGTTGGTAAGTTGCATATTTCCTGCTAATGGTTTAGAGCAATGGATGCAAAAGATGGAATGGATAAGCTAGGAAGTGATAGATTGGATATGATGGAGTGGATAGGTGTGCAAAGAAATCTCATAGATGGAGGAACTTACTTTGTAGATAGCATTTGTTTACATGGTTTTCACCATCTAAATTTATTGCGCTTTTCTCTCTTTTTAGGGATTTTCTATTTTTCGGATGTTTACTGATTTCTTCAGGACTTTATATGCTTTTTATTGATTTTTTTCAGGACTTTATATCTCAAGCATATAATTTCTTGAGATGGATAGAATTGATAGGTTTGTCAAACCAATCACCTTTAGGGGTAGATAACTTGTATGCTCCTGATCCATATGCTGCTACTATGACAAAAGGTCCTAGCCAATTTGGTTCAAATTTTCCCTTCTTGTCTCGGTCTTGCTGATTTCTTGGATTCTCCCTTAGAACTATATCTCCAATCTGAAAAATGTGTGGCTTGACCCTATGGTTATAACTTCTTGCCATTCTTTTTTGATATACTTTTAAATGATCTGTTGCATTTTGGCGACGTTCCTAAATCAATTCAAGTTCCTGGAGTCGAGAGACTCGTTGTTCTTCTTCTGGTATAAGACCTTGCAAGGATACTCGTAGAGAAGGTATCTCTACTTCTATAGGTAATATGGATTTTGATCCATACACCAAACAATATGGAGTTGCCCTTGTTGGAGTGCGGATGCTAGTTCGTATGCCCAAAGAGCAGGATTTAACTGAATGTGCCAGTCTTTTCCAGCTTCATTTACTGTTTTCTTCAAGATTTTCAAGATAGTTTTGTTTCATGCCTCAGCTTGACCATTTCCCTGTGGATAATATGGAGTAGAAAACCTATGTTGGATATGAAATTGTTCACATAGTTCCTGATTTTTGAATGGTCTTCCATTATCAATGATAATGGTCATTGGAACTCCATAGCGACAGATTATATAATTCAAAATAAAAGATGATATTTGTTTTCTTGTCACTGTTTTCAAAGGCACTACTTCAATCCATTTAGTAAAATATTCAATAGCAATCAGAATAAACTTATGTCCATTAGAAGATGAGGGATTTATCTTTCCTACCAAATCAAGGCCCCATTGAGAAAATGGTCATGATCCTGTCATAGGATATAACTCTTGTGCCAGTGCATGAATGAGATTCCCATGGATCTGACATTGTTTGCATTTTATAGCATATGTGAATGAATCTCTCTCCATAGTAGGCCAATAGTAACCCATACGAAGAAGTTTCTTAGCCAACGTTAAACCACTTGCGAGTGTGCCACAAATACCTGCATGAACGTCGTTAAGAACTTTCTCAGATTCTTCTTGTTCAAGACATCTCAACAAAGTACCATCTAGACCATGTCTATATAGGATATCAACAATAATAGTATAACGAGAGGACTGACGGATAAAATTCCTTCTCTAATTGTGAGATAAGTCAAGAGTAAGGATATTTTCTTTTAAATATTGATAAGTTTGACCGTATGAGGATTGACTGGTTCCTGATATATGGAAAATTTGATAGGTATGCTGGGATTGAATGGTGGTTAAGATATCTTCCATGAGAAATTCGTAACGATGTTGATTCTCCTTATTTTGCAAGAGATATGCTATTGTAGCCATTGCATATGCTGCTTTATTCTCATTTCTTGGAATCTGGGTAAATGATATTTCTTTAAAGTGTTCTTTAAACTCCTCTACCAGTTGTTTGTATGGCATGAGCTTATCATCCTTAGTTTGATATTCATCATTTATTTGGTTTATGATAAGTTGTGAATCACCATAGACATGTAGTTCTTTGACATTCCATTCAATGGCCATTTTAAGCCCAGTAGCCAATGCTTCATACTCTGCAGTATTATTGGTGCATGGAAACCACAGTCTATATGATTTCGGAATTATGTGTCCCTGAGGTGTGGTGAAAAAGATTCCTGCGCCTGATCCATATTGTGTATAAGAACCATCAAATTACAATTCCTAGAATTTTGTACTTACTGTCAAGATATCTGCATCGGGAAATTCAATGTGCAAAGGCATGTCATTTTGTAAAGGTGCATCAGCCACTTGATCAATGATGACTTGTCCCTTGATAGCTTTTCAGTCAACATACTCTATATCAAATTCACTTAGTATCATAACCCATTTGGCAAGTCTCCCTGTCAAGGTTGACTTGCTCAACAATTATTTGAGGGGATCTATCTTTGCTATTAGTTTTACAAAATGAATCAACATATAATGTCGCAGCTTCTGAGTTGCAAATACAACTGCTAGACATGTCTTTTCTATTGAGGAATAATTTAATTCATAACCAACAAGCGTTCTACTGATATAATATATTGCTCTTTCTTTTCCTTCTTCATCATGTTGAGCTAGGAGAGCTCCTAATGATACATTTGTTGCTGAGATATAGAACAACAATGGGTTCCCTTTGGTTGGTGATACCAGTACTGGAGGACTCATAAGATATTCTTTTATTTGCAAAAAAGCTTCTTCACATTTTAGATCCCGTTTGAATGGAATATTTTTATGTAGAAGATGGATGAATGGAATACATTGATCTGCTAACTGAGAGAAAAATCTTCTGATTGATTGCAATCTTCCTTGTAAAGATCACAATTGACTTATGTTCTTAGGTGACTCCATCTCCATGATGGCTTTGACCTTTTCAGGATCTACTTCAATTCCACGAGCTAATATAATGTACCCAAGGAGTTTTCCAGAGGTTACCCCAAATGCACATTTCTTTGGATTTAATCTCAATTAATATCTTTCCAGCCTGTCAAAAATCTTGCTTATGATGTTCAAATGTTCTTGTCTTGTATGATATTTTGCAAGTATGTCATCAACATAATCTTCCATAAATGTATGCATCATATCATGGAAAATTGTCATCATAACCCTTTAATAAGTTGCTCATGTATTCTTAAGCCCAAATGGCATAACATTCCAGCAATACGTTCCCCATGCATAGGTGAAAGCTACCTTTTCTTGATCTTTAGGTGTGATTCTTATTTGATTATATCCTAAGAAGCCATCCATTAATGAAAACATTTCATGCCCTGCTGACAAGTCCACTATTATATCAATGTTTGGTAGCAGGAAATCATCTTTTGGACATGCTTTATTGAGATCTTTGAAATCTGTACAAACTCTTATGCTTTTATCTGGTTTTGACACTGGTACAATACTTGAAACCCATTCTGGATAAGCAAAAGGTCTTATAAAACCCACTTCTAATAGTTTCTTCAGCTCGGTTTTTACAAGAAGAGAAATGTGTGGATGCATCTTTCTTAGCTTCTGCTTAATTGGTTTTGCTTTTAAATCCACATTAAGATGATGCATGATAAGATCTGGATTAAGTCCTGGCATATCTGCATAGGACCAAGCAAAATTTATTTGTCTTTGCTTAAAGAATTCCATGTATTCTTTCCTCTCTTCTTCTAATAATGAGGTAGCATAATGAAGTATTTTAGGATCCTTTGATGTACCAATGTAAACTGCTTCTGTTGGTTCTATCAGGATAGAAGATCTCTCTTGAAAATATGCAGGAAGAAAGTCAAACTTTCCATCTTCTGGCACCTGAAAGAGGCTCTCACCATCAGATATGTCCTTTATTTTCTCTTTTGATTGATCTAGTGTTGCCATGAAATGGTTTTCAACAATAGGTCTCTTTCCTTGTTTTATTTCGCTTTTGCGACTGGAAAGTTTGGCATTCTCCTAATTACGAGAAACATTACTTGATTCTGCAATGGAAGATATCTTAGGTGTGATGGGTTTGACAACATTAAGGTATACAACTAAGTCACGATCATGAAAAGACATTCAGTTCAGGGTTGTCTAAATTATCCCAATCAATTAGTTCAGGATGAAGAAGGGGTAAATCATAATCACTGTCATCATTAGGTGCTTCAACGTTCATGACATAATGATCATAATTTGGCATAGAATAGGTACTGTCATAGATTAAATGTTTTTGAGAATTGTCTTTCCCAAGCATCTCCCAATTAGTTCTAACAAAATCAGTATTAGTATTTTGTAGTTCACACTCAAGTGGTTCTTCAACTGAGTTTGTCCCTTAAATGAATGGATTATATCGACACACACATCTTTAATACTGCAAATTCCTTCTTGATTGACCTCATTTGCATTTTGGAGTTGACATACTTGTGTACCTAATAAAGAGGATTCTTTTGCTAGCGTTTCTCTCCTTTCAAACTCAACTTCTTCTGGACTAATAGTCAATCCAACTTGACTATCTCTTAATTCTTCTATGGTTTTGCCACATCTGGATACATCTTGTTCCTCTTTTGATGAAAATCTTATATTTCCATATGCTTGATCCATCCTTGTTTGTACTTCTTGCAGCATTACTTCTTTGTCTTTGTTATTCCCTTTCCTTTTTGCATACGCTTCTTTTCTCTGCATTCTGAGTTTTTCTTGCCTTCTTTCTAACTCCATCTTTTGTTTTGTAATAGACAAGTCTTCTTTCGTGATAGTTGCTTGGTCTTCATTGTGTTCCTTACTTGATGTAGTAGATTAGACATCTGGACCCCATTCATACTCATTTGAATCTGTCTCTGAATCATGATCTAGGACTACTCCACTATACCATACAAGAATGTTGTATGGTGCAAAGAGTTCCTTGAGTTCTGCCATCTCTATTTTTGTTGCTTCTGGAATATCTTGTTTAGATTTTGCATTTTTTTGTATTTCCAGAACTTGTTGACAAGATTTTTCTTTACCCTTGATGGTAATCTCCTTGTCTTGCTTTTCATGTTCTTCTTGCTCCTTTTGTTTATTGGTTACTATTTATGCCGCTTGTTGTAGCTTTTCTTGCCAATTTTCTTCTTTAGAGACTGATTTCTTTTTCCACTTTTGTTGTTGATGATTATGTTGCTTTTGATTGGATTTTAGATATCCAAGTCCGTATTTATCTTCTTTGGATTGTGAGTGTGGACAAATAGGTTCTGAAATACCTTGATGTCGCTTACCAATTGGTCCTTTTCCTTCATATCCTATTTTTTGCATGATTTCATAACATTTGCCATATTGTTTTATGGGAATATTGAATTCTGCTGCTATTGCTATAGTTTTATCTTCATCCTTGTACAACCAACCAAGAATGTCTATCTTCATTTTCTTCTTCAAGAGTTCCAACACTAACAAATGTTCCTTTAAACATATGTTTTGATCTTTCTGATGTCTTTGATTGAATATATGTAGGCTTTCCATATGACTTAGGGGAAAGTGGAAAATTATGCAAAGAATATTTTCCCATTCCTTCATCATTTAATTTGAGCTTTTCCTCAAAAGTTTCCCATAATATTTCTTGAATTTCTTTAGTAGGATATACTAATTCTCTGTTATGTGGAACTCTTGTATCTTGTGTTGGCTTCAAATTATTGCAATATTGACTAGAATCTACAATTACAGTGATCTTTTGTCCTTCATGAGGAAATTTTACACATTAATGATATGTAGAAGGAATTGCTTGCATCTTGTGAATCCATTGTCTTCCTAGAAGAATGTTATAAGAGAGGTTCAAATCTAAAACCTCACACAATGTATTCCTTTCCATAGGTCCTATTTTTATTGGTAGCACAACAGTTCCTTTAGAAGAACGTTTTACTTCATCATAAGCCTTGATGGTTATTTTCTTTTCCGGGTCTACTACATTTTCTGAATATCCCAAAGCTTTTATCAAACTTAATGCACAAATGTTTAAGCTGGCTCCTCCATCTATGAGTACACATTTGACATGAGTTTTATTGATGGTGACTTCAACATGTAAGGGAGCATTGTGAGGATGTTGCAAGGATGTGTCATCATTTTCAGAAAATGATAAGCAATGAGGAGCTATAAGGTGTCCTACCATGTTTTGGAATTGATCTATATCCAAATCTTTTGAAACTGTTGTTTCCGCTAAAGCTTTCTCCAAAATTTCCTTATGCATAGGTGAAACCTTGAGAAGTTCCAGAATTGATATTTGAGCGGGTATTCTTTGTAATTGCTCTACTAAATTGTATTGTTGTGAAGTGGATGTTGGTTCTTTTGTTATACCTGGAAAGGTAACCTTTGCTTTGCTTCTCGTAATAACATTGATTGGCTCTGAAGATGGATTATCTTTAACAATGATAACATTTACCACATCATCATATGTATAACAGAGATTACTTTAGTGGTGAATATTTGCCAATGGCAAATTTTTCACGTCGGCCCTGTCGGAAACGACGAATATTTTGTACCGTCTGGGGGTGGCCATATCGCCATAACATTATCAATTTCCATCAACGTCACGGCCCGATCGCCATATGTTTTATGCAATTAAATGTTTCTATGTGATGATTTCGCCAATACAATATATGGTGGACACATGGTAAATTTAATTATTTCGCCTACACTCTCCAAGGTTGCCTTAATAGATGACCTTAATTCGCCTATAAGCATGCGAAGATTTGTTATCCAGGGGGACCCAATTCACCCGACATCTTATCGACGCATGTCTCTAGTCACCCCAACTTTCGCCAACTATATTGTATTCACTATTCGCCTATTATTTGGACGACCTATAATTGCCTCGAAAATTACGTAAGTCATATTTGGACGACCTATAATCGCCTCAAAAATTACATAAGTCGTATTTGGATGACCTATAATCGCCTTGAAAATTACATAAGTCATGTTATAATTACACGGGATTTGCCAAATATTTGTATACTGGTAAATTCCTGTGGAATTCGCCATATAAGGATTGGTATAAATACATGCAAAGATCATATCTATCTCAACACAATCTGGTGGGTTCTAGGCTCTGAATTCTGATCAATAGCAAAGTTTCAGACCAAGGAAAATCATTGTTGTTGACTGTATTGGCGACTGCTAGTTACCTAAAACCTAAAGGTGAGCGATCATATTTTTGAAGTGGTATATTATACATTATATTCTATTATTGCTTCTTCAGCAAATTGATATTTTTTTGGCAGCCTTTATTTCATTGGAGATGTCGAACAGAAAGAGGGATAGGAAACTTGAATGTGGGGATAGGAAACTTGAATGTGGGGAAGGCCAGGAGAGGCCAACAAAAAGCAGAATGTTGTCTTCATACTTTGACATTGGAAAAGATTGTGGTACTGGTGAAAATTAGGAAGGTACATCATCACAAGTACAAGTACAAAATTCACCACCTGCACCGCATGTTGAAGATGGTGGTGAACCTGGTATCTCAGATCAGGATGATCTTCAAGAAGATTATCTGGTAGATACCCAAGTTAGCCGGAATGATATAATCGACTTGGGTGATAATTCCATTGATGATAATGCTCGGAAGGGGAAAAGAAAAGCCATATCAAAAAACGGTGAACCACAATCAAAAAAGGATCGAGAGCGGGATATGTCAGTTAGGAATTTTCAAATTAATTGGGCATCGAAGTATCCATTCATTGAACCAGTGGAGAATCCAATTGAAGGCGAGCCTCCAATAGAATGCAGGTGTAAGATTTGCACTTGGAAAAATAAGAAGCAAATTACATTGCAGCTAAAATTTGACACCATAGAAAAGCATATGGGTAAAGTTTATGAAAAACAAATGATAGACGAGGTTGAAAAATTAGTGATAAGATGGAAAACAAAGGATGAATGTAAGCATGTGAGGAATGCCGAAGAGTATTATTTTCATGAGAAATTACAGACGAAGCCTGCTGAAGTTAAGGGTTTTATTGAAGTTGTTTTTGGAAAAGCAATGCAAATAGAACAACTGGGAAAAGTTGTTCAGTTAAGCATTGTTTTTCATATTTTGAGCAGAGGGCATGCTATGACAGATTTCCCATCAACTAGTGGTTTATTACACTTTTTGAAAGTTCCTTACTATCCTAATAGACACTGGTCAGTAAACAGTGGATGGGAATGGGTAAGTTGTCTTGTTGAGGTTGAAATACAAGATGTATAGGAAAAAATAAGAAGAGTCAAACTTCATTACATTTTCTTTAGATGAAGTTACGACAGTAGACAATACTTCATGGGTATGCATGCATGTTTATACTGTAGAGAATCATACCCACCAACCTCATCTACTATCTGTTGCTAAAATGAAGGAGAGTGCGACAACAAAAAATTTATTTCAACTAGTAAAGAGAAGTTTAATTGAATATGGAGGTATGGATGACATGACAGTAGCCAAAAAATTGGTTTGTGTTGGAGCAGATGGAGCTTTAGTAATGCAAGGTCACAAGAATGGTTTTTGTACAAAGATTGAAACTTCATTTGCACTGTACATTACTATAATTCACTGCATGGCTCACATAATGAATCTAGCTTTTGGAATTGTGAGTAAGTTTGCTTCAGTTAAAAAAATTGAAATTTTAATCAGAGAGCTCTACTCACACTTCTGTCGAAGTCCCAAGTGATTTATGGAATTTCAACACTTTGCTGATGGATTAACTGATGGGAACAAGCTTCTCAAGGATAATGATACCAGATGGATCTCTTTGGATGGTCCAACGCATCGAGTGTTTTTAGAATATCCATCCTTGATTGGACTATTTCACACAACTTGCGATGAATCAGATCAACTAAAATTTCTTGAACTTCTTGGCAGGTTAAGTAATTTAGAGACACTCTCAACTTTAGCAGCTCTTCTGCCCATGCTAGAGGAAATGATGAATATTATGAAGGCTGCCCAAAAAAGAGCTCTATATATTTTAGAATATCCTACGTTGCATAAGATGACATGCATGACCCTCGACAATCTCTATCAAAATCAACCAACACTATCTGATGAAAAATTTGTTAAGTGGTGGACACTCACAGATTTGAACAATCCTGATAACTTTTTACAAATCGATGCAGACAGGAAGGTATGTGCCAATGTACGGGGAGTTGAGATACCAATGCACTTCTATGCCACGGTTGACCCTGAGGAACCAGGAAAGTGCCCCAGGAAGAAACTAGCAAGAGTTACAAAGGAATATTTCGACAAGATTGTTGAGACTAT
The DNA here is from genome assembly GCF_030272615.1 of Cryptomeria japonica. NCBI lineage: Eukaryota > Viridiplantae > Streptophyta > Pinopsida > Cupressales > Cupressaceae > Cryptomeria > Cryptomeria japonica. The sequence continues at coordinate 574,030,571 of NC_081411.1, read as the reverse complement.
AGCTACTTCTGTGAAGAAAATTGCATATGATCTTTCCTTAGAAATTAGAAGTAGATTCCCTCCCGACAACCTACTCGAAGCCATGTCTATTGTGTTTCCTCATTATTAGAGCCTCAACAGTGCATCTGATTTTCGAAGTAAGCTACTGACTTTGATAAAACAATTTTGCATATCCAGAGAATTGAATGGAGTAACTTTAAAATGGAATATTAGACGAAACTCATCTTCGAGAGGAATCATCTTGTCTTGCAGACACTATGAAACAACAATATGCCAAAATGGAGAACCCCTGCGAAGAGGGATCAGTAACAAGGGTTTGGAAATATATAGTTGAGAACGCATCCTTGTGTGATTCAATGCTAGAATATGTGAAGCTTGCTGCTTTATGTCTTACCATGATATTGGGTTCGGTGGAAGATAAGAGAGTTTTCAGTGCTTTGGGGTTCCTAAAATCAAAGCTAAGAAACAAACTAGATAAAAATTTGGAAAATTGCTTAAGGCTCTATACATCTAGGTATGATGTCCACACTTTTCCTTACGATAGGGCACTGCAAATCTGGAGGTCCAAATGTGAAAGAAGAGGTTTGGGCAACACTTCAAACCAAAGTGCCAGTGGGACTAGTGGACCTACTGGTAGCATTGAGATGCAGTTCGGCGAAAATATGCAGACTCAGACTCAAAGTAAAGAAACCACATATGAGAATCAAGAAAGCACTGAATTTGATGAGGATGAATGGCAACTGTAAGAGATTGGTATTTATTAATCTTATTACTGTATCTCATCATTCATATTACAAAAGTATATTACTTTTTGCAATTAAAATTTAATATTGATTTGTAATTTTATTTTTCAACTTTCTATTTCTAGATTTAAAATAGCATAATAAAAAAAAACCATAATATGTTTATTGATACAGAGATGTTTATTGTTTATTTATACATGTTTGAGTCTCAAATCTATGTGATATATTTCAGAACCATATGATAAATTTCATTCAATAGTAACACACATGTCGAGAACTTAGATTTTCATTAATTCTTTCAAAATATAGCCATATGATACAATTCATTCAATAGTAATACACCAATCTGTGTGATTCTACATGCCAATTGCAAAAGTGAATACAAAGTTTCAGAACCCTTTGCAAATGACCCTGAATTCCCTTTTATAGAAACAAGAGAGCAACAACAACTCCTGTGTGATTCTCCAATGTCCATGCAAAAGTGAATACAAAGTTTCAGAACCCTTTGCAAAATTGCAAATGACCCTGAATTCCCTTTTATAGAAACAAGGGAGCAACAACAACTTCAGGTCGAATTGCAAGTTTGCAACATGTGAACACTGAACATCAAAATCACAAACTCAGCACATATTTATATGGCCATCACAGGTCGTATTAGCAATTTAACATTTGCTACATGTTTGATGTCTCCTATTCAAAAAATAGAGTTCAAAATTAAATATTAATTCACGCCATGAGTCATGACAAATTAAACATAGATAATAGCTATAGCAGTGCCTAAAACCTACTAATCAGAAATAGAGAAATGCATAAATGTTAAAGCAAGGGAGAATTTGAGAATACAAATTTACTGGCTGAAGTTTTGCACAGAGCATCATAGATTCATAGGCTGGATTAGCAAAATAGCAATAGCGAGTGCTATTTTTTTCCTATTCATAAATTAGATTCATAGGTTGGATTAGCAAAATAGCAAACAGGAAAAAAAAAACCTTGAAATTAAGAATAAAAGAAAAAAATTGTGCAATACATACTATGATTCTTAAGAATTCTATGCCAGTTTTTGTAGGGTGCTCCACTCTTCGTCTGATGGAAGGTCAATATTCTGTAAACTATGGAAAGTCAACTCCAACTTCGTCAACCTTCCATATTTAGAAGATTTACTTGACATCACTGTTTCATCCAATAGTGAATTTAGAGTTGTAAATGGTTGGATGAATTCCAGAAAGCTTTTGGGAGTTGTGTCCTTTGGAAGCAAGTCTAAATCAGACCTCATTTTTTTCTCCATGTTTTTTTTGTAAGCTTCTTCTCCAATGAATTTATTTTCTGTGTCAACAGGCTTAGGCAAACCAAGTTTAATCAAATTATTTTTCTTTTCTTGCAGCTTCATTATCTTTTTTCCACAACTGTCCATAACTTCTGATGTTTCCCTTAGCTTCTGGCATTTTTGAATGATAGATGATGTCTTAACTGTGGCATCAATGCGGCTCTTAATTCCCTTGGATGCCAAGTAGCTATCACTGGAACTGTAGACTACTTTCAGAATCTTTTTTGCCATTTCCTCTTTTGAATAAACATGTGTGCTCTTCTCATAGTGCCCTTTGATTTTTAAAAAAAATTGTCTCATACTTTTAGTCAATTGAAACCATTCACACAACTTCTCACTCCTCTACATTATTTGCCACCAAATGTTTTCTTGTATATACTTCATTGTATTTTTCATATTATCTTTCAATCTATCATCCAAAGTTTTTATTTTATCATTTGCATTATGCAAGTCTTCTTTCATTTGTGCACATTTTTTTCTTTCTTCCTCTACTTCCTCTTGCAAATGTTTTTTTTTTCCTTCCCATGATCCAATAGGTCCTGTAATTTTTTCATTTCGGCAACAGCAGACTCATAACTTTTGTATAATTTTTGAAAACTGGCTTTTTCCTCAACAATTTTATTACTGCTTTTAGCTAGTTTTTGTGTCAGATCCTTCAATTCTGCATCCTTCTTGTCCTGCTCTGCAATTTCTACTGCAGAGCCCAAATTTTTTATCCTTTTCTATAATTCATTGCACTTGCTATCTGCTGCTTTCCTCCTTGATTTTTCATTTTCCTGGTCTGCCTATAACTTTTCTATTAGTTTCTCTAGTTTATTTTTTTCTCTTTCCACCTTTAGCAGTGAAGTGTAGACCACTTCGTTAGTCCTTTTTGACACACTAATTTTGTCCACATTATGTACTTTGGAGAAATCCATTTGGAGGGTGCTAACTTGAAATTGAGAGGGATCTATCTGACTGTGTGGTGGATTTTTATCTTTAGATGGGCCCGGGGGCATAACAACCATGAACTCCATCATATCTTTCTGTGGGTCATATGTTGGAAATACCTTGTTCCTTGCAGGTTGTTCGTTTACAACTTCAGACACGGAATTCCTATGAAATGCTTTCTTTTTTTCTTTATTTTCTTTTGTCGCGTGTTTAAATTTTTCATAGTAATCACGAAATTGAAAATCTGGGCTTGCTGAAGCAATTGAATGTTTGAAAGGTGACATAGGAATACCATAGGCTCCAGTTCCACTTATTCTTGTGGTTTTAACTAATGCTTGACTAGGAATAGGATTACCAACAACAGTCCCTGATGCTATCCCACTCCCCCTAACACTTTCATGTGTAGTTTTCATAGTCTTTTGAGGTTTATGATATGAAGCTGCAAATGATTAATTTGTAGTGTCAGTGGAACTTGATATAGGATTCTCAATAGTATGAGATTGAGTATCTACCTCTAGTGGCCTCTTGCGAGAGATATTTTGTTGTTGCCCTTGTCCAACACCAATCACAACGGCACTTGACTGAATAATAACAGGAATACTATCCCCAGATTCCCCACTAGTAGCAGTGGCACTTAATTCACCACCAATGGGAATACCATGATGTGGTGGTGGTTGTGGATTTGAACCAGAAACAAATGTAGGTGGACCCTGAGGGTAATGAGTAGTACCTATCCCTAATGAATCTGAAGAATCAAGTCCAATGACTGGTCTATAAGGACCTTTTGATTTTGATCCTAATGGATTTTGTACTTGAAGTGGATACCAAATGCCCTCTCCTCTGGGACCTAGACCACCACCTTCAAATCCCATTTTTTCCACAATGCTTGACCCTTTGATATGTTTCTCTTTCATTGCCTCATTGACTGCACCTAATATTTTAGGGACTATAGTAGTTGTTTGAGTGGGCTCAACCTCAAGCTCATACTGATCAACATCTTCACTCCTGTCATATGATGTTGTGGGATGCTCCATATTCCACAATTTGCTAAACTCTTCATCCTCGTCGATGCTATCAAATTCTGCACTTGTCTTTGGTTCACCGAGATTCCTCCTCATAGTCCAAAAATCATTTATTTTGGTTTGAGTCCAATAATTTTCTTTACATTCATGCAGAATTGATTTGGGAATAGTTTTCTTAGATGGATTAGCAGATTTTATGTAGAAATTGTAGGACCTCCTATTTTGGATGCCCTGGCTCTCCATAATTTGTGATGAAATTTCTTCTGTTGAAATGTTATTGTCAGCTGCAATTTTCTCCATCTCTTTTTTAACCTCATCCCAGGAGTCCTTGTTTCTAATCTTTTCTAGCAATGGTTTACTTTCATGTTGACATAACGCTGAAGATTTCCCATTTTTCTTAAGCCTTGCTTGAACTACACAGATTGGATCATACTGCCAGAGACCCTTGTCACCAAATTTAAAAATTGTCAAGAAATCATGTGCCACAATGAATGCTTTTCTCTCAAATGTGAACCCTCCACATGAGAAAGGCAAGGAAGGAAATATGCTCTTCTTTTGCTGACCATGGAAGTGCCTATCTATGCTCTCCAATTGCCATACATACTTTAATGCAAATACCTCTCTGTCACATGTATTGGAAGTCTGTATGGTTTTACTATCGATCCGTAAAACCTAAACACAGTGAATTCTTCCATGAAGAACCAGTCAGCCAATTCTATTTGACTTCCGAGTTGAATGCAATCTCTACAAGACATAGGCAACCTAGGCATTGGAGTGCTTGTAATTTCATTATACATTGGTGCCAAAAAGAAGTCTACAAAATGGTTGTAGTTCTTTCTGTTATCATGCATCCTTATCTTTGGGCTCCAATCATATATTGGACAGTCTGTTCTCTTCCTAGTCTTCTCATCAATCTTATAGCTCACAATTTGAAGCTTGCTGGTCTCAAATATTGCACGATACTTGGATAAAAGGAGATAGCACAAGCAGGATGAGAACCTAAATGTCTTACAGGAACCTTTTTTGATCATAAGTAATTATTTTTGCATGGATTTTACAATGTGATCAATAAAATTATATCTTACTGGCTGACTTGCACAATGGATATTATAAATCATTTCAAGAAGGCTTGCACCCATTTCCCTATCATTTTCCAATCCCCGGCAAAACGATAGCAAGGAAATAGTATCCCCAACCCATGGAACAAAAATTTTAGAATCATAAGGAGGCTTATGATTCTGATCCAACACAATACTAGTACCAATCTTTATTAGACCTTTGATAAATGAATCTCTGCGACTTGGATCGAGACTCTCATAATTCCCTGCCAACTTTTCAAGGTCAATTTGGACGTTTGAATTTTGGGCTTCAAATCCTAGGTTCAACAAACGAGCAAATTCTCCCTCGTTTATGGATATAATTTCCTCTTTTGTATTTTTATTGACAATTGCTTTTTTATCTTCATCATAATTTTTGGCGCAGACCATGACAAAATCAGGGCAAGGGAATACTTCAGGTAACACCATGCTTCCCAATCCAACATCCCATGATGCGATTTTATTTGTTTTTTGTTGTAACATTGGGTTTAAAATAGTAAATTTTGCCCTGGATGCATCTGCCGCCTTACTAGACAATGTATATCTAATATCTATGATACGCTTTTCACCATGGATAGCAGGGTCATAAATATCATGGTATTCATCAGTGAAACCTAGATGTTTTAACCAGTTTGGTTAGGTTAAGGTACATTTTGTTTTTCACTTGGCTTCTTGTTGAACTACTGCTTCTCATTTTCCCCATCACTATTATTGTTAATAATTCAAAATAATGCTAGGGGGCTAGATAAAAACTTGAAAATGCTAACCCTAAAATTGGACCACAAGATTACCAAAAGAAAAAAAGGCGGGATGTAGGTGTTCTAGATTTTACCCGAAAATTGGAATTTCTATTTCACTAGATTGGCGCAGACAATCTCTGTTGCAACTTGCATTCCTCAATCTAGTAGTTGTTTCTGAATCTCCCTCGATTTACAGGTTTATCCAAGAAATGAAAGACGATTATGATTTACGAGTCTCTTATTTTGAAAACTCTAAAAAGTAGAAAAGTAAAACCTAAAGGGCAAAATATCAAGAATCATGTTGTAATTTTATTAATTACTATTAATAACTATTCGATGCCGAAGTACAAAACATTCATTACTTCAGTATAAATTTCGAGGACATTAAGAATCATGTTGTAATTTTATTAATTATTATTAATAACTATTTGATGCCGAAGGACAAAACATTCAATACTTCAGTATAAATTCTGAATTTTTGAGGACATTAAATGTAATACATTCAATTCCGGGCGAAGTTCTCCCAAATGCGTTCACTTCCCACATTCGGGCCGAAATCCACCCTAAGCCGTTGATCTTTGCTCATCCAACAGACGAGGGACCAAGGTACCTATTGTGACTTTACGGGTGTGTTTTTTAAGTCTGTTTAATAATTTTAAACTTCTGTCTGAAAAAGTGCTTTACAGACTTACTTATATTTAATTAAATTTAAAACGTTTCAATTCCGGGCGACGTTCTCCCAAATGTGTTCACTTCCCACATTCGGGCCGAAATCCACCCTAAGCCGTTGATCTTTGCTCATCCAACGGATGATGGTACCTGTTGTCAGTTGTCATGGGTCCCATCACTTCTGCCATGTTTCAGGCACGTCACCATACTCGTGTCACTTTTCCGGTTTGATTTTTAGTCTATTTAATCATTTTAAACCTCCTTCCAAAAAAAAGCTTTATTGACTTAATTGTATTTAATTACATTTAAAATGTCCAATTCTGAGCGAAGTTCTCCCAAATGTGTTCACTTCCCACATTCGGGCCGAAATCCACCCTAGCCGTTGATCTTTGTTCATCCAACGGTCGATGGTACCTGTTTTAAGATGTAGTGGGTCCCACGACTTCTGCCATTTTTCTGGCACATCACCATACTCATGTCACTTTTCTGGTTTGATTTTTAGTCTATTTAATCATTCTAAAATTCCGCCCGAAAAAGAGATTTTTAGACTTAATTATATTTAATTAAATTTAAAATGTCCAATTTCGGGCGAAGTTCTCAGAAAGGTGTTTGCTTCCCACATTTGGACCGAAATCCACCTTAGCCATTGATCTTTGTTCATCCAACAGTTGATGGTACCTATTTTTAGATGAAGTGGGTCCCACGACTTTTGCCATTTTTTCTGGCACGTCACCATACTCATGTTACTTTTCTGGTATGTTTTTAAAGTCTACTAAATCATTTTAAAATTCCGCCCGAAAAAGAGATTTATAGTCTATAGAGTCATAGACTATAAGTATAGACTTTCACTTAATTCTATTTAATTAAATTTAAAATGTTCAATTCCGGGCATTGGGCAATAGTTTGAGAGAACTATTAAAAATAATGTTAATATTATTTGTAAAAAATTTTAATTCAAAAATAGTATTAAACATGAAACTTAGTTTCTAGAATAAAACAAATAACTAAATAAAAATATTAATTTTGATATGCAATTTGAAAGGTAAAAGTTTAATATTAAAAAGAAAACATTCAATATTAAATCTAAAATATTAATTTAACGTTTAACAAAATTCTTTGAAAATATGTTTACGATATATCATTTTAAAAAATAGTTTAAAAATATATATAAAATTTCAACATAAATTTAGTCTATTAATTTAAAAAAATGTGCAACTGCAGTCCTCAACCTATTAAGGTGAGAAAATTGGAAAGTACAAATGCCAAGGTGGCGATTAATTGTTGCACAAGGAGTTGTCTGCGGCATGTCGCACGAAAGGAGGAAGGGGAGGATGGCAGGAAATCTTTTTCTTGATCTCATGGCATTAATGTCTTATTGTGCACATTCATTACCCGGCCTATAAGAGTTAAGATGGAGGCATATTTTTTTACCTTTTCATTTGTGTACCACTTTTTGCTTTGAAGCAGCTGCAAGTGCAGAACAAATCTGTAGTTCGTAGTTCGTAGAATCATACCTTCTGTAAGACAATGGAGACCAATTTCACACTTCGAACAGACAAGAAGTTGGTGCCCTTTTTGGGCAAAGTATCTGATAAACAAATGCAAGGACTATTCAGGTTTAAGGAGGAGAAGTTGTGGGTGGCAGCTCGACTGATGCTTGCGGAGGAGGTGGCACATATCAGTCACCGGTATCGAACTAACATGGAGGTTTACTCTCTGATTATGGCGTGGGCCTGTGAATTCAAATCGGAGGTGGAAAAGGTAAAACTCACATTGGTCAAATTGATTGAAGGGGAGTTTTTGATTAACCTGGATTCAATCTTGGAGTGGGTGGTGTCAGGAGTTGGCATTCGAATTATGGAAGGGGATGACCAGGAGGAATTGCTTCCTTTTATTAGTGGCCCAGAGGATGAAATCAAATACCAGTGTCGTGAACGAGCCCAAGTGGGGTGGGAAGCGATGAAACTCTTTGTTAAATTAACGAGGGTGGATGAGGTCCTAAATGCTTTGCATGTGGTGGCAAGGATGGAGGTTGGTAGGGCATTGAGAGATAGGGTTGAAGAAGGAAGGGCCATACAGCTACTGGCAAGCTTGGAGGGTGACCCCAACTTCGGGTTCCTAAACTGCATTCCAAAAATGAAAGCTGAAGCGGCAAAAGGGAAAGCCAAAGCATCGACCTCTGAGGAGGGAAGGGATTGGGAGGACCAGGGGGATAGTGAGACTGAGTGAGCGGCCTATCGACAATGAACTAGTTTTTTTGTCTGCTTGCTATAAGCTGTGGACAAATTTTGTATCTTGAAACGTTTCAATTAATTAAATGAAAAAACCTTGACCGATAAACTTTTGTATCTTGCAACTTTTGAAATTTTGTATTTTGAATGACTATATAGTAATAGTATATATTTATAAAATTATAATCAACCATAATCAATGTACAAATAATTAATGGAACGAATTCAATTTTTTTTTTTATAGCATTACATAAAAAGATCACGGTATTAAATTTATTTCCATTGTTTAACAAATAATTGAAATAACGTAGCTCATATACAAAAAGCATTTGAAAGAAATTAATTAATAAAAATGAAATAGAATTATAGAAAGCATTTTTATATCCATAAGAATGTAAGAGGCAAAGTGAAACAAACTGGAATTTGAAAAATTATCATTAAATTATTTATGCTTTTGAAATTTACAATTTTTTCATTAGAGACTTGAGTCCCCCAAAAACTTAAAAGCCAAAATGAGTGAGCCTTTGGCACTCAGCTTGTTAGGGTTCAAGGACATAGGAAAAAAAAACTACAGGTAGTGGAATTGTTTACAATTTTTTCCTATGAATCTGGCCCTCCTTCCATGTAGAATTCTTTAGACAACATAAGCTGAGAGAATTCTTCAAGCCACATGTAGTTTGGAAAGTCATCCAGGAGGAACCATTTCTGGAGGAAGTCCTTGCCAATCCGCACCCATTTTTTGTGACGCGTCAGCTACTCTGCATTCAGGTTTAGGAGAAATGGTTGCCTGGCAACTGGCAGTGTTTGGTCAGGGAGGAGAAGCTTGGATAAATCACTCGCCCAAGGGATCCCCACCCCTACTTCTGCAAGAATGACAAGAGTAATGTCATCTCTGAGGAAGTCTTCCTTAAAAACCTTCCTCAACGGCATCAGCATATCCATCTTGTCTCTTCCCAAGTCCAAAAGAGATGCTAAGAAGCAGGATGTAAGGTCCGTGTTAACACGGTACCTATTTTCATTTCACAGAAATTCTCTGCCCAGCACCATCTGCACAGCTTCATTGGTGAATGACCCAACCTCCTTGCAGACTGATTGGAGGGTTGGGTCTCTAACGGAGCCTAGAAAGGCCCTCTGGTCCTCTGCAGAAATGCTTCTCAAGCGGATGGGAGTGTCCATCTTGAGAAAATAGATTAACAAATTAAATAACCTAAGCAATGAGCCTATAAACCTAAAATACCGTGAGCTCTGATGATTTATCTACTAAATGGCAAAGGCTAATTGAAGATGAAAGAAGCAGAGATCGTATATAAATTGTTGAAGCTCTTGATTGTAATAATTACTTCTTTAACAGTATTAACTGCTATAAATTTTTTTAAATCTTTCGTATCTCTGCAAATCTTTCCCATAAATGCACGAGTGTGCGAAATTGAAAACAACTATGAACCAGTACCAAATTGGCAAGTATCACATTGGAAGTCGTGGGGACAGAGTGGATTGCCGTAAGTGAAAAGATATATATTAAATGAATGAAATTATCTATCGTGATTCGTGACATTTGATATGTGTCTATTGAATCCAATTCCATTCCGGGCACTTTTTGGTGAGCTATGTTCTCTTTAGAAAATTGGGCCGAAATAAAACTTCAGCCATTGATATACGATCATCGAACGGTTTAGAATCATTGATAGATTTTAGGTATGTGTCACCCTTTACATGTCAAAGAGGCCGCACTTATTGATACATCGTGCAGAGTCCGGACTCAATGTATTATGTGATGTGATGTGATGTGCCTTGTCTATTAATGGCAATGAATTTATGAAATCGCCAATGAATTATATATTGTACCATAAATAACAAAATATTCGCCAAAACAAATTAAAATTTTTTCAAGCGGTGGATAAAAATCGCCAATACATTTAAATAATTTTCAAGTGGTGGATAAAAATCGCCAATACATTTAAATAATTTTTCCTTCGGAGTAAAAATTTTCACTCATACAATTATATATTTGTTCCTTTTAACAATAATTATTCGCCTCCCACAATAAATATTTTCCCCATAGAACAAGGTATTATTCGCCAGAAATTTATGGCATTTTCGCACACTAGAAAAAAAATCGCCAATACAAAATAATTTTTTCATCATTTAAAAAAAAAATTTCACCATCGATATGAAAATTTCCCCCCGAAAATAATGTCTGATTTGCTAGGATTTTACACAGTTGCCCAGGGGGAGTTTCTTAAAGTTATCCTTGATGTATAAGTGTAATTCACTTTGGCTTTTCCTTTGTCATATTTTAATTGGGATGGTTCACCTTTGTCATAATTTGGAAGTGGAGTTTTGAAAGCTAGGTGTGATTCATTTGTCTTATGGCTATCCACTGTGATGGTTCCATTATTGATTAGATCTTAGATAAGGTGTTTCAATCTCTAAAAATCATTTGTTTGATGTCCTTTATTTCGATGGTAATTGCAAAAATGATTGTCATTCCACCAATTCGGCTTGACTGGTGGTTCATAACTTCTTGCTTCTGGTAAAACAATCAATTTGTTGACAAGCAAAGTTTTTAGAGCCGATTCCAAAGGTTCTCCAATTTTTGTGAATTTCCTTCGAGGATTGTAGAAGAAGGATTTGGCTTTATTGTTTTCTAGATTGTTATTGCTTGGGATTTGACTTGATAGATTAAAGATTGGTTGTTGTTGTTTTGTAGCACTATTATCGTCATTTTCTCCATTGTTGACATTCCTATTTTTTGACTAGAACTTGGGTTTGTCATTGTTGTTGTTGTTGTTGTAGGAATTATTGTAAAGTTTTAGCTCTCCTTTCTTTCCCATCGCGTTCTCTATTTTCAGACCATTCTCGATCATTTTGGCAAAAGGAGGACATTGCATTCTTAGTCGATAACTCATTTCACTGATAAGATTATCAATGAATATGTCCATTTTTTCTTGATCAAGTACATCTCGGGGATACCTATTAAACATGCGTTTCCATCGTTATAAGAAGATCATAAAAGATTCACCATTCTTTTGTTTCACATTCCATAGATCCAGCATGGTTATCTCATTCCTTATATTGTAGGAGTATTGTGAAATAAATATATTCACAAGTTCTTCAAAAGATTTGATTCCAGATGGCAATCTTGAAAACCACTCCATTGATTGTCCATTTAAACTCCTAGGAAAAATACGCATAAGGTAAGTTTCATCGTGAGAAAATTCCATGCTCATAGTACAAAACTCCCTAATGTGACCCCAAGGATCAGATTTTCCATCGTATTTGTCATATTTAGGAATCTTGCAATGTTGCAAAAATGGTATCATATTCAAATTCTTATCGAAAGGATATGGGCATATATCTTCTAATGAATACTTCTTGGAGCTTGTTCCATTTTGCATGTCTTGTATCTGTTGTTGTAGAGTTTACATTTGTTGTGTAATGTTTAACAATGGATTATCCACATAGTTTCTCCTTGTTTCTTCTTGAGTTCTTTTATCACTATGCTCTTTTCTTGTGTCATCCCTTTCTTTCCTTGTTTCTTCATGACTTTCTTTGTTCAAATCTTCGTTGTTTGGATCATCTGTGTTTTGGGTGTTACTTGCCTCCACATATTGTTTCAAGCTTTCTATGTTAAAGTCTTGTGGTAGTTTAGCTCCAGATTTTGCCAACATCAAGAGATATTTCTCTTTTTGCTTTGCCAACAATATTTCCATTAGCCTATCAAATTTGAAATCTTGCTCAAGGTCTCTAATGGTGCTATTCACTGCTTCTTTGTCAATAGTGGTAAACCCAAAAGTTTGGAATGTAAGATTATCTTCTTCCTCCATTTGTTGTTTTCTTAGTTGTTCGTATTGAGCTCTAGTCCAAAATGGCATGTGATTATTTCAAAAAATTTGAAATTTCCAAAGGACAAAGTCAATAGGTGATTATTGGTTTAGGAAGATATGCTTTGTTGATTTTATCGCTATTATTTGTTTGTTGTGATAAAGCGTCTCTTTGTTGAAAAGCACATCCTTGCAAAATTTCTCCGTCACTCTGTACCGCAGCTACGTAAGTAGTGATGAAAACTATGTAGGAATGTCCTATGTTTTAATAAGATCTTGCGATTGATATACAATAATCTTATTCTTTTCTGAGTAGCTTTATAACTGGGTTTTCTTTTGTTAAGGTGATACTTAAAAGTCATATAAGCATTTGACGATTTACAAGTTTGTTTGATTCTAATGTTGGTGCGATTCTAATTTTGATATAACCTAGGTTCAAAATAGGAAAGATATATCCAAGATTATGAACCTAGTATAGATTGATCAAGCTTCGTGATAGAGGATTTGATTATCCTCATGAGAAACTTGACAATGATGTTGTTTTTTTTGCACTTAAGATGTTTGAATCAATAGCTTGCTGAATGTTTATGCTTATAGAAACCTCTTGGGAATAACTTGTTGTATTAGTGACCTAGTTGTTGAGCTAGTTTGAAAATACGTGATGGTTTAGAGACAAATATACTTCAAGGATTATTTTGATACTGATGTTTTGACACTTTAGTTTGATCTGGTGTTTCAAATGTTGGAAAGCTTTTGTATTACCCTTTTGATCAATTTTTTTTTTTTAGCAATTTGTTGGATTTTTGCTTACGCGTAGATGATAATTTTCTTCAATTTTTTACCATTTGGAACATGTAACAGACATAGAAGATACAATGTTTAATAAACAAAATGCACAAGAAAGTACAAATCTTTTGGTAGGTTGAGACAATAGTTGTTGAATTTCACATGGGGTTTCCCCCGAGGCTACGCTATTCAAATCGGATATTTAGATGCTTGACCCCACTGGCTCCACCCTCGGCACTCACTTCTCTAGGGCAGCCAAGCACCAGTTTCCATGAAAACTCCCCATGGCAAAATTTATATCTCTACTAAGAACCATATGTGTGTGAGTGGTTCTAGAGGTCTGACCTCCTGCGCCAACAACTAGAAGGATTTTGGCAACTAGAACAAGTAGTTTTTAGTAAAGGCTTCTGATCATGTGGCCATACATGTGACACTTTCAACTCTGTAAATACAGAAGGTTCCCAACCTACAGAGGTTACGCTCCATAGGGTTTATGGGGAAATATAGTGTTGGTATGAACTTATCAGCACATGTTGTTTGGGACTTTCGTCACAAACATGATTTATTTAGAGTGGATTGGAAGGACTTAGCATTAGTCCGTTTCCACTTTAGGTCGTTCCCCTCTCACTAGCCCTCTCAAGGTAGCTCGGGAAGGTAGGCCCTCTAAAGGATTTAATTGCTTGAAATTAAAGAAAGCATAAAAGAGTGGGTTTGGCTTTTTGATCACCCAATTAAGGGGAGAGCATATTGTTGGCGATATTACATTATTACAGACAATGAAAGATTGTTGACATTTGAATAAGGATATTGAGAAGGTTGTTGATGATTATGGACATAACTGATTAAAGATGTTTTACTATCTTGATATTATTATTTTGTCATTGATGTCAAGAAATTGATTTTCTAATTTAGTATGATGTTGCCATATTTTGAGAAGTATGATATGAAGATTATAAAGAAGTCGGTAAAGACACAGGAAAGAATATGATGAATAAGGGGATAAGTTATTCAATGGGCAACTACTACTGAGTTAGAAAATGATGAGATCATGATGTTTTAGATTGTCTTAAACATCATACATATGTTGTAAAATGTAAAGGTTAATACTACACTATGTTATTAGGCAAACAACCTAGTCGGTAAACCTTAAGGAACCTAGTCGGTAAACCCTAAGGTTATCGCTATCGGTTAATGAAGGCAAAATGTCTATCGAGTGAAGTTTAGTATTCACCGAGTTGTAATCGAGCTATAACAAAATGCATTAAATGTTTACATGTGATATTTAATGAAAGAAACTGATGAGCTAGAGCGGATCAATGATTGGTAACCCATGGAAGAAGTTTGTTAATGAATCTAAGGCAATGGAAAGTTGACAGGAAGATCTGCAGCTCAGATTGAACCGCATTACCCTAACACAAGTTCTAAGGTGAATGTGCAAGTTCCAAGGTAGGGTAAAACGTTTTCATATCGAAAGATACATTGAACCTGGACAAGATTGAAGATCTGATGGCTATGATTGATCATGGGAAATGTGATCAATGAGATTAAGCGGTTAGAAGATTGTTTATAAATAGGAAACTGTTGATAAACAATGGATGCGGGCAAGTGTATGCACAGGGATGCTACATAGTGATTACCGAGCACAAAAGCTTGAAGACCTATTAGAATAACAGAGTATTGATGCCTAGCAGATAGACAAGATTAGTTCTATGTCTAGATTGTATTGAACAAATAGGAATCTGCTTTAGCATATTAGATGTGAAGTTGCAGACAAATTTTCATTACTGTTATTTTGTGAAAGTGACAGGAAATCTCTTAACTGAGTGGACTTAACAGTCTTATATGTAAATCCTCTAGCAAGGTGACATTCTGATTGAGTGTTTAAAATCCTTTGACAAGGTCACTTCTAAAAAAGTGAAGATCCTAACAGATCTGAGGGAAATCCCTTAACCGGGTCACATCTAGCAATGTGTTTGTAATCTTTAACAGGATTTGCTTTTAACCGAGCATACTCTAGAAGAGTATATTTCTTAGTGGGTCCGAAATCCCACAGTGGTTTTTCCCTATTTGGGTTTCCACGTTAAATCTGGTGTTATGAGGTTTATATTGTTCATATGCTTTTGAGGTTGCATGTTTGACAGTTTTTGGGTATATGACTGATATATGTGTTATTGAGGTTGAATCTGATGTTTTTATGGATGATTAGTTTTGTATGATTCACCCCCCCCTCTCATCTTGTTGGCTATTGGATCTGTACTTATATTAAGTATCAGAACTATCAATTGGTATCAGAGCTTTGGACTTCAAAAGGAAAGTTTAAAGGCACATGAGATAAAGATCCAGATATGTATAAGAGGGATGCACCTAAGCTGAATAAGTCAAGTTTCTCTACATGGCAAAAAAGGATGAAGCTACATCTATCAAGAGTTGGAGAATATGCTATATACTATCTGGAGAATGATTTTGTTGCACCGAGCACCTATTCGTTGACTATGGAAGAGATAAAGGCGAAGCAAGAACACATTCAAGCAATGATTGAAATAACATCTGCATTGACCGATTCAGAGTTTAATGATCTAGAAGGATGTATTGATGCAAAGGCAATGTGGACTAAGCTCATATCTGTATATGGAGGAGATGAACATGTTCAAAGAGCAAAACTTGATAGTTTAAGATGACAACTTGAATCTATGAGGATGAATGAAGGTGAGAACATAACCCAGTATAGTACAAGACTAAAGGAGATTGTAAATCAAATCAAAGGAGTAGGAGGAACTATTGAAGAAAAGGATGTAACAAGTAAGTTGTTAAGAACCCTTCTACCTACCTATGCAATCCGAGTCTCTGCAATCAATGAATTGAGGTTTGTACCTAATATGCCAATTTCCTTGGATGCTACTATTGGTAAGCTACATGCATTTGAGTTAAGTAATTTTGATAACATTAGGTCATCGGTAAATAAAATTGAATCTACATTTAGTTATTTTCATCCGAATGAATCTAATAATTACAATGAAAGAAAATATAAGTACTCTGAAGGAGATCACAGTGGAGCAAGTGAAAGATTTCAGAAGAACATGGAGGAGGTACACAAACTATATGAAGAAATCAGAAAGAAAGAAGAGTTTGAAGCACTATTGGCCAAAAGGTTACTGAGAGGCAAAGGTAAGTATAAAGGAAAACTACCTTTGAAATGCTTCAATTGTGATAGGATTGGACATATGGCTTCTAACTGTCCAAACAAAGATTTCACTGAAAAGAGAGATTACCAAGATGACAGACAAAATGATAACCATTACAGAGGAAATCGAGACTTCAGAAGAAGAGATAGAAAGACATGCTTAATAGCTGATGAGGAATCTAACGATGATAAATCAGATGAGACTGATATAGAGGAAGTTGTTTATGTGGCTATCAAGGATGGATCAGATGAAGAAAGGTATGAAGAAAAAGCCCTAATATCTCACATAAACACTAATGATCCTTGGATTATAGATAGTGGATGCTCACATCATATGACAGGAGATAAACACAAGTTTGTTATGTTAGAAGATTATGATGGAGGCTATGTTAGATTTGGTAATGATGCACCATGTCCGGTAAGAGGTAAAGGATCCATAACACTTCTTGATAATGCAAGATGCAATGATGTTTATTGGGTTGAAGGTTTGAAATACAATTTGTTGAGTGTAGCACAGCTAAACAACACAGGTTACCGAATAGAATTTTAGAAAGGAATTGTCAAAGTTCATGACAAGAATGGAAAGTTAGCTACTACCAGAACACAAACAAAAGGTAATACATTTCACCTTGACTCAGCTCACAATAAGTGTTTGCATGCAAAGATTGATAATACTTGGTTATGGCATAAAAGGTTTTGTCATGTTAATTTTGATAATCTGATCAAAATAAGTAAGAAGCACCGAGTAAGAGGTCTACCGAGTCTTGAAAAACCCGAGAATGCTATGTGCCGAGGATGCCAGATGGGTAAGATGACAAGATCAAGCTTTACAAGTAAGTCCTACACTTCTAAGGGAATTTTAGATCTTGTGCACACTGATCTTTGTGGTCCTATGAAAGTTCAAAGTTATTATGGTGATAAGTATTTCATATTATTTGTGGATGATTATTCAAGGATGATGTCAGTAATGTTTTAAAAAGAAAAATCAGAAGCTTTTCAAATGTTTAAATGGTACAAGGCTAGAGTTGAAAATGAAATAGGAAGACAACTGAAATGTCTTAGATTAGATAGAGGAGGAGAGTTTACATCTGACGAGTTCAACCTATTTTGCAATGATCATGGTATTAAAAGACAAGTCTCTACACCGAGAACTCCAAGACAGAATGGAATAGCTAAAAGAAGAAACAGATCTATTGTGGACTATGCTAGAACACTGATGATTGAGAAGAAAGTTCCCCAAACGTTTTGGAGAGAAGCAATAAGCACAACTATTTACACCTTGAACCGAGTTCAATTGAAGAAAGGTACTTTGAAGACACCTTATGAAATCTAGTATGGCAAGAAACCTAATGTAAGTTATTTTAAAATCTTTGGAAGTAAATACAATGTTCATAATGATGATAGAAATGGAAAGTTTGATCAGAAAAGTGAAGATGGAACATTTCTAGGATATTCTTCTAGAAGCAAAGCATTTAAATGTCCGATCAAATCATCTAACAAAATAGTAGAAAGTGCAAATGTGAAAATTGATGAATTTGTAGAAAGAAATGATGAAGGAAATTCCAAAGAACTAGAAGACTATGATGAATTTGTCTATGTGCAACCGAGAAGTCCTACCGAGAAAAATGTTGAAGAAAATGAAGAAAATATCCAGTTACCGAGTGATGAAGAAGATCATACAGAGCCTACCAAGCCTATATTAGCCAAGTATGTCAGAAGACACCATGCACCATGTCAGATTATAGGAGATAAGAATGATCCAATGATGACAAGGAACAAACTGAGACAAAACACATGTTTGATATCTGAATTTGAACCGAGAATAGTGAAAGAGGCATTTAACAGTGAAGATTGGATAAATGCTATGACAGAAGAGATTGATCAAATCAAGAAGAATGACACATGGACACTGGTCCCAAGACCAAAGGACAAAAATGTAATCGGTACAAAGTGGATCTTCAGAAACAAGCTAAATAAAAAAGGTGAGGTCATTCGGAACAAAGCAAGACTAGTTTGCAAAGGTTATGCCCAAGAAGAAGGAATTGATTATGGTGAGACTTTTGCACCTGTTGCTAGACTTGAAGGAGTAAGAACATTGTTGGCATATGCTGCTTTCAAAAACTTCAAGGTATATCAAATGGATGTCAAATCTGCATTTCTGAATGGAATATTAGAAGAAGAAGTTTTCATTGAACAACTTGAAGGATTTGTTGAAGACAATAATAATGATCGGGTATGCAAATTGAACAAAGCTTTATATGGTCTGAAACAAGCACCAAGAGCATGGTATGAAAGATTGCACTCTTATTTGATTAAGATTGGTTTTATAAGGACAAGTGAGAACAACAACATGTACATGAAGAATGATGAAAATGGAATACTAATCTCAGCCATATTTGTTGATGATATTATATTTTGTGGAAATGACTCTTTATGCAAGAACTTTGGAAATGAAATTAGCAAAGAATTTGAGATGTCATTAATTGGTGAGATAAAGTATTTTATAGGTTTACAGATACTGCAAATGAAAAATGAGATTTTCATTACCCAATCCAAGTACATAAAAGAAATCTTGAAGAAATTTGGAATGGAGGATTCAAAACAAGTAAGTACTCCTATGACTACCAATTGTAAATTATCAAAGAATGATGAATCTGCATCTGTTGATGAGACACTCTACCGATCCATGATTGGAAAACTACAATATGTTGTTCATAGCAGGCCAGATATAGCACATGCAGTAGGTATTGTTGCAAGATTCTCTACAGATCCTAAGGAAATACACATGACGACAATCAAAAGAATTTTTAGATACTTAAAAGGCACTGAAGATTATGGCTTAGTATATCAGAAAGGAAATGATTTTGATTTAAATTTTTATACTGATGTTGATTGAGCAAGCAACATTGATGACAGAAAAAGCACAAGTGGAGGAGCTTTCTTCTTAGGAGAAAGACTAGTGAGTTGGCTTAGCAAGAAACAAGGATGTGTTTCTCAGTCAATAGCCGAAGCTGAATATGTTGCTGCAGCACTGAATTATACCAACATTGCATGGATCAAACAACTGTTGGAAGGTATAAATGAGAAAGTTACCGAGCCAATAACTATATTCTGTGACAATACTAGTGCCATTAATATTTCAAAGAATCCTATTATGCACTTTAAGACAAAGCACATATCTATCAAATATCATTATCTTAGAGAAGAAGCTCAAGAGAAGAAAGTGGTGTTGGATTATGTTAGCACAAAGGAGAAAATAGCAGATATCTTCACCAAGCCACTACTGAAGGACACTTTTGAATATATCATAAGTAAGTTAGGGGTCCTACCCCTATCTTCTACTCACTGACCGAGTTTGGTGAAAGCATCACTTCGATGACTCTATTGAATATCTTTTGGGAGTTGATGCTGGAGTGATACACTTTAGAATGTTTTTCTGAAAGTGTACTGGAAGTAATACTGGAATAATAGTGAGAATTATACAGGGAACAAAAATTGAAGACAAATGCTCTGATCGAGACTCAGTTGATACACAACAACAGGAATAACTTCTTACAGAAAGAAATTATGTTTTAGTTCTTTTCTTTTTGGCATTGTTGTTAAAGGGGGAGAAGACTACTATATGGGAGAAGACCTACCAAAGGGGAGAAGATTGAGAGAAGACTACAGATTGAAATAAAGACTAAAAATAGAAGAGAAGTCTAATGAATGGGGGAGAGCATTTCAAGCATTTCAAGCATGGGGGAGATTGTTGGCAATATTACATTATTACAGACAATGACAGATAGTTGACATTTCAATAAGGATATTGAGAAGGTTGTTGATGATTATGGACATAACTGATTAAAGATGTTTTACTATCTTGATATTATTATTTTGTCATTGATGTCAAGAAATTGATTTTCTAATTCAGTATGATGTTGCCATATCTTGAGAAGTATGATATGAAGATTATAAAGAAGTTGGTAAAGACACAGGAAAGAATATGATGAATAAGAGGATAAGTTATTCAATGGGCAACTACTATCGAGTCAGACAATGATGAGATCATGATGTTTTAGATTGTCTTAAACATCATACATATGTTGTAAAATGTAAAGGTTAATACTACACTATGTTATCAGGCAAAGAACCTAGTCGGTAAACCCTAAGGTTATCGCTATTGGTTAATGAAGGCGGAATGCCTACCGAGTGAAGTTTACTATTCATCAAGTTGTAACCGCGCTATAATAGAATGCATTAAATGTTTACATGTGATATTTAATGAAAGAAGCTGATGAGATGGAGCAGATCAATGATTGGTAAGCCATGGAAGAAGTTTTTTAATGAATCTAAGGCAATGGAAAGTCGGCAAGAAGATCTATAGCTCAGATTGAACCACATTACCCTAACACAAGTTCCAAGGTGAATGTGCAAGTTCTAAGGTGGGGTAAAACATTTTCAGATCAAAAGATACATTGAACCTAGACAAGATTGAAGATCTGATGGCTATGATTGATCATGGGAAATGTGATCAATGAGATTAAGCGGTTAGAAGATTGTTTATAAATAGGAAACTGTTGATAAACAATGGATGTGGGCAAGTGTATGCACATGGATGGTACATAGTGATTACCGAGTACAGAAACTTGAAGACCTGTTAGAATAACCGAGTATTGATGCCTAGTAGATAGACAAGATTAGTTCTATGTCTAGATTGTATTGAACAAATAGGAATCTGCTTTAGCATATTAGATGTGAAGCTGCAGACAGATTTTCATTACTGTTATTTTGTGAAAGTTACAAGAAATCTCTTAACCGAGTGGACTCAATAGTCTTATATGTAAATCCTCTAGCAAGGTGACATTCTGATTGAGTGTTTAAAATCCTTTGACAAGTTCACTTCTAACAAAGTGAAGATCCTAACAGATCTGAGGGAAATCCCTTAACCGGGTCACATCTAGCAATGTGTTTGTAATCTTTAACAAGATTTGCTTTTAATTGAGCATACTCTAGAAGAGTATATTTCTTAGTGGGTCCGAAATCCCACAGTGGTTTTTCCCTATTTGGGTTTCCACGTTAAATCTGGTGTTATGAGGTTTATATTGTTCATATGCTTTTGAGGTTGCATGTTTGACAGTTTTTGGGTATATGACTGATATATGTGTTATCGAGGTTGAATCTAATGTTTTTATGGATGATTAGTTTTGTATGATTCACCCCCCCCCCCACTCTCATCTTGTTGGCTATTGGTTCTGTACTTATATTAAGTATCAGAACCATCACATATACCTAC
This sequence comes from Cryptomeria japonica, assembly GCF_030272615.1. Taxonomy (NCBI): domain Eukaryota; kingdom Viridiplantae; phylum Streptophyta; class Pinopsida; order Cupressales; family Cupressaceae; genus Cryptomeria; species Cryptomeria japonica. Next base: position 574,008,749 of record NC_081411.1, on the reverse strand, counting down.
CACTTTTGAGACATAGATTATAAGTGTTCTTTTTAACTTTCCATAGCAATGTGATCTATCCTCTATTTGGAGATGTTGCTCCAACAAGCACGGTGTTTATTTTAGGCTTTTTAAAAGTCTATGTGTAACTATTTTAGAGAAGTTACTAAAAATGCAAGTTGCATGTTGTCAATTTATCCTCTTAGTTAGACTAAATGAGCAAGACATGATATATCACTTTCCAAAATAAGGCTTTTAATTAACTAGGTGAGGAAATGCATAAAATTTGCCTTAAACACCATCCTGCATATGCATGTTAGTAGTTCGAAAAATTTAATTTCTTGGACATTCAAACCTGCAAGAAAATCTTGTTAGTTGCAAACAAAAGCGCTATTCTAACATATGTGCTATCTTTCACCTCAAAGGTGCTAATCTGCAGAGCAAAAGCGCTAACTTGCACTACAAAAGCGCTACTCTGTGGACTCAAAAGTGTGATTTCTTCAATAAATACACTAACCTAGAGGACAAAAGCGTTAACCTGTAATGCAAATGCGCAGATTTTCAGACAAAAGCGCTAACCTACATGGAATATGTGTTAACTTGAGATGCAAGTGCATTAACCTAAGATGCAAATGCGCTAACCTATCGAATAAAAGCGTTGTCAGAATTCACACATGCGTGAATCTGCATTACAAATGTGTTAATTTTACTTTTGTGAGAATTTTAAAGGTATATGCGAGGTCCATGAGCCCCATAATGAGCGCAAGAATGTGTCAACTTGAATTGCACCCTCATAATGCTACATGCAACAAGTTAGTTTCACAAAATACCAATGGAAATGCTACAGGAAATCCAAACTCAACCAATGAAACTACATGAAATACATATGAAATAAAAATACTAATATTACCTTCATGGTTTATGTCTCATTGTGTCGTAACTCCACTGTTGTTGGTTGCAAATGGTGTGCTCTCAGGCAATGCACTGATAGCTTCCAAGATGGCATATGAAGAATGGACTGATAACTGATAGTTAACAAATGCTATGATATGCAATACTACATGATTATGCTAAAATGATTATACTAAATGATTATGCTAAAATGCTAATTGTTATTTTCTTCAAGATTAAAACTCACAGATGCATAAGTTTTACAAATGATTTGCTTGAAAATGCACTTGAAGTCTAACTCTATCTCAATTGAAGCTCTTGATTTTATAGACCTTGAGAGGATGAGATGATGTGGCTTAGATCAACCGTCATGATCAGATTTGTAGATTTGGATGGTTGTGAGCAAAGGTGAAGGTTGAGAGAAAGGGGGAAGGAGAAGACAAGTGTCACTCATCTCACCTTGACTGGGTTGCTGACTGAGGGAATCTAGGGATGGTTGGAGAAGATTTAGGCATGAGAGACAAGTGGACTCAAGTCCTTCCTAAGATGTAGGGATGTTGGAGAGCATATAAAAGGAGGTTATGAAATATATGTACGTACACAATATTTCATTAAGTTTGGAGGTTGGAGATAAATGATTAATTAATATTTAAGAAATATTAATTTCCTTAGCCACATGATGGATGAGTTGGCAAAAAGAAGATGAAGTGGAGATGGAAGGTGAGTCGAAAAAGGGGGATTAAGTAATTTAAGAAATTATTTAATATTTGAGACTATAAGATAGGAGAATAACCATTAAATATTAAATATTTAATTGATTGAAGGAGATAATTAAACATTAGATATTTAATTATTTTAGAGGAATAGAATAGAAGAATTAATTCATAAATTATTTCAATTGAATTAATTAATAGAAAGACATGAAATGAATTAAATAAATTAATCTTTTCAAATTAACTATTTAATAGAAGAATAATTATTAAATAAATATATTTAATCGCTCATAGGCAATTTTGTGTATACAGTAAGTAATGAAACCTACTTGAGTATGACAATTACAACAATGCTGAAGAAGAATATTGGATTTTTCACTAGCCACATGACCAACTAGGTATTTGTAATGACTTAGAGCTTTTGATTAATGTGTGAGATATAGCAATTGATATATTTTGGGTAACAAGACTTGATAGTGAAACATCTACCCAACCAAGGATAAAGCTTAATCACAATGTGACATTGAAGATGAATGACTAAAGGCCTCCTAAAGACTTCATGAACAAGTATCTAGGAAATGAGACAACCTTCATTTTTTATTAAGGTAAAAATAGGTTTTGAAGGGGCCCCAAAACCCTTTACAAACGGAACTTAACAGATATAGAAATAAGAGATAAAAAGGAACAAACCAACGAAAAGCCAACAAAAAACCATAGAGAACTGGCTAAAGCCCCACAAATCCAGCAAAACTAGCTAGATCCAAGAGAACAAACTAATTGATTATTTCAGGGCATTAGCCAAGGTATTGCTAATCCCGTACAGTTCTTTGATATTTTTCCTAAGATTAGGGATATCCTTAGTAGAAGCAGCCACAACTTTCTTGACACTTGCCCTGGTCCTCTTTGCAGCACCAGCTGGAGTAGCTTCACCACTGCCAACCTCGATAGTATCTTCATCCATGCCAAGGTCCACCACCGGTTTAGGAGAACTGGAATTATCAAAGACCTTAGCAATATCCTCCAAGTTTTTAGTGACAGCTGACAGGATATTCGGGATAATGCCCAACAAATTTTTCATCGCCACATTCCCTTCTTCCAGCGATTTAACCTTCTCCTCCATATCCTACTTTCATTTTATCTGATCCCTGTCATCATCCTTCCTCTTCTCGTCCATCTGTTTCCCATTTTTTTCCAGATTCTTCAAAAGTTCATAGGTCCATTTTTCATAATCCAATCTCGCCTTAGTGAGTTTTTTAAGGTTATCCAGGAATAACCCTTTACCCACACTTTCGTTATCCTCACTTAAACTGTCCTTAGTCATATCCTTCTCAAGATCCTTGTTCTCCTCCCTCTTAGAATTCACATCTTTTTCCTCATTATCCTTGTATTCCACATCCTCCATAGGGTGGTTGTTGTCATTGCCAGGGCAAACACTGTGGATAGGGATTTCATTGTCAGACTCATTATCACCACCTTCTTCCTCAACACCCACCTCCTCATCTTTCCAGCTGTCTTCACCATCAAAATCATTTGTATCCATTTCACTGCCTTCTTTTCCAGTTTCCTCTGTTTCGATCTTTTCTTCATGGGTTTCTGTCCCAGAGGCACTCTTACTTTTTTTGCTAGAGGTCGCCTTCTCCTTGCTGGAATCGCCTCCCTCTAGCTTTCTCTTGCCTTTCCCTGGAGAGGCGGATAACCTCTTGTTTTCCAGCATGGTGAGGGTTTTACAATGCTCATAAATGAGCAGCAAAAGCCCGCAATGGAGAACCGGATTTGAGGGATTCTTACTGTGTTTATTGAGGGACCTTGAAAGGGACCTGAAAAGGTAGTAGGGCAGGGAGACCCTTTTGTCATGTCTGAAATGGTTTAAAAGAACAAAGTGGTAAGTGTGGGCCCTGGAAAATTGGCCCTCAATAGTGATATATTCCATTATGGCATTCAAAACCCAACCCCAGATTTTCTTGATATTAGAGGCTTCATAGTAACCCCCTGTGGCTTTGCCAATTTTAGCCCTCTTTTTCCTTACACGGGAATAGATTTACTGCATTATTGGAGACTTTAAGGTCTCTAAAAAAATTAAGCCCAAGATGGGGCATACCAGTCACAGTAGCTATGAGCCTCGCATCCAATTTGAACTTAACCCCATAGATTTTAAAGGACCCATTACACCAATTTTCAAAATTTTTGGAAACGACGAGATTTACCCTACCTTTGTCATAATCCACTAGCTTCTCCATAAAGCTTGTGAGGGACCCTTTTTCCAACTTCGCCCACACTTTTGGCATCGCCTTCCATCTTGACGTATTGTTTGGTTCCTCCCTCCTTAAATCTCCTCCCATATTCGAATTCGGATTTTCAGCTTTGTTCCTTTGCAAACTCAACACTTCTTTCCTGTAGTTACTCAAGATTTTGAAAAGGATGACCCACAAAGTGTGTGACGTAATATTAAAAATGGTTGGGGTTGTGCTGCTTTGCCAGGTAATCATTACCTTTCCATCAAAGCATAAATTATTCATATACCCTATCATGATTATGCAGTCCTTCCCTCCCCGTAAATCTATCCTTTCTAAGGAGCTCTTTAATGTTCATATTAATAGCTTCCCCATGCCAAATCATTTGAGAATTAGAATTAACTCCTAGGTTCGTCAGACAGTCTACCACCATATTTTTCTCTCTAAAGGCATGTTCAATAATTATTTCTTTAAAACTAGCGATGATTTCCCTAGCTTTCAGGATAATGTTTTCAATTGACCATGATGGCTCCGACTCCCCCTTCAAACACTTAATAATATTAAGTGAATCTCCCTCAAGCCATAATTTATCATTATTAAGATTCTTAGCTATAATTAGGGTATTCGGGGCAGCTGAGGCTTCGGCAAAATGACTAGTTTGACTCCCCAAAGGACCAACCACCGCCACTAAGCAACTTCCAGCAAAATTCCTGACAATGCCCCCATATCCAGCTTTACCCAGATTCCCCTTAGAGGCCCCATCAAAGTTAGCCTTAATCCACCCCTGAGGAGGAAAACACCAAAATAGACCTTCTCCTCCCTTCTCCTTACTAGTTGTAGTAGTAGAGAGGTTCCACCTGTCATTGAAGTCTTCTTTAGTAGCTGGTATGTTATCAGTACCATAGATACATTCAAATATGCTCCTGTAAATTTTATCCACCACCACTTCAAGAATGGTACTTTTATCCCTAAAAATCCTATTGTTGCGCTCTTTCCATATATTCCAGATAACATTCAGGAGAGTAAGTTTCCAAGTCTCCACAATCTTTGGATTAGAATTAGGGCAGTGCCATTGCTGCCAAGATTCCCCTAGGGAGTTCAGAAAAACCCAGCTCAAATTCCACCTTCTTAAGATGATTTTCTAGATTTATTAAGAATATGGCAAGCAGTCTCTTCTTCCTTGCAACAAAGAGAAGACCTATTAGGAAAAACAAAACCTCTCTTTTGAAGGTTGTCTAGAGTTAAAACCTTGTTTTGGATGAATATCCAAAAAAAGATATTAACCTTAGGAACTAACTTCTTGTTCCAAACTTTAGCCCAAATAGGAATTTCTTCCACAGATTCATTATGGATAGCCATAGTTGAGGACACAGAATATTTCCCATATGGGGTTTCCCTCCATATCAATCTGTCATGTTTGTTGTCTCTAGGAACTTTAGCAGAGAGAGCAATCTAAAGGAACTTAAGCCCCAGACATTGCTAGCTAAAATCAATCCATTTACCATTTCTCTAGTAGTCTCTGACTAGCTCCCCAAACCTGCTTTTGAACCAGTCTTTCCATTCATTAAGGATTGGAACTTCCTCCAGAGGTTTATCCAATATCCACCTATCTTCCCAAAATCTTATTCTCCTACCATCCCCAAGAGTCCAAATTCGACCAGCAGCAACCCAACTTTTAACCGATTGGACTGCATTCCATATAGCAGAACCTTCAACAATAAAAGATTCGTCTAAAAATTCTTCCTCAGAAGGTTGCATATAAAGATTTTTTTTTTCCAGATTAAACTACATTCTCTTTCCTCCCCTTTCATTCTCCAAATTTGTTTAGCTAATAAAACCTTATTCATAGAACTAATATTCCCTAAACCCAACCCCCCTGAGGCCTTAGAAGAACATATTTTATTCTAGGCAATAATGGGAATTCTATTTTTGACTTCCACCCCCGACCAAAGAAACTTTTTTTGGATTCTTTCAATTGCTTTCGCAAACTTTCTGGGGATTTTGAACAAACTAAGAGCATAAATAGGCAAGTTTTGGAGAGTGGCTTTGAGCAGAGTAACTTTGCTCGCTTGACTTAGGACTGCCCCTTTCCAACCAGCCAGTTTTGAATTAAATCTATCCACCAACTTATTCCAGAAAATATCCTTAGGCTTAATACACAAAGGAAGCCCCAGATAAGAAGAGGGAAGCTCAGTTATTTTGCAGCCAAGAATTCTTTCAATCCTTAATTGCCTTTGAACAGGGGTATTGATGAAGAACAAAGAACTCTTATCGCAATTAATTTTTTGACCAGAGGCAGATTCATAACTATTCAACACATTCTTCATATTTTTAGCTTCCGTAATGGTAGCTTCCCCCATAGTGATAGAATCATCAACAAACTGTTCATGAGTACAAGTGAAATTGGATGAAGATGGTTTCAAACCTCTAAGATTGCCTTCTTCCACATTTTAAAAAATAAATCTACCCAGACTTTCAGCTAAAATAGTAAACAAGATAGGGGATATGGGGTTCCCCTGTCTAAGACCTCTAGAACTTTTGAAGAAACTTGACGGGGATCCTTTGACAATAACAACAGAAGAGGAAGTTTTCATAAGTTGAGAGCGAAGCTGAATAAATTTTTCACCAAAACCAAACACTCTCATAATCCTTAGGAGAAACTGCCAGTTCACTCTATCATAAGCTTTAGCCATATCTAACTTCAGAAAGAAACCCTAATTATTAGCCACTTTTAGGGATGGATATTTTCTTGAACAAATATAATGGAGTCCAGAATCTATCTACCAGGGACAAAACCATTCTGCTAGAAAGAGATAATTCTTGGAAGAATTTCCAACAGCCTGGAAGTCAAAACCTTCGATAAAATCTTGTAAATAGAGTTACAGAGACTAATGGGTCTAAACTTATTGAGAGAATCAGCTCCTGGGATCTTCGGAATTAGGACAATGAAGGTAGCATTCAGTTCTTTTAGAAGCCTTCTAGAGCCAAAGAATTCTTTAACACCTTTGCAGATGTCAGTCTCCACAATATGCCAAAAACATTGGAAAACCGTCCAGTCCAGGAGATTTATCTCCCTGAAATGAAAACACCGCCTTTTTGATTTCCTGATTAGAGGGAATACGGGATAAATAGTTATTGTCTTCCACAGTCAGGGTAGATGGAATAGCTTGCAACAGGATGTTTTGATTACTGATATCCAGGTTATCCACTTCTCCCAATAGGGTGCCAAAATACTCCAGAACTTCCTTTCTAATATCATTATCCTCCGTTAAAATCCCTTTATTACAGGATAATCTAGATATCCTGTTAGCCGCCCTATGCTTAAGAGCAGTTAAGTGAAAAAAATGGGTATTTTTATCACCTTCCTTCAAGAACAAGGCTCTAGATCTTTGTCTCCAGATCATCTCTTCATTAGAAATAATGGTGTGGTATTTAGACAAAAGAACATTTTCTACCACCCTCAGTTCATCAGACAACCCATTCTCTTGGATTCTATCCTGAACTTCTTTTATTTCAGTTTTAGTTTGAATTTTACTCTTGAAGATGTCCCCAAAAATCTTTTTATTCCAGATTTTAATTTTAGCCTTTATAATATTGAGATTTTTAGCTATTCTAAAGAGAGTCATACCCTCAACCTTATAATTGCACCAATCAACAACATAAGCTTCCAAGGAAGGATGGGATAACCACACTTTTTCAAATCTAAAAGGGAAGTTTCTCTTAGCTGAAAAAGAGTTGGCAGTAAAAGAGATAGGATAATGGTCTAACCCAATTTTGATAAGAAAAACAAGAGAGCAGCTATACTTGGCTAACCACTCAGGAGAAATTAAAGTTCTATCTAACTTCACTTGAATCAGGTCAGCCCTGGTTCTTCTATTAGTCTAGGTATAGTTAATCCCTTGAAGATCCACATCCATAAGAGCTTGATCATTAATGAACTCCATAAGGTCTTGTTTCCCATCAAGCTGCAAGGGGAGACCTCCCATCTTGTCTTCTTCTTTTAGTGGAGTATTGAAATCTCCCATTATTATCCAGCTTTGATCAACAAACTTAACTCTGTCATTAGCAAGGCTTCTCCAATATTTAACTCTCCCAATTTTGGTATTAGGCACATAGAAATTAGTTAACACCCATACAAAGTTATCCTTGATATGCTCAAGCTGTATAGAGTTCCTATTAAAAGGATATATGATTTCCTTACCTTTAATGATTTTTTGGTTCCAAAAAATCGCAGTTCCTCTAGAAGCTCCCTCCGAGCTATATCCTATGACACCATTATTTTTAAAAATTCTAATCTTTTCCACTTTATCCTTAGACATCTTGGTTTCTTGAACAAGGACCACATCCGGTTTATGATCTCTTATGATGTTTTGTAACACATCTTTCTTATGAGGGGCATTCAACCCTCTGATATTCCAGAAGATTATCTTCATACTTTAACCGGAGATAGGGTTGACTCGATGGAACACTGTGTTCCATCAGCACAGTTCTTCCAGCTTTCCTGTTCCCTTTGATGTTTTAGAGATGGCCTCCCCTGCTTTTTGTTCTGGCTTCCAACATCTACCTTTTTCTTATTCTTGCTTCTAGTTGAGATACCTCCATTGAGTTCCTCCTTATTCAATTTTCTCTCTTTCGAACCAAGAATCCTGAGATTTCCTTCCAGGATATCCATTACCACACTATGTGATGGGGTTTTACATTGAGGAGGCTTTGGGCTTCCATTAGTTAAAAGCAATAAGGGCTCAATATCAGAAGGGTTAAACTCTTGAGCTTCATTACAAATTTTCTCAATTGATTTTGAGAAAGAAGAAACAAGCACAACTTCATTGGGACTTACCTCTTCCTTCTCCTGACTGACAAATCCAACCTCTTGGTCCTCTAGGTTATTTTTGTTGTCCAACTCTCTACCTTGCTCCCCCTCTTTAGTACTCTTTGTTTGGTTATTAGAGCAGACACAATCCTATTTTTCATTATTACTATTCTCACCCTTCTTAACCTCATTTACTAGTTCCATTACTTCCTTATTTTGATCACACTCAGCTGATGAGTCTCCTTTTTTATCAATTGTTTGCCAAATCCTTTTATACTTCACATTGCTATCAGTCTTTCTTTCCTTACTCTTCTTAAGTGGACATGATTTTGCCCAATGCCTCGATTTCTTGCAATGGAAATAGGCAAATGGGAGTGATTCATATTCAATAGCTTGGGTCCATTTCCCTAGTTTAGAAATAATCTCTATAGATTGGGGCATATCCATCATTTGATTAACATTTACAGAGATGCGAGCAAAGACTAACCTTTATTTAGCCACCTTCATTGGATCAATCAAAAGAAGTTCTCCAAAAGAATTTGCAATACCTTTAAAGACTTCCTCATTCCAGAATTACAGCGGGAGACCCGAGAGGTGTGTCTAGATTGGCGCCGATACAAAGAAGGATTCATCAAGGGAGAGGTTCGGGACCCATTTCTGAAGAGCCAAAGTTGACTTTCCGAACATCCATGGACCTTCACATAGAGTCTTATTCATATCTTTTTCAGAGTTAAAAGCAAAGGAAAAAAACCCCCTAGGTAGCGCTGCCACATCCACTTGACCTTTTAAAACCCATTTCCTCCTTATGAAATTCCTGACAACATCAATATTAGGCCTAAAGCCAGTAAATCGTCCAACTAAAGTCATGGTTAAACCAGCAATAGTCAGATCTACCAGTTTATCCAGAACAGAAATAACAACCAACCCTGAAACTAGATCAGAGATATTTGTAACTTCTGGGAGCCCTGATTTAGCCAGTGGCTTCACTCCAAAGAGCGAAGACCATTTTTTACTTTTACCTCTATCATGCGGGTCCCCAATTTTGGGATCTTTATCCTCCACCGATTTGACTATTTCCTTGTTCTCTTCTATACCTTGAGACACCTGTCCTCTTGCCTGATTGTCAGTTCCGACCCCAAAAAAACAACCTTCCCTAGGAAATCCGCCTTCCCTAGGAAGTCCGCGATTCCCAGATTTGAAATTTGGGATTCCTGCTCCTTTTAGTGTAGACAGGTGAATAACTTAGACAATCATCATGTTTTTATTGATGCAACTATATGAGAAAGCAATAATGATATGAAACTATATGTTGTGCAATGGTGATATGCAAGCAACTATGATGCACTCTGAAATGGAGATATGCAATGCAGTAAAGAAATATGCAAATGTCGTACTAGAAATTGAAATGAACGCACCCTTAGATGTAATATATTTTTAGGTGCATGTTGTTATTGAGTTGGTATGAACTTTGTGTAGATAATTCATTGGTATTTGTTTGAAGAGTTGGATGAACCTATCTTTTTCAATATGATATGCGGCTGGGAGTCTTTCATGTACAGTTTCTGCTATAGCCTCCTTATTTTCAAACCAATTCAGCTGTGATAAATCTTCTTGCCCCTAGTCTTTCAATTGTGGGTGTATGAGGAAAATAGATTTTGGTTTCGAAGTTGTGACATGAGTGGGTGATATGCATGTTTTTATTGATGCACTTGAAGTGTATGATGAAATAATTTGGGTGTTGATTTCGTTAGCTGGTGTTATGCTTGTGCTTGAAGAAGATGATGTAACAATTTGGGTGTTGATTTGAATAGTTGGTGCTATGCTTATTTTTGTCACCACATGGGCATTTGATGATGTTGCACATACAATTGTTGACAAGTTGTCCTATGTAGTATGATCTGGATTGGTGATTTCATTGATAAGGGGTTCATGAACAACTTGTGTACTGAAATCATGAGGGAGACTAGGAGAAATAATAATAGGATCTTGTTTAGGAGGTGGATGTTGGATGGTACTTGAAAGAACATCTTTCTCTTTCAAAACAAGGGTGTTATTATGAGTGGAATAGAAAAAAAATGAGGGGATCATCATAAGATTCTTGATAGGTGGAGTCTTCATCAAAAACTGGGTAGGATGAAAAGGTTTGTTCTTGATCTTGATTTATTTCATGACTAATTTCTTCTGATTTTGGATTGTCCTCCTGACATAGGGAAGGAGTTTGGATATTCGTGGGAGATTCTTGGAAGGTTTCAAAATTTTGACTTGATGAGAAAGGATCTTGAATGAGACTCTCTAAATCATGACTTGGACTAGATTGGATTTGCGCTATGTATAGCCCTTGGAAAATTGTGCTATTGGATGAAGATAGCGAGGATTGGTCTTGTGTAACCTTAGGGGATGATGAAATGGTGGATAGATGTGGTTGATTTGGAATTTGGTTGAAAGGGATTTGATTTTGGTTGAAAGGAGTAAGATTTTGGTTGAAAGAGGTTTGATTTTGGTTGAATGAGTTTTTACTTGGACTTTGTTTGAAAGGGATTTGGCTTTGGTTGAAAGGAGTTTGAATGTTGGGTTGATATGAATTTTGATTTGGACCTTGGTTGAAAGGGAGTTGATTTTGGTTGAAAGAGGTTTGATTTTGGTTGAAAGAGGTACTTTGAGTGTTGGGTTGATATGATTGGTATGATTGATATGTTGGGTTGAAAGAAGGTTGACATGACTCTAATGTTGGTTGAACTGAGGTAGGAATGATTTTTTTGAAGATTGAAGGTTGGCATGTTTGAATGGTCTTGTAAGAAGAAGAAGGTTGGCCTGATAATGATTCCCTCATGGTTATCACCTCCCTCATCACATTTTCTAACCAGCCCCTATGGTTGCTAGGACTAGTCATGTCTCTGATTTGTTGTTGCAAAGTATTGATTTGTTGAGCTAATGTTTCTATGGATGGCGATGGAATAGGAATAGAAGAGATGAATTCTTCACCTTCCCTATGAAATGCATAATGTCAATCCATGATGTTTGCTTGATTGGTTTGAACCTAAGATCACAACATGTAAAACATTTTCTTCATTTTTATAATGTTGCAAAAGTTTAATTTGATGTTGATGTTGATAAGCTTGTTTGTTGCAGGGTTTTGATCTTGTTGATGTTTTGAAAAAACTTTGGTTGAGATTCCACTTTGTTTTTGGTATTTTATAAAATGTTTGAACTTGGTGAAATGTAGCAAAGGACACAACAGACACATCAAAAAGAATAAAACTATGAAAAGAATACTTGTTTAAGGAACTTTTTTCAAATTCCCATGAATGTTGGAATCTTTTTCAAGACCCCATTTTGTTTTCATTATATTTAGGTATTTTGATATCACAACAAGCAGACTCTCCTAAGGTCAAAAGGTCACAAGTATTATCACAATCCACATCTTGATACTCCGTTAGCTCAAACAACCCTGTCACACCCTAAGGTGCGCCCATTTTTTTGCCTTTTTTCAGAAATTAGACCAAAGAAGATTGCTCCTCAATTGGTCCGTTATCCTGGGAGATACATGGTTAGTGTCTTGGGGGTAGATTCTTCCCCACCCTTGCACTATGATAAAACAAGTGTCTGGTTACTAACTCAGCTGGATTTCTAATTTTTATGGTATTTAGACAGGGTTCTGTTCAAGTGGTCACAATTAGTAGCGTTTTACACTTCGTTGAGGGAGGTCTCCCAGTTTGTAGAGGTTACGCTCTATAGATTTTAACGTACTGTATAGGCACTAAGGGAGGTTTAACGTTGTTGTGACAGCATGTAACACTTGTTGTATATGATTTTCTTCACATGCACATTTATTTATAGTGGCTTGGATTACTTGGCTTTAGCCGTTACCACTTAGGTCGTTCCCCTCTCACCGGCCTTAATGGCGCCCTAAGGGCAACTCATGAGGGAAGGCCTTCTAAAGGATTTAATTGAAAGAAATAAATGAAAGCATGAAAGAAGAGAGTCTAGTTTTCTTATCACCCATTGAAGGGGAGAGCATAATACCTATCCCTTCGAAGACACAAAAAACAAAATTTCTTTTTATCCTTCCATTGCAATGATTTTCTATTCTAAGTGGAGAGGTTTCTCCACACAGACATGGTGTTCATTTTTAACCTTCATAGCAATTTGTGAAAGAACACGAAAGAATTTGATTTTGTTCTTTTTAAAAGCACCAAAAGAAGTTCTCTATTCTAACCCTGTAGAGAAAATAATGTTAGTAGACACATGGTGGGCTATCCAGACTAATTTTCTTCCTTTGGTTACAAAAAAATTGCTTCTGTGTTTATCAAGGATCTGTTATAAAACATAACACTAAAAGACAAGAATTTAAGAAAAAAAACAGAATATAAATGGAAATCTACAGGCATGCGCAAAATTTTAAATTGTTGTTAGTTCATTTCGAGTTCACCAAATGTTTCATGCTTAAAAATCATTAAAGTTGAAATTGGAAATAAGGATGAATCACCAAATCCTTAACTATCAAAGCAATTTCAAACATAAACCAATAGAAATTAACACAAGATAAGAATAAATTCAAATAAATGAAACTCCCTCATCTTGCATCATGGCTTCCATTGTGCTTCTCTGAATTGTGCTTGTAGGTGGCTCTCAGGTATTGCACTGGGATTCCTGCATAGATTAGATAATTGTTTGAAGACTGTGATTCTAGAATGAATTGCACAAAGAGGTTGAATTTATAGATTTTCAACACAGAGGAGGTGAGGATTTGAACCCAAGTGTTGATTGATAGATAACTGATTTAGATTGATCAGTTAACTCATTAGATTGATCTGTTAACAAAATTGATTGGAGAGTGAACTCAATTTATTGACCAGTAGACTGAATAGACTCACTAGTTGACTGGATTGATTGATTAGAAGAGTGAATTGATTGGAGAGATAAGTGGATTGATTGATTAGTAGACTGAATAGATGGATTAGTCAGAAAAAGGTGATTGAGAGTTAAAAATGATGATTGATGAGTTAACTAATTAGACAACTGATTTGATCAACCAGTTCTGATTTAGCATGTGTTGTAGGATTTTGAAATTGAATTTGATTTTCATTTTCAATTTGGATTTGAATTTGGACTTTCGAATGCTGAAATGCACATGAAATTAACTGAAATTCAGATTTGGTGAAATGTGAATTTGGAAGAACTGAAATTAATTGAAATGAAGTGAAATTCGAATTTGGGGAAATATGATTTTGAGAGAAATGAAATAAGATGGAATTATTTGAAATTTGAATTTGGGGATTTGGAAGATTAATTTAATTAATATAAATAAAATTATTTAAACATTAGAAATGAGCTTTAATTAAATAATAAAGATTATTTAACTAAGGAATAAATCACAATTAATTAAATAATTAATATTTGAAATAGGGTTAACTGATTAAAATGATTTGAGAATAGAAATAGAATAATTAAAAGTGTTGAAGGGTGATGATTAGAAGAAATAGTTAGTTTAATCAAATAATTAAAGAATTACTTAATTAATTAGATGAATAATTAGTGTAGAATTAACGAGACATTTTTAGGTGTCTACATTAAGCTATTTGGAATGAATCCTTAGAATCAATTTTTTTACTTCAAAATTCTACTTGTTATGTGTTTGCACAACTAATTTTTATGCCTTGTTGTTTTTGTAAATCTAATTGCTATGATTTGTATTTAAAGACATATATTTGTGCAATTAAACACATCTCACTATCTCCCTCACAAGATCAACTCATATCTTATAGCATATATGACATTCAACCAATAGTGTACCTTAGATGTTTGGATGTGTAGAATAATTAATTTGTGAAGTTTTATAATATATTTGATTCATTTACATCTTTGATTCAATTCTTGAATGTTTATTTTATGTACTTAAATGTTTTGATGTATTTAATTGGTTTGTTTACAAGCATTGATCTTCATGTTGAGTGGTTTTAGAAACAACACGAATTTTGTTTTTGGTATTTTGTATTGTTTTCATTTTTATATATTTTAAATGAATGAAATTTAATTAATCTAATTAAACTATTTTAATAAATTAAGTGATCTTGAGTTTAATTTTTAATAAATTAATTAATGAATTGACTAAATGATTGAATTAGTAATAAACAAATAATTAATTATATTAAAGTAATTAGATTACTATATTTAATTTACTATAATCAAATACTTTAATCAAATACTGTAATAATTCAATTAATCAATTGTTTTGATGATTAATTTTTTTTCTTTTGTAAAAGACATGTTCAAAATGAATAGAGTCTAACACTAACTTTCTTGTTCTTTATTTAAAGAAGTAAGTAGATAGAGAACCATGTTGGCATATTGGCATAACAATTGATGATATTGATGGACCTGTACAAGGACTATTGGTGATGATATAGTTGAGAGGTTGTTTGATGACTTGATGATCAGTTTGTGTTGTCATTGATGGCACCTTTGGTTACATTGTTTTATCATGTTATCTAAATCGTCTATGATTGATTGGAAAGCTTTGGAATGGATTTGACGGTTAACTGGCAAATAGGACTTTAACCAGTAAATGTGAAACTGTGTTATGCTTAAGTAATTAGATCTTGAGACTGATGAGGAATTTGGTGTTGCGGTTTGGAATATGTATTTGTAACATTGTAATGAGGTTACGACCATAACCGCATCATGTTTTGGCTACCGAAAATCATGTTTTTTATTGACTAATGTATTTTTTGTAGGGTTTTGGTAGGGTTTAAGAACCAGTATTCAAATCTTATAACCGGTAATGATTTTGAGTTCGGCGGTGTATTACATTATATTTGTAAGTTGGTGATGGCGTGGTTGAATCCACATTAAGTGTTTAAATGATGTTTTGGCATGATCAAAGAGTGCATTTCTTGGGAATGAGCGAAGTGCTTAGTGCAACGAGCTAAGGGATTGAAAATATATCAGATCAATGTGCGGTGATCATTCAACGACTGTAATTGATTTGTAATTGATTGTAATGATCCATATGATGATTTGTAATGACTTGTAAAGATCTATGATGATCTATGATGTAAATCTTAGATTTTTGTAACCGACTAAGTTGTAAAGTCTAATTAGGGTAAGTCCGTGATGATTTACTATGTCGATGATCAAAATAAGAGTGTGTGGCCGAACCAGTGTGTGTGTCTACAAGAGAGAAGCAAATTAGAGTAGGAAAGGATTTGTACAAGCAAGTAAAGAGTGCTATTTTCATATCATACATCTATTGTTCCCTTATAGTTGCAACAAACTCAAAATCCCTTAACCGGGTAGGTCTTGATAGGCCTGATTACATAAATCCCTTCACCGGGTGACTCATTAGCTTGGGTTTTAAATCCTTTCACAAGGTTACTCCTAACAGAGTAAATCTCCTAATAGGGTTGAGGTAAATCCCTTAATCAGGGGACTCCTAATAGGGTCTGCTTCTAGCCGAGCATATTTGTAAGCTCCTAATCGGGCTAGGCTCCTAACTGGGCGCATTCCGAAAGAGTGCAAAAATCTTGTAGGAACCAATTCCCACCATGGTTTTTCCCGTTTGGATTTCCACGTGAAAATTATGGTGTTCATATGTTGCTTGATTTCTTATGTGTTGAGTTGATATCTTTCTATTGCATGCATGTTGATGAACACTTAGAAGAACAATTTGATGAATCAGATTAGCAGTATGATTTCAGTTATTACCGGTACTGTTTATGAGTTATTTTGAAAGAAGTTTTGGTGGTTGTTAAATTTTTTAAGTTTATTGTTATTACTGATTCACCCCCCCCCCTCATTAATAACCGGTTCCTCACAAATAGCAAACCATTCACATTCAATCCTTTGTAAAGATATAAAAAATTAGATCTTTCTTTAACAAAAACTAAAAGAAAATTTGAATTGAATTAAGTTTGTTTATTAATATCTAAAGGTTTCTATTTATTTGTTTGCAAGTAGCTAAGTGCACTAAGAAAAGAATAATGATTTCTTAGGACTTATAAGGGTTCCTAGGAAGAACACATCAAATAAGATCTTTTAAAAAAATCAAATCATATTATGTCTTATTTTGAACTTTTAAAGAGAAAATTAGGGGAAAAATGAAGAAATAACTTTAAATGTAATATAAAAATGATAAAGAGACTATAGAGAACTCTCTTATTCTTAACCTTTCTATTTTTATAAATTATGAACATACACTACATAAGATTATCCTTTAAATATAAATTTTAAACTACTAAAAGAAAATAATCTAAATATAATCTAATCAAATTCCCACACCTAGAGTTATTTGTGTTTCAAATGAAAAGCAATATTTGTTTTTTTTTTTAATCGGTAGTGCGTAGCCGAAACTGCAATAAAGGGTTTTTTAGCTTGGCCCGAATCTAGGGGAGATCACAAGGGGGACCTCCTCCCCACCCATCACTCTTCTCCTTATCACTTTGTACAACCACCTTATCTCTCCAGCTGAGCCACCTAGACATCCACAATGATGGGCCCACCCAAGCATGAGCGCCTATGTGAGTCAAGTAGGATTTGAACCTTGATTGCACCATTAACAATGCCATCACTTAACCATCCCACCACAACATGATCCTTAAATGCAATATTGATTTACAATGTAATGGTTCCTTAGAATTTCCAAGATTTCAATTATTAGCTTATTCCTTCCTTTGACATCTTTAACCAGTGGGTCAACCTCTAGAACTCGAGAAGGGTTTTACAGACTAAAAAATGAGATGTAAATCTATAATTTAAATGGATAAATATTGGTTGAATAGTGGTTGAAAGTATATATTGGTTTAAACACATGATACTAATTATTTGTCTCAAAATCTAGATCCATTAAAAGATTAAATTGTATAGAAAAATCATTAAATAAGAGTTAAAAACATGATTCATGGATCTAAACTTGGTAGAACTATGACAAGAACTAAAGGGAAACTTGTGTTTCCAAGATAAGCATAATGAGTCCACCAATTCTAGCAAAATAATCACTTTGTCTATAAAAAAATTGTTGTAAAAGTAAACAACTCGAAACTAAGGGCGAACACTGTAGTTTTTAAGCCAAATAAACATATGAACACTAGCAAATGAAAATTACAAGCAAGAAGGAAACATGGGACATGTAGACACTTAATTCTCATCACCTTCTAATGTTGCACCTAGCATGGCATCCTAATACCATGTTAACATTTATTTATGTCATGTTGACTCCCCTTTATATTTCTCACTACTAATTAATTAAATAGTCCATATTATTTTGTTAATTGGACTGATATGCCCTTAGCTAATTAATCCAATACTCATTTATTTATTTATAAATAAATCTAGTCTCACATATTTCTCCATAAATAATAAAAAATTATAATTATCCACTCATATACGATTGTAAGTCCTCCATAATTCTCATCTATTTTTAACCCGTACACAACTAATTAGTCAAAATAAATAAATAAACATTACTAATTACCCTCATCCTATTTTGGAGTCCACTAAGGATCCATCATAACTCTCTCTTAAATATTCCTATTCGATAAAGATTCTTCACTCATAAATCTCCATTGTTCACTCAAGTTCAAGTTCTTATTGTTCACATCCTCAACCAAACATATATAAATTCAAATAAATCCTTCATAAAAAGATAATAAATAATATATTTGTAATTTTATATTTACATGTTGTAGAAAGCTTGCATGGTTCCTTAAGCAATCACACTTATTTCACCTCAAGAAATCAACTTTAACAAAGATAATTTTGTATTGGTAAGGTGTATTTGTATTTCATTACGTTTGGACTCTCTTTAGATTGATAAGAGGAATGGTTTGATATAAATAGAAAGTTTGATATTATTTTAATCTATTTTTATGTTCTTTTGAATCTTACATATACAAGAAGTTCTAGAAGATTGATTAAGATATGGAACCTTATTTTGAAGACATTGGATCAATGTCATAGTTTAAAATTTAATCTCGTTTAGAATTATTTTCTAAATATTTTTCCATCATCAAACTTGCTATGTGGGCCCATTCATTTTGGAGATCTTAAATTTGAGAATTTATTTTTTCATAATAATCATTGGATGTTCCTATAATATAGTGTGGGATATCAATTATACTTACCTAACTTGATGTCTCACATCTTAACTTGTGACAATGAGATAAAAGATGATGTGCATTGTAATGATGGTAAAGCAAATAGAAGTGTTTGCCATCTTTTAGATTTTCTAAATACCACATGGTCCATGTGATTTCCCTCATCCATCAACATTAAAAAAAAATAGATAAAAATAAGTGCTCATGTATTTCAAGGGCATTGAAAACTAAAATTTATTTGTAAAACGAGACACAAGAATCCATGTTATTAAAGGGAAATTTAGATCTATACTAGGTTACCTAGCACTAATAACTTAAAAGAAAATATTGCACTTGGGTAAAGAAGTGGGTCTTAGGTTTTTAAAGATCATTTTCACTTGCATTATTTGGAAAATTTGAGATTTCAATAAACATTGAAAGTTTCAAGTGTCGATGCAATTAGTGCAATGTGAGGATCAAAACTATGGCTTGTGTTCATGATACTTGAGATGACATGTGCACATTTATTAAAGACTCTCTTTAAAATAATAAAAAATCTAGCTTTGTGAATTTTTTCACATATGAATGATGAAGATTCAAATGATTACAATTAAAATGTTTGTGTCAAAATGTAGGATAGGTGTCAATATTTTTCTTTCAAGAAGCTGGCAAACAATCAACTATCACTCTCAATGATGTATTTAGGATACTTCATCCTAAAATTTATGACTAGGATCATTTTAGATGAATCATAGGATTGTAGGGAGATGATAAGATAAAATACCTACTTTGGGGAACATAAGATAGACATGGGAATTAATATAACCACACTTGGTAATAAGGCCATTATCACTTCACTCTTTAGTGACAATATTTTTCAAATGATTTAAATTTAATTGGTCTGATTATGGTAGTCATAGAGGAGGAGGAGAAAAAATATGCATTAGGGTTGATATATTATATTGTAACTATAGAAATATTTATAGGATTGTGTGACTGATGACCAAGCATTAGTCACCCATAAGTAGTCATGTACTAGATTTTAGAGTAATTACACCCTTTTTAAGGGGGTTTCCTATCTTTGTTATTTTATGGATGCTATGTGGATAAATTAGAGCATTACCAATTGTGAATTTGATTGCAAGCTCTTAAATAAATCTAAGATGCCCCTAGATTGGAGACGTAGTGACATATAATTGTTGGCAAGAAAAGGACTAGGAACATAGCCAACTTAAGCTACAACATATAGTCTGTGGTATAGAAATAAACCCCTACCTGACTCTAGGAGTAATATCTCATCTTAATAATTGTATATAATAGCATTATAATTGATATTAGAAAAATATAGAATGGTAGATGAGATGATATAATAGGAGTGAAAAGAGAGAATTTATGTGATAACTGATAGGAGAATCGATTGATTTCTAGAACATGTAATACATTTTGGAGATCAATGATATAATACATTTATGTTGTTACTAGTCCATGTACTTGTATTGTGATTATTCTTTCTGGATTATTGAGGTATGAGTAGTTTATTGTTCTAATTTAGTTTTGCATATACTAATTTTCCTTACTATGGTCTTTAGGGTATAAAGACTACAATAAGATATATATTAGGGTATGAATCTTCAGATTGTAGTTTCCCCATTCCTCTTGCTCACATTGGTTCCATTATTGTGACCCTAAAGTGAATGATGAGGAAATTTTAGGCAAGAAAAAAAGGAGGCAAAGTGCTAGAAAATTGATTTGTATCAGACCTTGAGGCCCACCTATATGAGAGGGGGGTAGGAAATTAGGGGGTGACAAATGGAAAGGGGATGTGATTCAAAAGGACCCTTGGAAAGGTGTGACTATTCAAGTTTTAAAGGATGAAAGGGTATATATGTGAATATATGGAGGATATCACAACACAATGCTATGAAAAATGAAAGAATAAGAGAAAAAGAGAGACCAAAGAATGATTGCAGAAGAAATGGGTAGGAATGGTGGTGAAAGAAAAGCAATAAAAGTGATATAAAGAGAGAGTTAGCAAGTTGGCAGAAGGAAAATTTAAAGGAAAGAATAATTATGCTAAAGAGGGTGCAATTAAGTGCACTATTAGGGGTGTAGTGAAGGATAGAAAAGAGAAAGAAAAGATACTGAAACTAGCAATGTTGAGGAGGAGAAGAATGAAATTGTAGAAGAAGAAAATGAAATTATAGAGGAAAGTAGTCTCAATATTGAGAGAATATTAGAAGTATATGAATCGATGCCAGCTATCAACCAAACATTATCTTTGGAATTGAAACCTACCTTGAACAGTCATTGCCCCCAGACCACGAGTCAACCCCTATGTCAAATACATCAAATACAAATACAATGAGTGAAGAATAATCTAAGGGAAATGAATATAGAGATAATTTGTGGACAACATAAACAATATATTGGGAAAATTTTGGAGGTGATAATCAAGCAAGTGCATGGGAAAACCTAGGCAACACCACACCTATGAACTAAAATAATTTTAGAAGCCAAAGAAGAAATACCTTCGATGAAGAAGACACCATGGATAGCATACAAAAGATGTCCATCTTTGAGAAAGATACAAAAAATGTCGTGGAACATATTTTATTACTAGAATCAATATCGTAGAGTTGAAATGAAAGCCAAGGTAGCACCAAACTATTTGATTTTGTTGGATCATTGAGGAATGACCAACTGAAGTGGTATATTAGAGCATACCTACAAAATGACAAATAATGGGATGAAGTAAAGACAACATTTTTAGAGAATTTCAAGAGTTCAGAACTTCCAACATGAGTGACTAAATTGCAAGAATGGCTCTAACGAGAGGATGTGTCAATCACTGAGTTTGATAGAAGGTTCAACGAAGTAATGTAGAGATTGGAGGAACCCCTAAAGGAAAAGAAAAATATGGAATGGTTCATTTCCAAGGTAACACCAAAGTTTCTAATGGCCCTAGAAGGTAGTATGTTATTGCACATCCATAATTGGTAATATTGGCTTGTAGGATAGAAAATCAATCATGGTGCAAGGTAGAGAGGGATAGAGAGAGTCAAACTATTGAATTTTTTTAATTAGAATTGGAACAACTGTGGTTTCAATAGGAGATCATGATGCAAGAAATAGGACCTCAGAGGTTGAACATCGGTGCTCATATTGCAATATAGAAGGTAATGTTAAATACCCTAAGGAGATTAGAGAAAAGAAGGCAAATGTGCTAAAAGTTGATTTCTAGATGGTGCAGAAGCCTAACCCTATGTATTAGAGTACTTGTGGACAATGTCATGATCATGAGATGGAAAATCTCCATTCCCACCTATTACTAGTGAAGGAAGAACCAAATTATGATAGAGACATGGTGTATGTGAAGGGGTTGGTGGAAAGCAAGTTATATATTCAGGATGTTGGGTACAAATTACCACCATCGTAGCAAAACCAAAGGAATACTAATGCAATTCAAAATTCAAAACCTTTAAACAATAGATCATATCGGGGATGAAGAGGTCGAGGTCAAGGTAGAGGATAGAGATCTGATGTCATCTTCTTAAATCATGATAAAATATGCCAATATGTAGTAGAATGCTAGAGAGAGAAGAGGAATAAATGTGGATTTTGTAGATAGGAGGATTATGATCTATTAAACTATGAGAAGGCAAGACAACACTATGAGAATGTGACACCGACATCACAAAGTGATGATTCATAGAGTTCAATGCACCCAAAGGGGCAAGGATCCTCAAAAAAATACCAAAAAAACATTACAATGACCAGAAGAGATGACATATATACCTCTAATGAAAGCAATACAAAGTAAGAAAAATCTTGCACGAACTTTGAACTAGACAAGAAGGGAAAAGTCATAGTGCCCACAAGACAAGGGACCAAGATTGGGAAGCAACCATTAGTACAACCAAAGAAGAAAGTTTTGAAGAAGAGGAACAATTCCTCCCAAATAAAAAATAACATAATCAGATTATTGAACAAACCTGGAGGATAGCAAAATAATAACAACGAAAGAAAAATGAGTAGACAAACTACTTCATAGGCTAAGAAATCAAGATCCTCAAACAGAAGGTGTAGATGGTAGGACAACATGATCTCTGAGAAAAAATTAAAGCAATTTAGCAAATAGTGATGTTTCAGGGGTAAATTAAGCAGAAAGATAATCAGATGTAATTCTAATTAAGATTACTCCTAAATGATAATGAAATAATGCTAAATCAATTGAATAAATGAAAGAAACTAATTTAAACTCCCTTAATTGATGTAACAAGGTTTCCATTGCTCTTCTCCATAATTGGTTGATTGGCTCTCGGGTTTTGCACTAAAATTCCTGCATAAGATAGACAATTATTTTGAAGACTGTGATTCTAGACTGATTTGAGAAAATGATGTTTCTTATATAGATTTTCAACACATAAGGGGTGAGTATTTGAACTCAAGTGGTGATTGATAGTCAAATGAGATTGATTGATCATTGAACTAGTCATGATTGATTTGTTAACTCAATAGATTGGTTTGTTAATAGGATTGATTGGAGAGTGAACTTAATTGATTAACCAATAGATTGAATAAACTAGCTAGTTGACTGAATAGATGGATTAGAAGACTGAATTGATTGGAGAGGTAAGTGGATAGATTGATTATTCTAGAAAAAACCGATTTGGAGTGAAAAGGGGTGATTGAAGAGTTAACTAAGTCAACTAATTAGTTAACTAATCAATTACGATTTCAACATGTGTTGTAGGATTTTGAAATTGAATTTGATTTTCATTTTCAATTTGGATTTGAATTTGGACTTTCGAATGTTGAAATGCACATGAAATTAACTGAAATTTAGATTTGGTGAAATGTGAATTTGATGATTTGGACTTAGATGAAATTAACTGAAATTCACATTTGGGGAAATATGAATTTGAGAGAAATGAAACTAGATGGAATATTTGAAATTCGAATTCGGGGAATTGGAGGAATAAGTTAATTAATTTGAAAAATTTAAATGAAATTATTTAAACATTAGAAATATAATTAATTAAATAATAAAGATTATTTAACTAAGGAATAAATCATGATTAATTAAATAAATAAAATTTAATTAATATTTGAGAAAGGGTTAATTGATTTATTAATTAAAGAATAAATTGAATAATTAATAAGATAAAGAATGATGATTGAGTCAATTTAGAAGAATAATTAGCTTAATTAAATAAATAAAGAACTACTTAATTAATTAGGATGAATAATTAGTACATGATGAAAAAGATGTTTTTCAGTGTCTACATTTGCCCCTCTTTGACACAATGTCGAGACGACATTGTTTGAAAGAAAACCAAAATTTTTGTCCCAGTATGCTCCAGTGACGCTTTATAGTGTAAATATTCCCCCTTGGTAAAAGTGGTCGAAAAATTATGAAACTGAGACCATTTTTTCGATACCATGGTAATGAGAAATCATGTGAAGTTTCGTGCATTTTCAAGTTAGTTTCACTATGCTACAAGTGCATTAAAGTTCAATTGGACTGCGGCTGTTGGAGAGGTAAAAACCCTAATTTTGGCTATAAATACTGAATTAGCCCTTTTAATTTGATCATTTGCATTCATTTGATTTGTGGAGCTCTTCTTGATTTCAGTGTTTTTTGGCGAATTTGGAGCATGATGGCGGACCATAGAGAGAGAGATTGCACTTGTTCAATCGAGTGCATGCATATCAGAGACCGGCCGACACTAGAGGCCCAGTAAGAATTCTGAAAACTTTGCTCATTTTTGCTTGTTTTTCCAAATTTTTCTTGTTTATGTCAAAGCAAAAAATTTTAGTTGATGCGCAATTGAGTATCGTTATGTTCGCATTTGATTATATTTATGCACAATTTATTTTAGTATTTCACACTTGTTAATTTGGCATGCAAATGTGTTTTGTGATGTGCAATTGTATTTAATAATTCACACTTTATCTTAATGATGCGCAATTGATGTTAATGGTGCGCATTTGAATTTATTGGTGCGCATTTGAATTTATTGGTGCGCATTTGTGTTAAACAATTCACATTTGACTATATTCATTGTATCTAATTCGCAATTGATATTTTGTATTTTCTTCCAAAATTTATGATTTGATTTTTGTCAAGCAAATATAGTATCTGATAGTTTCATGTTTTCATCTTGTAGGCACATTACCCTGTTCTGGTTGGTAGGAAGATGAGGCCAGATGGTCTCGAGTGTCACTATGAGCTTATCAATGAGGAGAGTGTCTTGATCAGACATTTAGGTTTATATCATATATTGCACTTTCCTGAGGTTACGATCAACAAGGCCATGATTATTGCATTAGTCGTGTGATGGCATTTTGAGACTTGTTCTTTTCACTTACCTACTAGTGAGGCATCAAATACATTGGAGGATGTGTGGCGCATTCTGCATATACCCATTCATGGCACCCAAGTTACTTTTGATCGTGATGATGGTGTTGTCGGATTATGTGATTTGTTCGAGTGCTCGGAGGAGGATTTATCCATATGGGTTCGATATGAGATCCCATGGGATGATCTAGATTATGATGATCTTACTGTTGTTCTTTGCTCTATTGTTATTGGCTTACTGATTCTTGATCAACAAATACATGGTCTCCCTGTTGGATGGGGTGGAGTTATCCAAGACATGATTATTGATAGACATGTTTTTGCTTGGGTTTTGTGCTTATTAGCCACTTTATATCACCAGATGCATGGTATTGTATACTTAGAGCAGAAATCCTTTAGTTATGGTATCACTTTTCTCCAGGTATGGGCTTGGGAGCATATGGCTATCTTTCGTCTGATATTTCATGTTGATCTTGCTTATGAGAAGCCATATGCCTATATATACACGACTAACATTAGACATAGTCAGGGAACACCATTTACTAGAGACATTAGATTGATATACTACAATATTTCTCTTGGAGGCCATATCTTGATTGTCGTGGTTGGTTTGATGATGCACAACATTTACCTTATTGCAGGTGATGCTCTGCAAAATGGGGCAAAGGTTAGACTAAAGCATGTGGTTGTATAACACACAAAACAACAAGAAACAAGGATCAAAGGTTAGTGTTATTCAACCAAAAACTAATCTAAGCAGGCATACCAAAAGAGACACTAAAAACATGCTAAAGTATTTAACTATGGAAGTAAATACCACAAGAAATCTCCAAATTCCTTTTAACATTCTCTTACCTCCTTCTCCTTTGTTCCTCTCCTCTCCAAGTTCCAAATTAGTGTAGCTCTCAGTAGCTTTTTGCACTATGGATGCTTATGGAGGTTCAAGATTGAAATGTTTTAACTGTGCTATGCAAGTGTAAAATAAACTAATTAGACATATTATGAAATGAACTACAATTTATTTTAGTCCAAAATGACAATATATGTGATTTATGCTAAATGCCCTCTCTAAAACTCACTATAGATTAAATGCATACAAGTTTTCAGGATTATGACTATGAATGCTAAATGCTTGAGGATTTGAAAATGAGGATTGTGAGCTCTATTTATAGGTAAAATGGAGCAATGGATGGTTGAGATTGATTAATTTCAACAAGGGTCAAGATTGATTGATATTCAATCCATGTGAAGACTTTCAACCCAATCCCAGGATGACAAGTGTCAACATGAGAGGGGTTGAGAGGAGAGGGAAGAAGCATTAAATGCTTGATATGATCTGAAGGTTAACTTGGGAGTTAAGGTCAAGGTTGGGTTGAGTGAATAAATTCTTTATTCAAAGAATAAAGCCTTTATCCAATGGATAAACTCTTGTGCAAGGGTAAAAGGGATAACCATGGTCAAAGCAATAAATGCTTGAGGAGACACATGAGTCACATGAGGGTTGAGTTAGGGGTTAACCATAAATGGTCATGTAAGAGCCATAAGTGGTTTGGAAGACTTTAGAGGTTAAATTGTTGAAGACACAAATCATTAAATGCTTTTCAAAGACTTTGAAGTCTTTGAGAAGTGACTCCAAGTTGCTTAGGAATGTGACAATAATTAGGGGATGGATTAGGCTAATTAGGAAGGGGTTAGAAGAATCTAGAAGGGGGTTAGGATTTCAAGTGGGTTTGGTGGGTGAGGGAAAATAGGATTTTTTATTAAAATCAAATTCATTTATTTCAACAAATAGGTGCAAGTTGCATTTGTAGGAAAATGCAAGTGGGGGGAGGGGGGTTAATGTTTTAAATAAATGTTTTATTTAATTTATTTAAAAGAGGAAAGGGGATTAAATTGAATAAATAAGATTTATTCATTTAATTGACTGTGAATTTGGTTTAATGAATGAATTAAAATAAATTGAATAATTTATTTAATTAATAGGAGAATGTTTGATGATGAATTAATTAAATATTAATTTAATTAATTGTTGGCTAGTGGGTTTTTTAATCAAATAAATAGCAAATATTCATTTAATTAAAATAGACAGATTTATGTGACTGTAGCAGGCAACAATGTTATCTCATTGGCTGAGATGTTGGTAGACATGGGGTTATTGACATCCATATGCCTGGTCGCGTACTGCGTCAGTTTGGGGAGGTACAAGGTGTGCCAGATGTGACAATTTGCTTGGATTACATGAGAGATTGGGGATTGGGGGGCTTGCATACAACCTCATGTTATTATTGCAGAATTTGATTCTCTTCGGCCGCTACAATGGGGTTGGTTAGTTGGAGTTGCAAATCCTGGTGCCACACCGCAATATGATGCTTGGTGGGTACATCATATACTAGTACCATTAACAAATCCTACTATTATTATTTGTTGGCATATGTGCAGAGTTGGATGACATGATGATATTGTATGTTGTCATTGATGTCAATATTCTGAAGTATGAATCGGTATATTGAAGTAAGCGATCTGGCAAGTGAACCCATATGATGGTACAAGTGAACTAGTATGATGAAGTGTGAACCGGTATGATGGAATGAACCGATATATGCAGAAAGTGAACCGGTATGTGAATTGGTATATGGAAAGTTTGTATCAGGGTTTCTGGTTGATGCATTCTAACTCTGTGTGATTCGACCGATGACATCCTGTGATGAGTTAGTATTGAAATGAAGATGAGATCATGTTGCCACATTAGCCTTATGCACATGAATAATCTTCTTGAGGATCTTGCATGAAGAAGATTGATTCTATCCACCTAATGAATGTGCAAAATCTCAGTAAATAGTGGAGAGCGCGGTTATTAGCTTCTAGAAGCGGTGAAGAACGAATGATGGAGAACGTCTTGAGATTTGTTCAAGATTGTTTTACTCTATGCAATGAGATTAAATGGTCAAGATTGGACCGACTATGTTGATAACCTAGATGCTTAGGGTTTAGGATTTATGCTACCGACCTAATTGTTGTCTATAAGGTCGATGATGATTTGCATTGTGAAGTTGTTGGTAAATGTTATGTGTGTATCCAAGTGAAGAGATACCTGATTCTTGCCAGACCGGTGCAGTGAGTAAGATCTATAGAGTGTGATTGCAGTAGTAAAGAAACTGAAGTGGAGCTGCCTTGGCATAAGTGATGTTATCAGATTAGTGTATTACTTGTTGACTTCTAATCATTTCAATAGTTGGAAAATCCCTTTACCGAGTAGCTTTAATAGGTTTTTTGTAAATCCTTTTACAGGGTGACTCAAAATCATTGAGTTCTTCAAATCCTCTTGTGAGGTAACCTTTAACAGGGTTCTAACCTTTAACTGAGTATTTAGCCATCCCTTAACCAGGTGATCCCTAGCAGGATTGGTTCCTAGCAGAACCTATTGTAAAGTCCTTAACCGGACTAGGCTCCTAACAGAGCAGACTTCATAAGAGTTCAAGAACAACTTGTGGGTATTCATCCCCACCGTGGTTTTTCCCAGTTGGGTTTCCACATGAAAAATCAGTGTCATGTGTGATGCTTTTTCATATGATGTTTTAGTGTTTTATGTTAAGCGGTGATGCATGTTGATCCAGTGGTCATTATATTTCTAATGTATTACTTGTTTAAGCATATGGGTGAAGTGGAAATGAGATATTAAGTTTTAAGCATATGGGTTAAGTGGAAATGAGATATTAGGTTTTGTGAAGATATAAGTGTTACCGGTTTATGACTTTCACAGTCACTGTGTTTTACTGGTATTGCCTTGATTTAGATCGGTGATGTTGTTTACCGGTTAGTGTAGTCTTTGTTGTTTAAGTTGTTGAGAAATTTTTTATCTATACTAATTCACCCCCCCCCCTCTCAGTATCTGTTGGGCATTTGTTGTTCGTCATTATTCATCATTATCTATCCTCAGCAAATTCAGCACAAGAGGGCACTATTAATCCTATGAGGATCCAGTTAATACTAAGAGGGGGGTGAATTAGTATTAATACCAATTGAAACTTTAAACCAAAAACAAACTTATATCAGATCTAAAATCATTTATCAAAAATCTCAACTTCTTTTATCAGATCTAACAACCTCTTTATCAAATTTGCTAACACATTAATCAAATCATTTACCACATCTATCAGTTCTTTCACCACTTCAGCAGTCATATAAATTTGATCATTTACCAACTCATTATCCTCATCTATCAGATCAAAAAACTTTCTCTACCAATTCTTATCAGTATCGGTAACCTTTGATAAACCTCTGATAAAATATCATAACCGGTGTACTTAGAAATAGTGCATGAAATGTAACATAAACAAGAACATCACATGAAAAGCATTCCACACATGAACACCATAATTTTTTGACATGGAAACATAAATAGGGAAAAACAATGGCAGGAGTTGGTACCCACAAATATTTTTACTCTTTTGAAGTATGCCCTTTTAGGAGCTTAGCCCTGTCAGGAGCTTACAATATGCCTTGTTAGGAGTCACCCGGTTAAGGGATTTACCTAGCAGCCTAGTTAGGAGCTTGATGATCTATTAGGATCAACCTCATGAGAGGATTTACCACTCTTTTGAGAGGTGCCCTATTAGGGGACTTAAATGTTTAAGGCTTGTTAGGACCTACCCAATTAAAAGATTTAACTTGTTGCAACTGTTAGGGAACAACAATGAAAAGTGATCTATTACTTGCACTTCTCAGCTTGCTAGATCAGATCCAGTTATTCTCAACACTCTACAACTCTCGGGAAGATATCACACTTCTCTTGAAAGGATCAACACATTCTCTTAAGACCACCAACACAATAAACATCAACTAGGACATCCTAAATAGCCATCTCGACTAGGTCGGCCACTAAACCCTAATTACATCATGAAATTATAATAAAAACTATAAGAGATCATCTCAGAACAATATAAAAATCATTACATCAAATTACAATGCAATATCAACCTTGGTTGATCGAAACCCATCATGAAAATCCGATATGTACCAAAGTCAAAACCTCAAAACACTCCACTAAGCGTTTCACTGTTTCCTAAGAAATTCTTCCTTGAATCGCGCCAAAACAACAATCAAACATTTCATGTGGGTTGTGTCATGTTACCACCTTCATGTAAACTCATCGTCGATCACCACCATAACAAAAATCATTATCAGTTTGATGATTTCATCACCGGTCCTTAAACCCTACTAAAACCTTAGCAAAACTTCATAAAAAATTAGAAACAAGCTTTCTGGTAGTCATCACAAGTTTTGGTTCTGGTCATATACCCGTTGCCATGATACAAGCTCACATTCCAAACTGCAAATCACCAATCATCGTCGATTTCCCAAGTCAACCAAAACATCTCTGCTTTACCTGTTAAAGTCCTATTTCACAGACTTCAGTTCTTTGTCAGTAAACCATGTCTTCTGGTAAAGGAAATCACTTAAATGACAAAACAAAATATCAGGAACATCAGTAATCATCATTTGACATCAGTTTCCATCAATGACAACATGAATAACTGATCAAGTCATCTAATCACAAAATCTCAATCTCTTCATCACAAATAATCTTTTGTCCTCTACCAATGTAGTCATCCATCTTCAACTGCATCACCTGCATCATCTCATTCTACATCAGTTATGCCAGATGCCAACATTTTCCCCCTTTGGAATTGATTACAACACCAATCAGATATACAATTATCATCATCTGCAACTTGCTTGTCGATATCACATCATTTGTCAGTTCTCCTCCTTTTGTCTTCTCCACCTTAACCAATGCTTCTCTCAATCTGATCTTCAACTTCTCCCATATCTGATTTCTTTTCTTTTCCCCCTTTGACAACAATGCCAAAGGTATAAATGCATCACTTGTCTTCAATTTTGTTGCTGCCTCTTCCATCATCTCTGCTAATCAAATCAGAAAAATTATATCAGAGCATTAAATCAGAGCTTTACATCGGGCTTGCTCCCCCAAAGGAGTAGGCTGCACCTTCATCAATCTTTAGTGAAAGATAAACATGAAATCCAAAGGATTGATGCATCTCCATCATTATAGTTCTTCGAGTGTAGGGGTCTAACCCTATTTTACCTCTAAGAAACTCAAAGGTAGCCTTCGGTAAGGGCTTAGTAAAGATATCAGCTAACTGATCTTTACTCTTCACATATTCCATTTTCACCTGTTTTTCTTGAACTCTTTCCCTTAGGAATTAATACTTCAATTCAATGTGCTTGGTTCTAGCATGAAGTACAAGATTATTAGAAATATTTATTGCACTTGTATTATCACAATAGATAGTCACCGGTTCAGACGTATCTATCTTGAATCCTTCTAGCACAAGTCTCATCCATATTGTCTGCGTGCAATTCATGGATGCAGCTACAAACTCTGCTTCAGTTGTAGATTGAGAAACACATGTTTTTTTCTTGCTCGTCTATGCCACTAATCTTCCACCAAGTAGAAAAGCTCCACCAGTATCGAATAGGCCAGGTTAGGCGAGATTACTTTAGTGTCGAATATTCACCAATGGCAAATTTTTCACGTCGGTGACCTGGGAAATGGTGAATATTTTGTACCGATTGGGGGTGACCATTTCGCTAGAACATTATCAATTTCTATCAAATTCGCGGCCCGGTCGCCATATGTTTTATGTAATTAAATATTTCTATGTGAGGATTTCACCAATACAATATACGGTGGACACATGGTAAATTTATTTTTTTGGCCTACACTCTTCGAGGTTGCCTTAATAGACGACCATCATTCGCCTTTAGGCATATGAAGATTTGTTAGCCAGGAGGACCCAATTCACCTGAGATTTTGTTGACGTGTGTCTCCATTCACCCCAATTTTCGCCAACTATATTGTATTTGCCAATTATTTGGACGACCCATAATCGCCTCAAAAATTACATAAGTCGTGTTATAGTTAAGCAAGATTCACCAAATATTTGTATACCATATAAAATTCCCGTGAAATTTGCCATATAGGGATTAGTATAAATACATTCAAAGATCAGATCTATCTCTACACAAATTGGTGGGTACTATGCTCTGAATTTGGATCAATAGAGAAGTTTTAGACCAAGGAAAATCATTATTGTTGACTACATTGGCGACTGCTAGTGATCTAAAGGTGAGCGATCATATTTTGAAGTGTTATAATATTATTCTGAAGTTATCTATATCTGTTTGCACTGTTGAGTTCATTTTTATTCAATGGGGACTCATCGGTGCCAAGTGGTCAGCGGGAGATTCAGACCTCAGACATCTAGATTGTGGGTTGTAGGGCCAATGAAACATATAGGCCCTACCCCGAGCCGTCATGGCATTGCAGTTGTTTCTCATGTTTTGGACTTATTATTGATACTTTATTTTGATACATTATGGACATAGATTCTATATGATCCAGTGATTGGATAATATTGATATAGTGTATGTCACTTATCTCTGATTTGCAGTTCTTTATTTTTTATGCTAGAAATTATGGATGGATGCTTTATGAATGATTAAATTTCATGAGGATTGTGATGATGCCATTTAGTAGATTATTTTATGTGGATTTTATTGGTTAATTGGAGACTTGATTATTATAATTGAAATTGTATGCAAATGTCTGAATTGTATTCTTTTCATATGATAATATTATATGTGATTATTGGAATTACTAATGTACAAAGTGAGATGTGTAGAAAAACTGATCCATGTGACCATGGAAACTATTCTGAGAATCAAGCCTAAACCTATGTGCGTTTGTGAAGCCAAGGGTTATCTATTTGGAGAGACAACACCTTGTGTGTAAATGTGTTTTATTTGTAAATGTTTATGCTTGGATGTGTGTTTAATTTGAAATTGTTAAATTTATTAATTCCAAAAAGGGACATCACCATGTGTATTTAAGTATTGTGTATTTAAGTATTGTGTATTTTTGTGGTGTCACTTGACACATGTGTTGTGAAGTGAGTTGGCAGTGACATATCCCTTGGAGGGAATTTGTTTTACCAATGTATTTTTCAAATATCCTAGTATGGTCCCAAGAAAGTCTTGGATAGGGAGCTACTAGAAAGGTCAACTCAAGGTTGACCAATAGGTAAACTTTGGGTGAGTTTCTAGAGGGTTAAACTAACTCCTAAGGTTAGGTTAGGGGCATTTTTAATGGGCCATTTGTTATACCTATGGGTAAAGGCCAATTTTAGCCATGTGTCCATTCCCTGGTGACTGTCTAGTCACCTCAAAAGTTGAGTTTTTCAACATGGCCGAATTTCAACTTTTGAGGATCTTACTTAGGTTAGACAACCTTCCTAATGAGTGATATTTGCTCTTCCCCATTTTCTTTTACCTTTTTAGGGTGCCTTGTATAGAGAGCTTGTAAAGTGTTGGGAAGACCAACCTATGAAAATCTCTCACCCCTCCCAAGAGGATTGGAAAGAGTGAGGAGTGTCTTCTTAGGGAATGGTTTGAGAGGGAGAATTTTGATCACCCATACTTTATAGTCTATTATTGCTTCTTCAACAAATTGATATTTTTTTTGCAGCCTTTATTTTGTTGGAGATGTCGAACAGGAAGAAGGGTAGGAAAATTGAATGTAGGGAAGGCCATGAGAGGCCAACAAAATGCAGAATGTTGTCTTCATACTTTGGCTTTGGAAAAGATTGTGGTGAAAATCAAGAAGGTACATCATCACAAGTACAAGTACAAAATACACAACCTAAATCGCATGTTGAAGACGATGGTGAACCTGATATCTCAGATCAGGATGATCTTCAAGAAGATTATCTGGTAGATACCCAAGTTAGTCATAATGATATAATCGACTTGGGTGATAATGCCATAGATGATAATGCACGGAAGGGAAAAAGAAAAGCCAGATCAAAAAAGGATCAACCAAAATAAAATAAAAAGGATAGGGAGTGGGATATGTTAGTGAGGAATTTTCAAATTAATTGGGCATCAAAGTATCCATTCATTGAACTAGTGGAGAATCCAATTGAAGGCGAGCCTCCAATAGAATGCAAGTGTAAGATTTGCACTTGGAAACATAACAAGGAAATTAGGTTGTAGCTAAAATTTGACACCATAGAAAATCATATCAGTAAAGCTTATGAAAAATAAATGATAGACGGAGTTGAAAAATCAGTGATAAGATGGAAAACAAAGGAGGAATGTAAGCATGTGAGGAATGTTGAAGAGTATTATTTTCATGAGAAAATACAAATGAAGCCTGTTGAAGTTAAAGGTTCTATTGAAGCTAGTTTTGGAAAAGCAATGCAAATAGAACAACTAGAAAAAGTTGTTCAGTTAAGTGTTGTTTTTTTATATTTTTAGTAGAGGGCATGCTATGATTGATTTTCCATCAATTAGTGGTTTATTACACTTTTTGAAAGTTCCTAACTATCCTAATAGTCACTGATCAGTAAACAGTGGATGGGAATGGGTAAGTTGTCTTGTTGAGGTTGAAAAAGAAGACTTAAAGGAAAAAATAAGAGAGTCAAACTTTATTGCATTTTCTTTAGACGAAGTTACGACAATACACAATACTTCATGGGTATGCATGCATGTTTATACTATACAAAATTGTGCCCACCAACCTCATCTACTATTTGTTGCTAAAATGAAGGATAGTGTGACAACAGAAAATTTATTTCAACTAGTAAAGAGATGTTTAATTGAATATGAAGGTATGAATGAGATGACGGTTGCCAAAATATTGGTGTGTGTTGGAGTAGATGGAGCTTCAGTAATGCAAGGTCACAGGGACAATCTTTGTACAAATATTGAAACTTCTTTTGCAATGTACATTACTGCAATTCACTGCATGGCTCATAGAATGAATCTAGCTTTTGGAATTGTGATCAAGTATGCTTCAGTAAAAAAAAAAAAAAATTTAAACAGAGAGCTCTACTCACACTTCTATCGAAGTCCCTAGCAATTTATGGAATTTCAACACTTTGCTAATGGAATAATTGATGGGAACAAGCTTCTTAAGGATATTGATAGTAGATGGATCTCTTTGGATGGTCCATTGCATCGAGTTTTTTCAGAATATCCATCCTTGTTTGGACTATTTCACACAACTCACGATGAATCAGACCAACCAAAATTTCCTGACCTTCTTCGGAGGTTAAGTAATCTAGAGACACTCTTAACTTTAGCAGCTCTTTTGCCCATGCTAAAGGAAATGAAGAATATTATGAAGGCTTCCCAAAAAAGAGCTTTGTATATTGCAGAATATGCTACACTGCGTAAGTTGACATGCATGGCCCTCGACAATCTCTATTGAAATAAACCAACACTATCTGATGAAAAATTTATTGTGGCAGCCACTCACAAATTTGAACAATCCTGATAACTTTGTACAAGTCAGTACAAATGGGGAGGTATGTGCCAATTTATGGGGAGTTGAGATACCAATTCACTTCTATGCCACAGTCGACCCCGAGGAATCAGGAAAGAGCCCTAGGAAGCAACTAGCAAGAGTTACAAGGGAAGATTTCGACAAGATTGTTGAGTCTGTAACTACTTCTGTGAAGAAAATTGCCTATGATCTTTCCTCATAGATTAGAAGTAGATTCCCTCCTGACAACCTACTCAAAGCCATGTCTATTGTGTTTCCTCAATATTGGAGCCTCAATAGTGCAGCTGATTTTTGAAGTAAGCTATTGACTTTGATAAAACAATTTTGCATATCCAAAGAATTGAATGGAGTAACTATAAATGGAATATTAGATGAAACTCATCTTAGAGAGTAATCATCTCATTTTTTATACACTATGAGGGAACAATATGGTAGAATGGAGAACCCCCATGAAGAGGGGTGAGTAACAAGACTTTGGAAATATATAGTTGAGAATGTAGCATTGTGTGATTCAATACCAAAATATTTAAAGCTTGCTGATTTACGTCTTACCATGATATTGATTTCGGTGGAAGATGAGAGAGTTTTTAGTGCTTTGGGGTTCCCAAAATCAAAGCTAAGAAACAAACTAGACAAAAATTTGGAAAATTTCTTGAGGCTCTATACATCTAGGTATGATGTTCGCACTTTTTCTTATGATAGGGCACTGAAAATATAGAGGTCCAAATGTGAAAGAAGAGGTTTGGGCATCACTTCAAACGAAAGTGCTAGTGGGACTATTGACTCTGTTGGAATCCAAGAACACTGAGAGGGGGGGGGGGGTGGTGAATCAGTTTTCTACCAAAAAGATCAATTTTGACCTTATTAAAATATGCATACACCAACCGGTATACCGGTACATATAAAATTGAAAGAAGTAAAGCAACCAATAAGCCAATCACATAAATGAATACCATAATACACACAATTATATGTGGAAAACCTCAAATAGGAAAAACCATGGTGGGATTTGTGACGTCACAATATCAATCCACTGGCCATATGAAGAGATATTACAAAATATAGGGGTCTGCACTTGCAGGAAGACTTACAACCTAGAGCACACTGCTTAATCACAAAAGGAGCCTCATTGACTACATACAAATCTAGACTACAATCCGGAGAAATGATTGAACTGCAAAGATAGCATCTTCTATGCCTGAATACAGTTTTGGTTAAGCTTTGTTTGTTTCGGTCTGAAACCCTAAACCCTTACCAAAAAAACCCTTCACAAAAATATCCTCACATATATAATCTCTCTCATATATTTTGCATCTCCTTCATTATTTCCTTCCTTATACATATTCCTCTACTATATAAAAAATGATCTAACCAACTGACCTATATACCCTTTACAATTTATCATGCCTTATGTCGGCTTACAAAGATATTTACAATATGAATATACATGTCGACTAGATAACATAAATACATGAATATCAAAAACAATTGCTAATGCCGGATACAAAAGATGTTGGCCTCCAATACCGATAACCTGATTCTAAACCATGTCGGCCTGCATTACCGGTAACCAAAGAAATCTATCCAACCTGTCGGTTCTGGTGTCAGTGAAGTGTTTGTGAAGTGCCTATTGGTACACAGCTGAACCAAAATATGAAGCCGAAACAAGTTGACATGTTGCCATCAATGACAACATAGTGAAACCAACCAATTGAGTGTCAATTACCAACAATCTCTCCCTTTGGCATTGATGACATCACTCATGTGAAAATGATCATGGTTTCCAACTGTCGGTTTCATCTTGAACCTGCTCCCCCTGAGCTGAATATCCAAAATACTCCATACCTCCATAATTTTTCACCTATACTCCCCCTAATGTATACAACTATCTTTTTCCTTTTTCACATCTATATCACTCCCCCTTTGACATCAATGCCATCAAAAATACCAAAAAGTGCCAAAAATCCAAAAACCAGGATGAAGAATCAAAGACTGTATAGTGAATATGTCCCAAAATACCTTACCAGAGCTGGATGTATTTAAAAATATCTGGATAGGCCTTCTCCAATAGCTCAAGATAGGTATTCCAACCTAATTTGAAAGTGTTGGAAATATATACAAGTCCATTTAGTATATGGGCAAATGACTCTTTCCCATTAAGCTTTGTCGATGTGGGATTACTAACCAGATCTATACACTCCTTCTTATGTATACTTAATGAATCCAATCGGGGGCTCACCAAACCTCTAATACTTCTGGATCTCCTTATGATTTTGTCTTTTTTCCCCTTAAGAGCAAAAACTTGGGCTTTTAAAAGTAAAATATGACCATCTATAGATGTTGCTAATGAATTCAATCCATCAAAAGAATTGGCTATACCTGCAATCTCCTCCTGAATATCCTTAATCTTTTTATCTATCTCAACTGTGAGAAAACCTGTATTACAACATACTCTATAGATATTAGTACATTGCCTCAATGCATTATCTATCAATTTCAAATTTTCATTAATCTTCTTCCTCTCAGACTCAATCACTTAATCAAATGTATCTCTCTTTGCCTGTGTGAATCTCTCCAGTGCTTGTCAGTTTTATATTTGTTTCAAGGATTGAAAAATCCTTTGAAATATGCTTTGTGATTGTCTTAAGCTTGTGGATGGGTTCGCGTCTTTGTCAAACTTGCACTCTAGGACTAGTCTATGAAAAATAGTGATAGACTGGTCAATAACATCTTTATCCATAGATCCTTCCTTCATCATTTTCTGTGCAGCCATCATCATGAGTTCACTAGAACTCATCTCGATTATTCTTTTTTTTTTATCGATAACTAGGATAATATATTGCTTAAAATAGAAAAGATTTACATTCAAAAAGAAGTTAGACAGTTTGTTATAACATGGGGTACAAAGGAACTCGAATAGACACCAGCCCAACAAGGCTAATAGCCACAAAAAGGTCACTTACAAACACATACCCCCAAAAAATAAGGACCCGATTAGCCCACAAAACCTATCTACCAAACCACCCCAATGCCTCTTCCCTTGAAAAGTTAGGGATACCCCAGCTGGGCCCTGCCTCCTGCATCTCACACCCTCCACCTAGCACCGTTCTCGGCCTGCCACCACATAGAGAACCATGCTCCATCACCTCCATCTACTTCCTTGGAAGCTGATGCCGAACCATAGGCCTCCCATCCTCATCCAGAGGGGCCTCAGACCAAATTAGGGTCACCATCCTGTGAATTTCACTCACTTAGTCGGCCCCAAATTATGCACATACTGCACAATCTCTCCCCATCCTTTCCTTGCATCCTCCATCTACAATTCAATAGGTGGGGAGGCCGACCAAATGACAAACGGCTACAGCGCCCCCGCATCCACACCGATCCTCCGTCATGGCCATCCATCGACTTCAACCCTTCTCCAATAGCGGCTCAAGCCACCATTTCCTGCAGACCACCCACCCATTTGGGTCTCAACACCAAAGATGTGAGACCCATTGCACTTCTTGCATCGACTTCCCACTAGCAAGGCCAAGGCAATGAAAAGCGATGAAATGTCAAGGTTAGTTCTCGACCGACAGTCCAGCGTCAAGAATTCTTCCCCAAACATCAACCTCACCGCCCTCCAAAAATCCTCACCATCCACCCTGAAGACATTCATCAACCTATTGCTCGAGATCAAGCCACAAAAAGAAGACATTTGGTTGTCCGTCATCAATGAAAAGTTTGCCTCCATCCTGACTCGCCTCTGCTCCAAATCCTGAACACACCACCTACCACCAAAATCCAGCCACTACAAAATGCCAGGGAACAAAACACCAAGACCTTTAAAAGCCACCACCATCACATGTCATGATTGCTCCACATGAATCACAAAAAACTAAGCATCATCGACAGTCATTCACACCGATTGCCTCCATCATCACCCATCACTGCTAGGCCACTTGCAATGACATCGTAGATCACAATCCATGAGGATCTTTACTTCCCATAGGTCCATGGTTATTTCAAAAACAAGCTCAGGTTCACTTTTCTAAGTTAAGCCATACAACCAAAATCAAAATCATGAGGACTTAAATTTCTAAAGTCCTCGAACAATCTAAAATTATTTTCCAAGGAGCCATTCGCTCCCACATTTGAAAGCTTGTCAGCTTCCACGTTAGCTTCACTGAGGATGCGAGTCACCTTAAAATCTTCAAAACCACCCAATAGAAGTTGCATTCTTTGAACATGCTTGTCTAAGTGTCACGCCTCCATTCGGCCTGTAGCTATCCTGTTCACCACAATCTGAGAATCTCCCTCCAAATGGAGTTTCTTCACTCCCAATTTCATAGCCATGAGAATGGCTTCTAACGCCGCTTGACACTCAACAATGTTGTTCAATCCATCCACCAATATTTTAGTACCTATGGCCAGAGTGTTGCCACAATCATCTCGAGCAATTACCCCAACTCTAGAGACCCCTGGATTGCTCCTCGAAGCACCATCAAAATTAATCTTAGTCCACCCTTTATCAGGCAGAGCCCACTCTTGAATTGATTCACCCTTTTTCTAAAGATTAACCCTCAAAATCCCATTAGCACGCCTAAATTTAATCAAAGGCCAGTTTGTCAATACACCAACATCAAACTAAGAGAAATGAATCTTAGCTAAGTTCACATGAGAGGCAACATTAGAAACCAATTCTGAGATGGCCCTCTCCAACCTGATCAAAAAATGCTTACTATTTTCCGCTTTACCTTCAAACACTCTTTGATCCCATTCTTTCCAAAGTTCACATAAAATTGTAGAAGAAAAAATCTTCCATATGGCAGCAAAAATAGAAGGCTTACCCAAAACAGGCCAAGATTCTAACCATTCGCTCAAACTCCCTACCATAGGGCCCTTCCAATTCAATCTCTGCAACCCAAAATGCCACGCTTCCTGGGCAAACTCACAGTTGAGCAGAAGATGATCCACATCTTCCTCTACCTTTTTACAAAGCACACAACAAAATGGACTAGCATACCCCATCTTCCTCAGATGATCTCCTGAAAGAATCCACCTATTTCCTGCTAACCAGGTGAAGGCACCCGCTTTTGATAAACAAACATTGTTCCAGCAAACCTTAGTTTCCCATTCCTTCATCTTGTCTTCAACCTCCAAAAGAGAGAACCCCACCTTCACAGATTAATTGTCACTCTTAGCACCACACCAAACTATCTCGTCCTCCTCCCTTGAACACAAAACTTCTCTATTTTCTAGGATCTTCCTCAGTAAACGTTCATTCGCCTCCTCCATATTTAGATCATGTCGATCCTTCCAATTCCAATGCTGACCCATCATAGGCATTTCAAGCAACAAAAAATCACTCACCTTTGAACCCCAAACCTGAGCCATTTTACACATGATTTGTTGGGAGACCAGAGACTCCAGTGATGGATGTCCATCCCTGGAATCCTGCCAAAAGCACGCCTTTCGCCCATCACCAATACACCAAGATAGGCGATTCGTGATCAGGCTCCTGCAACTCACCAAAAAATTCCACAAAGCTGAGCCTCTCAGAGGATCTTCAACCATCAAAATCCTTTCCTTTTTCCCACTATCCAAGTATTTAGCTTGTAATATTCGGACCCACCTCTACTTCGGTTTACTATACATTTGCCATACCAACTTAGCCCCCATTGTCTCATTAATAAGTCTCCAATCACGGAGCCCCGCCCCTCCACCTCCTTTGGATTTACAAACTCTATCCCAAGCCATGAGTGGGACTTT
The DNA here is from genome assembly GCF_030272615.1 of Cryptomeria japonica. Taxonomy (NCBI): domain Eukaryota; kingdom Viridiplantae; phylum Streptophyta; class Pinopsida; order Cupressales; family Cupressaceae; genus Cryptomeria; species Cryptomeria japonica. The sequence goes on along the minus strand of NC_081411.1, from coordinate 573,967,571 downwards.
GTCCTATTCCTGATTTCCATTCCACAAAAACTTTCGCATTTTCTACTACATATTCTTAATGACTGAGTCTGGGAGTTTAAAACAAGCCATACGAAAGATTGGCATAGCTGAAAAAACTATCTTCAGCATTAGAAGACAACCAGCCAAGGATAGCCACTTACTCTTCCATCCCTCCATCTTTGCTTTGCAACCATCAAGCAAACCTTTAGATATCTGTCTTACTTGCTCCAGAAAAGAGCGGAACCAAGGAAATTACCTGGAAGCTAACCAATCTTTATCCCAAATTTAGTGTGGAAGAAAAGATCTCCGATTTTAGCCAATTAATTTCCTGACCAGTAGCCCAACTAAATTTGTCCAGCACTTTCTTCATAATTGATGCCTCATGCATGGATGCCACTCCGCAAAGATAGGTATCATTAGCAAACTGAGAATGGGTAGTGGAATCCACCCCTCGAGCAATCTCAATTCCTTTCCACATCCCTTGAACTCTCTTGAGAGCAATCAACCGTCCAAGAACTTCTACCATCAAGATAAAGAGAAAGGGGGATATTGGATCCCCTTGTTGAATACCCCATGAGGTAGAAAAGAAACCTTGGGGACTGCCATTGACTAAAACCGAAGCTGAAAACTGCATAATCATACTAGAAATCCACTTAATCCAAGTCTTACAAAACCCAAACCTTACAAGCACAACCACCAAGAATGACCTATCAACTCTATCATAGGCTTTCCAAATGTCAAGTTTCAGGATCATTTTTCTCTGTCTACTCTTCATGGTCATGTGGATTGCCTCATGGGCCACAATCACTCCATCCACAATGTTCCTTCCTGGGGTAAAACTACTCTATTCACAAGAGATCAACTTATCTAAAATTAACTTGAGCCTATTAGAAACAACTTTTGTGATGATTTTGTAGATGGTGTTGCACAATGAAATAGGACGAATCTCCTCCATCCCTTCTGGCTTGGCCTTCTTAGGGATAAGCACCACCAGAGTGTAATTGAATTCCTTCAAAACAAATCCTCTAGACTTTGACTCTTCAACCACATCTAATAATTCCTCACCAAGCACATCCCAAAAATATTGAAAAAAGAATGCCTGGAACCCATCTGGGCTTGGTGCTTTCTCCCCACCTAACCCCAAAACAATAGATTTAACTTCCTTCATCAAAACTGGTTCTTCAAGCATAATATTTTCTTCCCTAGATACTAAGGGAGGGATTAACTCCAAAAGCTTGGCCTGCAAGCCCGATTGAGCAGCCCCACTCCTCCTCCAAAGATTTTCAAAAAATTCAACAACCTCTTTATTAATGCGGTCTGAGTCCTCAGTGATCATACCATCCGCAAGTCACAGGGAGAGGATTCTATTGAGGCTTTGCCTTTCTTTCACCGAACTGTGGAAAATTTTTGTTTTTCTATCACCGGCTTTAAGCCAGTTCTCTCGCGACTTTTGTTCCTATTAAATCTCCTCCCTCTGCAAAACTTCTCCATATTTACTCAGTAGATCTTTGTCCATGAGATAGTCCACATCATCCATCCCTTTTGCCAAGACTTTCATGTTCAAAGCCCCCAAATCTACTTCTATCCTTCTCTTTTCATCAAAGATATTGCCAAACACCTCCCTAATCCAAGATTTCAATTTCTGTTTCACATAGCTAATCTTCTTAAAGAATTGAAAGGACAAAAAACCTTCCACCATCGGAGCCTCCTTCCACCACCCAACCACACGATCTCTAAAACCTGAATCTCTTAACCACATCTTTTCCACCTTGAAAGGACACCGAAGTGGAACTTCATCTTTTTGTACAACCAAAGAAACTAGAAAGTGATCTGATCTCGAAATAGCTAGAACCTCAGCCTCAAAGACCAAGGGGGACAAGTTCCAATCCCTTGCAAGGAAGAATCTATCTAGTTTCTCCACAATGTTTGAAAAGCCCCTTCATTTGTTGGTCCATGTAAAATTCCCACCTTTAGCTGCCACTTCAAACAAAGCATTATTGTTCACAAAAGACTAAAAGTCCAATTGCGACCTGCACAACCTCCTCACCCCTCCACGCTTATCTGAGAAAGAAAGGGTGGCATTAAAGTCCCCAACAACAATAGCTAAAGATGGCCTCACCTCCTCTAAAAGCTTTGAAATATCCTCCTATAATCGACACTTTTCCACAACCAAAGTCGGCCCATAGACATTTGTTAGAAAGCAGGAAAAGTTCAAGGTCTTCAAATTCACCTTTACCATCTGCAATGTTTAGAACATAAAACAATAACCACTTGAACAACCAGTGGATTCCACAAAATGCCAAGCCCACTTGAGGCCCCTTCTGACTCTACAAACGATCCAAACCACCTCTGCCTTACCCCAAAAATTCTAGCAGCAGCATCTCGTCCCAACTTAGTTTCTTGAATGCAAATAACTTCCGGCTTAGCCTGATCAAACCCTTTTTTGATTAGATGTCTCTTGTCAGGGGTGTTGCAGCCCCTGACATTCCAAGTTAGGAACTTCATTGTTTTCCAGGAGAGAATAAGTCTCTCCTGGATCTAAGAAGCCTTTTCTGGCCCTTCATGTTGCCTGCTTCCTCGAGCAACTTCTGCCTATTTTTCCTACCTCTCAAATTCCCTTTGGACTTAGAGGGATTTTATTTGGTCTATTTAATAGTCCTAACCTCTATCTCCCCTATCTCTGTAGACAAATCTAGAGAATCATCACTTAATCCATCTTCCTCCTCAGACTCTAGCTTTGTGGATAGTCCATCCATCTTGCCTGGGGACATGTGGATGTCCTTGAAACTGATTGCTTTTCCTTCCACACTCCCTACCAAAATGTCTGAAAACTCTAGAGACTTTGCATTCAAACCCAACCCTTGCCCCTTCAGCCTAGCCTCAGAGGAATTGTAGAACCTGTGCTGAGTTGGAATTCCCCCACCGATGACACATTCATTAAAAACAGGTCCATGCGCACCCTCCACCGGCTTTCCTTCTAAATGAAAGCAGACAACCCCACCGATTCTGAAAACATATTGACACACACTCTCCCCAACCATACATTCTGCTTGAGTCTGAGGATGCTCCAAAGAATACTCACCCAAACCACCAAGCACATCCACAACAGACATTTCTCTAGCCGAACCAGAGACCTTCTGCAACATTTCCTGAACATGGCAGGAATCTACTGGAACATTCACCCCCTCTAGAACTTCTGAGTTGTGAGGAGAAACCCCATCCCTTGCAACCATCAGATTAGAGCTCAGGTTGGCCTCTGTGGTGCCCAGACTCTGGTTAGACAGAACCGAGCCTGCTAATAGCTGCTCCTCCAAAGCTTGATCTACCCTTCCTTTCCCCTTCTGCCCTTTCAAACAATCACGGTCCTCATGACCCCATTCTTTGCAAGACTTACACTTAACCATGATTTCTTCAACTTCTATTTCTTGCCTCCATAAACCCTTTGGCGATCTAATCTCGACGACCTTCGGGAGCCCTGGATGTGGTTTAAACATGACATAGATTCGGGCATACATGCATGAGTTTATCTTGTCAACCATTTCATCCGACTTGATGAATACCCTTAATTTCTCACCTATACTCTTAAAAACTTCCTCCTTCTAGTATTCATGCGGGAGATTATATAATCTTATCCAAACAGGAATTTCCTCGACAGTGGCCTGTCGAGGGTCAAAATTAGGGGTCCAGTCCTTAATATAAAAGCCTACTCCCAACATTAAAAAAGGTCCAGATTCCATCAATGCAATCTTCTCCTCAGCTATCCCAGCTATGATAAGGAAAAACCCATTTGTTAGGGTTTTGATCTCAAAATAGCTCCCCCATTCTTTGTTGAACTAGTTCCTTACTCTAGGGAAAGTTGGCCAATCCCCTCCCCACTTCATGAAGAAGGCTCTGTCATGCAAGACTTGTACCGATTCCTTCCAAGCCTTTGAGTCAATGCAAATACTGACTGACTGCTTTTTTAGACATTACTGGTATCCCACCATTGTTAAGGTCTTTTGGAGGTACCATAAATTTCTTCCTCAATCTTTCCTCCAATTGTTGCTTGCTCCATTTCAAGAGATTTAGGTATCGTGAGTGCCCCCATTTGGTTTTATCTTGTTCAAACGGGGATCTGTTTTTGCCCCAACTAAAAACCTCCCTTCTCGTCCATCCCGTTTCCTGCCACTGCCACTGGTTTGAGTGCGGTGGGCACCAAGGCCGTTGGTTTTCCCTCTGTCTGGGTCCATTTTCCCATCCTCGTGACCCGAAAGCACCTCTGCCTGAGAACCCTAGCTTCCTCCTGCGCTCCACCTTTTTTTTTTATCCCCTTTCTTTCCTCGATTATGCTTTTATTTTTAACTTGAGAGGTGTCAATTGACAACAATGATGGACTCACTACTAGTTCCCTATTGGATTCCTCTTTCTTCTCCTCTGGTGATTTAACCTTTATAGCTTCCTCACTTGCACCGATGGCTTCGCCACTTGGTGTAATCTTAGTAACCGTCGGTTCCTCCCTAGGAACTGTAACCTCATCTTGTGCAATTTGATCTAGAGGACTATTGTTCTCAACATTAGTATCAGGTTCATTATCAACCTTTACACTCTTTGTATCTACCGGTATCTCAACATTTGTATCTATCGGGGGCTTAATATCCACTATCTTAATGTTTTTCAAAATTGAGGGTGAAGTACCCATAATACCCTTACCCTTCCCTTCAACCGAGATGTCTGCAGTATCTGTCTTAGATTCTGGTGAAGTATAAAAACCACGGTTCTCTTCAAAGAACTTAACCCATGCCTTGTGGGTCTCCTTGATTATCTCATTGACCCTTCCTAACATAAGACTGATTATTCTATGCTTGTTGTTAAATATTTTCCTATCTGCAACTTCAAGTGTCTTATCCATCTCCTCTGGAGCAATAGAAACACAAATAGATAACAACTCTTGAATCTTTATATGTGTGTCCTCTTGCATTGTTGGCAGTCTTCTAGCATCTAACATATCATACAACTGTGTTGGCATTTGGTCTTCAATTTCTAATAGGGCTTTCTTATAAATATCCAAATATAACAAAACTCCTTCCTCTACTTCTCTTTGTTCATCATTATCTAAATGTTCAGAATAAAACTGTACATTCTTTAACATACTATCTTTAGTAATATCGTCAACTAACTTTGCACAAGTTTTTGGTGGAATAATAGCTACATTAGCATATTCAATTGCAAGATCAATGTCATCCTTCTTCTTCCTTCTTCTAGTATCGGATGGAGCTAAAGGTGTTTCTTTTGGTGCTTTCTTCTGTGTCGGTACCCTGATAGTAACTTTCCTAACTGGTTACTTCTTAGCTTCTACCTTAGTTTCTTCATTTTTCTTCCTCAATACCCTTTTGAATGTCAGGGGTGTGTCATCATCAGATGTAGATTCAGCTGCAATAGGTTCAATGAATATTTCTGGTTCTTTCCTCTTCCCGCCTTTCTCTGGAACAACATCAATCAATGCTTTGATGTCCTATGAAACTTTTTCAACAAACTTACTTGCCTTACCTTCCTGCTTCTCTCTTTTCTTCTGGTTGAACTTAGTTTCAACCTCTTGTGTCTTCTGCTTAGCAGTGCCAAAGGTTTTTACAGATTCATCTACTGGTGCATCAATTAGCATTTGTGCATAATCATCAAGAATCTATGCATCAACTTCATAACCCATTTCCTCAATCCAAATCTTTCGGGGTTTTACAGCTTCCATCAAAGTTTCATCTTTCTTGACCATGAAGCATATCTCAGTTGAGTACTTCTCAACAATGTGCTTTGGAACCCTTATCCTATAATTCATAGCCTTTTGAAATTCTTTAAAATAACCCCACACTTTGTCATCTCTCTTACTACCCAATGTAGCAATAGACTATTTTAATTACATCCCTACCGAGATATCGAATGCCCATTTTCTCTTCCCAAAATTGGGAGTCTCATTGATGAAAAATAGCATTAAACAGACAATTAGGTTACCATACTGGAATGTTCCTTTCTTTTCTCATTTAATCTTTCCTAGGTTAATCAACAATTCATCCAACATCCAACCACATAGATCTAACTTCTCATTCTCCCTCATTATTTTATAAGTTGTGTAAATGCATCAGCTAGAAATAGAATTTAGTCAGTTTGATTGAGTTACCTTGTAACCAATGATCATGCTACCGAATCTAATATCTGTGTTGGTGATAGTATTGATTCTCATTGACCGTCTGTCTGATGTTGCATCGGTAATCTTGTTAACCTGATCATTTGAAACTTTCTTCTCTGGACATTGTCCAACCCGCGATAAATCGGTGATTGTCGTGATGGCCTCCTTCATAATATTACATGGTCTATCCAACCAAATGAATTCTCCATGTACTCTTCTCAAAACATACCTAACGATTTCATCTTTAAATTATGGAATATCCAAAATGTCGGTAAACCCTAGATCAACAATATGCTGGTATTCAGGTTTAATCTTTCCAGAATCTCCCATTAACACATTCATGTACATGCTCTTGATATCAGTCATTCCCAAATCTTCAATATGACAATGAATGTAGGCTCTTACATCTTCAACATACATGACTCCTTCTAGAACATGGTAAAAAGCACCAACCGAATTGTCGAGGGTAGCAACATGCGGATATCACTTGAAAATCGGCCTGGGATGGTCCTTGACCTCAACAACAATCAGATTTTCAACAAAGATAGGTACAGATGAAGATTCGCTTCCATGATTGAAGATAAATACTTGTGAATCGTTGTAGGTGAAATACCCTAAAGACCTCTTCCAATCACTGGTGAAATCACTCAAGATGATATCGATCACACTGAATCGCCTTAGACTTCCTCTGAATCACTCTGAATCACTTTGAATGCAAAGGGGTCAGAAATGAAGTGAATTCGGCCTTTTATCCTTCAAAAAAACCCTAATCCTTCATTGACATTAATGACTTCCAGTGGAAGATACCGAATCTCGGTTAAAAATCTCCATGCTGGATAAGTATCTCTAATGTCTGGAACATCTTCAAAAACCTCTTCCTAGGGCATATACAACATCTTCATGAATTTTTCCTACCCCTAAGGCATCTGCCTCAGTTACTGGTTGAGCTTCTTGTCGGTGCAGGAGCAACCTCCTCTACCGGTTGAGCAACTGGAGCATTCCCATCTGTAGATTGATCTTCTAACTTTCTGACCCATCTCGGGTTATGATCTTGTTGGATTTCATTAACCTTTTCTTTCCCTTTCTCATTTGATCCTCCATTACCAACCGATGGATTTCTGCTTCTACAAAATTTAGCAATATGTCCAACCTCATTACATGCATAACATGTAACATTGTTGTTTTGAATTTCTTTGCTAAAACCGGTATAATTGCTTGACCTGCACTGATTAGCCATATGTCCAAATTTTCCACATACATACCATTTAAAATTTATTCTATAATCTTTTGTCTTATGTCCATACTTATTACATTTAGAACATTGACTGGGAGTAGAATCAAGGTTCTGATTTGCTCTATTTCTACATTGCCTAGCCATGTGACCAAATTTATTACAAACAAAGCATCTACCATTAAATTTATAAGCATTGAACTTCCTTACCGGTTCCTTATGGTTTTGATCTTCATTTGTAGTACTGGAACTCTTTCCTTGTTCAAATCCAAGTCCACTGGAATATCCATTCTGCCTTTGTCTCTTCAATAACTCATCTAGTTGTGCTGAACTAATCTTGAATTTTTCTTTATACTCACTTACAATAGTCAGATCATCTTTTAGAATTATCATTTGTCTCTCAAGCTCTTGTTCATTACTCCAGGATTGTACTAGATTAGTTCTCAACATATCATTCTCATGAACCAACCTACCACATTCTTCAAATTTATTCTTCAGAGATACAACAATATTTTCTTCTGGTCTTCAATCTCCTTAGACATTCTCATAGTTATAGCTTGCATTTCATTTCTCATGACTATGTTCTCCTGACTCAGCTTTTGACACTGTTCCTTAAGTGCATCTTTCTCTTCATCATCCTGATTTTGTAAAAGTTTCTTCCTCCTAGCTTGAGCAAATGACAGCCTCTCCTGTAGGACAATAATGAATTCCTGAGCAAAATTCAATTAATTTTGTATCTTTAAGTTCTTCATCCTTTCAACATCATAATCTTCAAGTGCCACCTCAAGTTGCTTTTCCAAACTCATATCCATGGATTCTGGATTTAAGTTCTTCCTCAAGTTATTAAACTTCCTCCGAGGTACAAGGCTCTGATACCAATTATTGGAATCTAATAACACTGAGAGAGGGGGGGGGGTGAATTAGTGTTCTGCTAGAAAGATCAATTTTAACCTTATTAAAACATGCATACACCAACCGATATACTGGCACATATAGAATTGAAAGAAGTAAAGCAACCAATAAGCCAATCACATAAATGAATACCATAAAACACACAATTATATCGGGAAAACCTCAAAGAGGAAAAACCGCGGTGGGATTTGTGACCGACAATATCAATCCACTGGTCATGTGAAGAGATATTATAAAATATAGGGGCCTGCACTTGCAAGAAGGCTTACAGCCTAGAGCACACTGCTCAATCACAAAAGGAGCCTCACTGACTACATACAAATTCAGACTAGACAAAAATTTGGAAAATTTCTTGAGGCTCTATACATCTAGGTATGATGTTCGCACTTTTTCTTACGATAGGGCACTGAAAATATAGAGGTCCAAATGTGAAAGAAGAGGTTTGGGCATCACTTCAAACGAAAGTACTAGTGGGACTATTGACTCTGTTGGAATCCAAGAACACTGAGAGGGGGGGGGGGGGGGTGGTGAATCAGTTTTCTACCAAAAAGATCAATTTTGACCTTATTAAAATATGCATACACCAACCGGTATACCAGTACATATAAAATTGAAAGAAGTAAAGCAACCAATAAGCCAATCACATAAATGAATACCATAATACACACAATTATATGTGGAAAACCTCAAATAGGAAAAACCATGGTGGGATTTGTGACGTCACAATATCAATCCACTGGCCATATGAAGAGCTATAACAAAATATAGGGGTCTGCACTTGCAGGAAGACTTACAACCTAGAGCACACTGCTTAATCACAAAAGGAGCCTCATTGACTACATACAAATCTAGACTACAATCTGGAGAAATGATTGAACTGCAAAGATAGCATCTTCTATGCCTGAATACAGTTCTGGTTAAGCTTTGTTTGTTTCGGTCTGAAACCCTAAACCCTTACCAAAATAACCCTTCACAAAAATATCCTCACATATATAATCTCTCTCATATATTTTGCATCTCCTTCATTATTTCCTTCCTTATACATATTCCTCTACTATATCAAAAATGATCTAACCAACTGACCTATATACCCTTTACAATTTATCATGCCTTATGTCGGCTTACAAAGATATTTACAATATGAATATACATGTCAGCTAGATAACATAAATAAATGAATATCAAAAACAATTGTTGATGACAGATCCAAAAGATGTCAACCTCCAATACCGATAACCTGATTCTAAACCATGTTGGCCTGCATTGTCGATAATTGAAGAAATCTATCCAACCTTTCGGTGTTGGTGTCGGTGAAGTGTCTATGAAGTGCCTGTTGGTACACAACTGAACCAAAATATGAAGCCGAAACAAGTTGCCATGTTGCCATCAATGACAACATAGTGAAACCAACCAATTGAGTGTCAATTGCCAACAAACTCATGTACTAGACCTACTCGTAGCATTGAGATGCAGTTCAACGAAGGTATGCAGACTCAAAGTGAAGAAAACACAAACAAGAATCAAGAAAGCTTTGAATTTGATGAGGATGAATGGAAACTATAAAAGATTGGTATTTATTAATCTTATTACTATATTTCATCATTCATATTACAAAAACATATTATTATGGTTGATAACTTGATGATATTTTATGAGTCTGTTAACTTTTTGCAATTAGAATTTAATATTGATTTGCAATTGTATTTTTCAACTTTCTATTTCCAAATTTTAAATAGCATAATAAAAGTCTGTAATGTGTTTATTGATACAGAGATGTTCATTTAGACATGTTGAGAACTTAGATTTTCATTAATTCTTTTAAGATATACCCATATGATACAATTCATTCAATACACCACTCTGTGTGATTCTCCATGCAAAAGTCAATATAAAGTTTCAGAACCCTTTGCAAATGACACTGAATTCCCTTTTATAGAAACAAGGGAGCAACAATAGCTTCAAGTCAATTTGCATCATGTGAAGACTCAACATCAAAATCAATTACAAAGGCACTGAACATTGAATATATCGTCCTGATTGCCATCAGTATCACAAATTCAACACAAATTTGCATGGCCATCACGGGCCAGATTAGCAATTTAACAACTGCTACATGTCTCATGTTCAAAAAATAGAGTTCAAAATTAAATATTAATTCAAGCCATGACAAATTAACTATAGATAATAGCAGTACCCAAAACCTAGTAATCAGAAATAGAAAAATGCAGAAATGTTAAAACTTGAGAGAATTTGATAATACAAATTTATAGGCTGAAGGTTTGCACTGTGCATCATATATTCATAGGTTGGATTAGCAATAGCGAGTGCTAGTTTTTTCCTGTTCATAAAACAAAGTTAGTTCAAGCGATGCCAAATTCCAATCAGAAAAAACATAAAACCTTGAAATTAAGAGTAAAAGCAAAAAACTATGCAATACATACTATGATTTTTGAGATTTATGTGCTAGTTTTTGTAGGGTGCTCCACTCTTAATCTGATGGAAGGTCAATATTCTTTAAACTATGGAAAGTCAACTGCAACTTCATCAACAATCCATATTTAGAAGAGTGACTTGACATCACTGTTTCACCCAATACCGCATTCAGAGTTTAAAATGGTTTGATGAATTTTAGAAAGCTTTGGGGAGTTGTGTTCTTAGGAAGCAACTCTAAATAACACTTCATTTTTATCTCCATGATTTTTTTGTAAGCTCCTTTTCCAATGAATTTATTTGATGGGTCAATGGTCTTAGGCAAACCAATTTTAATCAAAGTAGTTGTCTTTTCTTGCAGCTTCAATATCTTTTTGCCACATTTATCCATAACTTCTGATGTTTCCCTTAATTTCTAGCATTTTTGAAGGATAGATGATGTCTTAATTGTGGCATCAATGCGGCTTTTAATTCCCTTGGATGCCAAATAGCTGTCACTGGTACTGTACTACTTGCAAAATCTATGTTGCCATATCCTCTTTTGAATAAACATGCATGCTCTTCTCAATGTGCCCTTTGATTTTCATATAAATTAATCTAAGACTTTCATTCAATTCAAACCATTCACACAACTTGTCACTCCTCTACATTATTTGCCCCCAAATATTTTCTTGTATATACTTCATTATATTTTTCATATTATCTTTCAATCTATCCTCCAAATTTTTAATTTTATCATTTGTATTGTGCAGGTCTTCTTTCATTTGTGCACATTTTTTTCTTTCTTCCTCTACTTCCTCTTCCAAATGTTTTGCTTTTTCTTTCTCATGATCCAATAGGTCCTGTATTTTTCTTATTTTGGCAGCAACAAACTCATAAATTTTGTATAATTTTTGAAAATTGGCTCTTTCACCATCAATTTTTTTACTACTTTTAGCCAATTTTTCACTCAAGTCCTTCAATTTTGTCTCCATCTTTTCTTGCTCTACAATTTCTATTGCAGAGCCCGAATTTTTTATCCTTTTCTGTAAATCATTGCACTTGTTATCTACTGCTTTCCTCTTTGATTTTTTATTTTCCAGGTCTACTTGTAACTTTTCTATTTGTTTCTCTAGTTTATTTTTTTCTCTCTCCACCTTTAGTAGTGAAGTGTAGACCACTTTGTTAGTCCTTCTTGACACACTAATTTTGTCCACATTTTTTACTTTGGAAAAATCCATTTGGAGGGTGCTAACTTGAAATTAAGAGGGATCTATCTGACTGTGTGGTGGATTTTTATCTTTATTTGGGGGCATAACAACCATGAATTCCATCATATCTTTGGGTGGGTCATATGTTGGAAATACCCTGTTCCTTGCAGGTTGTTCGTCTAAAACTTCAGTCAGGGCAACCCTCTACAATGCTCTCTTTTTTTCTTTATTTGCATTTGTTGTGTATTCAAATTTTTCATAGTAATCATGAAATTGAAAATTTGGGCTTGTTGAAGCAATTGAATGTTTGAAAGGTGAAATAGTAGAGGCTCCAGTTCCACCTATGCATGTGGTTTTAACTAATGCATTACAAGGAGTACTAACAACCATTTCTGATCCTATCCCACTGTCACTTGCATGTGTAGTTTTTATAGTCTTTTGAGGGGTCAGTTCTAAAGCTGCAAATGATAGATTTGTAGTGGCAGTGGCACTTGATATAGGATTTTGAATAGTATGAGTATCTACCACTAGTGGCCTCTTGTGAGAGATATTTTGTTGTTGCACTTGTCCAACACAAAGACAACTAGTATTAGTAGTAGTACCCATGCCAACCCCACCAATCACAGTGGCACTTGACTCAACACTAAAAGGTATACTATCCCTAGATTCTCCACTAGTGGCAGTGGCACTTGATTCACCACCAATGGGAATACCATGATGTGGTGGTGGTTGCGGATTTGAACTTGTAACAAATGCAAGTGGACCCTGCGGGTAATGATTAGTACCTTTATGTGATGAATCTGATGAATCAAGTTCAATGACCGGTTTAACAGGAACTTTTGATTTTGAATATGATGGAAGTTGTACCTCAAGTGGAAACAAAATGCCTTCTCCTCTGGGACCTAGACTACCACCTTCAAAAGCCATTTTTTCCACAATGTTTGCCCCTTTGCTATATTTTTCTTTCATGGAGTCATTGACTCCACCTAATATTTTAGGGACTATAGTAGTTGTTGGAGTGGCCTCAACCTCATACTCATTTTCATCATCACTCATGTCATATGTTGTTGTGGGATGCTCTATAATCCACAATTTGCTAAACTCTACATCCTCATCGATGGACTCAAATTATGCATTGGTCTTTGGTTCACCGAGATTCTTCCTCATAGTCCAAAAATCATTTATTTTGGTTTGAGTCCAACAACTGTCTTTACATTCTTGCATAATTGTTTTGGGAATAGATTTGTTAGATGTATTAGCAAATTTTTGGTAGAAATTGTAGGACCTCCTATTTTGGATGCCCTCCCATGTTGTCCTTTGTGTGTGCAATGCCATAATTTGTGATGACAATTCTTCTGTTGAAATGGTATTGTCAACGACAATTTTCTCCATCTCTTTTTTTACCTCATCCCAAGAGTCCATGTTTCTAAGCTTTTCTAGCAATGGTTTACTTTCATGTTGACATAACACTGAAGAGTTCCCATTTTTCTTAAGCCTTGCTTGAACTACACTGATTGGATCATACTGTTAGAGACCCTCATCACCAAAGCTAAAAACTATTAAAAAATTATTTGCCACATTGAATGCTTTTCTCTCCAATGTGAACCCTCCACATGAGAAAGGCAAGGAAGGAAATATGCTCTTTTTTTGCTAACCATGAAAGTGCCTATATGTGCTCTCCAACTGTTGTACATATTCCAATGCAAATACCCTCTCTGTCACATGTATTGGAAGTTTGTAGGGTTTTACTGTTGATCCGTAAAACCTTAACACACTGTATTCTTCCATGAAGAACTAGTCAGCTAGTTGTATTTGACTTCCGAATTGAATGCAATCTCTACAAGACATGGGCAATCTAGGCATTGGAGTGATTGTAATTTCATTATGCATTGGTGCCAAAAAGAAGTCTACAAAATGGTTGTAGTTCTTTCTGTTATCATGCATCCTTATTTTTGGTGTCCATTCATATATTGGACACTATATTTTGTTCCAAGTCTTCTCATCAATCTTATAGTTCACAATGTAAAGATTGTTGCTCTCGAATATTGAATGATACTTGGATAGAAGAAGATAGCACAAGTAGGATGAGAACCTAAATGTCTTACAGGAACCTTTTTTGATCATTAGTAATTGTTTTTGCATGGATTGAACAACATGCTCAACAAAATTATATCTTATTGGTTGACTTACACAATGGATATTAAAAATCATTTCAAGAAGGCTAGCACCCATTTCCCTATCATTTTCCAATCCCAGGCAAAATGTTAGCAAGGAAATAGTATCTCGAACACATGGAACAAAAATGTTACAATCATAAGGAGGCTTATGATTCTGATCCAATGGAGTACCACACATTATTAGAGCTCTGATAAATGAATCTCTATGACTTGGATTGAGACTCTCATAATTCTCTACTAGCTTTCCTAGGTCAATGTGGACGTTTGAGTTTTGCGCTTCAAACCCCAGGTTCAACAAATGAGAAAATTCTCCCTCATTTATGGATAGAATTTCCTCTTTTGTATTTTTATTGACAATTGTCTTTTTATCTTATTTTGGCGTAGACCATGACAAATTCGGGGCAAGGGAATACTTCAGGTAACACCATGCTTCCCAATCCAACATCCCACGATATAATTTTATTTGTTCTTTGTTTTAACATCGTGTTGAAAATAGTAAATTTTGCCCTACTTGGATTTGCTGCGTTATTAGACAATGCATATCTAATTTCTATGATACGCTTTTCACTATGGATAGCAGGGTCATAAATATCATGGTATTCATTAGTGAAACCTGGTGTTTTAGCCAGTTCGGTTAGGTTTTTTTTTTCACTTGGCTTCCTGTTGAACTACTGCTTCCCGGTTTCCCCATCATTATTACTGTTAATAATTCAAAATAATGCTAGATACAAGCTTGAAAATGCTAACCCTCACATTGAACCACGAGATTAAAAAAAGTAAAAAACGCGAGTTGTAGGTGTTCTAGATTTTACCTGTAATACCTAAAGGGAAAAACTTCTAGAATCATGTTGTAATTTTATAAATTATTGTTAATATCTATTCACCGCCGAAGGATAAAACATTCATTGCTTCAGTCTAAATTTTGAGGATAGTGGACACGTCACCAGACTCGAGTGACGAGTCACTTTTCCAGATTGTTTTTGAATTCTTTTTAATCCTTTTCAACTTCCCCCTGAAATAGAGCTTAAATGTAAAACGTTCAATTCTGGGTTAAGTTCTCAAAAATGTGTTTACTTCCCACATTCGGGCTGAAATCCACCCTAAGTCATTGATCTATGCTCATCCAACGGATGATGGTATATGTTGTCAGTTATTGTGGGTCCCATGCCTTTTGCCATTTTTTCAGGCACGCCACCAGACTCGAGTCACTTTTCTGGACTATTTTTGAAGTCTTTTTAATCCTTTTCAACTTCCGCTCGAAATAGAGCTTTTTAGACTTAATTATAGTTAATTAAATGTAAAACGTTCAATTCCAGGTGAAGTTCTCACAAATGTGTCTACTTCCCACATTCAGGCCAAAATCCACCCTAAGTTGTTGATTTGTTCTCATCCAACGGACAATGGTATCTGTTGTCAGTTTTCGTGGGTCCTTTTTGAGAATGGTTTTGAAGACTTTTTAATCCTTTTCAACTTCTGCCCAAAATAGAGCTTATTAAATTTAATTAAGTATACAATTGCAAATTTAGAATTTAACTATACTTAATTAAATGTTTATCATTTATGGAAGTCTTCCATTAGAAGTTTGCAAAAAATGTTTATCATTTATGGAAGTCTTCCATTAGAAGTTTGCAAAAAATGTTTATCGTTCCCACATTCGGCCCGAAATACACCTCACGTCGTTGATTTGTGCTCATCCAATGGATGATGATATCCTTTTTCAGTTCTCGTGGGTCCCATTATACATAGGGTTTTTGCTACCCAAACACCACGTTAGTTGACACTTCATCGTCCCATGGGCCATAACCCTTATTTCCTATTGGTGTTTAATGACACGTGTTTTCGGTGAAAGTTTGCAAAAAAATTTAGAGATGCCACATTCGGCCCGAAATACACCTTAAGCCATTGATTTGTGCTACTGCTCATCCAATGGATGACAATATCCATTGTCAGTTGTCATGTCATTCTTCCCATTATCAATAGGATTTGAATATGAATTAAATATATAAATTTATAATGATTAAATATATAATTTAAATATGTAATTTCAAAACTTGCATGATAATTCATTTTATTTTTTATCGATAATTTTTGTATTGTATTACTTGGAAATAAAATATTACAAATATGCAAGTATAGGTGGTATAGTACAACCACCAGAGTTCTGCCACCGCAAAAAACACCCCCAAGGGCCAAAACCACCATTCCCAACAAAAAATAAAACCCTACTACATAGAAAAAACCCCAGAATTCCAATTTGGCGTACCAAAATTTGTAGCAGACATCCCCTCATACATACAAAGTTGGGCCTGGGGAGAAAATAGACATGGAACAAAAAGATACAAATAGACAATACCAAACACCACCGGCCATAGTAGGATTAACCCATAAAGGACTTGTACTCTGGGTCATCATAGAATTCTGAGAGTTGCTTCATTGCTTGGGTAGTATTGGGTCTCGGCCACAACTCTCGACCCACCTCTGCATGTCCCACTTCATGAAAGACCATTAAAACCTTATCACACTGCATCAACCTTGCAAACATTTTGAAGGCCTTCCACCTGCACGAAGAAAGAGCTCTACATCTTGCCTACAAATCATCATCAACCCATCGAATGTGTGGTAGTGGTGCCACCAAACCAGCCACCCCTGACTTAGGAACAATGCCCACCTTCGGGACCACACGAGCACACACACTATCTAGATTTAACAGGTGGTGCCCATCAATTACAAGTGTCAAGGCATTTTTTACGTTGTCCACCTCATCCTCAAATTGGAAACCCCAAGCGGCAATAAATGAATATGCCTCCATGTTTGTCTTGTAGCGATGACCTACATGGACAATTTCCTCTCCCAACAACCTTTTCACACTCTCATACAACCACTCATCCTTAAACAAGAACAAACCTTTCAGCCTCTTGTCCATAATCGTCCAAGAAATGGGACTAATTTCTTATCAGTATGGAAGGAGAAATTGGCTTCCATGTTGCTTAAGAAAACCAAGATAATGCTGCAAGTGCAGACAGTATGATACTAAGACTTCTAATCCACCCAAGATTTAGACACCTCTCACTCAATTATAATTTATGACATCCAATGACGACGACGACCATCGACATTAATCACAAACTCTATCATCATTCCTCCGCATGCACTAGTTCAATTGTATAATTCGTACGCACAAGCCGACATTAAAGTTGCATGAGAAGTCCCTACCAATCCGCACACATTTCCTATGACATGTCAACTGCTCCGCATTCAGGTTCAAAAGAAATGGTTTCCTGGCCACTATTTGGTCAGGGAGGAGAAGCCTGGTTAATTCATTTGCCCAAGGCATACCCACCCCTACTTCTACAAAGATGACAATAGTAACGTCGTCTTCAAGGAAGTCTTCTTTAAACAACTTCCTTATCAACATCAGCATATCCATCTTGTCTCCTCTGAGGTCCAGAAGAGACACCAAGTGATAAGTTGAGACTTTTCATGTTTTTATCATCAAAACTCTTAGGTTTTTGACATCTTTTGGTTTGCATAGTAGTAGTGAAGTATTGAAAATTGACTATATGTATTCCATGTGTTAAACCTAAACTTATGAAATCATGTTTGAACTTTGTCGGTCTATTCCTGCAGCCATGCCATTTATTCTTGCAGCCAAGTTATTTGTTCATGTTGCTATGTGGATTATTTAGGGTAATATCATATGTGAATTAATTAATGTATTAATTAAATAAAATACGTATGCATGTCCTTGTATGTTATTTTTGTTGTAGTGCACATAATAAATGATGCCACAGTGGATATTCTCCTTTCTCACCTGAAGAAGGAAGAATCACGTAAGAAATAACTGGAGATCAAACTGAAGAGGAGTCGAGCGAGTGCAAGGTATGGCATGAGCAGAGCAGCCAGGTAGCACTACAGAAGTTTAACTCTAGTGGGCATTGAATTTGCAAAATATCGCTACGACATGCAAAGACTATGGTTCGGTCTAGATCCACGTTTCCTACAGCCAAGCTCTAGTTATCTTCTTCATCAGTCAATAATCTGCCTCTTCTTCTGGGTGTGATTTGAGTTGTCCATTGTAGTTGATCTTTTCTTTTTAAATAGCTCTTCCTTTTTTCTTAGAAGTTAGACAAAATAGAAAGGAATAGAGCAGAGAATTTTGATAAGCATTCTGGAGTTTTTCTTTTAAAACATGTAATCATTTTTCAAGAAGCAATGAATAAAATATATGTTGTTCTGATCTGCTAAAAGTATTTTCTGGAAGCTTGATATCACTCATCCAAGGGAGCCCACTTGGTGAGTGATCCTATGTTTATGCTCATTGAAATTAGTTCTTCTTTAGTTGCAATAGAAGTTCGTGCCTTGACTGTTCCTACAACCAAGCAAGAACAGAGTGATTTATGTTATTTATATTAGATCATTCCAACATTGTTTTTATAAGTTTTCCTGTAGCCTTCTATAATTTCCATTCTTGCCTTTCCTTTCCACATAATGTTAGTTACTGCAACAATGCAAAATAGCCATTGAAGGAGCCTAGTGCATATATAGTGCAGACCCATTTCAAGTTTTATGTCGCTGGGTTGATAACTAAATGAACACTAGCCATGAAAATAGTAACTTTACCAGATGAATGTCCAAACTTCGGGTTGAGATTTCAATTAGAGTTATTATTATTATAGCTGGAGTAGACATTTTTGGCACCATTGCTGATGATGGTGTCAAACTAAGAACCTTTCATGGTTATTATTGTTTCCAGTTAATTATTTTTGAGATTCTTTATTATTTGAAAATTTCATGAATCTGCATGCATAGAAGAAGAAGAGATCCCAGAGGTAGATTTTTGCCCACTCATCCTAATCATGGAGAAGATAATTTCCTAGATATAAATCCTTTTGCTAAACTTTACCAAGCCCCACATAATTTGAATCACCTTGAATCTAAATTTCCAGAAGGTAGTCTTCAGTTCCTTTTTGGTCTTCAAGAAGAAGAATTTCCTATAGTAACAACCCCCACAAGTCTAACACAAGGGAACCCTCCTCCTAGTGGGAATAATCCACCACCACCATCAGGTCCAACATTTGAGTTTCCCATCTGTGATTAGCATGATAAAGCTAATCTCAAGAACATTCCAACATCTTCACTCCCTAAATTCTATGGATTGGTGACAGAGGATCCAAACACATTTCTGTTTGAGTTTGATGTTCTCTGTAGGAGTTTTGACTATACTACAGATGCCCATAGACTCAAAAATTTTCCTGCCACTTTGAAGGAGTCATCCTTGAGATGGTTTATGAGCTTGGGTAGTAGCACAATCAATACATGGGATGAGATGAAACGGTTGTTTTTGCAAAATACAAAGATTATTATAGAGGTACTGATTGTCATGGGGATGATATCTTTAGAATGACACAAACTAAAGATGAGAGTCTTGAAGATTACTTGGAAAGGTTTTTGTTTAGTGTCAAAAAGTCCAAGCATAGCACTCTCAATGAAGATTTCCTTAAATTGATATTTTTGAGGGGAATCAGTGATGAATGCACTGATTCCTTGGATCTTATGGGAGGAGGTGACATTACACAATCCACTTGAGCTGAAATAGGACAAATTTGTAAGAAGTATTCCAGATCTACTTCTAACAAGAATAGGAGATTTAAACCAGGGGCACCATTATCAACATTTGGAAGTAGAGTTTCTAGAATGGAACTTAGTCATCTGTTAAAGGATTTCAAGGAGGACATTATAAACAATATGGCTACCAAGTTGGATACACTGACAGCTAAGAAGAAGCATGAGGAAGCTGATGTATTCCTTGCAGAATTTTGTCCTCATTGTAAACAACGAAAGAAAGATTGCAGATGTAAGATGGTTGCAAATGTGGAGGTACCTGACTTCAAGCCAATTCAAGGTGAGGATGAGCAAGTCTTCTATGTTGCTCAAAGAAGACCAAATTTTCAAAGACAAGGTATGCCACCTGTTTATGGTGAAAATGGATAACAATAATAACAATATTGAAAGGCTAAATGAATTCAACCACAAAACCCTAGCCTAACAATCAGTAAAGATCCACCATAACATATGAAGATTACCTAAGACAATGCAAATCAAATGAAATCACAAAGATTATACCATCACATGTCCAATAGGGTTTGGATCTCCATTCTTCCTATCTCCATTGATCTTGCTTGATATATATTTGCTCTCATATTTTAATATGCACAAGAGCTCAACAAAGAACGGAATGTGGTTGCAAGTAGGATTGTAGTGTAGTCGAGTCCTCTAAATTGTCGATTAGGCTGAGTGATTAGGATGATTGATTAGGAATGAATGATTAGGGTTTGATAATGAAGAAGGCATCTCCTTAAATAGAAGACACAATATGAAATGGAGGGATAAGATTGAGAGGTGTAAAAAGGAGGTCGGCTAGGATTAGAGGGTAGGTAAAGGAATTAATAAAATAATGAAAGGGGTAGGTAGTGTATGAATTAAGAGATGAATGACATGTGTCATGGGTAGAAAAAGCTAATGAATTAATTAAATAAATAAAGATTTATTTAATAAATAGAAGAAGTAGGATAATTAAATAAATAAAAATATTTATTTAATTTAGGAAAAGGATAATTTAAATAAATAAATGTATTTATTTAAATGAGAAATAAGGCTAGAAGAGGATAAATGAATTAATTAAATAAATAATTATTTATTTAATTAATAGAAGAATTAAGCTTAGATAATTAAATAAATAAAATATTTATTTAATTAGACATGACAATTTTAGGTGTCTACACCACCCGATCCACTTTCTTTTTCTGGTTATAGTGGAAATTCTTATGTACCAAATAACCAATGACAACCATAGTATTCTCAAAATCTTGGTAACTATCAAAATTGGTATGGTTCACAAGGATAAGGGCAACATTTTGCTAATCAAATGCCATAGTGGCATCAGCCATAGGGGAACTGGTACACACCTCAAGGCTAAGGAAACCGGTTTCAAAGGAATTGGCAACCTACTTCTCAATGGAGGGGAAGCCAACCATGGCCAGCTCAATCTTCTGGTTATCAGCCGCCTATTCAGTAGCCACAACCTCTTGCTTTAATACCTCCTCCTGTAGCTACTGCTGCACCACCTAAACCAACACGGCTGCCTACTCAACCGTTACCAAATCCAAATATCAAGTCCCAACAACAACAACAAGCTTATTCAGTTGATGTTAATCAGTACCCAACCTATTCTTTATCGCTAGATGACATTCACCTCCAATCTGGAACAACTTTACCTAGTCCCTCTCATCCAGTTATCACTAAGGTACAGGAGGAACAAGAAATCTCTAATCCAACATATACAATACCCCAGAATCAAATATTGCCACCATTTCCCCATAGATTGCAAGAATCAGAAGTTCCCACTGAACAACAACAAATCTTTGATATTATTGATCAACTGAAGCACATTTGTGTTAAAATTCCATTATTGCAAGCAATAAAGGATGTTCCCATATATGGTAAGGCATTGAGAGAAGCATGTCTAAAAAAACCTGGTAGGAAGAAAAAGGATCCACAAATAGTGCATGTTATGGGTCAACTAGCTGATATTATGTTAGGTAAGATTGCCATTCCAAAGTATTCTAATCCAGGTAGTCCTGTTGTGAGTATAGTCATTAATGGTAGTCAAATAAAAAATGTTTTGATTGATTTAGGGGTAGCCATTAATGTAATGACAAGGGAAGTAATGAAACATCTTGAGATCAATACTTTAAGGCCTACACCCACAATTCTACAACTTGTTGATGGCTCTACAGTGAGACCTGATGGTATCATAGAGGATGTAGTGGTTATTCTAGATTCCTGGGAATATCATGCAAACTTTATGATTTTATCCCCAAAGGCAACATTGGGAGGATATCCAGTCATTTTGGGTAGACCTTGGCTTGCCACAGCTGATGCATATATTGGGTGTAGATCAGGGGATATGACTATTTCAGATGGGAGTTCTACAAAAATGTTAGCCCTGTATTCTCCAGCACAACCCCAGCTTGAACAGCAACAAGCCATTTGGCCTATCTTGGGAGAAGAATATGAAGAAATTGACTCTATTAATCACCTTATGATGATTAATCGAGGACCACTCATGCAGTTATATGATGAGGAATCAATTCTTTATAAAATCCTGATAAATGAATTTATAGAAAAGCAAAAATTGCAAGAATTGGTTCCGAATATTGCAGGTTTGGACTTTCCTGCAACCACTAACATATTGCATACTATGTTGCCGCGGGAATTATCTTCTTCTCATTTTTTTGATATAAACCAAATTGATCTTACTATTAAGATAGAGGTGGAATGGAATAAATATTTGAATATCAATAGAGATCTATCAGATACTCAAAAGGAGGGCATTGTGGACTTGCTGAAACTTCTTAAAAATGCTTTTGCATGGGATTACAAGGATATGAATGGGATTGATCCAGCAGTTTGTACCCACCGTATTTATATAAAGGATGAGTGTTGCCCACTCAGACAACCTCAAAGAAGAATCAATCCTGCTTTGAAGGAGATAGTTAGAGAAGAATTACAAAAATTGTTAAAAGCTGGGTTTATCTATCTGTAGACGTCTAAAAATGGTCAATGCTTGCGGAGTCGTATTTTAACATTGGCGCATTGCCTTATTTTAGGGTTTTTGCGTCGCATTAACATTTCTCCTATGTCACGCACTTGGTCTTTATCATTTGCCAGCATCGAGTCCTTCTTCTGCATTCTTCATCTGTCTCGCTTTCAAATTTGGTCTTGTCGATAACAATATTTGTCATGATTTTGGTCGATCTTATCTTGTTGCATCAATGTGCGTATTCATTTGTCATCATTTTGGACATCGTCAATCCTAATTAGGGTTTTGTCCTCTTATCAATTTTGTCATTTTGCAATCGATTTGACATCGATCGTTGTCATTTTCAATCTTGTCATCTTGCGATCGATTTGTCATCGATCATTGTTGTTTTCAATCTTGTCGTCTTGCGATCGATTTGTCATCGATCGTGGTCATTTTCAATCTTGTCATTTTGCAATCTATTTTGTCATCGATCCTTGTCTTCTTGTCAATTTTGTCATTTTGCGATCAATTTGTCATCGATCATTGTCTTTTTTCAGTCATGTCAATTTGGATCAATTAGTCATTGTTCCTCGTCAATTGGCGCATTTATCAATCACATCATTTATCAGCATTGGTCTTCTATCAAGTTAGAATCATGATCAAATCGAATCGATATCAATAATCCTTTGTCAGGACCTAATTGTCATCCTTGCATTTCTAATTCATCTTTTAGGGTTTCATGATTTTATTCATTTAACCATGTTTGTCATTTCTCCCTCTAGGTTAAATAATTTATTTATTTATCCTAGGTCTTTGTGTCACAATTAAATGTTTAATTGGCTAACTAATAATTCCTCTTTTTGTGAATTAATTAATAAATGACAAATTATTAATTGATTTACCTAATTTCTCCTAATTCCTGATTTCCTAATCTTTCATCAATTTCTAAATTCCCTCTTTGTGAATTAATTAATAAATGAAAAATTATTAATTAATTCACTAAATTCCTAATTTCTTCATTTTCTAATTTCCTAATTCCTATTTTCCTATTTTCTAATTTTCCTAATTTCTAATTCAATTTCCTCCTATTTTTCTCCTAATTTCATGGGAATGACATTTCAATTTGTCATAATTTGTCATAATTGACAATCAATCAATTTTGACATAGAAATTTGTCATAATTTGTCATGAATTATCAATCAATCAATTTTGCATAGAAAGTGCAAATTTGTTATAATTTGTCATAATTGACATTTTTGATTTGCAATTTCCATTTGAATCTCTTCATGCTAATTTGATCTTTTCTCCAATTTGTTTATAAATTGGATGATTTTCTTCAATCCCAACTAATCACATTATCGAATGAATCACTTTTCGAATCGATCCCCGAATCAATCACACTTCGAGTATTCTTGCGCTATCATCTTGTCTATTTGCTTTCATATCATGATCATGCACTTGTAGGTGAGATCCACAACAAATCTATTTGAAGGAGAAAGAAGGACAATGGAGCCACATGAAGGAGACATTCATATCTGCATTTGGTTTGCTTAGTTTTTAATCTTGAATGTTTTTCTTTCATGTCTCTATTGGATGTAATTAGGATTGATCATTGCATTTGAAGCTTTTGTGATTGAGCTATGACTAATATTGATATTTGCTTTGATGATTTCCGATTTCCTAGCTACACTATCCTATCTCTGACAGTCAATGGGTATCACCTCTAGTGATAGTCCCTAAAAAAGGAGGAAAATGGAGGGTATGTGTTGATTATAGAGCTCTGAACTTAGCAACCAGAAAAGATAATTTTCCATTGCGATTTGTGGATCAGGTATTGGATTCTCTAGCTAGTAAGAGATATTTTCATTCCTTGATGGATTTAGTGGCTAAAATCAGATCCAGATAGCCCCCGAGGATCAAGAGAAGACAACATTTACTTGCCCATGGGGCATATATGCATATTCTATTCTTCCTTTTGGGTTGTGTAATGCTCTAACCACTTTTCAAAGAGCAGTGATCAGTATCTTTTTTGATATTTCTCAAGATATTATGAAAATTTACATGGATGACTTTACAACTTATGGTTTTGAATTTGATCAAGCATTGGGTAATCTGAAGAAAGTTTTGCAGCGATGTGAAGACTACAATTTGTCTTTAAACAATGAGAAGTGTTTCATCATGATGGAAGAAGGAATAGTCCTTGGTCATCATATATCTGTACAAGGCATCCAGGTGGATCTAGCAAAGATTGAGGTCATTCAGCATATTAATGACCCTGTGAAGCAAAAAGATGTAAGAAGCTTTCTTGGTCATGTTGGATACTACAGACGTTTTATCAAAGATTTCAGTAAAATTGAAAGTCCCTTATATTCACTGCTTACTAAAGATGCAGAATTTAAATGAATCCCAGCATGCAATGAAGCTTTCCTAAAGATTAAGCATGCTTTAACTCAAGAACCAGTTCTTAAAGGGCCAAATTGGTCTCTACCATTCCAAATCCATATAGATGCATATGATTATGCAAAAGGAGCAGTGCTAGGATAGATAATTGACAAATTGGAAAATGCAATATATTATATTAGCAAGAAAATGGTCAACGCTTGTGGAGTCATACTTTAACATTTGCACATTGCCTTATTTTAGGGTTCTTGTGTCACATTAACATTTCTTCTATGTTGCGCATTTGGTCTTTATCATTTGCAAGCATCGAGTCCTCCTTCTGCATTCCTCATTTTTCTCGCTTTTGAATTAGGTCTTGTCGATAGCAATCTTTAGTCATGATTTTGGTCAATCTTATCCTGTCACATCATGGTGCGTGCTCATTTGTCATCATTTTGGACTTTGTCAATCCTAATTGATGATAGAATAAGGGTTTTGTCCTCTTGTCAATCTTTCAATCATCTTTAGCTTGTTAGTAATCATTTGCGATTATCAACTTGTCAATCTCATCATTTTGCGATCGATTCGTCATCGATCCTTGTCCTTGTCAATCTCGTCATTTTGCGATCGATTCGTCATCGATCCTTGTCCTTGTCAATCTTGTCATTTTGCAATCGATTCATCCTCAATCCTTTTCCTTTTCAATCATGTCAATTTGGATTGATTAGTCATTGTTCCTCGTCAATTGGTGCCTATCAATTTGATCTCCTTGTCAATCTTGGTCAATTTGTCATTGATTTTTGTCAACCAATATCAATCATTTATCAACATTGGTCCTTTGTTAATCAGAATCATGTTCGCACCTACATTAATTTCTTGTTGTCTTGACCTAATTCCTTGTCCTCTTATTTCTAGGGTTTTATGATTTGTTCATTTAATCTTTTTCTTCTTCTTTGTGGGTTAAATAAATCTATTTATTTAGTCCTAGGTCTCTTTCATGAATGGATGAAAACCTATTAATTAATTCACCTAATTTCTTTTTCTCCTATTTTCTTTAATTTTTCTAATATTTCCCCTAATTTCATTCCCTCATTTTCTCCTATGTTTATGCTTCCATTTGTTGCAATCATGGAGGCTATTTTCTCTCTTCCCTTTTGTCATGGGAATGGCATTTCAATCTTGTCATAATTTGTCATAATTTGTCATTCTTGATTTGAATTTCCTTTCAAATCTCTTCATGCTAATCTTGTCCTCTCTCCAATTTGTCTATAAATTGGATGATTTTCTTCAATGAAAGGATCAATCAACCACGCTTCTAGTATCCTTATGTTGCAATTTTCATCTTGTCATCTTGCTTGCTTTCATACTTTGCTCTTGCACTTATTGGTGAGATCCACAAACAAGATAATTTGAAGGAGAAAGAAGGACAATGGAGGTCAATTGAAAGAGACATTGGTGATGATTTTTCATTTATTTTGAATGTCTTATTTTCAATTCTTCTATTGATTGTAATAGGATTTTATTTCATTGCAATTTAGCTTTGTGGTTAGCTAATATCTATTGCTTTGATGATTTTCAATTTCCTGATCTACACCTTATATTCACTGCTTACTAAAGATGCAGAATTTAAATGGACCCCAGCATGCAATGAAGCTTTCTTAAAGATTAAGCATGCTTTAACTCAAGAACCAGTTCTTAAAGGGCCAAATTGGTCTCTACCATTCCAAACCCATATAGATGCATCTGATTATGCAATAGGAGTAGTGCTAGGATAGAGAATTGACGAATTGGAAAATGCAATATATTATATTAGCAAGAATTTGCAGGGACCTGAATTGAATTATATAGTTACTGAAAAGGCAATGCTAGTTGTCATATATGCACTTAACAAATTTAGATACTATATCATAGGATATCCCATATTTGTGCATACAGATCATACTGCAATTAGATATCTCATGAATAAGCCATCAATCACTGGTAGATTAGCTCGCTGGTTATTGTTGATGCAGGAATTTGATATCACAGTTGTTGATAAACCAGGGAAGTCTAATGTGATTGCAGATTATCTTTCACATCTTCAATTGCAAGAAGATTCTACAATAATAGATGACACTTTTCTAGATGAACATTTGTTTCTCATTCAAGCTCACACTCCTTGGTATGCTGATATTGCCAACTATTTAGCTGCAACTAAAATGCCAATTTATTTCTCTCCTAAGCAAAGAAGGTTGCTAGTTGGAAAAAGTTTTAACTTCCCATGGATTATTGATTTTCTATTTTATACTGGACCTGACCAAGTCATGCGAAGATGTGTCAGAGAAGATGAAACATATGACATCCTGCATGCATGTCATGATGAACCATGTGGAGGTCATTTTGCTGCCAAAAGAATAGCACTGGAAATACTCAATACAGGATACTATTGGCCCACATTACATAAGGATGTAGGTCAGTACACATGGAAATGTGACAGATGTCAATGGATGGGAAGACCTACAAAATCTGATGAGATGCCACTATATCCTCAAATATCAGTTGCACCATTTGACAAGTGGGGATTAGATTTTGTTGGCCCAATTGATCCACCTTCTAATTATAGATCTTATATCTTGGTATGTACAGACTATGTAACAAAATGGGTAGAAGCTCGTGCCATGACACATGAAAGAGATAATAAGGTAGCTGAGTTTCTTTTTGAAGATATATTTACAAGATATGGAGTACCAAGGGAAATTGTCTCGGACCAGGGACCTCAATTTACTTCAACATTGATAAAAGCTTTGGTCAATGAATACAATATAAGGCACAAAAAATCTACTCTATATCATCCATAGGCTAATGGACAAGTAGAAGTTACAAATAGAGAGCTTGAGGTTATTCTTACAAAAATAGTGTCTGTTCACAAGAAAGATTGGTCTCACCAGCTTTTAGAAGTAATTTGGGCATATAAAACAACTTGGAAAACACCAATTGGTTTCACACATTTTGAGATGGTTTATGGAAAAACAACAATGATGCCTATTGAACTTGACCATAAAACCCTTAGGACAGCTTTGCAATTAAATATGACACTGTCTGAAGCACAGAAAGAACGCATTCGGCAATTAAATGCTCTAGATGAATGGAGAAAGATAGTTGTTCAACAGACATAATTGATTCAAAATCAAAGAGCAAAATGGCATGATAAATATATCAAGGAAAAGAAATTCAAAGTTGGTGATTGGGCACTACTGTATGATTCCATATATAAAGATGCTATGGGAAAGTTTCAAACCAGGTGGTTAGGTTTGTTTGTCCACAATTGATCCTGTTCGATTTAGACTCTTAGTAAATGGTCACCGACTACGTCTATATCATAAGCCAACTACTAAAGAAGAGTTCCTATAGTAGTTTATTCCACAAAGTGACATAGAGGTTCCTGCAGCAACTGGCAATGAGCCTGCAGCAACTCATGAGCTTTTTGTTGCAATTGAGCAAGGTAATAAAGGTAAAATTCCTGTAGCCTCTGTAGTGAACATATTTGCCGCTTCATAATAAAATATTTCCATATTATATGGGAATATTCTTCTTTGTACATAAAATCTCATCCATGACATTCCATCCCATGTTCTTACCTGTCATTTCATTTCATTTCGCCATCATTTTCGTACAATTGCAGGTACATGTATATTGTGTTTTATTTTAATTATGCATTTATTAGTTCATTATAATTATATCCTGTTTAAATCCGCTTCACTACCTGAAATCTTGTCAGCTTGTGTGGACACATGCTAGGTTAAGTTGGGGGGGTGCTTTATGGTTCGGTTTCCAAAGTGATTAATTATCAGTCCTTTTTGGTACTCCGAATTGATTTTTTCCTCATCATTACTTATTATGTTATTATTTCACGCAAGTGAATGATAAACTATGCTGCCATAATTGAGATATGTAAGGAAATTTCAATTTAGCAAGACTGTCAGATATTTTGGTTCAACTGCAGAGATAGAAAAATAGCAGAGTAAGAGATGGGTGGTGATCCAATTCGTCATGAGCCGACGGTTCATGAAGTGTTGCTGCAGGATGCTCTTTGTGAGAATTATTTCAGACACCACGACTGGTTGGATTACTTCTTGAAAATCAGGGGTTATAACGAAGAAATTGCTACAAAATTTATGCATTCCTTTAATGAAGGAGAAGCTACAGTTAAAGGTTTGAGGGTTATTGCTACGAAGCAGCGAATAGCAGAAGTAACAGGGTTGCCGCAGGAAGGAGAACTCTTTCCAAAATTAAAAGATGCAAGGAGTGCTAGGACAGAGTTCACAATTCCCACAGATGAACCCTTAATGGTGGACAAACAAGGAACTAGAAGGGTTTCTCTACCAGCACATTGGCCTCAAGTAGCTTTGTATGTTATGAAACACATTACATGTGAAGGGCGATATTCAAATCTGCATTCATCTCATTTTAAATTACTTATTTGCGGCATGGCTAACGAGTGAATATTCCTAATTTCTTATACCACCTCATTTCTACAAGTGCTAAGGAGATGCAGAAAATTGGAAATCGCTCCGTTAGCCATCATGGATTGGTTAAGCTACTTGTACAACGGTCCCTGAGAGATGTTTCACAAATGGAATGGGGTGTATTTGAGGATATACAACAATTTAGGGTTGAAGATGCCCCTGTTGCAGATAACCCATCGGTTGAAGAAGAAAATGTTGCAGAACCCTCTTCCCCTGTAGTTGCTGCAGATGAGGATTTGCTTGTTGCTGAAGGAGTCACGGTTATTATGGAAGAAAAGGCAGTGGAATCAAGTGAAGAACAACCCTCTACTTCTCTTCGAAGAGATTCACTAGTTCTGTGAAGGAAAGAAAAAGAGTTGGAAAGGGATGAAATAGATGAAGAATTTATGACCCAGCCTCAGGTAACTCAGATTCCTCCTGCAGCCAAGAGGTGTAGGACAAAAATAAAAACTCCTGTAGCAACTGAAGCAACTTCTGCAGCCATTCCAAAAGTTTATGTAAGAAGAACACGTAGAAAGACACAAAAGACTCATCCCATGGGTAATTCGGCACAGGTTATTATAGTGGAAACTTTAGAAGAAGGAAGCCCTGCAGAGGATGAAATCAAAGAAAATGTTGCTGAGGATAAACTAGCAAATCTTCCTTCTGTGGCACAACAATTTGAAGAAATTGTTGAAGATATTCTACAACAGCCTGATGAAAATATTGGAGAGATGTAAGCTCAGATTGAGGAGTTTATTGAGGAAATCCTGTGGTCTAAGGTAGTACCTATTAGACCTCCTTCATCCCTAAGTAGTTTATCTATTGCTTTAACATTTTATAGACAATGGGAAATAGAGAAGGATAGGTTGTAGGGGATTATTGATAAACCACAAAAAGAAATTGAAAGGAGAGATAACAAAATTGAGGAATTAGAGGCTAAGGTAGAAATAATTTTTGGCATGGTTCCTGAGTTGATGCAGTGTAGGGCACCTCCAAGAGTTTATGTAGTACATTTGAAAGAGCGGTATCTGAACTTCAAACTAAACCACATTGTTAGGGACCTTAACCCCTCTTTAGAAACACCTAAAGAATTATTTTATGCTTACCAAACCTCTCCACCTGCTGTGAAGAATTTGCTATGTGAATTATACTTACATAACTATGTTGTACCCTCAGACAAGGAGTTGAACCCTTTATTGTATATTGGGGATATCCATATCAAAGCTTTAATGTCATGGATCCAAAATGAGATTATCATGGGGGCACAAGCCAAGGAGTATGAAAAATTAGAGCTTGACTATCCATTACCATTAAGAAGGGAATCAGAAGCACCAAGAGTTCTTTATTATGATTGGCAGAAGTTACTAGTAAGAGATGATGTTAGAAAATTAGTGCTTCCAATGAGAGAAGAAGTCTATCAAGCATATGAGTATTTGATTAAGTCTGACAGGACAACTGCAATAGAAGGGTTAACTCAACGTTGGAATAATCTACTGGAATAGTTAAAATGGGGAGAACCTTATTCAATACAAAATTTTCATGCAGCCATGCAAAGAGCCCCCAGATACATATAGTTAGGCAGGGAGAAAGCCAACAACTGGCTACCATTGATCTTTCAACCCCCAATCCTTATGTGGCCACTTTTGGCATGTCAGCCTACAGAGCAGAGCTATGATGCAGTCACAAAAGAAACAACCAGATGGTCCAAGCTGGAAAAAATGAAAGGATTTTATTGGAACTTGGCTTCAGGGGGGATAGGTCAGGGCATCGTTGGTGATTTAAGAGTTACAGCACGAGTCATAAATTTTCCTTTTTCTATAGGATCAACAAACTCTTAAAGTTGGGGGGCATGATAAGTTGAGACTTTGTCATGTTTTTATCATCAAAACTCTTAGGTTTTTGACATCTTTGGGTTTGCATAGTAGTAGTGAAGTATTGTAAATTGACTATATGTATTCCATGTGTTAAACCTAAACTTATGAAATCATGTTTGAACTTTGTCGGTCTATTCCTACAGCCATGCCATTTATTCCTGCAGCCAAGTGATTTGTTCCTGTTGCTATGCGGATTATTTAGGGTAATATCATATGTGAATTAATGAATGTATTAATTAAATAAAATATGTATGCATGTCCTTGTATGTTGTTTTTGTTGTAGTGCAGATAATAAATGATACTGCAATGGATATTCTCCTTTCTCACTTGAAGAAGGAAGAATCACGTAAGAAATAACTGGAGATCAAACTGAAGAGGAGCCGAGTGAGCACAAGGTATGACATGAGTGGAGCAGCCAGGTAGCACTACGAAAGTTTAACTCTAGTGGATATTGAATTTGCAAAATATCACTACGGCATGCAAAGACTGTGGTTCGGTCTAGATCCATGTTTCTTGCAGCCAAGCTCTAATTATCTTCTTCATCAGTCAATCATCTGCCTCTTCTTTGGGGCATGATTTGAGTTGTCCATTGTAGTTGATCTTTTCTTTTTAATAAGCTCTTCCTTTTTTCTCAGAAGTTAGACATAATAGAAATGAATAGAGTGGAGAATTTTGATAAGCATTCTGGAGTTTTTCTTTTAAAACATGTAATCATTTTCAGGAAGCAATGAATAAAAGATATGTTGTTCTAATCTGCTAAAAGTATTTTTTTGGAAGCTTGATATCACTCATCCAAGGGAGCCCACTTGGTGAGTGATCCTGTGTTTATGCTCATTGAAATTAGTTCTTCTTTAGTTGCAGTAGAAGTTCATGCCTTGGTTGTTCCTGCAACCACTAGAAATAGATCCACTGACTATTCCTGTAGCCAAACCAAAACAGAGTGATTTTTGTTATTTATATTAGATCATTCCAGCATTGTTTTTATAAGTTTTCCTGTAGCCTTCTATAATTTCCATTCTTGCCTTTCCTTTCCACATAATGTTAGTTATTACAACAATGCAAAATAGCCATTGAAGGAGCTTAGTGCATATATAGTGCAAACCCATTTCAAGTTTTTCGTCCCTGGGTTGATAACTAAATGAACACTAGCCATGAAAATAGTAACTTTACCAAATGAATGTCCAAACTTCGGGTTGATATTTCAATTAGAGTTATTATTATTATAGTTCGAGTAGACACCTAGAACTGAGATGTAACGTCCGTGTTAACATGGTATTTAATATCATTATGCAGAAACTCTCTGCCCAACACCATCCTCACAACCTCATTAGTGAACATCCAAACCTCCTTACAGAGTGATTGGAGGGTTGGGTCTCTAACAAATCCCAAAAAGGTCCTCTAGTCCTCCACAAAAATGCTTCTCAAGCAGATAGGAGTGTCCATCTTGAGAAATCAAAATACCAAATTATACAACCTAAGCCTATATACCTAAACCAGAGGCATAATTTAAATACCGCAAGCTCCGATGATTTATCTACCAAAGGCTAATTGAAGATGAAAGAAGCAAAGATCATCTATAAATAGCTGAAGATCTTGATTTTAATAATTCCTTCTCTAACTATATTAATTCCTTTAAACTTTTTAAAATCTTTCATATATCTCTGCAAATATTTCCCATAAATGCACTATTGTGCGAAATTGGAAACAGCTATAAACCAGTACCAAATACCACATTGGAAGTCATGGGGACAGAGTGGATTGCAGTTAGTGACTAGACATATATTAACTAACCAACATTATCGATTGTGATATTTGATACGTGTTTATTGAATCCAATTCCGTTCCGGGAATTTTCTGGTGAACTACGTTCTCTTTAGAAATTTGGGCCGAAATAAAACTTCAACCATCAATCTACGATCATCGAACGGTTTAAAATCACATATGTATTTTAGGTACGTGTCACATGTCAAAGAGTGCGCTTATCGATACATCATGCAGAGTCCGGACTCAATGTCATGTACTGATGTAATGTGATGTGCCTTGTCTATTAATGGCAATGAATTCATGAAATCGCCAATAAAATATATATTCTTCCATAAATAACAAAATATTAGCTAAACAAATTAAATAATTTTCAAGCGGTGGATAAAAATCACCAATACACTTAAATAATTTTTCCTTCAGAGTAAAAAATTTCGCCCATACAATTATATATTTGTTCCTTTAAACGAAAAATATTCACCTCCTACAATATATATTTTCCCCATAGAACAAGGTATTATTCGCCAGAATTTTATGGAATTTTTGTACCCTAGAAAAAAATCGCTAATACAAAATAATTTTTTTTCCTATTTTGAAATTTTTTTTTGCCATCAATACGAAAATTCCCCCTCTCAAAAAAAAATAATGCTTGATTCACTTGGTTTTTATAGTTTTGCCCGGGGGGTGCTTTCTTAAAGTTATCCCTACATGCCCCTTGACATCATCTGGATATTCAAAAAATATACAAGGCTTGCTCTGCGGATCCATGGCCTTGTGTTTCTCTAATGGAATGTGGACCCATGCAAGAAAACAAACATTTTGAAGTGCTTAACTATAGGTTTTTTGACCAGTCCAAGCTTTAAAAGGAGTTACCCCCTTTACAAATTTATGAGGAACTTGGTTTTAGATGTAACACGTACAGTTAATGACCTCTTCCCAATACTAAGGTGCCAAAAACTTGGAGTGATTCATACAATTGGACATCTCTTTTTTAGACCTATTCTTTCATTTTGTGATACCATTCTATTGAGGATTGTATGGAACTATGTGTTGCATGTTGATACCTTCTGAAGCACAAAATTGTTCAAACTTATTGTTAACATATTCACACCCATTATCTATATGTAGAATCTTGATGAATTTCCCAGATTGTTTCTTTGCAAAAAAAATTAAAATCTAGAAAATTCTCAAAGATTTCAAACTTTTGTTTGAGAAAGTAAACCCATGTATATCTGAAAAATTCATCTATAAATGTCAAGACATATCTAGCCTTGCTAAAAGATGGTTGTGGATAAATGGTCCTAACAAGTCACTGTGTGCCAACTCTAATAGTTGTGTAACTCTCCATGCTTTACCTTTATCATACTTCTCCACGGGATGCTTACCAAGAATCCATCCCTAGGGAACTCCATAAAAAAATCGAATATAAGGCAACCCTGAAACCATGTCTTGTTGACTGAGTTGTTGCAAGTAATGGTAGTTCAAGTGGCCAAACCATTGATGCCACAAACAACTCATCTCATCTACATGAGTGAGTAAAATTGTTGAAGGAGAGAGGAACAAAGTGAGAAAATTGATATAATCTATAATTATGATCTACTTTTCCCATAGCAATAGTAGACCCACTATGCATTTCACTGATTACCACTGTATTTGGTGTGAACTCAACTTGCTTACCAAAACTAGTGTGAGTGATTTGATAAACAAATAGTAGTTTAGTTGATAAAGATGGAACACAAAGTACATCCTCAAATGTTCCTTTTCCCATATCAACAGGCCCTCTCCCATGCACTTCAACAAGAGTGTCATCACCATTCAGTGTGGTAGGCATAGAACATGCCTCTAAAGAGGTGAAATCATCTTTTGAAGAAGACATGTGGTGTGAAGCACCCAAGTCGATTATCCAAAAATTGGCTTGTGAAGCAACAACTAGGGCCTTACCCTTTCCTTTCCCCTTACTCTTATCTATGTCCTTTGAAGATCCTTCTGAGAAAATTTGTTTGACTAAATCAGGCACCTTAATATTATTGTTTTCAAGAAGATGAGAAAGGTGATCAATTTGTTACTTTAAACACTTATGTTCATCATGACCAGGCCTTTTACAATAAGAACACTTGACCTTCTCCTTCTTAGGTTGTTCACCTTTTGATGAAGAGGTCTCATTATCTACTTTTAAAGTATCAAATTTTTTATCTTTCTTCTTCTCTCCTTGGTTCTTTTGTTTCTTATCTTGCTTACTAGACCCTTTTTGTTCTTTTGTGCCTTGATTTATGACTAAGTCATGTGACTCAGAGGATTTTATTGTACCCATTTGGACCAATTTGACCTACTCGCTAGTGATTTTTGTAGCAAATTCATGTAGAGAAGACATTTTGAATGTGGTACATAGGGCACTTTTTGTAGCATAGAATGTAGAAACAAACACTGAATAGTTTGGACCAAGCTTAGAAAGAATACTCAAGATCAATTGATTATCATCTTTCTTAATTCCACACTATTTCAACTGCAATATTATAGACTTGATTTTTGTGAATAAGTCTTGTATAGTGTCAAAATTGGTTGGATTCAACCTTATGAGTTCATTCTCCAACTGATGACCTCTTAGCTCATCCTGCTTACCAAAGAGGTTTTCCAAAGTGGTCCACACTACATTTGGTGTAGTGACAGATTCAATATGAAAAGAAGGTCAAGGGAGACTGACATACACAAAGTACCAAAAGCTTCACCGCATTTATTAAACCATTTAATCTATTATGTATACAACATCTTAACAGACACATGATGATATCCATGTCTTTTCGGATATATTATCATCTTAGATTTCCATTCAACATAATTATATCATGTTAAAAGAGGAACTGTAGATGCATCCATGATAGCAAAAAATAAGATTGCAATGAATCAAGAAAAGTGCAAGAAATAAGACACACGAGACACCCCCCCTTTCCACTAGTCTCAAAAATCACCCCTCCAAATATTACAAGGTTGGCACTTTATAATTATTGTATTTACAAGGCCTTTTATTAGGCTACAATGCTTTTAAGGCTCCAATGGCCAAAAATAGAAAGTTTTAATAATAATAATTTTGATACAAGATCTGAAAAATTTAGCCTTATAGCTATGTAATATTCTTCAATACCTTTCCAACAACTATTTGTTTTTGAAAAATAGAGTTGTGAGGTGAAAGATATGACATGTTCAAGGAAAACAATATAGTTGATTCAACCTACAACATATGATGGAAAAAGGCATAATTTTTTAATGAAACTTGTGTGGATGGAAAGTGCTCATTTCCAAATTTTTGTCAAGTACTTGTTTGTGAAAATCCGACACCTGAGGCAAAAGTTATGCAATTTTTAAGAAGGGTTGTTAAATTTGCCTGCTAGAAAAATGGCTCATGCCCTGTTCAAACTCGATTTCTACAAAAAGTAATATTTTTTTATAAAAATAAAAAATTGATGCTGGCAAAAAAACCCAAAAATCATTTTTCCTCCAAATGAGCGGAAGTTGGAATTCTGGAGTCGAAATGAAAACAACTCTAGTAAAAAGATTTCACTCTAGTTTTTTTACTGTGTCCTCCAAACTTTGATTTTGGTGAGATAAAAGTCACTTTTGACTTTCTCAAGCCTTTTGGACACTCTAAAAATGCTAAAGAAGCCTTCAATATTACCAAAAAGCTATAATCACCCAGATCTCACAAGAACACATACATATGAAACTAGATTTAACTAGAAGCTTATTTTCCTTTAAACTGTTTAGATTCTCAGGGTCACACAAGAATGCAAGAGAAGAGCATACTTGGTTTTTAAGGAAAATATTAGCTAATAGTTTCAAATCTCTCAAATAAATTAGAAAATCAATGAGCTATACTAGACAACATGACTCTGATACCATGTTAGATATTACGAGAAGTAAGAATCAAGCCAAGATCTGATGTCATTCATAGATCATATGCAACTCCAAGCAATAGATGATCAAAGATCAAAATAGATAGATAAAGATAAATATAATATGAGAGAAAAAAAAAATAGAGGCATAAGAGAATTTGGAGAAGACTCTCATCGAGCTATCATTGAACTAGTGAACGTGAGAGTATTGTGCTTATTACATAGAAAAATAATAGCATATACATCCAAGGGGTGTATTAAATCCTATTCCACTTTTACCTTAAGTGGTAAATGCAAAAACATGTGGTATAACCCCCTTACATGAAGATAGGAAAGGAGTTGATAAAGTTGGCACATAAGGCCAAAAGACGGTGAGAAAACCAACTACCCCATAACCCAATTAGGAAATGACAAAATAGTGGTTATGAGAGGTGGAACAACAAGCCAAAAGAGGGTGTGTAACTCAACTACCCATGTGAGGTGGAGAGTTACACATGTAGCTGAAGTATTTTGCCACGTGTCCTCATATTAACCACTCTTAATAACCCAAGCAAACACAATAATGTGTAGGAAAAATAAATACCCAATAAGATAAGGAAAATAAAAACCTACACTAATAATTCGATATGAATTTGTATGTCTAGATAGTTAATTCTAATTTATGATAATATATTATGATAAATGGTTATTGTTAAATTTCAATTATTTTGTATGGATTAACATGTTGTTTATGAAAGATTTGAATTATTCATGCAGCTGAAAAGAAGAAGAAACGCATTGACGTTTGTTAGATGTAGTTATTGTTGTAAAGTGCAAAAAAAATAAAAAAATTAGTCCCATTAGAATGAGAATGTGTCCCTCATTTATTTATTTATTTTGGTTGGTAATCACTTTTGACTAGAGCTATGAACTAGTGGGGGTCACAATGGGGGACCCCCTCCCTATGGTTACAATTCTTCTGAGGTATTAACACCTCTCTAATCTTCCTCTTCTTGTTATCATTCTACCTCCTTATCTCACCATACTTGACTCCTCCTAACTCTTCCTCCTTATTCCTTCATACCTACACCTCCATCCTATCACAATCTCCTTATCCCTTCACTCCTTCCTCCACCTTCATCCTTCTGCAACCTCCGTATCCCTCCAATCCTCCACCATCTTTTTGTTGCCTCCTTATCCCTCCACTCCTCCTCCACCTTTATCCTTTTTTTGCCTCCTTATACCTCCATTCCTCCTCCACCTTCATTCTTCTATTGCCTCCTATCTCCTTCCACCTATCATCTCCTCCTTTTCATGAACCTTGTGACTTGGCACCAACCAACCACACACACCTGCCCACATCTTCAATCTTCTCTAGATCGGGTGGGAGTATTACCACCCCCATCTCAAACCATTGTGTCCATTTGATTGCACAGGTTCTACCTGGTCCATCTGTCAGTGGGAACACCTGCATCTACACAGGCCTACATAAATGACATTGATACATCTTCCTTTCAATAAGCTAGTCTTAATATTCAAACCAAAGACCTCTATATTAAACAAAGTTGTAACTTTCATTGCACCACAAGGTCAACCCCCATATGCCCTTCATTTATTAATGAAATTAAGATCTTCAAAATTATTTTGAAGGTTGAAAGGGAAGAGAAATAAACCCAAAAATTATTTCAAGAGATTCACAATAATAAATGAGTCATGTTCACTAGAAGTTGACTAAGTCAAAATTGGCAAGATTGAAGGCAACATTCAAGAAATATGTTTTAGTTCAATCTTGAATCTTCCACCTCTTTTTTATATCATGGATTAATAGTAATTTAAGTCAAAGAACAATAGATACAGTTTTGGAACAATGAACATCATGACTCATCAATCTTTATGGCAAATTTCTACACATTTTCATCCATGACTATCACTTTTATGTTGTAAGAGTTTGAAGAGGATCATAACATTCTTTAACTCTATTTAGTTACGTCTTTATTATTAGTTATAGAAAGAATAAGTCATCTCCTAATTGTCATGGGAGAATGGACATATGTCATAATTTTTTTAGAGTTTGTAACTGTAGTCACACAAATCTGTCTAGCTTAATTAAATAAATATTCGCTATTTATTTGATTAAAAATCCACTAGCCATTAGTTAATTAAATTAATATTTAATTAATTCATTCCCAAACATTCTTCTATTAATTAAATAAATTATTCAATTTATTTTAATTAATTCATTAAATCAAATTCACAATCAATTAAATAAATAAAATCTATTTATTTAATTAAATCCCCCTATTCCTCTTTTAAATAAATTAAATAAAAACATTTATTTAAATCATTATCTCCCCCCACTTGCATTTTCCTACAAATGCAACTTACACACATTTATTGAAATAAATGAATTTTTATTTTTAATAAAATCCTATTTTCCCTCACCCACCAAATCCACTTGCAAAATCTAATCCCCTTCTAGATTCTTCTAACCCCTTCCTAATTAGCCTAATCCATCCCCTAATTATTGTCACATTCCTAAGCAACTTGGAGTCACTTCTCAAAGACTTCAAAGTCTTTGAAAAGCATTTAATGCTTTGTGTGTTCAACAATTTAACCTCTAAAGTCTTCCAAGACCACTAATGACTCTTACATGACCATTTATGGCTCTTATATAACCATTTATGGTTATTTCAAACTTGTCCCCCCAAACATTTATTGTTTTGACCATATTCATCTATTTCACATTTGCACAAGAATTTATCCATTGGATAAAAGCTTTATTCTTTGAATAAAGAGTTTATTCATTCAACTAACCTTGACTTTAACTTCCAAAGTCATGTCAAACATTTAATGCTTATTCCCTCTCCTCTCAACCTATCTCACATTGACACTTGTCATCCTGGGATTGGGTTGAAAGCCTTCACATGAATTTGAAATCATTCAATCCTGACCCTTGTTGAGATTGCTCAATCTCAACCATCCATTGCTCTATTTTCCCTATAAATAGAGCACATTTCTTCATAATCCAGATCCTGAAAACTTGTATGCATTTAACCTATAGGCATTTTGAGAGAGCATTTTAGCATAATCAACTAATATCTTCTCATTTTGGATAAAATAAATCATTTTAGTATCAATAGCATAGTATTAGCTTTTTATGCATATTTAGAGCAAATGCTTCAATCTCAATCCTCCATAAGCATCCATAGTGCAAAAAGCTGCTGAGAGCTACACTATTTTGGAACTTGGAGAGGAGAGGAACAAGGGAGAAGGAACTAAGAGCATGCTAAAAGGCATTTGGAGATGCCTCATTATCTTTATTTCATTAAGTTAGATATATTAGCATGATTTTAGTGTCTCTCTTGATATGCCTGTTTAGATTAGTTTTTGATTGAATAACACTAATGATTTTCTTATGTGTATTGTGTTGTTTCTCTTAGACTAACCTTGTCCATTTTGCAGAGCATCAGTAACTAATCCAACTTTTATGCCTCAAGCATAAATTTGAGATCATGTTTGAGTTGAAGAAGAGAAGAGTAATCGATTAGCAACTGAGTCTTTTTAGTAGTATCTTTGTTCAACTAACAAGTATGATATCAGTTCATGTAATATCTTTGATTTACAATAAGAAGATAATTTCAATAATCAATCTTAAAGATTGAAAATTGAATGCTAATAACTAAGATTGTAGTCACTCAAACAAGGGCCACTTGAGGTATTGTGACTTTGTAGTATTTTAGGATTTTTTGTTTATATGTGTAGTTATTAGTTATGAGTTGATTTGGATAAGTTGTGTTGTATCATAGTTAATTCTAGTAGTTTTAGAACAACTAGCCTCCAACCACTTCTATGTCAATTAACCAGTTAACCCACAACAACTATTGTGTAGTTAGATTTACTTTTAGC
The DNA here is from genome assembly GCF_030272615.1 of Cryptomeria japonica. Taxonomy (NCBI): domain Eukaryota; kingdom Viridiplantae; phylum Streptophyta; class Pinopsida; order Cupressales; family Cupressaceae; genus Cryptomeria; species Cryptomeria japonica. The sequence goes on along the minus strand of NC_081411.1, from coordinate 573,926,617 downwards.
ATTGTTATATTTTCAATTTAGTTTGTTACTTTCAGTTTATTTGGTATACACATCAATAGAACAGTCTAGAAGGATTCCCTAGTGCACATATAGTGCTAACATCATCTAATAAGATATGTCCTTGGTCGCTAATTAAATGAGTCTCTCTAGAATACTAGGTTATTCAACGTGGGATTAGTTACCCAATCAATCATGTGCATGAATTTGTCTACACCCACCTATTATGCTTAGTAGAGATCGGCCTCTTGTGAGATCAATGGTTTTATGATATCTCCTTAGACAAAAATGTGATCATGAAGATCAAAAAAAGTGCATTGATATTTTTTTATTACTTTTAATGTCAAGGAAAATATTGGTGGTTTGAATTGTAAGTCCCGAATCCCTAATGATAGATAATCTCCCAAGTGTTGAGGGTGTAAAATCTTATAAGGAAAACACAAAACCTATGTTCAATTTGGGAAAATAAGGACCAATTATTTAGGTGGGTAATACCTTCTTCAATTTTATTTCTATAAGATCAAGGAAGGTTTCACTAACATTATAGGTTATATGATATTAAAGGTACTAAATAATATCTTGATAAGATCTATACCTAATGTATAATGTACGCCTTCTGGCTATCACAATGTACATATGTGCTAGTTCAAACAAACAAGATTATGTACCTTATATAAGAGAATGCCTACCAAGTTGTGATGGTGAAAAATGGGATTGGGTAAACTAGGACCTAACTCAACTTTTCTCCATACATTGGAATACGAAAGAGCCTAACGAGATGATTCACTTTGACTTCCTCTCTTATGAAAGAGAGTCAAGTAATATCTTTAGGGTTTCTATTCCTTTTTTGCCATGAAGAGGAGATGAGCTAAATGTAAACAGATGATAAACTAAGCTAGGGAGATGAACAAAAGTGATGATATAAACTGAAATAATAGAGAAATATAGAATTGAAACTGAGATATAAACTATAGAACATGAAATAAAACTCAAATGTGCACCTATCACCAAAAAATGAGCCAGACCAAGGTGCTAGGCACTTTGGTCCTTGTTACTATAGTGGTCTGAAACTCTAGAATTTGCAAACTAAGACCTTGAGGTGTAGAACTACCAAAAGATGCCCAAAAACATAGAGAACTAGGGTGTTGGGTGCCCCAATCCCAAAATACTGAGACCTTCTTTTGGATCTGGACCTGTCACTGTGAATTTTGGCTTTCTCGAAGTTTGCCACTTCATTGGATTTATGTACCTGCACCAAACCCTAGGGGAGAGGTACAAGCCAATAAATAGTTGGTGATCACCTTATTATTCTTCAATATCTCCTAAGCTTCAATTGATTATGAAAGAAGGTTGATCAATATTTGATGAACGCTTGATTTTTTGATTGAGGACTCTACATAAATCTGCACTTTCACTTCACAAGAGGTCTCCTTCAATTGCTTGTAAATGGATTCTTCAAATGAGGAAAGGAAAGGTTATATATATGAAACCCTAACTTCTTTTTTTATCATAGGTTGACCTAGAATTGATATAATTTCACACAAAGTTGGATTTAAACATTATAATATTTCCAAAATATGATCCTAAAATTTGGGGAGAAAAAGTCGTGACCATGGTGAATCACCATGGTCCTGTCGACTTTTTTCCTTTTTTTTACGGATGCAAGATATCGTGATTACAAAGTAAATCCTAGCTGGGTGTGATAATTCAAGGTGTTTAGATATACTAAATTGGGCCTTGAAGATCGAAATAGGACCTAATTAGGAATTTAATGAATGAATTAATTAAAAGGATAAAATAAAAAGGGGCACACTTAGGGTTAAGGGCCCAATTTTATGATGTGTAGAATGATAAGAGATGACTTTAGATTTAATTAAATTAATAATTAAATGCCTAAAATAATTAATTTAAAATGCAACACACTAAGGTGGGTGCTAACCTAAGCGTGGAATTGTACAACCCTAATTAAGGGTGTACACTTTACGATACTACATTTAGCCCCCACTTTACTGGTCATATGACACTACATGCATATGAAAGCTAAAGTACAAACATTCACGTGAAAAAGGATATGTCCATAGTATGTCGAACAAATTCCCCAGTAGTACAATATTAGGAACTGCATCCTACAAAACCACGTTGTTAGTTAAAATCACAAAATCACCTAAATGCTTACTAAGAGTGATGAAATTTGAGGGTAGCTATATGCCCCCCTCTGTTTCGGCTTGCTAATTAGTGAGTTGAAATAGGGTATCATATTTACCACATCGAATTGTGAAGGAAAATTGATGACAAATACTCACAACAAGGTTTGATACAAGATCAAAACTAATGAAGAATCATTTGATAATAAAGAGATCTAAATCATGATTTTAACATAATCAAGTGTGCAAGAATTGGAGCTCTCTAACACAAGATGCAAAAGATTAAGTTTAAAATACATAATTAGGGTTTAGAAAAAGAATTACCTATTAATAAATGAAAAGGGATCTTTTTAATAGATGAAAGAGGAAGAGATCATTATCCAAAGACATCCACATTCAAGAATAGGGGGGATCTTTGATAAAGATAACATCTTTAGAAAGAAGAGAAGTAAAATAAGAATACACACCTTCTCCAATATTTAGGAAAATAGGATTCTTAGTGAAGGATTTCACACTTTCACTAAGGAGAGATTGTTCAAGAAAGATGTATTATTTCAAACAAATAATAGCTCCTAAACAAAGAGTAGACATATTATATGCAAGAAATGGCATCAAATGAAAGATGCAACTCAACAAAGGCAAGGTGAATCATTAGGATGAGTGATATAATATTAAATATCACCCTTGTCCCCCCAAGCATAGAGGTAATGACATCAAAGAGGGATCATATATAAAAGAAACACTCTTCTAAGAGAATGAAAGAGATCCTCATCAAGGATAAGCACACCTACCATATAGAAGGGATTTTTATAAAAGATACCACTCAATTAAGAAAAGGATTTGATAAATGGTTATAGACTTCTAACACTAAGGAAGAGGTCCCAATTAAGGATATGTACTAAAGATCCTCATTAGGGATACTTGTTCCAATAAGAGGAAGGAGATCCCCAATAGGGATATACACCTCCATAATCAATAAGAATCTTTATAGAAGACACTACTTCACAAAAGGGAAAGTTTTCATCTTAAGAAGAAGGGATGTTTGAAATAATTCTTGCCCCCATACACAAAGATAAGAGATGGGACAAAAAAAGGCTATTATGTTGCTTCCAAAGTATGATTGCACATGAAATTGTACTATCATGAATGAAAATGATCTCCCAGGTAAGCTACCAATATCACATAGTGAAGAGCAACATAATAGCCACTACAATGATTTAAATATGTGATAGATTGGATGAAGTATTTGAATACAACATGTTAAATTCTCTATAATTAATGAGAGTAAAAACATGTATAAGATGATAAGTATTGAGATGTCTTGATCAAGAAAATAGTTTCTAGGGGAAGAATAGGCCTCTAAGTCATTGTCCTCTTGCACACAAATTTCCTCATACATAAAAGAGAGGGTATGAATAGAATAAAAAGCCTCATAAATGAGATTGTCAATCTCTTGGGGAGATTCATAAAGATACTAGTCAATCATCATAATTTTGTTATGAGTAGGATAAGTGTTGAGAAATGTAGAGGATGATCTAATTGAGATGAAGTGGTCATCACTACTATATATATAATTCACATTGAGAGATGGTCTTTTAGATTCTTTGGTGGGCTTTGAAGGTTTATATGTAACTCCAAATGAGGCTTCACGTGTACACGTTATTTTTTAAAGGAACCTTAATTCGTTGTTCTTTTACGCCACAACCATTGCCATTATATCCACTTTTAGCTAAGATGTGAAAACCCAAACCATAAAGGGATGCCATATCAAAAAGAGATGGTGGGGCCTCATAGGTCTCAATTCCATAATTATATGAATAAGAAGAATATTTTGAAGTGTTGTTTAAATTAGAAGTAGCCACAAAATTGTTACTAAGTTGTTTGGACAAAGTGAGTTGTTTTTTAGATTCATTCATGTCTTTCTCCTTTTTAGTCTGAGGTTCTCTCGGAGGGACTTTATACTCTCTTATAAAAGGTGTAAAGTCTAAAGACCCCCAACCATCATCTAAGAGTACTTATTTTGGTGAAAAAGTATCTTTGAGAGAAGATGGTGATTTGGTTTGAGTGGAAGAAAAATCAGGAGTATTCGAACAGGTAGGAGGACTTAAAGAAGTAGGAGTGCTTGTATAAGTATGAACTTGCTTGTAGAGGAATTAGAAGTAGTTAAAGAGGATTTAGAAGATTAAGTTTTCAAACAAGCTTGTAAATTGGTATCAACATACAAAGTATACAACGTATTGTTGTAAATGAATTTGACGCTACGATGAAGTGTAGAAGGGACAACTTGCATACTATGAAGCCAAGGTCGTCCTAAGAGAAGATTGTAAGTAATTTTATTGGGCATAACATGGATAGGCATAGGTAAAATAACAAGTCCCACCTTAATAGGCAAGGTTATAGTACCTTAAGATTATTTAGCCACACTGTCAAAGCCATAGATAGTAAGAGAATCGGGTTGAATAAGAGAAGGATCCACTTTAATTTTATGCAATAAATTGATGCTACAAATATTAAGGTCAGATCCATTATCCACTAAGGTTCTTCTTATAGCATTACCATTGATAAGAATAAAAATAATAAGAGGATCATATTGATGGTGGATCTCATGAGAGGGCAACTCATCTTGTGTGAACATAATTTGAGCTTTATATTCTTTCATAGGATCAATCAAACAAGCCATATTATCAGGTGTCACTGTAGGTGGGACATCTAAGTTCTTCAAAGCATCTTGTAAAATCCTATGATGTGTGGATGAAGTTTGAATCAAATCCCAAAGTAATATCTTGATAGGAGTAGCTTTAAGTTGTTCAATAAGTTCATACTCTTTACCAAGATGTTGTGATATATGAGGTGCTGATGGAAGAATAGGTTGAGAAGTAGGAAGTAAAGAAGAGATAAGCAGAGGAGGATTAGGTTGCCTATTATTCCATGTATTATATGTTTAGGCAACTAAATTATATATCTCTCTCGAGTAATCTATTTATCATACTCATAAGGAATCTTAGTGGGATATCCTCCTTGCAGAGTAATAATTGGTTTGTTAGGAATGCAAAAGACATCATTACTATAACCACCTTGAACCACTGAGAGAGGTTTTTTTAGAGGTTGAGAATTTAGAGAAGGACTAGCACCTTGAACTATGAATATGGGTTTATTAGATGTTTCATAACCATTCACATGTATCATATTGATTAAAGATGGTTTGGGGACATCTAAGCAAGGTCGAGTAGAGCTGAAATTATCAGGTGGTTCATAAAGACGATTGTCAACCTTAAAAATTTCTTCATGAATAGTTTTTTCTTTAGATTGAATGAAAGGGACATCCTCATAGAGGGGATTGTTAATAATACCAAACCTTTGTAACCTAATATTATTCTCTTGTTCTAAAGTATCCTTACAAGGAGTATGCATTTTAGGAGAAGAAACAACATCATTCGTATGATAAGGATTATTGAAATAAGTGTTGATAATCTCTCCTTGCACCAAAATATTATCATAGATAAGACCAATTTTGGGAGAGGTATTACCATTAGTCATTAATGCTTCATCCCTAGAAGGAAGGTTATTGAAAGAAGCTGTAGTGTTACTAGGAAAGGTAGTCATCGTATCATCCTCCATCACCAAAGGTTCCACATGGGGGAGATAATCTCTAGGAGAATGATCAACATTACTCTTTAAAGCTTCATCCTTGGGAGGGAGATATTTTAAAGGGATAATAACAATCGCTTCTTAAACTAGGGTATCCTCATGGGTAGAGCCAGATTGGGGAAAGGGAATAACACTATGTTAATGCTTCGTCCTTGGAGGGGAGGTTATTGAAATGGATAGAAGGAAAGGTTTTATCAAGGTAATTTTCAATCATATCACCCTCTTTTACCATAATATCATCTTCTTTGACAGGAGGGACATGTTGAGAGAGTAATCAACATCATTCTTCAATGGTTCATCCCAAAGAGGGAGATCATTTAGAGAAGTGTTAAAGATACCTTCTTTCACTATGATGTCCTTATGGGTAAGGCCAATTTTGGGAGAGGGAATAACAGTAGTCAAAATCTCCTTAGTAGGATCTTTAGGAGACGGGTGAAGGTTCATAACAAGTTCTAAGAAATAATCATGATGCAAAGACAAGTTGGTTGGAGGCCTACGTATCATCCTATAATTGATGGAATGGAATGGGATTCGGGGCAGCACCCAAAAAAAATTTTGGCATGAAAAAATCTGAAAAATGTCCTTTTAAAAAAAAAAATTTACAAAATGAAATGAAAAAAACAATGCAAGTAAATAAAGTAAACTAAATGTCTAAAAATTAAAGCAATTATGTGATTAACTAAGTGCAAGTATATGAACTAACCAATACAATTAATGAAAGTGCATAAGCTATATGTTTTAAGAAATTATTACAAAATGAATGTTTAAGTGCTTGCAAATCAAATCTAAGATGAAAATCAAAAGTAAGCATAAGACACGTCAGGTTCACCAAAATGTGAGTGAAAAACGGGATCGGGTAAACTAGGACCTAACCCCACTTTCCTCAATACATTGGAATACGAAACATCCTAAGGAGATGATTCACTTTGACTTCCTCTTATGAAAGAGAGTCAAGGAGTATCTTTAGGGTTTCTATTCATTTTTTGCCATGAAGAGGAGATCAACTAAATGTAAACAAATAATAGACTTGGCTAGGGAGATGAACAAAAGTGATGATATAAATTGAAATAATAGAGAAATGCATAACTAAAACTTAAATATAAATTGTAGAACAGGAAATAAAACTCAAATGTGCACCTGTCACCAAAAACTGAGCTAGACTGAGATGGACCAGGGCACTGGGCGCTCTGGTCCTTGTTATTGTACTTGTGTGAAACTCTAGAATCTAAAAAACTAAGTTCCTGAGGTGTAGAATTTCCAAAAGATGCCCCAAAACATAGAGGACTAGGGTGTTGGGAACCCCGGTCCTAGAAGATAAGACCTTTCAGATTTGGACATGTCACTGCAAATTTTGGCTTTCCCAAAGTTTGCTACTTCCTTGGATTTTTGCACCTACACCAAACCTTAAGGGAGAGGTACAAGCCAATCAATAGTTGGTGATCTCCTTATTATTATTCAATATCTCCTAAGCAATTGATGATGAAATAAGGTTGATAAATGCTTGATTTTCTAATTGAGGACTCCACATAAATCTGCGCTTTCACTTCATAAGAGGTCTCCATAACTTTTTTTTATATGAGGAGTGGAAAGGCTATATATATGAAACCATAAATTTTTTTTATCATAGGCCGACCTAGAATTGATATAATTTCACATAAAGTTGGATTTAAACATTATAATACTATCAAAATATGATGCCAAAATTTAGGGAGAAAAAGTTGAGGTCATGGTGAATCATCATGGTTCAGCTGACTTTTTTCCAAATTTTTAGGAATGCAAGATATCATGATTACAAAGTAAATCCCAACTCGGTGTGACAATTCAAGGTTTTTAGATATGCAAAATTGGGCTTTGAAGGTTCAAATAGGACCTAATTAGGACTTTAATGAATTATTTAATTAAAAGGATAAAATAAAAAGGGGCACACTTAGGGTTAAGAGCCTGATTTTATGATGTGTGGAATGATAAGAGAGGATTTTAGATTTAATTAAATTAATAATTAAATACCTAAAGGAATTATTTAAAATACAAAATGCAACACACTAAGGTGGGTTCTAACCTAATCATGGAATTGTACAACCCTAACTAAGGGTGTACAATTTACATTGCTACACAAGTAAATACTGGTGTTCCCTTATACACAAAGGCTAGGAATAACAACACAACCAAAAATGGCTATATCATACTTAGTTTTCTCTAATATTTATGAGATGGTGGAATGGAGAAAAATTATAGATCAGTGCCTATATTTAGTGGGAACAAAGCATTGGATTCATATAAAAGATGTAATAGCTAAAACCAAATATGATACCTTAATCAAGGTACACTTGATTAATATATTTACTCAAAGGTACACACAACATAGGTTCTACTTATGCAAATGAATAAATAGTAGAAATTAAAAAAAATTCTATGAGTCCACTTAATAATATAGTAAATATAACCTTTATTTGTTAGTGTGCACTTACACATCCTGGTTGTTGGGAAGAACAACACAACTAAAACTGGCTATATCATACTTTATTTTAATGCATTGAGATGATGGAATGTGGAACATATTACATATTGGTTCCTATATCTAGTGGACATTGATTATTTGATTCAAACAAGATATGTAATAGGTAACACCAAATAAGATAGTTTAAATACACCTGAAGACTATATTTACTCAAAGATACACATAATCTAGGTTCTACACATGCAAATGAATCAACAATAGAAGTTGCATAATTTTAGTTGAGTTTAATTAATAATATAACAATAAACCTAAATATTTATTTATCATTTTTATAATAATTTTATGCCTTCTAGATGACCAACTAATCAAAATCCATCAAGACAATACACAAAAGACTCCTATAAACACTCAATCAATGTGAGATTTGCTAGTTACACTTATTCTTCAATTTTATAGTATCTATATTGCATACTTTAGACAAACCCACATTAGTACAACCTAAAAATCATTACTACCTAGGACTTGAAAAATGAAATTGTAAGGATTCCTAGAATGCCTTTTTCTTACTAGCTCTATAATTGGTCTTTTCTCTATTTTTTCATTATTCCAAATGGAATCTAATGCTAAGGAAATAGAGATTATTGGATAACAAACATGAGTTTATTTAAATAACAAGTCCAACCATAAACAAAATGAACTCAAACCATTTAAATAAGATATCATATAATATTAGCAAAGAAGTTAGTTATGAAAATAAGCAACTAAATGAACATAATACTTCTCCATGATGCTCCCATGCTATTTGCTCTTCCTTGTCCTTCTCCTCTTCAAGATCTTGTTGCTATGTATATTTCTCTCAACTTGATCACTCACACAAGGATGGAAAATGAAGATAGGGAGATGGTTGATGATAGTGAAGTCTTGAATGAAGATGTAAATGAAGTATGAGATGTTAAATAGAAATTCAAACTAGTGAAAGAGATAAGACATGATGCCAATCCTTCCTACAAAAGCATTCAAATCCCAAATAAAATAATAATACATATTGATAACTCTTATGTCCCTCAACAATAAGGGAAAGGGTTCTATTTATAGAAAAAATGAGACAATGGAGGGTTGAGATTGATTTGATGTAAGAAGGGCTTGGATTGCTTGAGGATTCCATGATCCTTAATCCATGTGCTCTTCCTCGAGCAATCACATGTTTCCAAGTGTCAACAAGGGAATACTTGAGAGGGAAATGGACAAACCATTAAAGGCTTGATAAGACATGAAGAAATCCATTAATGGTTGATTTGATGGGTTTAGGCTTAACCCAAGGTTGGATGAATGTGCAAGAGTTAAATGGAGGGTAGAATGGTCAAATCCTCTAAGGCTTGAGGGGACCTGAGGGTTACCATGGATGGTTGAGTTAATGGATAAATATTTTAACCAATGGTTGGGAGAATGTGCAAAATTTAAAGTGGGGTTTAGGATAGTCAAATCCCATGTGGGTTTGCTTGTGGAAGGGAGAAGGCATTGAAGGCTTTGTAAGAGCCTTAATAGTTGAGAGGTGACTCCTTAATCCTATGGATTAGGAATGTGCAAACACATAGAGGGGATTAGGCTAATGATGGGGGGTTTTAAAATGATTAAGGGGAGGGTTAGTGTGTAACTTGCATTTTCTAGAAAATGCAAGTGGGTGAGGGGATTTAAATAAAATAAAATAATTATTTAATTAAATTTATGTGTGTGAGGATAAAGTGATAAATAAATATTAATTAAACAAATATGTTTTGCTTATTTAATTAATAGTCAAAACATGATTAAATGAATTAAATCAAATAAATTGAATAATTTACTTAATTTATAGAAGAACGTAGCTAGTGTGAATTAATTAAATATTAATTTATTTGAACAAAGGTTAAATAGTGAAATAAATACCAAATCTCTAGTTAATTAAGTGGATAGAAATGGATGTCTACATTTGTCTCTCTTTGAGATGGTGTGGTTTATTGCATTGTTTCAAAGAAAAACAAATAAGAATGGTACATGTCTTGGCGTGCGTTAGGCTGGTGGTTAGGTATGCCCCCTCGAGAGATTGAAAAAAAATGAAATTGAGAATTCAGATGATCTCTTGAAAATTTACAAGAACATTATGCATGGTAGAGTGGATCATTTTGAATTGAATGGTGAAGGAAAAAGCGAAAAAGGATGAGTTGAGTGCAAATGGAGGGTGACAAAGGAGAAGGGGAAGCCAACAAGTACCCTTACCCTAGGTAATGCAAGTAATATTGTGCAAATGTAGTGTTTTATGGTGCCTCTGGTTGATGCTATACAATTTATCAATATATTCTTGGCACAATTGTTTGGATAGTCTAGTGCAATTGTGTGAGTTGCCTTTGTTTTAGTTAAAGCGTGATAGTTGATGTTAGTTGGTCGCTCAGACAAGATAAAGTTTGAGTAATTGATTCTTATTGACTTGTTGAGACTTAGAAAATTGATGTAATTGCTCGATGAAATCAAAGTATCTAAGTCGAATTCGAGACTTAGACAATTGATGTAATTGTCTACTTTGACTATGTTTGATTGTTTGACAATTGACAATTGGGTTTCTATGGTTGACACAGTAACTTGTTTTGCTTACAAGATAACCTAGATGACATGGGCTATGAAAAATATCCATTTGGAGATGGGCTATGATGTCCTTGGCTTGACCAATTTGTGGCACACAATATAGGGTATTTGGTGATGATGACCTAGATAGAGAGGATGAGGGGGTTAGGTCTAGAGAGAAGGTGTGGACGACCTAGTACCTAGTCCTTGAGCTCAAGGCTACCCTTTTGAAGAGGATCAAATAGAGTATCAATTGTCATAACTAAGATATAGGAATGATATGCAACGAATGAAACAACAACTACTGGAGAAAATAAATGAATGAAACAACAAGAACTGGGAGGCAAGATGAAATATGGAATTGGGGCCAAATATAAAGTTGTAGAACTCATACAAAATTTTGGGGATATGAGGAGAATGAGTTAGAAATTTGGTCCCATGAATGACCTAAAACATTAGAAATGAAGGGAAGCTGAAAGGTTACTATAGGAGTTTGAGTTCCAATAGGAAAAGCTAAGATATTAAGCTTTAAGGGTAGAATATATAAAATCAAGACCTAGATAGGAAAGCAAATAAGGCAATAAAAACATGGAAACTAAAGTTTGGAGTAGACTTAGCATTTTAAAATCAGTGCTAAGATCCAATTTTCTCCTAAAAGTTTTAAGTTTGGGGAAAAGAGGAGTTTTTTTGGTCTTTTAGGTGTCTGGATAGGCAACATTAACCTTTCTGTCCTATGTAATTCCTTTGTCTCCATATTCCTTGGAAAATGTTCTAAGGGACATGAGAAGAAAAATATTAAATATTTGTATAATATGAAAAATTGTAATTACATCTTCAAAAGATGAATGTGTTGGACATGAAGATAAGAGAACATGGACAAAGATACCACTTAGAAAACCACTTTTGGGAAGTTGAAGAGTCATGAGTTGGGCTCCCAAATTTGGAAGGTGAAAGGTTGCCCATGTTATATATATAGAGCAATATGTTGTCATTGATGCAACCCATGATACATCCATATGCTAACTAATGACACATTGATATGACTATGGGGGAGTTTAGTGTAGATATAGCATATGCAAGTTATCTTTATGTTGCATTTTAGCCTTGTGGAGATGTTGAAGACAAATATTCAACATTGCAATATTGTGGAAGACAAAGAATAAGTATTAACTACACACAATTGTACCTTATATTTTGATGTTCATATCCTTATTGTTCATTAGTACATCCTTCACGAGTTAATGCTTTGTTGAGTATTATTCCATTGTCTACATATGATGTGGTTGTGGGTACACATATATTGATATGTTTTCAAGACTTCTACAATGATATCTTATTAGTTTAGTGTATCACGCATAGTGGTAAGTTGCAAAAGAATTGTCTAAGGCATTAACAGTTTATCCTCCAAAGCAGAGACATGCTAATATGGTCCACATTCCTCCGCATAACAAGATATTGTCTTGTGGTTCAAAATTTAAGATTGTTGAGCTATAGAGATTTTATATTCAAAGTTTCATGTCATCGCCTCTTGCACAAAGAAAGTTAGAGATGCTTGTGTATCAAAATATGTTAAGCCGGAGTAAAGAGTCTTTAAGGTCAATCTAGAATGCTCTACATTCCACCATATTGATTAGCATGACCATGCAGTTTTGAGGACATATTCATGGATGTCTAAGTTGTGTTTTAGTTAGGTTCTAGATGATTTGTTGCATTGTAAGTTCAATTTTCATAGTGCCAAAGTGATACAGTTGAACTAGTATGCTCTATCTTCTCCTGAACAAGTGGTCATGTACTTGTGCCATCATGTATCAATCATATATTGAAAAGGACGTATGCAAAGTTTCTTAAATAGGATAAAAGTGTATGTATCTCGATTTGCATAGTGATATCCATCTCCTTTTGGTACCACAAACAGTTTAGTATTGTCTCTCTAGGTGAATAATGAGTGATGGGACGACAAGACATTATTTTCATGCTTGCACCATGTTTCCTTGTGTTTGCACCACTTTAAGAGTTTGCATTGAGATGTGTATGAGGCCAGTTGAATCTTTTTTTGAACTAAAATATGTTATCTCTCATGGTTTATGAGTTTTAAACTTTTGTGGTCAACTAGTGTAATGCTCTACACATGTCATTTATTGTTGACCTATTTAATATTTTGAATTCTCGCAAAGGGTATTTCATGTGGCCAATTGAAGAAATAAATTCATGTCTCATCTACATGTCATCTTGGTCCGACATAATTGAGGTTTTAAAAATTATAGTGGAAATATATATCCAAAATATTGAATGAAGGTTTGTGTGTTGATAATGTGCAAATGTTGAAAGCAATGAGCTAAAAGCATTTAATGATGCAAAACATGAATAATTGTTGACTGATCAATGGAGTAAATCCATCAATTATAGTCATTCCTTTTGTTACAAATTATACATTAGGGAGTTATCGCTTCCTTGGTTTGATGCCTTAAAATAAATCTATTGTATTTCATATAGTTGTGTGTTCCTTGGGTTGAAGCCCTAAAATAAATTTCTAATACTATTTATACTATTGTGAGGCTAGATTTGGATAGTAGTTGTAGCATCGTAAATTGTACCCCTTTATTAGTGTGTCCAATTTCACACTATCCTAGCACCTATTTTAGTATTTCCCTTTCCTCTATGCATTATAGGACTTTTATTAATTTAAACTAATATTATGGGTCTTATTCTACTTTATTACATCAACACACTCTTATTTGGGCCCTTAATTCTAGGTGTGCCCTTTATTATTTTATCTTGATTTATTCTTAAAATCACCCTAATTTCAACTCTCAAAGCATATTTCACATACCTATGCATTATGGTTTGAGCCACCAAGCTGGAATCGACATTAGATTCCCGTTATCTCGCATCCCTAGAATTTTTTTAAAAAGTTGATAGGACTAGGGCAAATCTCTACTACCTAGTACCGCACTTTTTCTCAAATTCTAGGAGGATAATTTGGTGGTCTTATTTAATTCAAATCCCGCTCCGTGTGAAATTATATCAATTCTAATTTGGTCTAATGGTGATTTTAATTATGAAATACCTATATAAGGCATCCTTCTCAATTCATTTTTATAACGTCTTATGCTAACATTGTCATCAATTCAAGAGCAATTCTTCTTCCTTAAAAGCATATCTGATTCAAGGAGCAACAAATTACATCAAGACATATTCAAATTATGTTTTATCTATGATTTTATGATGGATTTTATGTGATTTATCATGTTATTGCATCAATACATGAAGGACTTATCCTAAGAACATTGCGTCACCCATTGAAGATATAATCATCTACATTCACACATTTTAGCCTTTCCCTCAAAAGGAAAGCTTCTCCAATTTATTAAAAAATCTATTTCTATTTCAATTAGGGTTAATTCCAAACCTAGGGTTTGACCTAAGGAAAATCCCTATCCATAACTCCCTTTCTTTCCTCTTGTGTGCAACTACATTTACCCAAAAATAGAGCATCTAGCCAAATTTCATCGGAAAGTGCCTAGACCAAGGTGCTCTAGGGTGCCATTTTCTAGGACTATGGCTCTTTGGGGCACCATAGTCTTCCCAGAATAGGTCCAAATTTGATAGGTGTCTTCCAAACTGCATGAAGACCCAGAAATAGAGCATCCAGACAAATTTTATCAGAAAGTGCCTAGACCACTGTGCTCTAAGGTGCCATTGTCCAGGACTAGGGCTCTTTGGGGCACCATAGTCTTCCCAAAATATGTCCAAATTTGATAGGTGTCTTCCGGACTGCATCAAGATTCAGACTTTTAAACCACAACTCAAAAGACAAGGGCATTAGGTGCCCTAGTCTTGTTAGTTCAGCTTCGAATTTTAATTATGGGTGTACAACTAGATTCCTTTTCCATTTTGTACCTGTTGTGAAGTTTCTATTTTATTATTAGTTAGCATAATCAGTCCAATTTCTAGTTCATGCATGCACTTTCTTACCTTATATTTTGTATTCAATTTACACCCCTTCAACTACATTTTTCAACTTAAACAAAAGGGGAATAAGACTTCAATCAACATTTAACCCTCTTCCTAATAGAATTGAGGTTGGATCTATTGATTTAATCCTTCTTTTAATGTGATGCATGTGAAAGTTAGGTCATTTCCTATTTTATAAAGTTTAACTTGTAAGACCCTAATTTTTAATCCATTACAGTAGCTCCAAGTAGCTTTCTCACCATGGTTTTTTCCTTGTTGGGTTTTCCATGTAAATCTGGTGTTATGGTTGTGCGCTTCTATGTTTTCCTTCTTGTAGTTAGATAGTTACTTTTGTTAAATGGTTGTTGATCAAATTAAGAAATTGATAGAGCATTGATTCATGCCCCCTTTTAGTACTCTTATGTGTTTAACAGTCTATTCAGTGATTTGAAGAGGTATCAAAAAGTTATGGGGCATTCACAAATTGGAGGAGTTGAATGACTATGGGTTATACACCCATGTTAGAGCCATGTGAAATATATTATTTTTCTATCATGTTTATTATTGTCCATTATCCTATGAGTTGGTTTTTGCAAGTAGTTTCTTTCCTCATTTTTAAGATACCACAATGGTTTTCCCTCTCACGATTTTCAAAAAATTGGATCCATGAGATTATATTTTTATATTGAGTTATTGCAGCTAATAAGGTGTGATCACATTGACAACATGAGAGTAGTGAAGTATATTATTGTACATATCTTTGAGAAGATTAATAATATACATTCCCTCTTTCTCATGTGGCTTTTTTCTTGAAAGGGTTTGTCCATGTAAATTTGGTGTCTATATGGTTTGTTGATTTTTCTATTTTCTTGAATGTGCAATCGCATACATA
Organism: Cryptomeria japonica; assembly: GCF_030272615.1. Taxonomy (NCBI): domain Eukaryota; kingdom Viridiplantae; phylum Streptophyta; class Pinopsida; order Cupressales; family Cupressaceae; genus Cryptomeria; species Cryptomeria japonica. The sequence goes on along the minus strand of NC_081411.1, from coordinate 573,910,929 downwards.
AATTAGATTTGGTAATCTTATTTTTCAATTATCTATTGCATGCACATATTAATATTGCAAGATTTCTTCACCTTTTTTTCAACATTTGGTATCATAAATAATAATTCTATTGAAAGGGGTATGCCTCTCTCCTAAGTGTTGAAGGTTTTTTGCTATAGTGTGATCTTTTGATGTGTGGTCTTTTCCAGATTTGAGAAGAGGATTGTAAACATGGCTTCTAGTTCTTACCAAGCTATTGATAAATTCAATGGAACAAGCTATGAGATGTGGAAACTAAATATGGAGGATCTCTAGGAAGAAAGAGATTAGTAGTTGTTGGTTTCACAAGAAATAAAGTTGTCAATAATGAACAATCAAAATTGGAGAAGAAGTCACAAGGAACCGTTTAGTTGTGTCTTATGGATTTAATATTTTTCAATGTCTCCATATAAAACTCTACATACAAGTTGTGGAATGATATCTATCAACCTAGAAGTTTTTTGAATAAGTTATATCTCAAAAGAAGGTTGTATTGTTTAAAGATGAATTATGGTGATCCAATTGTAGATCATTTAAATATATTCAATTTTATTATAAGTTAGATTGAATCAATAAATGTTAAGTTAGAAGACAAAGATAAGTGTATCTTGTTTCTCTTTTCTTTACTTGAATCATGAGAAAATCTAGTTTTCACCATTAGTATTGGTAGTTTACAACCCACTATGAATAGCATGATTTTCATACTTGTTTTAGAAGAAATGAAGAGAAAGTATATGAATTTTGACTCCCAAAATGTCTTGCATGTGCAAGGTAGGTCTAGAGAGAAGGGGCTTAAAGGGGATAAAAGAGGGATAAGTTTATAGAAGACACTCTAAAAACCCTGTAAAGAGAAAAGTAATGAAATTGTGGTAAAAGAGCGCATGTGAAGGAGTGTGATTTAAAAAAAAATGATTCCTGCATGAAAAATTCCCCCAATGATGATTTACATGCTTTTTTATTTTAGCTAGCACTATTAGTAATACTAATTTGGTTATTGATTCAAGTTTCTCCTACCACATGACTCCTCACAAGGAATGATTTGCTACATACAAAGCATACAATGGGCAAGATATTTTCCTTGGTGATAATAGCACAAAGAAGATTGTTGGTAAGAGAAAGTTAAAGTTATGTTTTAGTGATGGAATCATTAAAACTCTTAATATTGTTTTGCATATTACAAGACTTGTGAGAAATTTACATTCAATATCCAAGTTGAATGATTTTGGAATGCATGTGACATTTTATAAGTTTGGTTGCAAGTTGGTAAAAGGGAGTTTGGTGATATCTTTAAAGGATCTTGGATAGGGAATTTTCTTAGGCTAAATGTATGTACTTTTTATAAATGTGTCAAAGTAACTAGCACTAGAAATGCATGTGTGTTGTACCACCATAGATCTGGTCACATTGGTGAAAAAGGTATTAAGACCATTCATAATAAAAAAGTTGGTTGATGGTATTTATAATTACTTTATTGGAAAAAAGGATTATAGCGAGCATTGTGTGTTTGGTAAAAAGAATAGATGATCATTTCCTAAAGGAATGTATAAGGAAAAGAGACCATTAGAGATTGTTCATTCAAATATGTCTGATCCAATGGATGTTGGTTCTTTGGGTAAATCTCAATAGTATGTTTCATTTCATTAATGATGTATTAATATACACATGGAGTTATTTTATGCATTATAAATATGAATTTTTCACAAAGTTTAAGGAATTTAAGGATTTAGTTGAGAAGCAAATATATCGTAAGATAAAAGTATTGAGATTTGACAATGGGGGTGAATATTTTTTTAGGGAATTTGATGATCTTTGTAAGCATGTATTTATTTTTTGGTAAAATATTGCTCCTTATACTCCCCAACAAAATGGAGTAGCAGAGAGAATGAATATAACCTTGAGAGAAGGAGCTAGGATCATGTTGAGTGGTGCTAATATTGATAGATTCTTTTGGGTAGAAGTTGTAGGTGCTAATTTTTATTTTATTAATAGATCTTCTTGTTTGGATCTTGTTGATAAAAACTTCTTATGAAGTGTGGATAGGTAAAAAGCCTTAGTTTCACACTTAAAGGTCTTTAGTTGTGAGTATTTTGTTTATGTGCCTAAAGAAAAGTGATCTAAACTAGACCGAAAAACTACATCATGTTTTGATTATATCAAAGTTGGATCAAATGGATATATTAGAATGGTTATCTATTGAAGCACCTTTCATTTAAACCATAGTTTCAATGGATTTTCCTAATTATATTGAAGTGGAGATGCATTCGAATGGTGGCACAAATTTAAAATATCGTTGGGCAATGTAAAATATGGAGATATTATTTTTCTATTGTTTAAGAGGTGAAGCTGAGGATTGCTATGCACCATTAGATAAGGGTATTTCCTCTTTGGATGAACTAGAACAAGATTTAGATAGATGGGCTCCAAATGATAAAGGAAGAAAATGAAGAAGATAAAGAAGAGAACGAAAAAAATATCTAAGTAGAAAAGGAGAACGATAAAAATAATGAAGAGGAATAAGAGGAGGAAAAAGAAGAAGAAGAGAAATAAGAAGAGGAGGAAAATAAACCAGAGGAAAAATATGAGGAAGAAAGTGGAGAAGAGAAAGAAGAGAGAGAAAATAAAGAAGAAGAAGAAGAGGGAGAAGAAAATAAAGAAGAGGAGGACAAAGATAGAGAATACAAGGAAGAATAGGAGGAAGTAAATGAGGAATATGTGAAAGAAGAAAAAGAAGATGGAGAAGGAGAAGACTTTAAAAAAAGGAGATGATATAGGTACGTGCACTTTAGCTCCAAGAAAGGAATATTCAATTTTTTATTTTTCATGGATGCATTCAAAAAGAATTTTTTTTCTCTATAAATACTAACAACAAGTATACCTTCATCAATATGTAATCAACTAAGAAGTTACATGTACAAGAAAAACACATTAATGATAGTCAAATACTAGGTGTGGATACTCAAATTTTTGAATATTTAAAGCTTTCTATGGAAAAATATGTTTTACATTCAAATTTTTATTCTTTTGATATGGATGGGTTGGATATTTTCCTATGTCTCCTTAGTTAGAATCTTTGGGAACAATAAATATCAATGTGAAAAAGAAGTTCATGCGATTTTGGTATAGAAGTAAAAAAACTACATTACAAGATGTTACACATAAAGAAGTCCAAATGAAGGTCAAGGGAAGAGAAAGTTCAAGAATCTCATGAACATTGTAATAATGTGTTAGAGGAAAATCAAAAGGATTAAAATATTAAAAAAAGAGAGAGAAAAATGATTTTACAAAACTAACATGGTTACTCATGGAAGCAAAAGAATTGCTATGATATGGAATGGAATCAAATGGGTGCAACAAATTATGGCTTATAGATGGGATCCAAAAAGTATCAAGAAAAGGGTACAAGGATCAATTATGGATGGTTAGATAATTGGTCATGGCATCATATTTGTAATAATTTGCAAGAATTGTACTCTGAATTCTTCTCATGTTTTTGGGAGAATAATGTCAAGGAGGGTGGCATGCTATGTAACTTGTAGTGTCCCTACCTGATTCATCTTTCTTTTTGTGCATCGATGGACTATATTGATATAGCTTAGACTACTTCGGGATGCTTTTGATTAGATTCACTTATGATTTGGATGCTTCATTATGGATGATAGACATATCATATTTGCACTTGACATTATGATCTCATGATGATATTTCTAGATTATTATGATGATGGATTCTATGCACTCATTTTATATGTATGGTTTATATTTTCCTATGGTGATTTGATGGTATTTTATGATGTACTAACCCTATCTCATAATTATATTGGATACATTGGTGATTATGATGTGTTTGGTTGTTGTGACTATCTTCAATTGTAGTTATGATAGGGACGATGTTATACCACTCATTCATGAGCACGATATAACGTTGTGATTCCCCTTCGCTTGTTTGTTTATATTATGATATTTATATGTTATTGCACATGTTGTCTCATGGTTATTGGTGGTTGTAGGATTGTAGGTACTAGACATCGACTCCACCTACTCTCACAGGTCTGAGTGTGTCTTATCCCAATGGCAAGTTGTCGAAGATGGCATAAGTTTCCTTCCTTACACTCTAGGTTTTAGTTGATATCCTAGTCAATCTAGTGTTGTAGTTGAGTTGTCTTGAGGCATCTCGCAGTGTGTCGTTCAACCCTTGTGTTGTGAGTATTTTATTATTTAGTTAATTGATAATTGATTAGTATAGTTTAATAATGCTAAAATTAATTTATATTATAGTTTGGGTGTTTAATTATTATTTGCCTAATTTATTATTGGGATTTATTATCTATTTATATTATTTAATTATTTTATATGGTCTATTAATTATTTATTGCCCCTTGGTTATTTTATTTAGTCATTGGGCCTTTGGATAATATTATTTGGATGATTGTTGAGCTTGATTTATTTGAGTTGTTGATTTATTTATTATGGCTATCTATTAATTATTTATTATTCAATTAATGTTTTCTTATGTTGGTTTGATTTTATATTTAATTGGATTTTATTTATTCAATTTGTTTATTTATATAGTTGAGATATTTATTTTATATTGATTTTGATTTATTATTTCTCTTGTTACTATATGGTTAATTGAGATAATATAATTGCTACCTACCCTTGTATCCTATTGGTTTATTTTGAGGGGGTAAGTAAATAAAACCATTTTATATCATTTACCTCGATTTTATGCATGGTAGGTATACTATATAGTTTATTGGAATATTTTGATTGGCTGATATTCTTCTATAGTTTTGATTTCAAATTTATTTATCGAGTTTTCTGGGAATGTTGTCGGGCTAGCTTCTAGATTGGTTTTATGCAATTTTGGAGATTTTGCTTGGATTGTGGATTGGAGGAAGCTTTTGGATTTGGATTTTGAATTTGTCTCTTTTAAAAATTGCATTCCCATAACTTCTATTCATCCAGGTTGAAGGATTTTTATGCCTTTGCTATTCAGATTTCTGAAAATAAATTTGCATTCTGTGTGTTTGAAAAAGATTGTCTTCCTTGAGATTGTTTGTAAGGGGGAGATTTAAATTTTTAAAGACTGCAATTATGTTTTGAGAGTTGATTCATTCATATATGTATATGTGTGTGTGTGTTGTTGGCAAATTTGGAAAATAGAGTGTTACGGAGAGAGTTTATTTTGCATTCTCTATATTGATATTTATTTATTCTTCCTTGTGGAATCGTAGAGTCTTTGTTTTCCCTTTTAAATTGTGTATAAGTTACCTCCCTACCTTATGTTATCTTTTGGAGTCATTCCTTGGAGTCATCTACATTTCAGGGTGTGATTGTGTGAAGGAGGTGCAGGGAATTGGTGTTGGAATCTTGATTGTATAAATTTGTGGTATTATTTATGTGTTGTCTTGGCTCTATTTTGTCCTCTTATACCTTCTGGAAGTGTTATTGGTCTTTTTTATGAGCTTGTGTACAAAAATGGGTAGTTTCATCACTTGATTTGTTTGTTTTTCTTCAATTTCAGCACTCTGTTTCATATGTGCTATTCTAGACATCATATGCGTTAAAGTATGCATCATATGCGCTAAATCACCATATGAAATTAATTTTGCATCATATGCATTAAACTATTTTTCATATGCACTAATCTGGTCCTTGCATGCACTAAACTGTCATGTTTTGTGGGTTTAGCCAGTTTTACTAAGTGAGGTCACTTTTCTGGGTTCTGGGCCTTTACTAGAGGCTTATTGTGTTTTTTTTGAGTTCTCGGAGATTTCTTGTGATGTGGTATTGATCATTTCATAGTTGATTTTTTCTCTCGTAAGATGGTTTGTGCCTTATCATTGAGGATTGTACACATGTGTTGCATAGCTCCAATGAGAGGGAGAATGCCTTGTTGTAGAGGAGTGGAATTATGTGATCTCCAGTGAGAGGATTGTGCCTCACTATTGAGGGTGTATTTTTATATGTTTGAGTAAGAAGGATTAGTACCTTGCTCTTATTATTGTTCTCTTGATGGTGAAGCCTCTCGCTTTATATGTTGGCTTTATGGTTCATATTGTGCTTCGGTTTTGTATCAGTGATGTTGTGATTTGGATTCATCTCAAGTTAAGCCGTCATGATGTTATTGCAGTGTTGTTGTGGTTTATGTTTCACCCTAAGGTCTTGATACATGCTAGGGGGAGTGGGATTCTATATGAGTGACTACGGTCATGAGGATTAGACAGCCAAATTACCCGCGGTCTAGACAACCAGGATATCTCATTGGGATTTTACTTTGTAATCAAGTGATAAAATAAATAATTTGTCATAAGTGGGTTGGGTAGAGGTAAATCACTTTAATAAGATAATAAATGGTTTTGCAGCCTCAACTCATGTCCCTAGGGTGATTATGTCGATCCAGGAATGGTTGAGAAGACCTTGGTGATCCAAGTAACCCGAACTCCCTTGATATCCTCAAAGGTTGAGATGGCTCTGCATGGGTATCATGGATGTTGGGATAGGTTCCCAGGTTACCATGGTGACTACATGTGATTACACTATTTCCCTGCATGTGTCCATGATCCTTATGCCTTGATTGTTGGTACACCTTTGGGAGTTTATTGATTTATGATTAGCCTTGTGATGTGATATAATTTATTGCTATTGGTTTTTTATCTTTTGTGGAATTCATGTGAGTCCCTTGGTTGTTAGGTGTCACTCTAGGTCTAGAGAGTTAGTTGGAACCTTGTGTCATCTCCTAGCATGGGGTGTGGTTCCTTATGGTTCCATATGGTCAGGTGGTTTGATGCCTTCTTCCATTGGGATGTTCCTCATTGGATGATAGTGTGTGTGGATGTAGGTTTATATCTTCTCTTCTTGTGGATGGATCTTTGGAGCATTATCTATAAAATTGGAATTGATATCATGTATTTTGTATCATGAGAAAGATGTAATTGTAAAGATAGACTATGTAATTAGCACCATGTAATCATATATATTAAAACTTGTAGAAGGTTGAGTTTATGATGAATTGTTATGGATTAAGATTATTGTAATTGGATATTCATTGTTTATGTAATTCTAGATTGGAATGGAAATCAAATGAATGAGTATTGTTATTAGAATTAGCTTATGTGCACCTATGATTATGGTGAAAGTGTTAAATTATTATGTTGGTGATAGGAAGTATGTTCTTAATGTGGAAATAAGATGATATTATTATGCTAGATGGTTTAAAGGGACTAGGAATATTTGATTTCATGTTTTAAAATGAACTCAAGAGATAATGGGGTTATGTAGGATATGCATTGGTTAGTTCATAATTCTTAAATGTTAGGAAGGAAGTAATTGAGTAGGAGTTTAAATGTAAGGATTGTTAATGGTATCATGATTATGGATGTGTTTATGATAGTCAAGTAATGGCGTTGAGATACCCTAGGGATTAATTGATAGATGTGCATTGTTATTTCGCTCGTGTACTATGTTGTTAAGGATATGATTAAGTTTAAGTTGTTTATGAAATCATGTTATGTTAGGATTAATATATATGAGTACTTATACCATTATGTATTGCATTAGTGAATTTAAAAAAAAAAATCTCTATTTTCTAGTTAGATTTGTTATTTTCTCTAGGGTATTTTGGCGGGCATTACATAACTAGGGATATGATATTATAAGGCATTTAGGTGGTTGGATATTCTAACATGTGATACACATCCCATATGTTAATTATATTGGTTCATGTGAATAATTTATATAATTAATTATATTAGGAGTTGAGTAGGCATTCATTAGGATTTATCCTTCCATAGCATTATTATGAGGCATATATAAAAGGAAGGTGATTATCATTATGAGATATGTGTAAGTATGATATTGTATTTGGGATCTCTTAGAGATATATCATGGAATGAATTCTTTCGTAAAGAGTATTTTATGGTGTTACCCTACCTCTAGGGTTTACTCTATTTCAACATATATTGGATATTAGGACATATTGGCCCACATACATCTCTTGTGTCATGTGAGATCTATCGTCTACAATAAATTAGTTCTATTATTATACGTGTGATTCTTATCAAAAGTACTTCAAACCTTTGATTATGATATTTACAACCTTGGCTCAATTATCTTTTTCTTCTCTTATTTTCCTCTTGATTTGTTTGTCCATGCTTTATGTTTCCTTGGTTGATGGTCCATTTACAATTGTTCCCAAGATTTGACCTCTTAGTTTGTTTTCTCTTATTTTCATATTTGCAATTTCTAATTGAATTTATTCTAGTTGTATTTTGTCACTTACTTTTGAATCTTTGAGATTTTCTTTTTGCCTTTTTTCTTTTTCTAATTCTTTCTCTATAGTGATTAGCTCATCATATCTTGTTTTATTTTGCAAGCTTATTACTTGTTGTCGTGCTTGTGAAGTGTGATACCTGCAGGTGCAACACAAACACTCAATAGATCATTACAAGCATGGTTAGCAAATAAGAAGCAAATGAAATATGAACCATGACAGAGTGACCTATCACCTCCTAAGAGATACGAGTATGGATTTGCTCTCAGATTTGGATAAGCAGTCCCAGTGACTTGACTACACCTAGATGGATGATTTGAAATGATAATGATATGCAAAGATGAGATTGATCTAAGAGACTAATTAAGCTAATGATATGCATGAGTAAGCTATGATGATGATGTAATTAAGCTAGAAAAGAGATTGATTAAGCTACATAATTCAACAATTATGCTAGAAAATGATCAAATTAAGCTAAATCTAAGATGCAATTGCCTATAACAACAATGCTCAAATAATATGCCTATAGTAATAATGCCTAAATTGATAATGAGATGGGATACTTTGTGCTCCAAAATGGGGGATATTTATAAGATTTCCAAGGCCACGAGTGAGGTGGCAGGAATCAATGGTCAAGATTGAGTCTGAAGATATCAAGGGTGAAATTGGAGGAGGTTGGAGAAGAGGTTGGAGGAAGGGACACTTGTCATCTTTGTGGTGACAAGTGTCAAGACGCCTTGCTCATAAAAGGGCAAGTGTCCAAGAGAGGAGACATGTGGCCAAAGTGCCATGTGTCTCAAGGGAAGAATATCCACACCATAGGAAGTTAGGATAAGGAGGTTAGAATGATCAAGATAGGATAGGGTTGGTTAAACCCAAGGTTATGTGGAATGGGTTAGGTTAGAGGGATGGTTAGGTTAGGTGGTTAGAAGTTAGGAGGCATGTGGGTAATTTGAATTTTAAAAATTCAAATAATAGGAAAAGACTAATTAATTTTCAACAACTCATAAATTGATTTGTTTTAATTAATAGGGGATTAGAAGAATTGATTGAAATGGGGGGAGAAGAATAATTAATTTGAATTAATTAATCAAAGGGGACTATGGAATGAACTTGATTAATAAATCCATAGATTTATTAATAAGTAGATGAAAGGGAGAATTTAATCAAATTGTCTAACGAATTTAATTAAATTAGGAAGAGAATTAATTAAATAATTGCTTATTTAATTAATTATCTTCAGACCATTTTTTAGGTGTATACATTTTTCCCCTCTTTGAAGCGAGGTGTGATGACACGTTGATTCAAAGAATAATCTCATTTTGATGATGATATTGGTTCAATAGGATGCCCCAGCTATTGATTGATAAATTATGAAATGATGATGCCCCCTCGAGAGATCAATTGAGATAATTGACCTTTGGAGTTTTTGGATCTTTGTGAAATTGATATCCTGATTAGAAATGATTTGATTTCTGCAACTGTGGTTGATGAAAGTGCAAGTTCTACGATCATAGTGATGTGGTTCTTGATTATTGATAAAGCTTTATTGATTAGATTGAGAAGATCGAGATTCAGTCTGGTTTCGGAAATGACACCTCCTATATAAGACAAAGATTATCAAAGCGTCTGGTTTTAGGAACGATATATCCTGTATAAGACTTGATCAAAATGTTTGGTTCCAGGAAAGATAAATCTTGTATAAGACATGATAGGATAGATTAGATGTGATCGATTGATAAAATTGATAAGGTTAATTGGATAAAGAACTGACAGATTTGTTGATATCAAGTTGCAGGAAGATTCAGATATGCTAATGTTGGTTCGGTTGAGAGGGTAGCATAAGATTTTTCATTGGGTCGACAATATTTGGAGAGAGATGAGTCATCAATCTGATTGTGTATACACTCGTGATGATTCCTATGATAGATTTAACCTTGGATATAATGAGCATTTGGGATCCCATGCAAGAATGAAATGCAAGCCAAATGCAAAGCTACGATCGGACTAGTCACTGGGTTAATGCATTTTGTCATCATTGAGCCTTTTTAAAATGTGGGAAGTGAGTGCAAACATCAATGGTATAATTGAACCATGATGACCTGAGCACAACTTTCCTAGATTTTGATATAGCAAGTTAGCACAAGCATCGAGGTATATTTGAACCAAGATGGCCTAAGTGTTACTTGCGTAAAACATGCAGTATTAATCATTTCAATATGCAAATCAGAAAAGTCTTCGATGATACTCTGATGATCATGTCCCAAGACAAATTTGCACATATTAATGATTAATTTACAAACAGCAGACAAGAAAAATATCATGTTCCTTCCTTGTTCCTCTAGCTAGAGACATCATGGAGTCACTCAGAAATCATGATAGCAAAAAACCAAGATAGAAAAGTTGAACAATTATGTTAAAATTATTATCCAAAAGATACCATCCATTGAAAAGTGTGTGATGCGCTTAGATTGACTTTGTGATAGTTTGATGGTTGACAATTTGATCTCGTGTTCGATGTTGGATGTGTCTCAATTTTTGCTTGATAAGATTTGCCCGACTACTATTCTACCTGTTTGATTAAGCTCAAAATGATCAAAATTTTTACCCTCAGCTAGGTGCAGGATTTTTCCCCAAGCCTAGAGACAAATTCATTATGATATACCCAATGATCCAAACCATGTCGAGAAGCCACCTGGGATGCCTACGTATGTACAAAGGCTTTATTATGGATATGAACAATGTTGATGGAAAAGAATGAATGCAAGCAGAAGGATGTATGAACTAATAGATTGAAGAGCTAGCAGACAGATAGTGCCTATTCGCCAAGTTTTCACCATCTGTTTTTATTGCACTTTTTCTCATATTTGATTTTTTATTTTATTTTTCACTGTTTTTGGATTTTTCTGCTTTTTCACTATTTGGATTTTTCTTCTTTTTCAGACATAAAACATCTTCAAATGCATGCTATTGATGGGTTCATCGAGTTGATCCTCATCCAGTGTTGATAGATGATATGCTCCTGACCCAAATACTACTATGACCACAAATGGACCTAACCAGTTTGGTTCAAACTTTCCTTTATTTTCTCGATCTGCCTGATTGTGTGGATTTTCTTTGAGTACTAGTTCCCCAACTTGAAATGTTCTCGGTTTGACCTTATGATTATAATTGTGACACATTCTTTACTGACATACCTTTAAATGATCAAAGGCATTTTGTCTTCATTCATGGATTAATTCTAACTCTTGCAATCTAGATACTCATTGTTCTTCATCTAGGATAAGACCTTTTAATGATACTCATAGAGAAGGTATCTCCACTTCTATTGGTAGTATTGCTTCTGATCCATAGATAAGAGACAAAGGTGTGGCACCTATTGGTGTGCAGATACTAGTAGGTAGGCCCATAGAGTAGGGTTCAATTTAATATGCCAATCTCTACCAGCATCAATCACTGTCTTTTTGAGGATTTTCAAAATAGTTTTGTTTGGTACTTCTGCTTGCCCATTCCCTTGTGGATAGTAGGGTGTGGAAAATCTTTGTTGGATCTTGAATTTATCACATAATTCTTGTACATCTTGATTCTTGAATGGTCACCCATTATCAGTGATAATGGTCATGGGTATTCCATAGCGACAGATGATGTAGTTCAAGATAAATGCAGCAATTTGTTCTCCTGTGATATTGATGAGAGGTACTGCATCAATCCATTTTGTGAAATATTTTGTAGCTACAAGGATTAATTTGTGACCATTATATGAAGAGGGATTTATCTTTCCTACTAGATCAAGACCCCATTGGTAGAAACATGAAGTTCTTGTGCTGGTGCATGAATCAAATTCCCATGAATCTGACATTGTTTGCATGTTCTAGCTATCTGAAAAGAATCTTGTTCCATAGTTGGCCAATAATAGACCAAGCGTATGAGTTTTTTTGAAAGGTTAAGACCACATGAATGAGTACCACAAATGTCGTTATGGACTTCATTTAAGGCCTTCTCAGATTCTTCTTGTTCGAGACATCTTAAAAGAGTATTGTCTAGACCTCATTTAAAAAGGGTATCTGCGACAAGGGTATAATGGGAGGATTGGTGAATAAAGTTTCTTTTTGGGTTTTTTGATAAGTCAGGAGGGAGGATATTATCTTTTAGGTATGTGTAAGTTTGGCCATAATGGGAGGAATCATGCCCAACAAGGTGACAGATAGTTTGGGAATTAGGACAATTATGAGCAGGGTAAAGTAACTCTTCCACCAGCAATTCATAACGTTGTTGATTTTCTTGTGTCTGAAGGAGAGAAGCAAGTGTTTCCATGGCATCTATTGCTTTGTTGTCATTCCTTGGAATCTGCTGAAAATTTATTTCCACAAAGTATTTCTTGATATCATCAACCATCCTTTTATAAGGCATTAACTTTTTGTCCTTTGTTTGATAATCATCATTGATTTGATTAATGATGAGCTGAGAGTCTCCAAAGACTTGAAGCTATGTAATGTTCCATTCTATAGCCATTTTGATACCTGTAACCAAAGCTTCATTATCTATTATATTGTTGGTGCATGGAAAGCTTACTTTGTATGCTTTTGTAATTGTATGACCTTGTGGTGTGATGAATAGAATACCTGCTCCTGATCTGTGTTGTGTTCCATTATTGATGTCTGCTCTTGGACTAATATTCAGGTGATGTATTATAAGATCTGGATTGAACCCTGGAATGTCTACATATGACCATCTTTTGATTTGTCTTCTTTTGAAGAGTTCCAAATATTTATGTACTTCATGTTTTGATAGAGAGATTGCTGGATGTAGATCAATTGTGCCAATGATAAATACCTCTGCTGGTTCTATTAGGATAAATGACCTCTCTTGATAAAATTCAGGTAAGGTGTCAAATCTCCCATCTTCCGGCGCCTCGAGGAGGTTTTCACTATTAGATGTGTCCTTTGTTTTTACTTTTTCCTGATCTAATGTTGCCAAGAAATGGTTTTCAGCATTAGACTTGATATTGTTTTCTTTATTTTCCTTTTTGCGACTATGAGATTTGGCACCCACTTGACTAGAAGATGCGTTGCTAAAATTCCTGGTGAAAGTTGTTGCGGGTTCGATTGCATTAAGATATAAGGATATGGCATGGTCATTAGGAAAAGTATCAATGGTAGTATGTCCTTCATTTTCCTAGTCCATAGGTTCAAGATGGATTAAGGATAAAGGATCCTTATGTTGAATTATGTCAAAGATATTAGGGGTCATGATAGAGATTTCAATATGCATTTCAATGTCTAGAATGATACTCTCGTCAAGATGACCTTTTGCAAGTAGCTCTTGATCATCCTCAATTAAGTCCAAGTCAACCAAATATGATTCTGATTCAAGTGGGCTAGTTCCTAACATTTTCCCTGCATACACATGAACTACATCGACATCTACATCTTCTTCTTCCCTTTCAATTTCAAGTTGCTCTTGTTTGTTTTTCCATGATAGTGAATATTCTCCATTCCCTTTATCTCTTAGCTGCATTTTTTTTCCATGCTTGACAAATTTGATGCAAATGATTGTTCCTTGGATTGTGTGCTTGATTATGTTGCCTCTCTGTTATGTGGAACAATGACCTCTTGAGCTTGTTTTAGATTACTACAACACTGCAATGGATTTGAGTCTGTGAGATTTTGCCAAGATCAAGGGCTCAATGAAAAATACAATAGAGAGACAAAATAAATGATAGAAATAAACTGTATTCTATCAAGATGAAAATATTGATCAACTGGATCATCAATCATTACATACAATGAATATGAACTTGCTTATATAGGAAAGGATATATGGATATGTGAGCACACAAACATGACATGTGGCTCAATAAGAAACAAGGATAGGTAGGAAATAGGTGTGGGTAGGTAGGAGAAACAATATAATATTCCACATGAGGTGGATCACCCATTGAATGTGGAATGTAACAACAAGATAAGTCCACAAAAGGTGGAAATTCTCCTACACACACTATCCCAATGTGGCACAAACACCCAAGTGTCTCATACCCAAACTACTATGAAATGCATTTCCTAAGTAAACTTAAGTAAGGTGTAATAATATCCAAGATGAATAATTATTTACACCAACACCCTCCCTTAAGTGCAACTTAGGGGAATGCACTTAATTCTACAATGCAACTAATCAATACAAGACAGGTCCCGACTACTAGGCCATGTTAGGTACCCATGTACAAATGCAAATGCATGCAAACCAATGCAATGAAATCTCTCACAAAGTGAGGAAAGAGAGAAAAACCCAATGGGAAAATACCCTCCCCCAAAAGAGAGATGAAAACTAGATACAAATAACTCTCATAGAAGTATGTGAGGAACAAAACCCCATGTGAGGAAAAATTCCCCCCCATATGAGAGAAGAAGAAGAGAGACTAGGAAGCCCCCCCTCAATGTGGAATCTGCACCAATGATAAAAGCTCGATGATGAATGAAGAAACTGCTCCACGAACATCGAACCACATTCCTCCCCTTAGGAAGAAACAAAATCAAAGGTGGATCCATGAAGTATCCCCTATCATGAAGGGAAGATGAAGCAAAAATACTCATGATGAAAGGAATCTTTGAAAACTGCTCAAGTGTCCCCATGTCGATGCTGAAAGTTACCCCCTCAAAAGGTGGTAAAATGCACCACTGCTGAAAAAGGCACTCCAAGATCTAGTGGAGAAGAATGTAGAACAATATCCAAACTCATATGTCTCCTCAAAAGATAAAGAGACCTCCTCCAATTTCTGGACAAAATTATCCACAATCATGTCAACCTCTAAAGATTGATCATGTAGAGAATGCACAAGAGGGTCAGAGTGTTCCCTCGCAACAATCGAAGAAAGATAATCTTTATCAAAGAGAAGATGAATGTCAGCAATGATGTCTCCCAAATTTGCAATGTAGGACTCTACAAACAAACCTACAATGTCTATCAAGTAGGCATCCCAATCAGCTGAAGCTGGAAGACATGGAATATCCTGCTACACTGAATCACAAGAAGGCAAAATTGTCGCACTAGCTGCATCATCAAGTGCAATAGGTGGTATGATATCAAGAGAAGGAGATGAAATGCAAGGCTCAAGAATGGGGTCACATGTGAGAATTCCCAAGTTCAAGTGCCCAAAGTTCTCCTCAAAATCTAAATCATCAACATAGGAAGAATCAACCTCATCAATAGGACCAAAATGTGAAAAAGAGTACAACCGAGATGCATGATCAACCACTCCAGTCACAATGATAGCTCCACTCTCCAAGTCTCTAATGATAACTGAATCAGGGGTGAACTCCACAGTTTTCCTAGTTGCCCCATGTGCGATTTGATAGATGGAAAGAAGATTGTTTGTCAAGTGGGGTACACATGACACATCATTGAAGGAGTTATCCCCAATGGAAATAGATCCTTTCCCAATCACATCCATGTATGTATGATTTCCCATCAAAATATGCGGCATGTCGCAAGGCTCAAATGTAGAAAACATAGACTACGAAGATGCCATATGATGAGAAACCCTTGAATCTAGAAGCCATCTCCCTGAATCGTGACTTGTAGTAGCACAAAGAGCTTTTCCCTTTCCTTTATTTGTCCCAAAAGAGTGATCCTTTCCTTTATCCTTAGAAGAAGAAGCCGATGTAGACATTCTAGAAGGTAGGTTGATTTTGTTCTTCTCAAGAAGATTCTTCAACTCATCAATATCCTTCTTGTAACAATGATGTTCATCATGTCCTGACTTCTTGCAATATCCACAAAAAAGATTGTCCTTATATGATTTCCTCTTAGGTGAGAATGGTGAATCACCTTGTTGTGGAGAGGAATATTGTGCTCCATCTTGTTGTGGTTTTGACTTAGGTTGCTTTTGATTCTTGCATTTTCCTTGATTGCTTTGATTCCCTTTGTTAGCCACCAAAGCTTGTGACTTTGAAGATTTGAGAATCCCCATCGTGGTCAACTTAGATTGCTTAAGTATCAACATCTCTGTGAATGAATCAAATGAGGGAGAAGTGTATGAGGAACCTTGAGCTAACCTATGGGTGTGAAAGCTAGATACAAAGGCTGCATACTCTGAAGGAAGCTTGTCCAACAAGTTATAAACCAATTGAGCATCCTTTTTGTCAATTCCACAATCCTTTAGCTTTGCTCTTAGCTCATTTGCTTTTGTGACATAATCTTGGATTGTATCAAAATCCTTGGGATCCAAAGTTGTAAGTTCACTATCAAGCTTGTAGCCCTTAATCTCATCAACTTGACCATACAATTTTTGAAAAATATCGCAAGCCTCTTTAATTGTTGTACACTTAGCAATGTGAAAAATGAGGTCATCTGATACATACTTTCTAAGAGTTCCAAGTGCCATAGCATTCTTAGTAAGCCATTCAATTTGAGCATTAGGATCAGCCTTAGGATCAACCTTAGGATCAGGTGGTGTTGTTATAGTTTCATTTACATAATGAATGAGTCTGTTTTCCATTAGTTTACTCCATGCCTTAATCTTCCATGATGCATAATTATGAGGAGTTAAAAGTGGAAATTTAGGAGAATCCATAGCACCAAAATGAAAAAACACAAGATAGAGAGAGGCACAATCACACAAGACACCCCCCCAAAATACTCAATCAAGAAACCCCCCCCAAAATGGTGATTTGGCACTTTATACTTAGTGCGTATACAATGGGCCACTTGCAAAACAAGACAAAGTGGACTTTTGATTTCAATTTACAACTTCTCAAAATGAGATATAAGAGACTTCAACAAATACTACTAGTGATCTAAACTGAGATCCAAACAAAATACAAGTACCAAATATGCCAAGAATGGCCAAATACTGAAAGTACAATTTGAACTCAAAATCACTGCAAACAAATGGCAGATTATGAAAGTAGATGAAAAATTATGCACTTTAAAAAAAATGGCACTTGAAAAGGAGGTTGTATGACCCCAAATGAAGTTACAAAATCGGGGATTAGACAGGTACAGTCATGAAAATCTATAATTTATGAAAAATTCATCCATCAAAATCAGAAAATTCTTCCACCACTTCGAAGAGCACAAAATTCTAGCCCATTTAAGAAAAAAAAATTGCACCAAAAAAGGAGCAAAATTGAGCAAGATATGGCCTTCCAAAGTTGAACTGCAAAACTAAAATGCTCAATGAGAGGGGCCTGCAAAAATTTCTTAAAAATGATGACGTCAACAAACAACAAAGTTAAATTTGACGGTCATATGGCGGTTGCCAAAACTTCACCTCCCTGCCTACGTGGCATCCGTACAGTACAGACGGATGACTGTGCAAGCTACGTGGCAGAGGTACAGTGGCAGGCTGACGTGTTTGCTGAGGTGGGCATATGTGTCGGTGTTGTTTGCTGACGAGGCAGAGGGTATCCACATGGCGGAGGACAACGGGCCCGAACCGGTGGGTGGGTACCAGTCAGTGGCAGGATCTCTTGTCAGAGGGCCGACGATGGTGGGAGGCATCGAGGTCGGGCCATGGCAGTAGTGGTCAGGAGTTGCTGGTGGTTGTGACGGTCAGCTGCTATGTGGCCGGGCCTGGAGGCGGCAGAGAACCGATGAGGTTGTCAAGGGGGTAGGTGTCGAGAGGATCTGCAGGGGCCAACCGGGAGAAACAAGTGGGAGCTGGAGGAGATACAGTGGCTTGGTGGAGTGTATGGGCAACCGGACAACTTGTAGAACCTGCAACACATGTAGGGTATGGAGATCACAGGAGGGGTCTGTGAACCCCCCCCAAAAAAAAAAATTAGTTTTTTTTTAAAAAAAAATTTCACTTATCGCTTTTTCAAAAAAATTATTTTTATTTTTTTCAAAAAATTTCCGAATTTTTTTTTGTGGAAATATATATTTTTTTGCAGAAAAAATAATTTTTAATTACGAAATCCATACAAATATAGCAAAATTGGTGAAAATTTTTCTCTCACCAAAATAGGCCAACTTTATACCAAAAATTCATGGAAACGGCCTCCTGGACTCAACCGTGATGTCCAAATCGTTGTATGACGCCCCCAAAAAATGAAGATCCCCAAATCTGAAAATTGAAGCCTCCAAAATGTCTCCAAAAGACTAATCAATGAAGCCCTATAGGCTCTGATACCATGTGAGATTTTGCCAAGATCAAGGGCTCAATGAAAAATACAATAGAGAGACAAAATAGATGATAGAAATAAACTGTATTCTATCAAGATGAAAATACTGATCAATTGGATCATCAATCGTTACATACAATGAATATGAGCCTACTTATATAGGCAAGGCTATATGGATATGTGAGCACACAAACATGACATGTGGCTCAATAAGAACCAAGGGTAGGTAGGAAATAGGTGTGGGTAGGTAGGAGAAACAATATAATATTCCACATGAGGTGGATCACCAACTGAATGTGGAATGTAACAACAAGATAAGTCCACAAAAGGTGGAAATTATCCTACACACACTATCCCAATGTGGCACAAACACCCAAGTGTCTCATACCCAAACTACTATGAAATGCATTTCATAAGTAAACTTAAGTAAGGTGTAATAATATCCAAGATGAATAATTATTTACACCAACAGAGTCTGCTGAGATCGTGATTTCCTGCACATTCTATGAAAATTTCAGGCATTGATGACATGTTGATGGAATAGCCTGTATGTCATGTATCCATGGTCTTCCCAAGAGTATATTGTATGGTAAGTCCAAGTCTAGAACTTGGCATGCTGTGTCTTTTTGCAAAGGTCCCACTCTGATGGGTAATACCACAATTCCTTTAGAGGAATGCTCTTCTTCATCATATGCTTTGATTTTTATCTTTTTTGGGGGATCAACTGCATCTTCAGAATAACCTAGAGCATGGATAAGACTCAAAGAGAAAATATTTAAGCCAGCTCCTCCATCTATTAGGACACGTTTAACAAGTGTTATATGAATGAGGACTTCAATTTGCAAGGGAGCGTTATGGGGATGTTGCAAGGAATCAATGCTTGGATATGAAGGAGACGAGCTTTGAATAAGATCCTCTGAAATAGGTTTGATGGGTATATTGTTTGGTGAGGATGCTATGGAAGATTCTTGCAAGTTTTCAAGAGGTGTAGGAATAGATGCCTTTGGAGAGTCAATTTTCTTATGGGGGGATGAACCATTGCTAGACACAGGTGCACGATTTTGATCTTCTTTAGCAAAATCCTTTAGGGATCTCTTTAAGAGTTGCATAAAAGAGTCGCCTCTCTTTGGAGATGTATTTGAATCCTTGTGAGATTTTGACATAGTTGGATTTTGATTTTGGACTTATTTGATTGCTCTAATATGTTGGCTTTTTATGTCTTCTTCTTGTATTTTGCTTTGGTATGCCATGTTGATATGATTTTCAACTATTTCGAATGTTTCTATTTCTGTTTTTGTAATCTTTCATCTCTACGCCCTAGTTAAAATGGACATATATGTGCGTTAGATATTGTGCTAGGATTCGATTGTCCCAAAATTTATTTTGATAAGTGATCAATTGTCAATGTAAATGTGATAGAGTGATATGACACGAAAAGATGATTCAAGTGTTTAAAAGTTTGCAAGTTTTTCGACCTTCGGTTTTGGAGTGCAATGATGATGATTTTGATAAAAACCAAGTCCAATAGGAACGATATATCTTACAACGTGGGACAAGATTGTCCTGACCAGACATTGTAGTTTTGTAATAGAGGATGATAGATCGTAATGAGAAACTATGTTTTGAGTGATCAGTTTATCAAAGAGGGTGATAATGCACTTTGAGATGTTAGATCTTGAACTTGTTGAAGGCGAATACTTGAAAATCTTGAGGTGTCTATTTCTAGAGTCCGATTTGATAGATGATAACCTGACCAAGCGAACCAAGAAGACAATCTAAGCACAAAATGACAGATAACAGTTGCTTATCCTCATTGTAAACTGACCAAGCAAATATGACCAATCCGAAAAAGACATGCAAGAAGACAGTTCTGGACAAACAGAGACATAAATTCGTACAACGGATTATAAAACCCTGAACAACAATTTATACAGGCTCATACGACAAACCAAAAATTTCGCACGACAAAAGACATAAACTTGTACGAGCTTTCTCACAGAACCAGACGACAAATGATGACACAAAATTCTCTACTAAGATGACTCGTACGACAATTCTCACTGGGCCAGACGATGAAAGATGACATAAAAATTTCTGCTAAACTAGCTTGTACGACAATTCTCACTGGACCGGATGATAAACTAGATGCCTCGTACGATAAACTAACAAAATCATACAACAGAGGATAGAACAAAGACAAAAACTTTGTTTGGATAGCTTTTTGATAAATGAAGTTTGATGTTTTGCTTCTGTTTTCCGATTTTTTAGATGTCTGATTTTTTGTTTTCGAGACGAAGACACAGCAAACACTTTATATGATAAGTGACCTCAAGCACAGTACGCTACCTAAGGAAGTTGGCTGAGAGAGAAAACCTTTCCTTGCAAACTTAGGTACACACTCAATAGCTAATCAGAATATGACCTTTGAGTCTCACACAATGGATTCTCAACGTCGTATTATCTGACTCCAAACGCTAATGGGGGCACGATATGGCAAGTGTCTTGGGAGAGTTACTATCTCTCTTTCACAAAGATTATCCCCCTTTCAGAGGTGAATCTGGTAGCTTCTAATCTTAATTGGAACTAGTAAGCGATTTGTTCGGCGCGTCAAGGTATAAACTCAATTAAGAGGTCTCCCAACCTTGAAAACCAAGGTTTGATATACCCAAAGGTATGGAGGAGAGCTATTCTTGAGCACTATCGTTGACTTGATTTTCATCAAATCACATTTATTTTATAGTGGGTTGGAGTACTTAGCGTTAGCCATTCCCACTTGGGTCATTCCCCTCTCATCGACCTTAATGGCTTTGGACTTATAGGCTCCATGGGAGGGCAGGCCCACTAAAGATATGCACTATTGAAAGAAAAGGATGAGTCTGGCTTTCTGATCACCTAAGAAAGGTGAGAGCATACTCGCCTATCATCAAAACACATAAGGCATGTTTGTTCATTTCCATTAGCAAAAACAAGTGTGCCTAGAAAATTTAAAGAAGACATAAAGTTTGGTTGAGTCCTCCTAGGCAACCTGCAAAATAGATACATTAGTAGTCATGATTTTTGGATGAAATGAATCTTTGACTAGCGTAATATTTGACAATCATCCTACAAAAACTAGTTAGGCTGTCGAAAAACTCACAAACAGGCTAGGGTTAGCATTAGTAATAATCAAATTGAAGCATGAAAACCCTAAAATGTAATCTGTTTTGAAAACAAAGAAACATAATTTTGTATGACAATTCTCACCTGATCGTACAACAATTCTCAACTACTCATACGAGGACACAAAGGAACTCATACAAGGCAGAAAGGGAACTCGTACAAAACTTTGAATCAGAACCGGCCAAAAACTTGGTAGATTGGAAATTTGATGATGCTAAGAGGCCAAAAATGAGATTTTCGGCCCCGCGATGGGTGCCAAAATGTCGTGCCTGTGAAGTGTCATACCTGTAGCTACAACACAAACACTCAATAGATCATTACAAGCATGGTTAGCAAATAAGAAGCAAATGAAAGATTAACCATGACAAAGTGACCTATTGCCTCCTAAGAGATGCGAGTATGGATTTGCTCTCAGATCTGGATAAGCAATCCCAGTGACTTGACTACACCTAGATGGAGGATTTGAAATGATAATGATATACAAAGATGAGATTGATAATGCTAGATTGATCTAAGAGACTAATTAAGCTAATGATATGCATGATTAAGCTATGATGATGATGTAATTAAGTTAGAAAAGAGATTGATTGAGCTACATGATTCAATAATTATGCTAGAAAATGATCAAATTAAGCTAAATCTAAGATGCAATTTCCTATAACAAAAATGCTCAAATGATATGCCTATAGTAATAATGCCTAAATTGATAATGAGATGGGATCCTTTGTGATCCAAAATGGGGGATATTTATAGGATTTCCAAAAGCAGGGGTGAGGTGGCAGGAATCAATGGTCAAGATTGAGTTTGAAAATATCAAAGGTGAAATTGGAGGAGGTTGGAGAAGAGGTTGGAGGAAGGTACACTTATCATCTCTGTGGTGACAAGTGTCAAGAAGCCTTGCTTGTAAAAGGGTGAGTGTCCAAGAGAGGAGACATGTGGCCAAAGTGCCACGTGTCTTAAGGGAAGAATATCCACACCATAGGAAGTTGGGATAAGGAGGTTAGATTGTGCAAGATAGGATAGGGTTGGTTAAACCCAAGGTAAGGTGGAATGGGTTAGGTTAAAGGGATGGTTAGGTTAGGTGGTTAGAAGTTAGGAGGCATGTGGCTAATTTGAAATTTAAAAATTAAAATAATAGGGAAAGACTAATTAATTTTCAACAACTCATAAATTGATTTGTTTTAATTAATTAGGGGATTAGAAGAATTGATTGAAATGGGGGGAAGATTTATTAATTTGAATTAATTAATCAAAGGGGACTATGGAATGAACTTAATGAATAAATCCTTAGATTTATTAATAAGTAGATGAAAGGGAGAATTGAATCAAATTGCCTAATGAATTTAATTAAATTACGAAGGGGGATTAATTAAATAATTTCTTATTTAATTAATTAATTTTAGACCATTTTTAGAATTATCTTCAAACCATTTTTAGGTGTATACACTTGCTCTTTGAGCAAATTGTTTTCCCCTTCAAGGTTATAGTTGACTTCTATAATTTTTATTAGCTTCGAGTCCTCATGTTTGTTGGAAATTGACACTCATCCAGTGGATACTAATGCATGGATAATGGATTAGGGTTGTCATTGATGGAAACTCTTCATGGAAATCCTATCCGGTTGTTATGGATTTTGGTAACTGACAGAGGGAGTGATCTGGTAATCTGTCATTGGTATCTCAGGATAAGCAGAGCACTTTTGGTCCAGAATCTTTACGATGATTGCGGTGGTCAGATTCATGAATGGGATGATAGGGCTAACATGTAGAAATCATTTTGACATCATTTGGTTGATCCACATATGTTTTAGAGATCCGATCTAAGCTGACACTTGGTTACACATTACATTGCATAATATGGATGGTCGATTTGATTAATGTTTTATTTTGTGATTGTGGATATATTTGACCGATGTAGAAGATCTTTTTGAGGTATGATATGAGCGAGTGGTGATCGAGAAACCTATTTGGCATAGTTTCACGTGTGCACTCTTGATCCGGTAGCTGACTGAGAAGAAGAATAGGATAGAGTTGCAGAGTGGTTATAGTCAGAATTTTTGCACTTAACCAGAACTCATCTAGGCATTGTTTGATGCTATTTTGGAATTCAATCATTGTAGTTATCATTGTAAATGATCTATAAGTCAGTGGACTTCCATATTGTATTTGAAACTTTGGTTCTAGGATATGTGTTTGAATGCAAGTGCATTCCCCTTTTATAATATTTATGTACTCATGATCACAGTATATGAATATTGTGGGTTCCAATCCCACCGTGGTTTTTCCCTTTCCAGGTTTCCACATAAAAAATCCTGGTGTTATGATTTTGTGATTGATTATCTTGTGTTCCTGCATTTTAATTTCTTGAATTTACTTCCGATGGTCTGCGAATAAGTTTGAAAATTTATTTACTGGTAGAATATTGATTCACCCCCCCTCTTAGTGTTCCTTGATTCCAACAATTGGTATCAAATCCTAGTTCCTTCGAGGAAGCCTAACCACTTGAGGAAGGTCCGAGAGATTGAATCAATGAACTCTGGTTTGCAGAGACAACTTTGTGTGGAACTTTAGGATCTTGATGCAGCAAGAAATGAAATAAGTTCCTTAAAGAGAAACTTAAGTGCAACTGAAGACTTCATTAATGATTTGAAAGATCAAGTCAACACTTATGTTGTATTGAAGAATGAGATGCAATCCATTGTGATGAAGTTGACTAAGGAGATTGAAGATCGTAAGAAGAGTGAAAAAAGTTTTGACTAAATCATTGAAAGATAGATTAGATGAATGCTTTAGGCTTACCTATGAGAATGATCATTTGAAGCTTGAGTTGACACAATCAGGGAATGATGGTCAAGAACTTGAAAGACAGATTGTTGACCTAAGAGAAGAACTTGCTACTATAAAAGAATATAAAGACAAATTTAATGTTAGCTCAGCAAGGCTGGATGAGATGTTGGATAGTCAGAGACATGGAAAAAATATGAGAGGACTTGGATATGAGAAAGGATAATCCTCTGGTTCTTGACAGAGGAATGCGAAGCCTAATCATTAGAAGAGAAAGAATACTCTGGTAAGACAACCTAATGCCTATAAGTTCAATGCTAGATGTTTTACTTTCAATAAATTTGGTCATATGGCAAATCAATGCAGAAATAGGGTGAATAATATGAACAATGGTCCTACCTTTACCGATTAGTGTTTCATATGCAATAATTTTGGTCACAAGTCAAACATGTGCAGAACAGTAATGAATAATTTTTATAATAATAGATGTTATGCTTGTGGGATGTTTGGACATATCTCTAACCAATGCAGGATGAGACCAAATCAAATGAATTTCAGACCTATGTAGAGAAATGTTGTTTGTTGTGCATGCAGCAAAACCAGTCACACTGTGAAGTATTGTAGAAGCAAGAATATGAATAAGAATGCTTTGGTAAACAAGAACAAAGCTGATGAAAAAGGCAAGGCAAAGGTAGAAGAGATCAAGAACAAGCATGAGAAGGTGTGGGTCAATAAAGATGAATCCAAGGCAACCAGTGGATCTGCACCTGAGTTCAGTGCAGGATCTTCATCCAGTAACTAAGGCATTTGGCCTTAGGGGGTGGCATCGTCATGCAAAATCCTGCAGAACCCCCTAAAGAGGTTTGTGATCGATCAAGGTTGATTATAGATGCTTGGAGATAATTATCCAAAATTCATCATACCAATATTGGAATCCAGTGGACTGGATTATGTTGAACAGGACATCTAGTTGAACTTTATAATTGCATTTATATCAACTTAAAGTTAGGGTTTGCATAGTTATAAAGGGAAAAGTATGAATCATTTCTCACATTGCAAGCGGAGAGTTGAAGCTGCAGAGTGGAGCAAACCTAGTTTCAAGGCGATTAGAAGGCTTGAGGTGATTCGACAAGAAGTTCTTATGCATCCGACAGGAGAAAAAGGTATTTACTGAAGCGTGTTCATCCTTTGAACCCTAAATTTCTTGAAATGGCATCTTCTTTTGTTGATACACCTTTGGTAGTATAAACTTTTGAGCGTGCAAGGCTGCAATTTAAAAGACATTTATTTAAATCTATTGAGGATGATCCCAATGGTTCTTTTTCATCTATGCCATACAGAGTTCTTCATGTTGACAATGTTAGGGCATGCATTCACTGTAAAATTGAGGAAACCGGAAGTAAGGATATTTTAACCTTGTATACTGAGCACATAATGGATGAAGTTGGAAACCCCAAACTGAAATATGCACAATTATAGAAGAAGGGTTTCATGCAATTTGTTCACTTTCTGATGTTTGATGAGGATGAATGGGTAAGATACATTTTGATCCGTGTTTATGATGAATTCATATGGCTAGATAGACCTTATAAGATAACCAAGCAGGCCATACATGCAGTCACATGTCTGCACCAAACTGGTGGAAAACCTAATTTGAGGAAGGTAACAAAACCAACCATCACAAAACTAACCGGTGCTCAATATGACAACAGGTCAATGACAATTGATGATATCTCAGAGCATGATGTAAAATTTGCATCAATGATTATTGGGTACAAAGTTTATCAATCTAGCAGATTGAATTCGGTCTCTGATACTGCAATATATGCAACCTATCAGATGGTGAAAGAAGATATGCAATATGACTTGTGCATAGTTCTTCTTGAAGATCTCCTAAGAAATTTGAAGAAAATCAAATCAAACAAGAAGCATGCTTTCAAATTCAGTTCATTAATTATCTGTGTTGCACTATACTTCATGAATGAAATCCCCAGAATAGGCAGGGTCCAATGGACATTTGACTTGCCAGTAGCCACTCAGATCAAACAAGGTTTGCAAAGTTTGGGAAATAAAGAGGAATCAAACAACAGTCCTATGGAGTTTCTTCAAAACTTTCCAAGGCAGAATGAAGAATAGGGAAAGGATCCCTAAGGAAATAGTGGACAAATATGCTGACACTATCTGTTTCATGGTCGATAAGGACCAATGCCATACAAAGGTAGTAGAGCCAAGGATAGTATGGATAATGCCAATGGGCTATGAGGTTTATTCTTAAACTCTTGAAGGCTATGCTCAACATCTTTTGAGCAAACCGGTTGACACTTGAGAACCAAAATTTGCTACATACAAAGAAAAAGATATGGAATTGCATAAGAAGTTCACTTAGCCCGAAAGAAAAAGAAAGGTAACAAAAATGGTTGAGGCTATGGCTGAACAGATGGGTTTACTAGAGAAGCTATCAAGAAATCCAAGGAGAAGAAGGCTCAGATGGAAGTAGAGGAGAAATCAAAGAAGCCTAATACTGAACCGATTCCCTCCAAGACAAAGCCTAAGGAGACTAAGTCTTCTCCTACTTCGGTGAGGCCATCTCCTCATTCAACAACTCAAAGCTCATCCAGCAAAGCAGTACTGAAAAAGAAGCTTAAACTAAAAAGAACTTATGTCATTGTATCTCCTATTGAATCTAAGACATAGTCAGACGAGGAAGCTGAGAAAGAAAAGAAGAAAGGAGAATTTGTCATAGTGGTTAGGAAATCACAGTCTAGTGGTGCACAACAAAGCAAGAAGTCAAAATCAGAACCTGCTCTAACCGATAGGCCAAAAAGAGGAAGAAAGCTAAGGACAGAGCTTGATGAAGAACTTGAATCTGACAAGGTGGAAGGTAAATATACCATCATTTCCCAATTGACTACAAAATAATTGATTGATGAAATAGTTATTGATGGTAATCTCAAGAATATTAGTGCATACTATGAAAATCTTGATGAGAATGATTAGAGGGAAATTGAGGAAGTTGTTGTGTTCTATTTGCATAACTTCAGCAAATCATTAATTGAGTTAGAACGTAGCATTCCAAAAGATCTATATAATATTCTTGATGCTAGAAGGCTAAATGCAAGCCGAGTACATAAAGAAATGAACGAACATGAATTGATCAATATCAGTGCTTGTATTTCACAAGAAGAAGTTGATAGACTCGTGGAGCAAGCCAACAATAAGGAATTCATAAGAAAAAAAGGAGTAAACAAGATTATGATTGGCAGGGTTGAGGAAGTCATAAAAGAAATTGAAGAGATGTGGAAAAGGTTCTTAAAGAATAATCAGGTTCCAATCAACCCCAAGTTTGATGATGTCTCTCAGAAGGAAGATACTTCCCCTCCAAAAGTATAGGCAGGTGCTCCTAGTAATCTGCAGGGTGAAACTCAGACAAAGGCAGATCCGGAAGTTTGGGCCAATATAACCCTTGATGCAAAGGACAGTCAAAATCCTCAGGCTGACAAGGGCAACCCAAAGATGGTGGAAGGGAAAGTTGAAGAAGCCAAAGAGACACCAAAAGATGTTACTGCACCAAGTGGTGACACCAGTGCAAAGGTTGAAGGAAAAGAGGAGTCTGAGAAGGACAAGGTATAGGATAAGGGTGAAGAGGTGAATAAGGGAAAGCAAAAAAATTGATGATGTCCTGGTAATCATGGCAATTGACACACCAAAGGACAAAGGAAAAAGGATTTTAACTCAAATCTCCATCAATTTTGATGGACCTCTTGACATGGGACAGATGTCTTTGGCTGAAAGGTCGATGGTTGTTGCAGTAGTCTAGGCTCAAGCTAGTCAGAACTTGGTTAAGTCTGAGAGTGAGGACAAAAAGTTTATTGAGATGTTTGTAAGTGTTTTGCAAAAGGTGGTACCGAAACTACAATTAGATCCAAACTCTAACACCTCCGATAGGTTGTTACAGTTGATCAACAATATCAGTACTAATTTTGAATCATTGGAAAAGGCAACCACCAAGCGAGTATTGGACAAATTCAAGGAGGTGTGTATACAGACTTTTTGGAAGATGATTGAAGATGACAAGGTCAGATTGAATAAAGGACTACAGACAATCTCTGAGGCATTGAGTGAAGGAGGAAAGATATATAAGTCATGTCTTATATTGCCTAAATTCACATCAAATATAGACAAGAAGATCAGTGTTTGCCAGGGAAAGCTTGATAGTATATCTCAGTCGTCTGACTCCAATGTAGCCCTTACCAATAGTATAGAAGGACAAATGATGGCTCTAATTGATCAAATCTCAAGCCTAAATACAGAACATGATAGATACTGAGGTGGGTTGGTGAACTCTGAAACCTTATTGCCCCCCAGATGGACACCATGCTGAGAAACAAAGTAGATTGCATGAAGACAATGGTACAACCAGTTTCGACAGAATTGAAAGATGTGGAAATATATGCTTATGTTTTCAGTGCTTTCATTACAATTTTGGACAACTTGAAGAATGGGTGGGATACACACTTAGGATTTTTGAAGACTCTTTTTTTAGATATCTTTAAGTATGTATATAATATAAATTTTGTGCAACACCCCAACTTTGGCATTGTTGTCAAAGGGGGAGAGTAGAGTGAAAAATATATCAGTTTTTGTTCTAAGGTGGAGTCTCATTAATTTTGATCTAGTATACAGGTTGACTCATCACTTAGTCATTTTTCATGAGTATTGCCATCCATACCAAAGGGGGAGATTGTTGGCAATTGACACTCATCAGGTGGATGCTAATGCATGGATAATGGATTAGGGTTGTCATTGATGGAAAATCTTCATGGAAATCCTATCCGGTTGTTATGGATTTTGTTAACCAGCAGAGGGAGTGATCCGGTAATCTGTCACTAGTATCTCAGGATAAGCAGAGCACTTTTGGTCTAGAATCTTTGCAGTGATTGTGGTGGTCAGATTCGTGCATGGGATGATAGGGCTGACATGTAGAAATCATTTTGACATCATTTGGTTGATCCGCATATGTTTTAGAGATCCGGTCTAAGTTGACACTTGGTTACACGTTACATTGCATAATATGGATGGTCAATTTGATGAATGTTTTATTTCGTGATTGTAGATATATATGACTGATGTAGAAGATCTGTTTGAGGTATGATATGAGAGAGTGGTGATTGATAAACCTATTTGGCATAGTTTCATGTGCCCACTCTTGATCTGGTAGCTGACTGAGAAGAAGAATGGGACAGAGTTGCAGAGTGGTTACAGTCAGACTTTTTGCACTTAACCAGAACTCATCCAGGCATTGTTTGATGCTATTTTAGAGTTCAATCATTGTAGTTATCATTGTAAATGATCTGTAAGTCAGTGGGACTTCCATATTGTATTTGAAACTTTGGTTCTAGGATATGTGTCTAAATGCAAGTGCATTCCCCTTTTATAATATTTATGTACTCATGATCACAGTATATGAATATTGTGGGTTCCAATCCCACCGTGGTTTTTCCCTTTCCAGGTTTCCACATAGTGTATGACGTGCGCATCAAAAAAGTCATAGTCAGATTTAGTATTTTGACAAATTCTTTGGCATAAAGATAGTTAAGAGTGACCACTAGAAGATGTGTATTTTTTCATAATTTTTTTTGAGTATTTTTCTTTTATGATTTTTCCAATCGAGCACATCCTAAAAATTAGGTACCTATTCGTGCGTGAAGCATAACTTGCACAAAAAAAAAAGAAAATACAATTTATTTTTTTAAATTGTAAAGAATCAAGTGCACTACAATAATATATAACGTTTTTTAAATTTGGATAAGTATATCAAAAGTTATTAAAAAATGGCACACGTATGTCTGTGAGAACTATGGAGACACTGGTAAAAGAAATTCAATAATAATATGTTATTGTTGTTCAAGTTTTAAAAAAATGATATGGTTAGAAAGCTCAGAAGATGGATGAAAATATGGTGACAATTTTAGAAATACCCACTTGATGAAGTATAAACCCGATGATGACAAAGTCAAGAAACCAATTTGATAAAATAAAACATGTCAAAAAGGAGGGAAATGGAGGGAAATCAAACTTCCAACCTATAGCTTTATCATCCAGGCCTGTTTCCAAGCCTAAATAGTCAAAAGTGTGTATGGGGTACCTATGGTATAAGAAGCGCGTACGAGGTACCTATGGTAGAAGAAGCGTGTACGGGGTACTTTTGTTTAAAATTTGGGAGTCTGTATAATATGATATTGTATATATAATATGTATATATACATATAATATATAATTTATATATAATATATAATATGTATATATACATATAATATATAATTTATATATAATATATAATATATATGTGTATATAATATATATGTATATAATAATATATAATATATTAAGTATATATATACACACATATGTGTGTGTATGTGTATTGTCTCTCTCTCTCTCTCTCTCTCTCTCTCTCTCTCTCTCGCCCTCTCCCTCTACCTCCCTCCCTTTTCTTTCATTTTTTCTTTACTACAAATAGCGTGTACAGGGTACTGAGCCTATTAGTTCGCTGCCCTGCCATAACATTTTTAAGGCGTAGGAGCTTGTACACACTAATTATGAGTTCTAAGTATGTACAGGGTGAAAAAAAATACTATTGGGCTTGCCAACATTTTAGGGACTAACAACGCGTACGTGGTTATTAATATATCGCGTAAGTAGTACTTGGACATAGTTTTATTTTCCCAAGAGCCTCAATGGCCTCAAAAGAAGTTTTTGAGGTCGTTGAAGGCTCCACTGCAACTGTGTCTGCACTTATATCACTGTTTTATACATAGAAGTAAATGAATTTTTTTGTTTTTGCATGATTTCAAATAATTGAATTGTTATTCTTATTAGTTTTGTCAATATTATTGTGATTGTTTAATAGTTTTGATTCAAAAAAATAATGATAAGATGCATATTTATGGTTATTTGTTTGTTTATGAAGTTTTGTTTACATATATATGTAATATGATTCTATTTACAACAATTGATATCAACCATGGGAAAGAACAAGTGAGGAACATGGAACAACGAGAGGCTGAAAAGGAAAGACAAATGCAGCGTATGAAGAAATTACGTGACATAAGAACAATGGGAGAAGAAGGTATGTCATCCTCAACATCTCAATTTGATTTACCAAACAAACATAATGCACCTAATGCAATTGAAGATGAGACATTTGATTTACTGTATGAACCTAATGCAATTGAAAAATAGACCACATTGAATAATCAATTAAATGATGAACATACACCTGCTCTATTTGATGAATTGAATGTACATAATGCACCGATGTTAACACCTCCTAGAATCATTCGTAGGAAACCAAATTATCTAATTGACATTGATGAGAATATATTGAAGCCAATGCCCAATAAAATGAATGAATGAACTTGTAGGAGAATGGTTAAAAGAATATGGTAAAACTATTTTGAAAATATAAATCAAACCGCAAGATGTCAATTAATTGTTCAAATGATTAAAATTTTGAATTTTAGAGAGACAATGAAAAGTCTAGGGCTAAGATCATTTGAAAGTAACAACGAAAGAACTATTGTGAGAAATCTATTTGATGCATATCAAGCTATTGGTTCAAAATCACGTACTAAAGATTCTACTATCACTCGACGTGTCATTACATCAACCATAATGAGCAAGAAAATATAAAAAAGATAGTTTGATAAGCAAAAAAAGTAAGTCATTAAACTTTAGTAGAACAACAATAAGTAAATAATTAAAAAGGCGAGAAAAAATAGAGGAACCTAACAATAATTCTCTTTGGGCATTCTCGGGTAGACTACCACGCAAAAACAAGGTTGTTATTGATGCACTAAGAACATTAATTGAATTTTTTTGGCATGACAACACAAGAGTTTCGCCCAACCAAAGAGATGTTGTTAGAAGGCGAATCGAGTTTAAAAATTGTGATCCACATGCCAACACTATTTGGATATGACTCAAACAAAATTTTATGAAAGATTCCTTGAAAAGTTTCCTCAAATAAGAATTTCTCAAAGATTTTTTGAAATGGAAAAACCTTTTTATATTAAGATTAATCATGTATGAACCACGTGTTTTTGTAGGATGCATATTGAATTTTCCATGCACTATGATATTTTTCATCATATTTGTTCTACTTTGCACACTAACGATGTTTTGCAGGAATGCAATATACAAGCACCTCCTAAGTCGGTAAGATAATTTATTTCAAGTGTGCTATGTAGTAGACATGGTGGTTGCATTTATTTTAAGATACCTTGTTTGGAAGGTTCTTGTGCTATATGTGGTGGTTTACAATATTTATCAGGATGTGTACATTTGAAGAGCACAATCCATCAAAGTTTGACAATTTTTTGGACTCGGGGCACTTGAGAGATTGCATTGGTAGGGTATGACTCTTGATGTTCCAATGATTTGGGATGCATGAGAGGAGCATGCCTAGCATAAAATTTCCCAACTGGACGTTCTCTTGATGTTGGTTTGTGCACAGGATGAACCAAATCAATTCTAGCCTATCTTGCAACTTTGCATTGCATGTAACTCACGATTTTTGCAGTAGGCGAAAAAATGCTACTAATCAAAAATGGATCTGAGTCATCAAAAATTAGATAGGACATTGTAGAGGAGACTCACACAACCCCACAGGTTCAAATGGATCGATCATATGTCTCCTAGATTGGAAGAAACTATCTGTCAAAGTTTTATTATTTTTTGGACTCAGGGCACTTGAGAGATCGCGTCGGTAGGGTATGACTCTGGACGTTCCGATGCTTTGGGATGCACGAGAGGAGCATGCCTAGTGTAAAAATTCCCAACCAGACATGCTTGTGATGTCAGTTTGTGCACACGATGAACGAAATCAATTCTAGCCTATCTTGCAACTTTGCGTTGCATGCAATTGACAGTTTTTGCAGTAGGCAAAAAATGCTACCAATTGAAAATGGCTCTAATTCATCAAAAACTAAGATAGACCATTATAGAGGAGCCTCACGTGACCCCACAGGTTCAAACAGATTGATCACATGTGTCCTAGATTGGAAGAAATAATCCGTCAAAGTTTGACAATTTTTTGGACTCAGGGCACTTGAGAGATCTCGTCGGTAGGGTATGACTCTCGACGTTCAGATGCTTTGGGATGCATGAGAGGAGAATGCCTAGTGTAAGCCTACCCACTGGGACATGCTCGTGACATTGGTTTGTTCACATGACAAAACAAATCAATTCTAGCCTATCTTGCAACTTTGACAACAACTGAGCAAATTTTACATCTTTTATCCAAATGAAGCCAAACTTTGACAGCTTTGACAACTCTGATGATAATTGAGAAACTTTTACATCATCCAAATGACCCCAAACATGAGAACCAAAATTTGATCATTGCGAGCATGAGGGTGCTCTCGCACCACAAACATATTGTTGTTTATATTCATATTGTCAATTTTTGTTGTTTATATTCATATTGTTGATTACATAGGCAAATATTCATTTAAATTTATGAAAGGGAAACTACCAAATACAATGAATACACAATAATTAATTGAATACAAGGATTTTTGTAGGGTTAATTCAACATTTTAAATTTTTTATCATATCATATTCCATGATTGCAATGTTTTATATCATAGATTTTTGTTGTTTATATTCATATTGTTGATTACATAGGAAAATGATCAATTAACCTTATAAAAGGACAACCATGAAATACAACGAATACACAATAATGAACCTAGTACACATTTATTGGATTGAATATCAACATTTATATATATATCAAAAAAAGGCATGTCTGCCAAGTCAATACAAGTATTACAAAAATGTGGCATATGCCATGTCCAAATCAATATACAATAAAAAAATTAGAATATATCTACATGTATTAGTCATTATATGACCACAACTAACACTATATGATCCTAAACTTGTGGTGGATCATCAAAATCAAGCCTCTTCGATGCAATACACGGCTCTATAAATGGTTGCAAAACCACAATTCAAAAGCCAAGTTAGAATTCTTTCGTAGAAAATAGTTCACAATTAACAACATAACTATGTATTTAACTATAATTCCTTTGCAATTGAAATGTAGATTACCTCATCGGCTGATCTCAGAGCTAATGTCTTCACTCTCCTCTCCTTGTCACTCTTAGGAGTTTTCTTGAAGACAAACTTAAAAGGATCCACATTATGGCTGAACCGCGAAGGGGGCTATTGTAGATTAAATGTACAATTAATAAAATGTACTAATATAAATACATCAAAAACACTTAAAAGCTATAATATAGAGAACAATGACGTACTGATGCCTGAGATGCTTCTCCAATGGACTAAGGATGGCTCACCATCGATGGAGAAACTGTCACTATTACCTATACAAAAAATGATCAAATATTAAATACAATTAATATAATGATAAGTATTGTAGGTTAAAAACAATTAATGTAATATATCAAACAAAAGTGTACTGGATCCTGAGATGCTTCTCTAGTGCATGGAGGAGGGCTTGCCATTGATGAAGCAACTATGGATATTTCCTATATGAAAAATTATAAGATTATAATTTATCACAAGTTCACATGTACACGTCCATATAATCATGAAATCAATAAAATAAAGTAGAGATACATACCTCTGCCCCCTCTCGATCCACGGGCGAATAAGGTGCATTCAACAAATCCACATAGCTCAATGGCCGCTATACATGTAAAATAGACAAAAAACACTAATTAATCTACAAATCCCAACTAAGACAATTTCAACATTTTAAAACAATTGTACAACTAAAAATGTGTTCAATTACCTTCTTCCCACGTTTTGGCATCTTCGAGGAATTCTTTTGCTTAGGACAAGGCCTAGACGTGGAGGGGGTACCCTAAAAAAAAAAAATTAACATGAGATATTAGTATAGATAATATATTAAACATAATTTTAAAAATATAAAATGAAATGACTTGCATGTTCCATCAAAACAATACATAAAAAGGGGTTTACAAAATATGATACCGTATAGCCTTGTAGGCCAAAATCGATCACTGAGAGTGTGATGTCATCAATCTGGGACATTTGGTCTGCTGTCGACACCTATAAACCAAAATTTGGACCAAGCATTAAAGATAGTTAGTATATCTTGTAATTTTTTTGAATTCAAAGTGTACTATTATGTTTTAACATGTTACAAAATTTATACCTCATGCATCGAAGTTGCAGCTGTAGTAACTGCAGGAGGAGTATGGGATACTGTGTAGCTACATCCTGAAATGCATATTATTTGTATCAATTTAAATTGATGTATAAATGAAAATTCATTTATGTAATTACAAATTTAAAGTGACTGATAAATAAAATGCTATGAATTCAAATCAACACACTTGTGTCTGCGGTTGATGGGAAAACAACATCTCCATCAACTCCTCTATCAGCGCCACATCTTCAGCCATGCGGGTCTGACATCTACTCCCGCAAATCATGCATGATTGAGATGTGGATCTATCTGCAGCAGTCACGTCATCCGTCCCTGAGCAGCTGACACACACATGCTGAATGGGCTCTATGTCGCCACCTGGAGCAATTAATGGCTCATCATCCAGTATAAGAGGGTGTGCTAACTGTGTCCAATGATGGATGATGGCACCAGTCAATGTAGTAGCCACTTGAAGAGTTTGTAGCTCCATCGACTCTTTCAGCTCTACTAGGACAACTTGATGCACCTTGGGTTTGGGTGCTAGGGGGCGACGACTCTCCAAGGCTACCCACCTATGGGCTCCAGGTCTACCTTGGGCAGAGCCGCCACCTCTACCATAGAACTCTCTCTTGTCAAAATAGTTTGGACGCACATTGAGGACAAACTCACGGTATACTTTTCTCAAAAAATACAATGGCAACTCATAATTATTACAAGGTGGATCATCAAAGACCATCCACCACCTCTTCCAAAAAAGATTCTTCATCTGCACATTGGTACACCAATGTATGGGAAACCTCTTTGTATTAAGAGGTAACGACTGACCAATTTTAGGATCAACAAAAATGGCACATATTTGTTGTTTACTAATATTTTTTTTTTTCACTCCCTCGTATGATAACCCACCAGCATAGTATTGATGACACATATCCCTAAAGTTTCCCCATTTTGTAATTTGTGTGGAAACGGTTGTGGCACCACTAGCTAATTTTTCTAGGCTAGTGGCGAGGGATTTATGATGCTCAAGCTCAGATGTTTTCAATTTATTAATCAGTCTATTTATTTTAGACATGTTTTTCCCTAACTAATTAATCAATTGCTCCTATGTTTCAGGTGTATGGTCAAAAGGAGGAACTAGAGGTGTATCTTGTGGGTTTTGTTCGGAGTTTTCAGGAGGTGCATTTTGTTGTTGTTGTTGTGGATTATTAGAATCTGGGTTTCGAAACAAAAAATAAAAAAACCTAATCAAAATAAACAAAATTAAATTCAAAACATAAAACAAATTGAATAAATGATCCATAGCGTTTGGTGGAGAAATGTGGCAGCCCGTTTGCGGTTTCATGGAGGAAAATGAGGAAAAAATACCGTGGTCATGGGAAAATAAGACCTAGTCATTTTTTAAAAAACTTTTTTTGACAGGTACCACATACGCGGTCTTTTAGGGCTTATGAACGCGTACACACTCACTTTCCTAAAAGCAGCGCGTATGCGCTAACTTTCCTAAAGACAACGTGTACGCGCTCACTTTCCTAAAGACAACGCATACACACTCACTTTCCTAAAGACAACGCGTACACACTCACTTTCCTAAAGACAATGCGTACGTAGTATCTTTTTTTTTAGGCTCGAGAATAATGGACCTAAGCACATACGCAGTGATTTCAAATTTTAGAACCGTGTATGTGCTGCTTGTTTTTCCATGTTTTTTTTTGGTGGTGTCCACTTTTTTGATCACCATCTTTGTGCACATACCCCCTGGTGTTATGATTTTGTGGTTGATTATCTTGTGTTCCTACATTTTAATTTCTTGCATTTTCTTCCGGTGGTCTGAGAATAAGTTTAAAAAATTATTTACCTACAGAACACTGATTCACCCCCCCTCTCAGTGTTCCTTGATTCCAACAATGTTTCTCCTCTATTTATATGTATTAAATCTCTTTTCCATTATCATTATCTCATTTACATAGAGCTCTCATCACCAGAATGAAGAAGTGATCATGGGACTATATGAGTCTTTATTGCCTTGAAAACCTTTCACTCTTTCTCATTTGTTTTGTGTGAAACTTTTTTTATTTTTCTTTTATTTTCCCTATCATACTCTTTAAGTGAAAATTTATTCTTTCTCTTTACCTTTGTCCTCCTCTTACTTAGTTTTTACACTTACTAAATGAGGCATTTTAATGGTAACAATTGCATTATTTCTAGTTGTTTTTGGTATTATTATGGTGAGATTTTTTTGCAAATACCTCCTATTTCAAACCTTCTTGCATCTTAAAATCCCTTTATATTGCCTCGATTTTACAAAGACCAACTTCTCATTTGTATCAACAAGATTAACTTGGTGCAGCTTGTTAAGGGGCAAGTCTGAGTACATTTGGGAGAGGATACTCAGAAGGAGGTGAAGTGGAAAAAACCAAGGGAGGGTTGTTATTAAGTTAATTTTGATGGGGTTTCAAAAGGGAATCCTGGATCCTCGGGTATTAGGTGTGTGGTGAGGGATTGGGAGGGTAAAATAGTGGCAATTAGAGGAATTTTTTTTTAAGATGGAACAAATAATGTGGCTGAAGCAGAAGCGGTTCTTTTCGGGATTAAATTGGGGAAACAATTAGGATTGCACACTATCCACTTGGAAGGAGATTCAATGATAATCATTAATGCAATTATTAGTGGTGAAATTCAAGCATGAAATTTGCAAAAATATATTGTGTCTATCAAAGATTAGTTGGAGCCCTTAAAAAGATATGAGGTGAGCCACATAAGACGTATGGGAAATCATGAGGCGGATGTACTATCTAAATGGGTGTCATCATTCACTGAAGTTGGAGAGGTACACTTCGAGGATTTCAAAGAGATTGCATGGTCAGATAATTAGTGGCATCATCCTTTAAAGCATGTGATCATTAATGGCATGGTAGGGGAGTTGGAGTGATGGGACAAGGAATGTGCGAGGTGGCGTTATAAGCAAGCCAGAGGTGCTTGGTGGCAGCATTTGTACTTGAGTGCGATAGTGATCTTTGAGGTGGAGGGAAGGATGAAGGCAAACTTCACTCTCATCACTTCTCATCTGCAGGTTGCCTTTCATGGGAAGGTTATGACTCGACAGCTGAGATGGTTGTTTCTATTTGGGGATGTAGATTTTATTCGAGTGGTTGAGATTCTAGTTGGCGACACCTTCTTGCAACTCAAGCATAGGTATAAGACCAATATGGATATTGTTTGTGTGGTCATTGCCTGCGATTCAAATTTGAGTGAACCCACAGACACTATCAAGTGGGTTATGAATTCAATTTTGGAGAAGGACTGGCTGGAGGGGTTGGATTCCATATCGGAATGGGCAGTATTGGGGGTAGGGTTTGATGTGAGTGAGGGTATTGAGGATTTGCGGGTGGAGGATGTGTATGAGCTCATTTTGTTCATGAGGTAGCCATCAGAATGTGACAAGGACGAGAGGAGGGCGGAGGCCCTTATTGGATGAGACACAATTAAGACCTTCATTCAGAACAAGGAGGCCTAAAGGGAATTTGCAGTGGTGTTGATGGATGAGGAGTCAAATTCTGGGGGTCGTAGGTGTTCCCTGCGAGTGCGGAGGACTCAAGGTGGAAATGTGGTAAAGGCATGCAGGAAGGCTCAACGAAATGCTTGAGAAAAGTGGGCATGATTTGTGGTAGAAACAAGGTAGTTTTTTTATATTCCCTTGTTTTGTTGATGATGTTATATGTTTATACAGTCTATGAATAGAGGGATTTTTGTATTGTTGTATGTGGTCTAGGGTAGGAATTATTTTAGTGTTGATATTCTTGGTGTACATGGTTTTGTTGTCATTTGGAGGGAGAGTTTTTCTACAATGTATAGGTGGTAAGTTTTATGGAGCTTTGAATCTTAGTTTCAGGTGGTGAATGTAAGGGTTGTCTTTTAATGACAGGTGGATGGTAGTTGCAGGGTGGGGGCAGTTTTTGAATATCATCAGCCCAATTTTGGCTGGTTTTTTATGTAATATTTTTCGTATATTATTAATAAAAATATTGCTATTACAGATTTAAAAAAAAAAATCAAGATTAACGTGGTGACACCTTGTCTATAAAGAAATCCAAGGTCCAGCTATATTCCCTATTTGAACTTTAGGGTATGGGTTTGTGATCCCTTTTGTTATTTGAAGAGTGTGATTTTAGGGAGTCTTTAAACCCTCTTTGTATAACCTCCTGATCCAAGAACTAGTTAACTACATTTGAAGATCACTTATTGACTCAAAGCAACCCAATGAAAATTTCATTGACCCTAGGATTTTTGGGTGAAAATTTCAACTAAAAAGTGTTTTTTACTCTAGACCATTGAGTTTCCATGCCCAAGGTTTCTTGAAAGTTTTCTTGTTGTTTAGACATGCTTTTCATACCCTTGTCTCTCTTAACTATGGTTTGCATGTCCCAAGTTTGCAATGTTTGAAAACATGGTAGAACTAAGAAGATTAAAAAGGAGATGTTGGGATAATTTGTTTCTTATTGAATAGTTTGTTGAACCCATGAGATTGAAGATGCCCCCATTTTTAACCCTCATGACCCTTGAATGCCCTGTTGTGTATGGGTTTGTGATCCCTTTTGTTATTTTAAGAGTTTGATTTTAGGGAACATTTAAACCCTCTTGGTAAACCTCCTAATCCAAGAACTAGTTAACTGCATTTGAAGATCACTTATTCACTCAAAGCAACCTAATGAAAATTTCATTGACCCTAGAATTTTTGGGTGAAAATCTTCAACGAAAAAGTGTTTTTTACTCTGGACCCTTGAGTTTCTGACTTGAGGTTTTATTATTATTTAGACATGATTTTCATACCCTTGTCTCTCTTAACTATGCTTTGCACATCTCAAGTTTTCAATGTTTGAAAAAATGGTAGAACTAAGAAGATTGTTTCTTACAAAATAGTTTTTTGAACCCATGAGATTGAAGATGCCCCCATTTTTAGACCTCACGACCCTCGAATGCCCCATTGTGCTAGGACCCACTAAAAATGATTATTGTCGATTCTTATTTATAAATCCCCATTGCTAAAAATTATTTGTGTACCACACCAATGGGAGATGATGGATAAATGTAAAATAATTTTAATGAAGTCCATGAGAATAAGTAGTCTAAGGGACCAAGAGACAAAATTAACACATCTTAATATTCCTTTCAATGTTAACTCTTCTATTGTGAAACTTGACCAAAACACCCATAGTTTTGTGAAGCCTTTCTCTTGAAATAAATCATTTCGAATATCCACTTTCAATTTGGTTTTGAATTTCCTATGAATATCCTCATACACTACACACTATGATGAAGTGCCATTCAGTTTCAATCACCCCTTTGCCGAAAAATGTAAGTCCTTGCTTCCCAATCTTCCTTGGGGATTGTTTATCTACTTGTTTCACATCTAATATGATTAGAATTGGTCCTCAAATGTGTGATTAAAATTTTAGCCTTTCCGTTAATTGCAACCCTCAAATTAGCTTTTTTTTCATTCTTCAACATGGGGTTTAATTCTTTGACATAATAAGGTTTTTTTAACTAATCTATTTTGTCGATATGGTAGTCCTAAATTTATCTATCACAAACATTTTTATCTCCTCAAATTAGTGTTAGGACAGTCTTGCAAATTAATATCCCACAAGTGTCCATCCATTTATTGTTATGTTTCCTCCAAGTCTTCTTTCTACAATCTGATTCCTCTTCAACAACCATTTTGGGCCAATGATGCTTATCCAGATTTTCAACCTTTTTTAAGTATCTTAGTAAATGAAATATCATTGATGTCTCTATTAGGAACATACCAACCTCAACTAAAAGGATCTTGTAGGGGATCACTAATTTGACTTTGAGACTACTAGTGATTAAATATTTTTTGAATTCTTTCTAATTATCTCCAATTATGCTTTGACGTATCTACCAACTAAGCCTGTTGTGAAAATCAAATCCTAAGTACTTGTACTCTTCCACTATGTCCAAAGAACTTCCCTAAAAAATAAAGTCAACCTATTTCTTCTTCCCCTTCAAGAAAAATATCATGACTTTGTGGTCGTGTTAGTGTTAATTTGCATCCCAACCTCTTGATAAAAGATCTTTAAAGAATTCAAATATTCTCTCAAATCTTGAGCATATTTTACAATTAGAATAAAATAATTTTTATATAAATTATGCTAGAGAATATTCAACTATTAGTTGCCTTTTTACAACAAGTTATGTTTTTTTGCTTAAGTTCACTTAGGAATGCTCATTTTAGTTATGCACCTAGCTTAGCTTTTATGCATCTAGTTTAGCTAGAGTTGAAATTTACTTAGCTCCTCATGCTTTCTTTATAAGCACCTCAATGTACAATTGTAATTCATCCTATAATTTCATATTCTTTGCTTTTGAGTAATATAGTATTCATTTGTGTAGTTCTCATTTGTGGAAGTTATTCTTATTTTTTAGTTTGATCTTGTAGGTGCTTGTGTTATGAAATTCAACATGGTATCAGAGCATGGATTCGGCAAGCCCCTTCTCAAGTTTTCAGGGTTTCTTTGCTTAGAAGCATTGTAGGGTCACATATTTGCTTTTTGTGGATTTGGAGGTAGGCATTTTTTTTAATCAATTTTAGAGTAAAACGTTTATCATGGTCACGTTTTCAACATCAAAAAACCCTAAGATAAATTATCATTTTGTCAAAATCCAGTAGTTAAAATTTGGGGTCAAATTGGTTGAAGGCACATTTTTCAAGGCAAGTTTTGGAGGTAGCTAAAAACTCTGGTTCGTTTGGGGCAATATAGAAATCACCATCATGCTTAGGAGGCCTGAGAACCCTAAAATTGCTTATCAATTTGTTGAGATCGGAGATCGACAAATTCTTTTCAATTTTTTTTCAGAAAGTTTACGTGTTTGGAAAGTTTTCATTTTCAACAAGTTTCCATTTTCAAAAAGTTTATATTTCTGAAAATATTCTATTTTTGAGAAGTTTCTATGTTTGGAAAGTTTCTATATTTGGGAACTTTCTATTTTTCAAAACTTTCTATTTTCAAAAGGTTGCTATTTTCAAAAAAATTCCATTTTTGGGGTGCCTTCAAGCCTTCCAAACCCTAAAAAGTAGTCTTCAGTGTTTTGCTCATAACTTCGTCATAGAAAATCAAAATTAGGCAAACGAGATATGATTGGAAAGATGGTTAAGAGGGATATCTCTTTATGTATGTGGTTTGATTAGATTCTGCACCAATTTTCCATACTAAGCCTCCAAAGTCAGCCTTTAGTTTTGAGCTTTCAAGGCCATAACTTGAGCAAACGAACTTCATTTTTTGACTTCCACATATCATTGAGAATATCTCAAAATCCTTTATCTAAATATGTCATCATTTTTTATAGAATATTTATCAAGTACTCAGTGATCTCTTTTTTTTATCATTTCTCCATTTTATGATTTCTCATCTTGTACGAGTGCAAAAGGGTTCATTTTTCTTGCTGTAAGGGGGTAGAATCATTATCTTCCAGATTTTTATATTAATCTAACCCTATCCCACTGGTGGATCCTTCTATTGAGAAACTCACTCCTCATAAATATCATAGTTGGAATACTATAATGGTCAAATTGCTTCGGTCTAGGGGTTTATGGTTTTTCTTAGATCAAACCTAACCCAACT
This sequence comes from Cryptomeria japonica, assembly GCF_030272615.1. Classification (NCBI taxonomy): domain Eukaryota; kingdom Viridiplantae; phylum Streptophyta; class Pinopsida; order Cupressales; family Cupressaceae; genus Cryptomeria; species Cryptomeria japonica. Next base: position 573,867,734 of record NC_081411.1, on the reverse strand, counting down.
TGACTATTGAGTATGAGATCATTCAGTGCAGAGACAAGACAAATCAGGCTAAGGGCTGGATTGCCCTACATGTTTTAGAAAGTCTCTAGTTCCATATTTACTCTTGCACCACTCCTAATAGTATGTGGCTCAAATTTGAGCAATTTTTTTGGGGTATTAATGTGTTTCATGCACTTTAGCTTGAGACATATTTTACATCATAGACACCTAATTCATTTTCTTACATTGAGGAATTTCTATTTAAGTTAAAATCCATTAAATAATAGCTACAGGGTTGTGGCAAGCAAAAGAATGATAAAGAGTGCATCTTCTTGATTATGTCCAAGCTTCGAGGCCAATATCACTTCTTTGCTTCATCGTTCTATTCCACCATGGATGTTTTAGTACTACATTCACTATGCCTTAATTTGAGGTGTTTTGTAAGTGCGTGACACAAGAGAAGCCCAAGCCATCGCAACTTGATTCAATTTTTGGTTCCAAATCTTAGGCTATGGTTGTTCAGATTCCTACATCTATAGGGAAACAAAAGAAGAAGTAGAAGAACATAGGTACATAGTCTACTTAGTTGCCTCAAGATTTAGAGTCTCATGTACATGATTCAAATTCTTCAACCTCTTTCGAGAGGTCTTCATCTAGGAAGGAGAAGCCTGAGTGTGCTTATGACACCAAGTCTAGACATGATGAGTATCAATGTTATGCAAAGCAAATTTGGTGAGATAAAAGAACTTCAAAAGAATAATATTTAGCTACCTTCATATAGTGCATCCTCTTCCACCCTTTCAAGACCTGAACATTCTGGGTCTTTATCTATGACACGTGGTAAAGACAAGATGAAAGGCCATGCTCTTTTTGCATCAATACATTCGCAATCCTCCAAGCGGCATCTAGATTCAGGAGCTTCACATCATATGACATCATCAAAGGGTATGTTCTCTTATTTTGAGCATCATACATTTCCACATATTTTGATGGGTGACAACACTTACATGAGTGTTAATGTGAGTGGTTGTATTGAGGTTGATGATGACACATTCGATAATGTTCATTATGTACCTGCATTATCTTCAAACATTTCCACCTACTATATTACTCATAGTGGGATAGGAAAGATAGTTGAGTTCACCCTTGATTCAATTCTTATTGAAGATCTGCATGGTAAAGATCTTGTTGTAGTTGGCAGTGTTGATCATACAACATGATTGTATGTTTTCTCGTATTTTTGTCCCATTGAGCATGCATATGGTCCTATCTCTCATGTATCGAGAGTATATCAAAAAATTGAAGAGAGGTTTTCTCACTTGAACCTATGTGTGCTTCAGTCATCCACGGTGGTTCTTGAGACTTGTATTGATCCTCCTCCCCCTCCTGCTTCTTTACATATTAGTTTAGTTCAATAGATTGATTGTCCCCTTCCAGTTTCAATAGAGTGGGATGAGCATTTGCCATATATTGCAAGGTTATTTGATACATCACACACTCTAGACATTAGGGACATGACCGAGGATATTCCATTCCTCCTTGATGGAATTTTGAGCATTCTTGTCATCCCATCTTCAATGCCTTCAGAGGTTGTTCAATTGGTATCTTCACAATAGTTTGGATTTACTTCAGTTGATTTAGCGTCTCTTGATTTAGACAGTTGGATAGTTGAGCAGTCTTCCATGGCACACATCATGAGACTTTTCCTTTCATATCCTTCCATGGAATTGTTTTAGCCTTATCCACTTGATTTGTTTCTTCCTAAGGAGAGGAACGTGGTGTGCCATTCATGTCATCAACATTCATCCTTGAGCCTTCATCTTTGGCATTGAATCTTCTTTGTTATGGGGGGATACATTGTCTCTCCTATGGAGGGAATCTTGATTGTACTTATGTGATTGATTAAGTACTCGGGGGGGCACTTGGAGTCCTTCATCTTAGTCACATGTAATACCTTTTTCATTTCTTTTCATCTCTCACTTTTGGAGAGGGGTTTTTTCCCAAGTGGTTTATCTCCTTTTTTCTGCTTAGAGAGACTTCGTTGGTTTGTACATGGGCATCTAACCACACCTTTTGTTGTTGGGACCCATTTCTACATTCATGCATTTAGTGTTTTTCTAATCACCCTAAGTTTCACTTAGGGGGGGTCTTAGAGCATAGTTAGCTATTAGTTGCCTTTTTACAACTAGTTATGTTTTTTATTTCTTAAGTTCACTTAGGAGTGCTTATTTTAGTTATGCACCTAGTTTAGCTTTTATACATCTAATTTAGCTATAGTTGAGCTTTATTTAGCTCCTCATGCTTGCACTTTAGTTATCCTAAATTTATCTCTGAGATTTCTTCATAAGGGCCTCAATGTACAATTGTAATTCTATACTTTTCTTTTGAGTAATAAATCATTCATTTGTGCAGCTTTCATTTGTGGAAGGTGTTCTTGTTTTACGTTTGATCTTGCATGTGCCTATGTTACAAAATTCAACAAAAGAAAATTCACCACTAACTTGCTAGCTGGATACCCTCTCCAATGGTATTGTTTAACCATTCTTTAAGTTTATCAATGTATAAGAAAACTAGTGTGGGGTGTAGAGGACACCCCAATTTGAATCTAATGTTGCTATCAAAGCATTTAAAAATGCCCTATTCATTTTTTATTTTAGCTCTAACTTTCTCATAGATTTAATGAACAACTACTCTACACTCATTTGGAATCCCAAGTTTTTTCATTCTACTTTAAAGCTTATCCCTCAGAACAATAAAAAATGCTTTTTGAAATCAACGAAGCAACAAAAAACCTTTATGTTTTGGATGTCCCAAACCTTTTCGACGAAGTGCCTAAGAGAGATGCAATGATCAATAGAAAAGTGCTTAAATCTAAATCTAGCATGTCTTTTTGACTTTTTCCCTCTTTTTGTACCCAATTGCTAAGTTTGTTTTCTATCATTCTCCCATTTTTTTTTTCAATAAGAGGATTGGCCATAGTAGTATGATAGTTAGAAGGATTATTGATGTCTACAATTTTTCAAAGAAAGATAACAACATTGGTTGTCCAGTCAAGTGGTAAGCTACTTTGTATAATTTTGTTAAATATTCTATTGATGTGTGAGGTTATAATCTCAACTCCCCACTTTGAAAATTATCCTTGCAATCCATCAATGTCTTGAGCTTTACCACTTGCTTGATTATTTATACCTCGTTTGATATCTTCCACTAAAAAATATTGGTTGAAGTGTCAAATATGGGAGGATCACTTTTATCTAATGTCTATTCACATAGGAGCTTCACATAATCTAACCAATGGGCATCTGTGATATTATTTTCTCTTTCGCTCTAGCTCCCTCCAAAAGACTTTGGAGTCATGCTTCCCCAAAGATATTGATTCTTTCCTTCTCGATATTACATATCTTTCTTTCTTTTGACTTTATCAAAATTTTATGTTTTATCTTATTTTCTTTTCTTGATATACTTTCTTTTAAGGTTCTTTTAGTAGCCTTAAATTATTCATCATAACATGGTTATTCAGGAAAGTGTTTGAAACCCTCCTCATAGAACAAGTTTCCTTACAAACCTTTATAGCCTTGTGAAATGAAGGAATCAATATATTATTACAAAATAGTTACCCTTTCCCTTGTTTTCCTTTCCTTCCATGCTATTTTTTGCAGTAGCAAAGATCTCTTGATTTTCTCGATTAATGAGAATTTTACCTTGTGTATGAACTTTCTTTTGTGTGATAGGCCTTCTCTCCTCATTGGTCATTTGTGTGTATGTCAAACTTAATAAAGAGAAGCACATGATTAGATTTAAACTCCATAGGATATCCCCCACTATTAATCTCCATTAATTTGGAAATAAAAATTTGAGAGTAGATTACATAATCTACTACAATTTGTCCATTGTAGATTTTATAAGTAACACCGCTAAATAATGCTCAAGTTTTCATGCCATTACAAATAACCATGTGATATAAACTACAAAGACCCAAGAAATCTACTCCAAAGTATGACACACTTTCATTTTCATCTTGCAAATTCCTTTTTCGAAGTTGATCTTTATTTTCCTCTAGCTCTATAGAGGCTTGTTATCCTCTCCTTCAACACTACCCAACTAAATAAATTAATTTTTTATTGAATTTTAGATCTTTTGAATTTGATTGCATGTATTATTTTTGCATCAATTTTTTGAATCAATCTATGATTCATCACCAGGATGGAGAATTGGAGAAGAGAAGATGAATGAATTTGCAGACCAAAACCCATTTTATAGAGTTAGGAGTAGTTGAGGGAAAGACACGAAGACCAAGACCAAAAAAGAGTAAAAATGAACAAGAATAAATTAGAGATCAATAGTAAAAAAAGAAGTCAAACCAGGAATAAATATAAACTTAATATTCATAAAACTTAGAGGAATAAAATGAGAAAGGACAAATGAAAAAATACATATCTCAAAATAGTAAAACAAACAAATAATCTAGAAAGTAAAGAAATATAAAGACCTTAAAATGCACACAATAATATAATTTCACATATAAAAATATAAAATACGATAATACACATACAATAAGAAAATAAATACCCTATACATACACATATAAAAATGTAATACATATTAGAATTGTAAAAGAGAAATATATATACTAATTTATATAAAATGCGCACAAATATATATAAATACACAAAAAATACATTATAAGTGCATATTTAAACACACATATGTATACATAACTATATGTATATGTACATATACATGTGATAATTTTAAATGAGCAGAGACAAACAATTAATCAACACAAAAGAGAGAAAGAAAAATACAATAAGAACACGAGCCAAATTCATAGTGGTTCACCATAAAGGCTACATCCACTCTCAAAGCAAGGAAACTCTTTATTAATTGTTATCAATCTCACACAATACATGGACTTCACATAGTCATTTATACAATCACATTTAGTTGTGAAACCAAGAGTTGAGAAGGCGAATGGTCATGTGAGTGTTGGACTTCACATTCCCAATAATCTCCACCGTGAAGGCCAACCGATATAGCCATGCACAACGAAATCCCTACTTCCATTCCAAAACTCACATTACAACCAGACCTTGAGAATATTTTAGCTTAAATAGACTCTGTTCAAGAATACTTCGAATGAGTCTTCTCCAAATCAAATCAAAATAAAAAACATATTCTCCAACTACTCGTTTAGGAACAAAATTTCTTGTTATTCCATAACCAGGAATGCCACTTTCTCTAGGTTCAAAAAACACTCCTTCTTCATCCATAAAAGGACCCTTGAATACATACACAACATAGTCAAAATCTACAGTGCTCCTTAGATCTTGATATGCCAAGAAGCCAAATCATGTACCTTTGTCTCTCATGAGGTTGACATCTACTACTTCTCCATATTGGGTGAATACCACTGAAACAAAACTGTCACAAACAACCTTGCAAGACACCTTCTTTGACTCTTCGTCCATCTCGTTCATCTTCCGCCCAATAAACATCTTTACCGAAAGGAATGTATTCTTGGGTTTCACAACATCCTCATTATTATTGACCTCCTATAGATCGTCGAAAGACCTAAATGCATAGAGAAAACCCCATCCGAATCCCTTGGCTCACTTAGGAGAAATATTCTTCACAAAACTAGCCAACAAAAACCCTAGGAAATGAAGCTCCCTTACATTTACAAGGAGTAATAAAATCCCCGCCATCAGTTTCGAGACATATTTTGCACTGAATCTAATCAACATAGCCTACTTCCAAATCAATAGAGTCTCTCTCCCTTTCCATCACAAAAAATGATTCCGCCTCATTGATATTCATGTTCATGCTCTTCTTGCTTGATGGATCCGCTAATTTCATGTTCCAATTATCCTATAGTTTGAGGCTCTCTTGGTTCGCCACAAACTCTTCTTTTTTCAAAGAAGTTTTAACTAGAGCTGTTGCAACACCCTGTCCTGAAGGATTGTAAATATTAAACTTTGCAATGTCTACCACATCTTCCACTGTAATTGCTATGACTTTGCCAACTTTGATTTCCTTTGTTCCATCACCTTGAAGAATCTTTGCAACATACCATTTTGGTTCCACAACAGGCAAACTAGAGATCAAATATGACAACCTATCAAGCTTTAGACTGAGCACAGTTTCCCTTCCCTATCCAAAAACCGTTAGATCACTCACAAGTGGCTACAACCATGGCATCTTAGTTCCACCAATGAATCTACTATTGGGGTCCAACGAATTGACATGCTCTTGCTCCTGAGGGATATCTTCCTATATCCACATTTCTATTTGCATGTTTATCTGTAGGTCCTAGAATCTTCTCAGGTTTATCGAGCTCCGTGAAAAGGTGCTCTTTAAGTGTCAGATTCTCTTCCTGATTCTCCTTAAGAGAATCACACTTCTCCCAAATTTGGTCATTCCCATCTAAGGAACTTCCCGATGGGGCCTCCATGATGGCCTTCCTAGCGCCACCACCTAATCTCTTCTCCACGCACGAGACTCTCTCTCTGTCTCTTGACAAAACCACACCGTCTGTAGAATCTGGACAATCACCGTCTACCTCAACTTCTTCATACTCTTCTGCTCCTGATTACGAGCCACCGAAATCCCCCTTCACCAAAAGGACAACATCTATTTCCCAGTCAAAACTATTGATATATGCCTCAAGATTCAAGCAGGAAACATACCCAACATCCTCCTCCTCTTCAATTGAAACCTCCTCTTTTTTCCAGCCATCCCACCAATGTACATGGTAGACTGTTTTAGCTTTTGCTTGCACAACTCGGCTTACTTCTAAGTCTAAATTACTAGGAAATTCTTCAATGATAGAATCAACCTCATCTTCTTCCATCTTTGCTCAAGAACTTCACCAAAGCTCTGATACCAATTGATAATTTAAAACGAGTAGAGAAAAATAATTAATCAACACAAAACAAAGAAACAATAATACAACAAGAACACAAGAGACACATTTATAGTGGTTCACCATATAGGCTACGTCCACTCTCAAAGTAGGGAAACTCTTTATTAATCGTTATGAATCTCACACAATACATGGACTGCACATAGTCATTTATTCAATCACATTCAGCTGTGAAACCAAGAGTTGAGAAGGCGAATGGTCATGTGACCGTTGGACTTCACGTTCCTAACAACATGTACATACTCATATATTGAGGAAGTAAAGAGTATATATATATATATATATATATATATATATATATATATATATATATATATATATATATATATATATATATATATATATATATATATATATATATATATATATATATATATATATATATATATATATATATATATATATATATATATATATATATATATATATATATATATATATATATATAATCACAAATATATATCCATATTTATATATTGAAAAAGTACATATAGGCCGAAGTAAAATTATATGTGTATTTAAACTCACATATGAATTGTTTGTTGTCCAAGCATTGAAATCACCATTTAAGACCATTTGTCTTAGAATGTTGAACATAGAAATGTCCTTTTTTTATGCAACATAAGAGTCTTCATTATCTAGATTTCTCTTCTTGTAGAGCATTGCATTTTTTGGGGCATAGAAACAAGCAACTAGCTTAATTGCTACTTCACTGTTTGTTATTTTCAACCATATGAACTATTTATTTGGGTCCTCTTTTTCATTTTTCACAATTCTTTTATTAGGATTGTGATTCCTCCATGTTCTTCACTTGCTTCTAGTCCCTTCATTCCAAGTTGAGATTTTATTATATCCTTTAAACTATCCATCATGTTCACGAGTTTCTATAAGAATAATAATGTCTTTCCCCTCTACCATGGTCCCCAACCCTGACCCTCTTCTCTATGGGTAACCTCTACAATTTCAACTCACCATATATTAGATACTATAGTGGGGCTTTGAATCTCTACATATTATGTGTTAATCTCCTTGACTTGAGCTTTCCCGTTTTTCAACCATGCCCACTTTCCTATGTCTCTTAATGATTTCACTTTCTCCCATTCCTTCCTTTGTGATTCTTATTGGGGGAATGCCAAGTCTTCATTTAAGTAAATATAAGTGCTTGTAAACAACCCCTATATTCAGAATCACAATCTTGTCTTCAATGTTTCGCAAGGAAACTTTTGCATGCCTATTCGTTTCCAAAATTTTCTTTCCAATCCTTTTTAATGTTGAATACAACCTGCCCGATTCAACATGTTTTTTGAGAAAGTCTCTTGTTAAAATATTTGTTGCTTCCTTCTCTTCACAATCCTTTAAACAAGTTTAATGATGATACTTAGAGCAGGTTCTCATTCAATTGCTTCGCTTATTTTAGCTAGCAGCCGGTCCTTAATTTTTTAAGGGGCTTTTTGTGGAGTTGATGGCCCCGTTGATATTTAATTTTTATGTTGAGAGGCATCTACAATGACATCAAAGTGTCCGTAAACAAAAATCCATTTTTGAAACTATTTGACATGTAAATGATTGGTAAATGCATGAAATATGCCATGTTTCAACTTTTGTGGAGGTGCTATTTTATTGCTCCAAATAAAATAGAACCCTCGCCACTTGGCTCCAGCTAGATTCACAGTTTTTTGCAAGCAGGACTTTAATAAATTTGTATTCTTGGTGTTTAGTATTTTAGAAGAACATTTATTTTTACATATGATTCCCTTCTATTATAAGATATCTCTCGACATATTTTACATATATTTTTTAAATATAGGTATAGTAGTTCTACTTATGTTTTAAATAGTTATCTTAGATGTTTTTTTAAAGTGAAATCATTAATAATAATTTTTGAAGATGAATTTTGGAGAAAAGATTTTAGGGAAATAAAAAGGAGGGAAAGAAATTTGTGCAGTTCCATATCATTTTTTTAAGTAAGCAATTGTTGTTATTTCCAATCTTGCCCTTGCCCCACCCCCCTCTGCCCTCCCCATCTCCCCCTACTTTTTCAAAGCTTTGAGATTACCTATGTCCCCATTTAAGGAGCTAGAGTGTTCCCATGTAAATTTTTAATTAGGGGAAAAAGATAAATTATAATTTTTCCCTATTTTAGTAGAGCAATTGTTGCTTAAAAATTGAAAATAAGCTTTGAAAGAAGTGGGGGGCTAGAAAAAAGTAGTAATTGCTTATTGAAAAAAATGGCATGTGGCTTCACCACATTTTTATCTTCTTTTTTATTTGCCTTCAATTTTGCCTCCAAATCTTATTTGTGAGACATATTATTAAAAATTTCATTTAAAAATACCATCTATGGGTACTACTTTAAAATAACCAACAAATTTTATTATCTATGGGGCCACCAATTCTACAAATTGATGTTCAATAAATTTAGCAACAACTGCTAGTCAAAATAACTTAAGTGACAACATAGGAACCTGCCCTTAAAGGCATACCTTTTTTCTCTCTTATTTTTTTTCTTCAAATAATAGCTCATTTACAACTTAAACAGCTTAATGAGAACAAGAGATTACCTTATGTTCTCATGTGGTTGCTTATGAACAATCAATGAGAACAAGAGATTACCTTATGTTCTCATGTGGTTGCTTATGAACAATCTCTGCTTAAATTTAAGGAGTTGGAGTGTTCCCATGTACATTGTTATTATTATTAGTTCCTTAAGCATTCATTATGCTTTTAAATAGCTTAAATAGTTATTAGTCATTTTTTTCAAAAGTTAACATGCAAATTTTTTAACAAAAGTTATGCAAAATAAGATTTATTTGTTATGTGATTGGTCAATATCAATTTGTGTAGGTAGAAAAATATTTTTTTAAAACAAAAAATACATGTTTTTTGTTATTTTATTAATTAAATTTAAGTACATCAATTAATGACAGTATCAAAATACAAATAAAAAATTCAACAAAATGGTGACTTGTATGCTTGTACAATAGATTTTATATTTAAAAGAATAGATTTTGTATTGATTATGCAGTCTGAGGGGGGTATGTTCAGATAGGGTCGCCCTTTTTATTATTAATTATTTTAAAAATAAATATTCTTTATTCAAAAAGAAAATCAATTATTGTTTTATAATAAAATAAAACATTAAGTGTAATAAATGAAATTCAGTTGCCCCATGGGTTAGAGTAGTTGGTCTTAAGTCTTGGGTTTGCTACCGGGGGTCTTGGGTTCGACTCTTTCTCCTGGAGTTATTCTGCCACAGACACTTGGGGGCGGTGCTGGCCGCAGGGATTAGTCTCGCCCCTTACCTGAACCAGGGTAAGGTCGGGGCCGCGGGGATACCTTGACGACAACAAAAAATAAATAAAAAAATAAATGAAATTCAATTAGAAGTATTTAATATTAAAATATATATGTGATATTTAAAATATGTTTGTATTTTATATTAATATATATCTATAAAATAATTAAATATTTAATTTTTTAACATATACAGAAGCAATAAAACTTCATAATTGAAAATAATATAAATATGTTATTTTATTTTTTTCTAATTAAGACAAATATATAATCATGAGAAAACAATAAAGTGGCAATTTAATTTTTCTAACATCTCATTCTCAAACAAACACAATGTAAGCAATGCTTCTTCATAAACATCATTTGCATTCTACATTTAAACTATACATCAACATTATCATAAATGCAAAATGTGGCAAATACAAACTTAACCATTGTTTTGTTTTTTTGGGCAAAAGGCTGAAGCCTATAATATATTGAATAAAAATGGGAAAAATTACATAGTGATTACATAAGCAAAGTTACAACCCTCCTACTCTAGAAAATCCTACTAATGATAATAGTTATTCTTCCACATGCTAAATTGGGAGATCTTTTGCTCATGCGAAAGAGAAATAGCATGAACAAGAGACATACACAAAACATAACCATATCCACCGTAGCCAATCTTGAAGCCACCATGCTTGGAGTTGCCACCGGATGTGCTACAATCCATTCTTCACCAATGGGAGTCCTCACATCCCAATCGACATATTCACACGATACCACAAACGTGTCAAACATACTTAGCGGATGGACATTTGCTTACTAACCCCTGTTCTAAGTCCACCCTTGAAGTTGGATGCATAGTGCCATATTCTCTTGTTGCTGAAGACCCCTAAACTATGCAGAGCACACTTTGATGTGAAGACCCAAAACCACGCCCGCTTTGCAAAGAAGAACTAAACCATGCCAATTTGGATACAATTGTTGGAAAATTGGATATAAGAAGGCATCTGAAAAGAAGGGACAATTGTAATTCCTACAACTCATGTGAAATAGTCTTGTTTAAATTTATAACTCTGTCCTATCCTTCCATGCTGGTTGCTCTAAGAAGCCATTACCTGCACCTAATAATTACTGAAGTGATCTCTCTAATGTCATTCATGGTATTATTTTTAATGCACAAGATTTGTGATTTTCCAAATCCTCCACAACATTTGAAGTGACTGTTCAAGCCAACTAATTTTGACCGGCTGAGCACATCTTGTTCTGGATCCATCATTTCAGGTTGCAACCTGTAACTGAACACATCTCGGCCTGCTGAAGTGGTATGCCATGACATGCATATGTGTTTTGATGTGTGCTCGGCAATAATCCAACCTACATTTTTTCCACCCCTGCACTAGCAACCAAAAAGTTAGTAATAAAAAAAATATTTTACCACACAGACCATGTTTGTTTCCAACTGATTCTTCAATATTGTGTGCTCATTTATCTCTTTTGGGGACAAAAGTGTTATTCCTGACTCCTGATCATATCCCATATTTGCTAGGATGTCTGCCATGGAATTTGCTTCTCTGTAGTAGTGATCTATCTAGTAACACTCGAGGAGTGAAAGAAGATCTTTGGCTTCCTGAATAATATAATCAATTTGCCAATTTGGGGTTTGAGGTTTAATTAGGGTGCAGATATTATGTTCTGAGAGTCCCCTTCTATAAGTAGGTGCTTAATATTCATTCCAATAGCTAAATTAATGCCCAATAACAAAGCCCTTGCCTCTGCTAAATTCTTAGTGCTATCTGGGATCCTTTCATAGCGTGCTATTAATGCGTGTCCTACTTGGTCTCTAATGACACATCCAATCCCTAAAACACTTGGGTTTCCCCGTGATGCTACATCAAAATTTAGTTTTATACAATTTAAATTTGGAAGCTTCCATCTTATTTCCTTTATGTCAACTCTATTTTTTGCTTTACACATTAAGCTTCCCTTGAATGGAAGCCTATTTTGTTTCCACTTTTTTAGAATGTTGACATCCCATGATGAAAAGGATGAATTTATTTTTTTAATTCTTGATGTATAAGCATTCACTGACTCTGAGATAGATACCTCTATTCTGTTCATGATGACATCGATTTTATTATGTTCTTTTATGAAAATGCATCTATTTCTTTCCCACCAAATGTTTCATATAATCATTGTTGGAGCCACTTCCCAAATGACTGTAAAAAAGGATTCTTTATAATTTCTAAGCCAAGCTTCAAAGACCTCAGAAATGGAAGATTGTAAGGGAGATGACCACTCTAGTTTCTGAATTAACCAAAACCAACATTCTTGAGCTACTTGGCATTCTAACAGTAGGTGATATGTTGTTTCCAAGTGATGGTTACACATTATGCATAGGAAAGGATGAGTAATTCTGAGAAGGGCTAACCTTTCACTAGTCAAAATTCTCCCTTTAAGGGCTAGCCATGCGAATGCACCTACCTTTTGTAATCCACAATCTTTCCAGCAGAAGGATTATTTCCTTGATGCATGTATAGGTTCCTGAATGGTATAACTCTTTGAACCCCTCCTTGACTGTGTATGCTCATGATTTGGAGAGAGTTCAAATGATCTTGTCTTTTGTGTCTTTGTAATAAAACGCTCTTTGCTTTAGTTATGTATCTAGTCTTCTTATCTGCTGAAGATGGACATGTAGGTGATCAAAATCCTTCCATTTAGCATGATATTTGCCATTTGAGGTGGTGATATTGAAATAATCACTGACAAGAAACCCCCAATCTGCTTGCATGATGACTTTTATATCTTCTAATCCTCCAATATTGTCCAATGGTAGATAGTTGTACCCTGAATATTCCCAGAATCTTGCTGATCTATCATCATGTAGGATCTAGGACAGTTTTGGAAGTATAGTTGTTCTACAATTAATTAGGAAATTCCACATCTTGGAACCATTGGGAGGGTCTAACAATGTAAATATTCTCTTGGGTTCATTGGAATCTAGATATTTGCCTTTGATAATTGTATCCCAAACTGAGGATGTGTCCTCGTATAATTTCCATACCAACATTGTACCCAATGCAGTGTTTCTATCTTCAAAATTTGGAATGCCCGCACCCCCATAAATTTTGGGAAAACAGACCTTTTCCCAAGCCAAAAGATGAAATTTGTTTTTCGGATCTCTATTCCCCTTCCAAAGAAAATTCTTAAGGTGGGATTCAAGTTCATCTCTAATCTTTGTTGGCATGGGAAGGATAGACATAATGTAGTTGGGGATGGAAGTCAAAATAGATTTAATAAATAAGATTTTGTCAGCTAATGAGAGCCAGTTGTTTTTCCAAGAATCCATTTTATTTTTTATGGAAGAGAGGATTGATTCCCAATGTATACCCCTATTCATCCCAAAGAACATGGGGATACCCAGATACTTACAAGGTAACTTTGCAAGTCTATAACCTAGGGTGTTAACCAACTTGTTTGAAAGTAAAGGGGAGAAATGAAAAAGGAAGACTTTAGACTTGACTTGACTTACTTTTTGGCCAGAAACTTTTGTGTAAGTCTGCAACACTCTTTTGATTTCCTTAGCTTCTTTAATTGAAGCTTCCCCAAATAGGATCGTGTCATCTGCAAAAAGATAATGTGTGACGATCACTTGTGTGTGGGGGATTAGGATCCCTTTCCAAACCGAAGCCTCACTCCTTCACGCTATCAATCTGCTCAAAGCTTCTACCATTATGATAAATAGAGAAGGAGATAAAGGATCTCCTTGCCTTACCCCTTGTGAGGATGAGAAGAAACCAACTGGGTTACTATTCAACAACACTGAAAACTTAGCCCCTGAAATACATGATAGAATCCATTTGCTCCATATTTTTCAGAACCCCAAAGTAGAAAGAACTTGATATAGGAAATTCCAATTTACCCTATCATTTGCTTTTAGCATATCAAGTTTGATCATCATTGCTTTGATTTTATTGGTCACAATTAAGTGAATCACTTCGTGAGCCACTAATGCCCCCTTAGTTTTCTCTCTGTCTGGTACAAAGCCTCCATGCTATTTAGATATGTTCTTGGGTATAATCTTTGCCAATTTGATTGATATAGCCTTTGTAACTATCTTATAGATCATGTTGCATAGTGAGACAAGTTTGAAATCAAGAAATGATAATGGATTAGATATCTTAGGAATCAAAACAATGAGGGCGGTGTTGAACTGTTTTAACATTTTACCATGTTTTCTTGATTCTTCAACTAATCTCCAAATATTTGATCCCATGAAATTCCAAAATTTTTGGAAAAAATTTGCAGGAAAACCATCAGGCCAAGGTGCCTTATCTGGGTGCATGGAAAATACCGATTCTCTTATTTCTTCTAATGAGAATGTTTTCATAAGAAATAAGTTGTCCTGGTCAAAAATGAGCTGAGGGATGTGTTGTAGAATATCCTGAGATTTTTGTTTAGTATTATCATCCTTCGAGACCACATTTGTGAATAAGTCTGAGACAAAAGACACCGCTTCTTCCTGGATTTTGTCATCATCTACAATGGTTTCCCTTGATTTATTTTTGATTTGATTAATAAGGCTACTTGATCTCCTCATTTTTACTGAAGCATGAAAGTACTTGGTGTTTCTATCCTCTACTTGAAGCCAAATCTCCCTGTACTTTTGTTTCCAAAATACTTCCTCTCTTGCCAATATTTCTTGCAGCTGGACATTAAGGAGTGTTTGATGCTTAAATGAGTTTTCATGAATTCCATGTTGGATGATTTGTTCATTGAGGATTTTGATGTCATTTTCAATCTAATTTTTGTTATGGAAGATGTTTTTGAAAATTGAAGTGTTCCATCCTTTGAAATTTGTTTTAATTCATTGTAGTTTCCTACAAAATTGGAACATTCTACTTCCCTAAACGAAGGGCGCTGAAAGCCACCAATTCTGAAGTTGTGGCAAGAAGGTTACTTCCTTGAACCACATTTGTTGAAATATGAACATTGGTATCCCTCTTCTCAGAATGGGGATCAATGGTATGTCGACATGAAGTGCAAAATGATAAGACCTTGAGAGTGGAAGGATTGAATAATTTGGCACCCCAAATAAAGATGTCCATGTTGGGTTAACAAAGAATCTGTCTAAACGTTCTGCGATATGCATAAATCCCTGCCTTCTGTTGGTCCAGGTGAATGTGCCATTAACTAGGGTACAATCCTTTAGTGCACTATTATTTATAAAATTATTGAAATCTTGCATTGACTTCTACGGGGGGATGATGCCTCTTGTCTTGTATTTAGATGAGAGCACCGCATTAAAATCCCCACCTATTACAAAGAGGTCTTGAGGAAAATTGATGAGTATATGAGCAAGACCGTCCCAAATAGCCTTCTTCCCTATTGTTGATGTAGGACCATAGATTGAGATAAGATGGAAGATTCCTCTAATGGATTCCATTGTGATATGGATAAAGTTTACCTTAGTTGAGATTGTAGTTATCTTCCCCATATTTGTCTTCCATAGAATAACTATCCCTCCAGCTGCTCCAATGGATGGAGATGCTACAAATTCCCATCCTTTCCAACATTTAAAAGGTTGGGCCTATTAGGAATCCCACAGATATTGAGAGGGGGGGGTGATGAATCAGTATCTAACTGGTAATTAGAATTGCTCAATTTAAAACATGCAAAACATATTATAATAGTGTACCGATATGCAAGAAATAATGTAATGAACAAAATTAAAAGCATCCACATGAAAAACACACCATAACACAAGGATTTAACGAGGAAACCCGGTGTGGGAAAAAACTCGGTGGGATTTGTGACTCACAATATTCACTTACTGGCCAATAAGAGAATATTACTTACAAGAGGGGCCTGCACATGTAGGAAGGCCAATTGCCTAGAGCTCACTGCTCAATGGGAAGTCTCATTGACTTACAATGTAATTATACAAATCCAATAACTTGTACTGCTTTACAATAGCATCTATAATGCCTGATCCAGTACCGGTTTGTGCTCTGTTCTTTGCATAAAACCTCTAACCTATATTTCACATAATAGGTCTGCCTTAATATTTTTCCTTTTCGCTTACATCACTTTCTTCCTTACTTACAAAATGTCTACAATGATCTCTTTTATATATAAGAGTCATTTTACAATGATATCAAGTCGGCTTACAAAGTTTTTACAATAATAAACAAAATATAATATAACAAAATCCTGTCGGCCTCTGTGCCGGTAAACTTCCTTTCTTTGTGTCGGTGCCGGTATCTTGAGTGTCGATGTAGAGTCTGATCGTTGATGTTGGTGAACTATCATGCCGATGTAAAGCCTTGTCGGTGCCATAGGATTGTAAGGTTGCCATCAATGACAAAACCTTCAATCACCTACAATGTCTCATTGGAGTGTGCATATGCCAACAATCTCCCCCTTTGGCATTGATGGCAACACTCATAAGAAATTTCAAAAGTGTATCAAAAAATGTGAAGTCCAAAAATGTTACCAAAAATGTGTGTGCTCCCCCTGAGCATATGATTCCCGTGATGTTGAATTTTCTCATCCCACTACTCCCCCTTTGGCATCAAAGACAAAGGTTGTGAAGATGTCAGCAGAGTTTGTAGTTTCAACCTTGTAACTGGGTAGTTACAAATTGAAATAGATCCGCCCAAGTTTATACTCTCCATAAACTTTTTACTATCTCTTATTGCTATCTCTGTCCTTTTAGCTGTACCGGTGAGATGCTGTAAATGCTTTGCCAGTGTTTTCTGTCCATGTATTAGTGCCTCAGATATTTCCTTCCGCAATGATGCTAGATAGTCCAATCTTGGACTTAGTTTTAATCTCAAATGCTTTTCCTTATTCACTATTCTCTCCTTTTCTCTTTCCAATTTGAGTAATTTTTCCTCAAAATTTGTAATCTTTTGTTCAAAAACTGATAATGTATTAGGCAAGTTAACAAAATTATCTGCAAGTTTATTGATTTCATCTTGTACCTTGCTCATCTTCTTATCTATGTCTACAGTCAAAAAGTTTGTCTTATAGGTGTCTTTGTACAGAGTTTTGTACTCTTTCAATAAATTACACAGTTCTGGTAGAAGTGTGTCAAAATCTCTAGTACACTTCTTTATCTGCTCATCAAAGAATCTTTGCTTTTCAATTTCCAATTTATCCTTCAGTGTCTCTTCCTTTATTTTCTCAATGTTTTTTGTGATATATTTACACAAGGTATCAAGTTGTCCTAAAGAATCTTTATTGTCTATATTACAATTAGGAGCAATTACCTTCAAAATTGGTATGGTGTCATCTGTTGCCTTATAAGCTTGTGAGTTGCAGTCTGTTATCTTTTTAATTGAATCTAAGAGTACCTCAGTCACATTAGTTGATTTGTAGCCTGATGATGAGGAACCTACATTCTGAATATTTCCAATGGAAGTAACCAAGCTTGTATTGACCTCTGGTAGGTCTGTTTGTGTTTGCATTTCCTTAAGCAATGGTTTGTGTACTTCACTAGTTGCCGGTGGCACTATTTCCTCATGAACCTGTTCCTATTTCTGTTGTTGTTCCTGTTCCGGAGCTTTTTGCTCTATTTGTTGCATTGTCTTAGTCTGAGTCTGAGTCTCTACCTGTTGCTCTTTGTCATCTGCCGGTTTCTCCTGTGTGTTATCAGTTTGCTCAGCTACCGGTGGCTCACTAGCCATTTCAGTCTTATCAGTTGTATCTTTATCTACCACAATGTTGATCTTTTGAGTATCAACATCCACTGTATATAAGACTTTAGGATTAGGATTAACATCCTCTAAATCCATACTTTCAACTGCCAGTTGATCTTCTGTAGTTTTTATCGGTGATGTAGAAGGAGGCGGTGGGGATAAGTTATCTTTAACTTTTATACTCGGAGGTCCACCAACCTTTCCTTTACCCAAGTTGTCTCTTTCCTTCTGATATACCTTTATTGGTTTGGGGTTCCGATATTCCTCTTGTTTTTCTTTTTCTACTAGGAAAATGTCCCATACATTTTCTGTCTCTTCAGTCACCTCATTAACTCTTCCAATCATTAAAGCAATGTGTCGGTGTGCAGTAGAAAATACTGACTGGTTGGCTTCAACAATTAAGTAATCAATTTCTTTGGGTGAATTCACTGGATATACAACAAGTAGCTTTTCTATCTTGATTTTCTTGTCAAGTTATATTACTGCTTGTCTCCTTGCTTCCAATCTTTTCAATAGTTCATCTGGTACTTCATCTACAACTTCCATCAAGAATTTCTTATACATGTCCATATGTAATATAACACTATTTTCTACTTGTTCTTTTTCATCTGTTGTCAGAGTGTCATATAGTTTCTCTATATTCTTCAATTTCCCTTCCTCTATAATTTCATTCAATAGTATATCAAGAGGGGCCAAGTCCTTATTTGTCCTCTTCTTCTTCTTGAGTGTCAGTTTCTTCTTCTTTGGTGTAGCCTTTCTTATTGGAGATCTCACTGCTTGTTGTTTTTGTCTTGTCCTCCTAGGTGAGGGTGTGGTTGCCGGTGAGGGATATCTTTTCCTTACAACTCTTTTGAAAGTTGCAGGCATGTCATTCTCTGAAGATGTGCCTATCGGTGATAGGTGAGTTTCGGATTGTTGAGCTGCTAACTCATCTTCTGTTATACCGGTTTGTTCCATTACTTTATCCTTGATTTCCTTTGCTTGCCTAGAACCTTTTCTTACAACTGCCTCAACTTTTTTTACTATTTTCTTAGATTGTATTTGGCTTTCAATAGTTTCTGCACTACCAAATACTTCTTCCTTAGGTTCTTTAGGGGCTTCCAGAAGTGCTTTAGCATAAGTTTCAATTATATGATCATCTGTTTCGTAGCCCATCTCTGTTACCCACACTGTCCTAGGTATGACTACTTCCATCCAAATTTCATCCTTCTTGATTACAAAGCATATTTCATCCTTATATTTGTCAACAATCTTTTGTGATAATCTGATTCTTTTCTTCATTTGGCCTTAAGTGCTTGAAAGAAATCATGGATGTTGTTTTCCTTATCTTCTCCCATATTATTGAATAGTTTTGTTAGTTGCTTACCTATCGGTATATCATATCCAAGTTCTTTGTAGCCTATACCGGGAACCTGTTTGGTTATATGTAGCATCAGACATACTAGCAGATTTCCAAACCTGAAAGTTCCTTTCTTGTCCTTCTTAATCTTGCCTAAGTTGTCAATTAATTCGTCCTTCAACCACTCACATATATCAATCTTTGCATTATCTGTGACCATGCCATAAGCACTCTTAATGCACAGACTTGACACTGAATTGAGTCTGTTTGCATGAGTTGCCTTATATCCTAATATCATGTTGATAAATCTTACATTAGTATCTTTTACATCATTGACTCTTAAGGACCTTTTATTAGATGTGGCACCAGTTAACTGAGTAACTAGGTCATTGGAAACCTTCTTAGTTTTGTCTGGCCTTTTACCGGTGGTCGGTAACCCTGTGACAGCTTTCACAACTTCCTTGGTGATTTTGTGAATTGCATCTAACCAGAAAAATTCACCATGTACCTTGCTTAAGACTATCCCAATCACATCCTTGGGGAATTCAGGAATGCTAAGGATCTCTGTAAATCCAAGGGTTTCAGTGATCTTATGTTCCGGTTTCACATTTTCGGAGTTATCACATATGACAGTTTTAAACATGGTTTTAATCTCTTCATCTCCTAGTTCCTCAATGTTGTAGTGAATGTAAATTCTGGGGTCTTCAGCATAAACAACTCCCTTAGGAATTTGAGAAAAAGCACCTAAAGTATCATCTTTCTTTGCTATTTCGGGAACTAATTGAAATACAGGCCTAGGTCTTTTTATAACTTTGACAATAGTAGGATTTGCTATATATTCAAGTGCAAAGGTGGATGCCATGATAAAATACCTTTTACTACCTTTAGGATGGATGATTGCTTGAAGTGTTCTTGCCTCTTGCTCAAAATGCCTTAGCTCGGAATCTTCGCGCTCTTCATAGGTTTGAAATCTCGGTGAAATGAAATGGAGCCAAAACCTCAAATTTATAGTGTTACTTTGCCATCTACCACATTAAATGCATGTCGATTAAGTATTCACTTAACATTGTCTGCCGGTAATAAGTAATTTCCAACTTCTCATCTCTAACTGAGGGAATAATAGCACATGTGTCATTAGATTGCCAAACCCTCAAGGAAACTTTTTTCAATTCGATGAAGAACTTCTTGCCGGTGGAGCACTGCTCTGTCCTATCGGTGAACCATCACTCTATCCTGTCGGTGAAGCATATACCAGTAACTGTGCAATAGTTGCTTGCCAGTGAATGTTGCCGGATCTCCAAAGTGCTAGTGTTTTAGTAGGTGTTGACATCAATGACAAAATCATACCCAAATACCAACAATCTCCCCCTTTGGCATTGATGGCAACACAAGATGGAAAAACCATCAAAGTGCCAAAACAAAAATGCCAAATACCAACAACCAACAATCTCTCCCAAACAACAATCTCTCCCCCTGGGAGCAACATGTGCTATCCAAAGTTTTTCAATACCAATCTCTCATTAAAAGGATAATGTGTTTTTCCATAGATATCTTATTGTTAGGTCCCGAAGACAACTGAGAGGTGGGGTGAATCAGTTGTCAAATAAATTCAAATCAAAACAACTTAACCAACTTGATGCTTAATGTCGGTAAACCAGTTAAGTATGCCAATAGACAATGTTAACAATTATTTGCTATACTGGTAAAGATTAATGCATGAAATATAAACACAAAGTCATCCACAACACATAACACCAATATTTGTACGTGGAAACCCTGTAAGGGGAAAAACCACGGTGGGAAACCTTACCCACAATCAGATGATACTACTGCAGATAGCAAGTGTACATAAATGGGGTTTGCACATGCAGAAAGACCAACAGCCTAGAGCTCACTGCTCAAACACAAAAAGGGAGTCACACTGACTACAGTTGGATGGTTAAATCCAATAAGAATGTACTGCACAAGATAGCATCTTCATATGCTGGATTTAGTACCGGTGTAATGCTGATATGCTTTCACAAAAACCTAACTTCACCTTCAAATGATATCTTCGTGTATAGCTTTGCTTAATCTCGCATATACCTTCACACAATTCTTTTTCACATTCCACATTCGATCTTACAAATAAGATCTTGCATTTATACCATAACCTAAGACCAATTTTAGTAGGTCGACTCTACAAGATATTACAATAAAAACATTTTACAAACAATATAATATCCGATGCAATAACCGATTAAACATGTTGGCTTAATGCATTTACAACAATAATTAGTCATCTCCATAGTGTACCATGTTGATCTGGAAAAGATAAACTTGTCGGTGTAACCCTAGGTAACCCTGGACCTATTTGCCGGTAAAAGCAAATATGCAAACATGAATATACTAATGATTAATTCTTCAAAACAAAGTGTCCACACGATGTCTTCGACATTACCAGGTGTCTTCCATATCATCCCAAGTGCCAGTGATCATTATATCCTACCGGTGAACCATATACCAGTAACTGTGCAATAGTTACTTGCTTGCCGGTGAATGCTGTTGGATCTCCAAAGTGCTAGTGTTTTAGTAGGTGTTGACATCAATGACAAAACCATACCAAAATACCAGCAGGGCCTCCTTTTGTTCATAAAATTTTGTTTCTTGCATCATTATAATGTGCGCCGCACAATTCTCAACTTGAGACTTGATGAGACGTCTTTTGTCAGGAGCATTAATGCCCCTGACATTCCAAGACACTATCCTCATTGGTGATCCGAAGAGTTCTCTACTCTCCTCAATCCAAGTCTTCCATCTAGTGTAGATTGTAACCTTGCCTTTATTTCCTCTTTTGTTTGTTTTGCAATCCTTTTTCTTTCTAGGGGTTTGCCCACTTTCCCTTTAGGTTTTGGAGTCAGTGTTTGTTTCTTGGATCTTGTTTGGTAAATGGAGGACAACACTCAAGGATAGTCATGCTGGATAGTTGCAGGTAAGAATTTATGGAGCTCTGACTCCTTTGTGTGGCCTTGTTCAGTAATTATGTATCCCTCTATGAGCCTAGATTCTCTGATGGCTTCATCTTTAGTCTCCTTCCTTTTGGAAATATTGTCATATATTTGCTATAAGTCATCAATTTCTAGAGTGGAAGCTTCTTGTGATAGTTGTTCATCCATGAACACAAAACATGCTTTATGAATCTATTATGCAATAATCTTCTCCTGTTTATCTATGCCAAATGAGGATTTGAATTGCATTAGGAAGTCTCTATTTTTACAAAAGGAGAGGGGCCAAGAGACTCTACAGGAGTAAAAATTGGCCACGTGGGTGGGACTGTAGAGACCTAAAAATCTCTCATTGATCATGTACTAATTATTCCTCTAATTGATTAAATAATTCTTTAATTCTTTAATTAAATTAGTTAATCTTATTCTTCTAATTTTATATTTCCTCATCATCTTACCAATTATTCTATTTTTAATTCTATCACCATTTAATCATTTAAACCATTTTCTAATGTTAATTAAATATTTATTATTTAATTAATTGTGGATTTTAATCCTTCAATTTAAATAATCTTTATTTATTAAATAAATTCATTTTCAATTTCTATCTCTATTCAATTAATCATTAACCCTTTTCAAAATATTAATTAAATATTAATTATTTTATTATATTCAAATTCTAAATAATTAAATAGTTTCTTTAAATTATTTAATTAGCTAATTAATTCATATTCCAAATTCCAAAATTCTAATTTCATTTAATTAGCCAATTAATTCTTCTAATTCAAATTCAAATTCATATTCTTCTAATTTCTCCTAATTTCTAATACATGTGCATGCTTTCAAAAATTAAATTGAAAATTAAAGTCAAGTTCTAAATATATTCAGATAACAAATTGAATTTAAAATAAATTCAATATTTGAATTAAATCTCATGCAAAGATTAAATTGAAAATCAAAGTCAAAATGCAAGCACGTGCTAAATTAATTAATTAAATCAATTATCTTTCCAATTCCTATTTCTATCTTCCACTTTGCTTTTTTCTAAATAAAGCTTCCAATCAGTTAACTATTTTAATTGATTATTTCAATTAATTGATTAATTACATCTTTTCTTTAATTCTCTCCAATCATTCTTTTTCTATCTTCTAGTTAGCTTTTTATAAATAAAGCTTTCTTTGTCATTTCTCAATTTTCCTCCAATCATTTCTTTTTCATCTTTCAATCAACTTTTTTCTTAATCAGTTTACTCATTTTATCTATTCAATCAATTATGTTCCACCTCCAAATCAACAGTTCGACTATCAATCAGCATGTGAGCTCACTTGAGTTCCACCTTTTGATATATCTGTTCCACCTCTCAATCAATCCTCTCCAATAATCTATAAATTAAGCATTCAATCTCCATTTTCAACAATCATGAACTTTGAATCTTTGTGTCACTTGCAGGTTGCCAGCACGATATCTGAGAGCCACCATACCACAAAGAAGAGAAGAGCAATGTAAGCTATATGCAGTCTTGGAATAGGGGATTTTGATTGATAAACTTTATATTCCTATTTCTTGCTTGTTTTGCATTATTTCATTGCCTGTTTGTTTGAATTCTATTAGGATAGGGATTCGTGATTTCCCTTTCATTCCTAGTTGATTTGATAAAGAATTTTAGCATACGATAGGGATTACCTCAAAAGATAAGGTAAACAATGTTTGGTTCCCTTTTATTGGGTCATTCTTTAACTGTCCTCTTGACGATGAAATTAGGCCTTGTGTGGAATGTATCTTGCTCCTTGCTTGAGAGTAGAATGTTGATAGAATATGGTGGAGAAGCATTGAAAAAAAATGATGTGAAAGATGAGATCCCTCCTTTAAAGAGGACCTATCTAAATAGGTTAGAGATGCTCGATCCCCAACTTTCTGTCCATTGAAGCTTGTTATGTGAAATTCTCTCAAAAAAAGTAGAATTGAAATAAATAGGACTTCTTTTTAGATTCCCACGGTCAGCCATTGGCCCTGTTGGGTGTGGGAACTTACATTGCTTCCTAAAATTTCTGATACTTTTGTTTTGCTGCCATTTCTTAGCCACTTTTTTGATCTTTCCCCCCCAGAGCTCTTCACCGATGTATAGTTTGCTAAAATGGAAATTTTCCCCCTTCTTACATAATCTACTAGCCATACAAGGACCAATAATCTGCTCAACGCCTATAACAAGTTTGATAGAATGTTTGAGGCCTATTTCCAAATAAGGTGACAATGAAATGAGAATCACCTGTGACTGATTTCGCCCATCCAATAACATTGTCTTGTGAATCTGGGAGAGGCAGGATTGTGTCCCAACTGAAATTTCATGAATATTTCCCCCTTCATCTCCCCCATTTCTTATAATATACCCTATAAGATCCTCAAGAGGATCATTGTCTTATTCAACTGGAGGAAATTCATTGAAGAGATAATGAGCCTTGCATTTCTAGAAGTCTGAGATGTGACCTTCACAAACAATGTTGTTTTGACAACCCAAACCTTGATAGGTTGATGTAAAATGCCCTAGGCAATTTGAATGTTTGTCAACTGTATCCGGCCCATCAACAAGGATTTTTTGTGACCATCTACCAAAGATAGACAAGTAAGTTGTTGGGGAACAGTTTGGATAAGTCTCTCAACAGGCAAAACCGAACAAGAAGATGAGGTTTCTCGTATGGGATTGAATCATGTTTGACAAAAATACCCATACGATTTGCAAATGTCTCAATTCGATCTAGGTCCCTATATTCCAACAGGATACTTGACA
Organism: Cryptomeria japonica; assembly: GCF_030272615.1. Lineage (NCBI taxonomy): Eukaryota > Viridiplantae > Streptophyta > Pinopsida > Cupressales > Cupressaceae > Cryptomeria > Cryptomeria japonica. Next base: position 573,842,743 of record NC_081411.1, on the reverse strand, counting down.
TGGTGATCCAAAAGGGTGCAAATTTGAGTGTTTCTGATTGGTGGTCAAAGTTTGGAAACCATATCATAGTGAACAGACCATGGCCCTCAAAAAACCACCCTTCACTTCTGTGAACATCATCCCTGTTTTTTTTGGACTTAAAGATAGCAATGAAACTTCGAAACTTGATCACAATAAAAAAATTGATCTATCCCCTCCTAGTATTTCGTAGCCCAAGAATCTAATTGCAATGGGGACGGGGAACAAGACCAGAACTTACCAATCAAGGTTGTGCTCCTTAGGAACGAAATCTCGTTCTCTAGCATATGGTCTGAAAGTGAAATTCAGATGGCCTCAACCTCCTCTTAAGCCGACCTGTCTCTTGATGAAGTTGCCTCCATGGTTAATGTCAAGTCCTGCGATGAGTCTCTTGGTGAATCTGCTTCCATGGTTGGTGTCGAATCCGGCGGCTGCTCCAACACGGGTTTCTGGATCCAGACTTTTTTTGTGTGATATGTGCTGGATTCGTTATTCACTGCAAATCCTTTGAAACCCTCATGCTTGAAGTCCCCAAAAGTTGGTGGTTGGAGATTAATATTGTTAGGGAATGTGGAGATAGATTGATTTGTGAGATTTAGGGCTTCTCGAACCTTTCTTTTCCCAACAGGAATGTTGTTTGGAAATGTGAGGCATCGATGTGTGGTCGATCTAGAGTCAATAAAAAAAGTCTCCAAATAGGCAACACTATTAAATTATGTGTCGAAGTCAATTATAAAAGACATTGCATCCCCCTCATTTAAGATTATTTATCATCTAGGATCTACAATCCATCATCCATCTATCATACAAACTTATATAAGTGTTCTTATCTAGTTGAGTTACTCTCAAAATTGATCTCACTTCTATCATAATGTTATGCCATATTTGCATGTGAATGCATTGCCCCTTTGACAACAAGTTTTCAAAAACCTTAGATCCACACTAGGTCTTTGTATCATCCTTTTATATTTTCTTATTTATATCTTTCTATTTTTATCTCCTCCTCTCCCTCTCTCTATCTCTCTCTCTCTATTTCTCTCCCTCTCTCTATCTCTCTCTCTCTCTATTTCTCTTCCTCTTCCTCTCCCCCTCTAACTTTATCTCTACTTTTATCTACTCTAAGCTAATCACACTAATGCTAGGAACTTGACGCTTTGCGTCTCTTGTTAATTAGAGGAAAATGATAAATTGAAATCTTTGGACCAATTGCTATTTAAAAGTTGAAATAAGCTTTGAAAAAAATGAAGGTTAGAAATAAGAACAATTACTTATTGAGAAAAAATGACATGTAATTTCACTATTTTTTATCTTTTTTATTTACCTACAATTTTACTTCCAAATCTTATTTATAAAAAATATTAAAATTTCTATTTAAAAATACCATCACAACTTAAAAATAAATAATAAAATCTAATAGCCAAAATAACCTAAACAGCCTAATAGAAACCTCCCCTTTAAATTTTTTCCTTTTTTCAAATAATTGTTCGTTTAAAGTTTTGGACTAAAATTTAGTCTATTCTATTTGTTCTCTAAAGCAGCGTCATGTGACTTCCATGCTTTCTTAACTTGTTTTCTCTTTCTTCTCGTTTTTTCTTATTTTCATGCTTACAATTGCGAATTGAAACTCTCCCAATTGTATTCTGCTACTTCTTTTCGATGTTTCTGAACTTTCTCTTTTCTGTTGTTTTCGCTTGTTCTAATTCCTGTTCTATATTGAACTCATGATACCCTCTTCTCATATTCTTTTTGCACGCTTATTACCACTGGTTTCTATAATTTCTTTTAGCTTGATATCTTCCTGCTGTTATTGTCATGAAATTCTCTACGCTCACGCGCTCAGACACCGCTCAGGAAACGCCAATGGTTTAGCCATTTTTATTGGGTAGCTAATATTTTTAGATTGACTGGAACCCTGCTTGCCTCCTCTGCTCTTCCTCTTCTACCTTTTTAAAACTTATTCACAAATTTGGAATCTCTGTCTTTTGTTAAATTGATATATCTTTGACTAGCAAGGGGACAAAGAAGGGGTAAAATGTCGGTAGGGGTGCTGGCTCTGCAGGGCTCTTTCCATGAGCACTTGGCAGGTAATATTTTTGGTCTTAAAAAAATCTCTTATTTTTTGAAAATAAAATGAAGAGTTTTTTTTGTTGGAAATATGGAATTGCAAGTATTTGGATGGCAGCTCTTGGGAAACTTGGAGTGAAGGGGTTTTTGGTAAGAAAGCCAGAGCAGCTGGAAGGGATTTCAGGACTAATAATTCCGGGCGGGGAGAGTACTACGATTGCAAGGCTTGCAGAGTATCACAATTTTGTAGGTCCTTTTTTCTCGCTTCTACAATTCCATTTTAATTTTTGTCAAATTTTCAAATAACGGTGGAAAGCACAGAGTATTTTCAAAAGAAACTGGTAGAAATTATTCCCACAAAAATGCCCATTGGGAAGAAAAATAAAATGCAGTCTATGTCAAATTCCCAAGGTCACTATCATCACACCCACATTTGTTTGTGAGTGCTTAGATTATAAACTAGAATATAAGCTATAATTGATTGTTATCTATAACTATTAAATGAAAACTTATGCTCTAAAGCAAACTCCAAAGTTCTTTTTCGATGTTGATGATGATTCTGTTAATGCTGAACTTCAAAGCTTACCCCATGCAAAACCAACTTTACATCTTTTGATAAAATTATCGTATCTGCAGACGAATAATGAATGAAAACCAAACCATGAAAGGATGGCTTTTTATTTTTTTAGCTGTTTCTTTGTGTTCTGTCATAATGTTCCCTACTTCATATGGTTTGTCTATATACCGTGTTGTTTTTTAAGCATTTCTCGTCAAATTTCATTACGATACTCCCTCATGCTTTGCCGCTCTCCGTTGATGATTTTTATAATCATATATTATTTTGTTCTTGTTATAAATCAGTTTTTGTCATCCTTGAAAATATAACTTGTTTGATTGGCTGAACGGTGTAATCTCAGTCAACATAGATCATCTGCCACCCTTGGAACATGCCTTTTGATATGAGCAATGATATGATACAATCCCCAATGCAACATTATGTTGTCATTATCTGTTTCTCCAATTTAGATTTTGCCAAATGATGTCCTGGATTCTGTACTGCATATAAAATTGTTAAAATTCCTTGTATTAGGTTGTTAATATTTTAATTTGTCGCTTCAATCCTTTGCAATATAGAAGATGGACAGTGAAGAAGTCTATAATATAACATGGGAATATCACCACGGGGCAACTTTCTTCAGTCTCCCTTTTTGGGGATTTTGTACTTTTGTGTACATTTTACCAGAAAACACAAAAGAAACAGAAAAATTAAAAGGAAAAGGACAGAAAAAAAGAAAGGGAGAAACTCCAGGTGAACTAGATGTAGGTAACTTAGCAAAGAGGAAAATACGACAAATTGGAAGCTTTTTAGAGATATTTTAGGGCTGTGTGTTGTTTTTTATTCTTTATTAATTTTCTTATTTTATCTTTTTTGTTCTTTCATGTTATTGTAGCTTTTTAGAGATATTTTAGGGCTGTGTGTTGTTTATTATTCTTTACCCTGGCTTCTCCTTGATCCTCGTGCTCTTACCCCTCCTCTCTCTTTATATTTTTAGTCTCGGTCTGCAACTCATTATTTTACAACTCCTTGAGCTCTTTTGCATCCTGATGATGAATCACGGAGTGTGATTCGAAACATTGATGAAGAAAAAATCTCACACAATCAAATCCAGAAACTACTAAATATTTGAATGAATTGTAGAAATCTTATAGCTTTGGTTAAATTGGAAGCTCTTCGTCATTATTGGCAATGTAAATGGGCATTTGATTCGCATAGGGGAACAACTAAAATCATCTCAAAACACCAAGTCTTCACCAGACCTGGAGACATGCAGGTGATAGCATGTTACAGGCTTCACCACTCAAACCTTAACATCACAAAATATGAATGAGATAGAATATCATGCAGTTGGAAAATGATTCATCGGATATGATAAAATTCCATTTATCACGCTGAAAATCAGATTTTGTAAAAAAGAAGATTACCAAATTCATTTGTGAACAACATTGGATTCCAATCTTGTCAAATACTGTATTCAATTAATGTTGGCAAGAATATTACAAAGAAAATTGTATCAGCAAAGAGGAGCGTCTGCTGGTATTTTGACCAAAACTTCCAATCCTAGCATCCCTTAAGAAAATCTCCAACCTCTAAATCTAATCTACCTTGCATTGCATGTAAATTATTGCATGACATTTTCCATCTTTTTTTTTCAATCACAACTTGTAATGTCCCCACTTTGAAATATGATTTGATAATAAAATTAAAATAAAAAAGAATAAAAGTTAAAATTAAATTAAACTATAAAATAATGTAACCAAATATGATTAAAATTTGATTAAAGTCAATGAATGGTCAAAAGACATGGAATGAAAAGTTGTGACTCCCTCAAATATGAGTTATAAAAGGGAGAAGAGAACTCATTTGAAGGGGGGATAATTTGGGAATCAGAAGTGCAGATCTGATTGTGAAAAGTTGTGTCCCTTTCAAAGGGCAGAAATAATGAATAGTTGCACTCTTCCAAAGGGTGCTGATGGTGAAAGGGTGTGTCTCTTGCCAAAGGGCATATATGATGAAGAGGTGTGACCTCTCCCTCACATTAAGAGATATAAAGGAAAGAAATCTAAAGCATCTAGTAGATCACCATCGATCAGATTAGATCAGAACTGTTATTAAGTTACAGGAAAGAAATCTAAAGCATCTAGTAGATCACCATCGATCAGATTAGATCAGAACTGTTATTAAGTTACAGGCAGTAACACCCTTGTTCTTGGTGGTATGTGTGGGCACTGTCATGTCTGAGTCTTGATGCCATGTCACCCTCTATCAATGTAGAAGAAGTACAACAACTTGGAATAAAGTAGCCTTTTACTTTGGAAGATTAGTGACTTGTCACTGCAATGTTCAAGAATAGTATTAAGATAAAATAGTGATCCTAAGATGGCGATGATGATAAGAATTAATTAAGAATTAACAACTGATTTAAGGAAGCAATTTTTAAAGAGTACAACAATTAAATAAATAAAGAGGCACGTGGAAGATATATCATTCTTTGAAGAGAAAGGGAATTGCCTAAGGGTGTGATGTCCCCTTCTAGTTGACATCTGTCAGCTGAGTAGATTAGCCTATCACTGACCCTCGTAGGCTGATGAGGTTGGGTAGAGGGTCCTCTAGAGTTTGATTCACCATCTTCAGAGCGAGCACTCCAAGTTTGGTTTTCGTTTAAGGTCTCCAGGACTCCGTTTGAGATACTTTCTATTTTTAGCAGTCCTGCTATTTATAGCCAGTAGGTTGGGCAAGGGCAGATTATGGTTTGGCAGTCTCCAGTTCAAACGGCAGGCATTTCTGACGAATACTTAGAGAGATATTAATATTTAATTATTTTAATTAAATATTAAATGGCGAACTTTAATGTTTTAATGTTTTAAAAGTCACTTTAAGTTATAACTTAAGTGAGGGTCTATTTCTCATCAGATGGGGCCAGTTTTTATATTAAATGGAAAATGATTTATTTTTTGACACTTCAATAGTCAAAAATAAATAATAAAAGTTAAAACATCATTAAAGGCCAAATCGCACCTTTCTTGGGAATCGCACCAACCCTAAATGGAGAAGATTAAAGAAGATTTTAGGTCTTCTTTTCATTATGCTGAGTTTGGATAATTTGATTTGGAGCTCTGAGAGGAGTTTTGGCCTAGGGTTTCAGCAGAAGATTCTTCTGCAGTAACCAGGGGTATCGGTGCAGGAAAACGTGGGATTCTTGTGCAATAGCATCAGAGGTTGTGAAATATCAACTGATTTTGCTTTTAGTTGGTTTTATCCAGAAACCAAGATTGGGCAGATTGGAAAGGGGTTTATTAATTTTTATGCAAAAGATTGATTGCAGCTGCAGAGTCAGAACAGAGGCAGGAATAAGTGTGTGACAGATGGGGTTTTTTGTGCATGTACAGCTTGCTGATCTGCCGTACCTTTCTTCCTTGAAAGGGTACAATTTTGCTGAGGTGGAGTCCAAAAATTCCAAAACAAATGCCAGAAGGGACGCCTTGCCAATGTCTTTCCATCGGGCTAACATGCGAGTATTACGGGTCAGTTCGGGTCAGTTTAAAATAAATTGCAGCTTGCTGTTATAAAATCTGTGTATGACCAGCAATAGGAAAATAAGGGTTTTAACAGAATATATTGGTATTTATCAGTTCTTCTCTAGCTTCTTGTTATTTTTTATTTGAGTATTAATAAATGATGAACGGATGTAATGAGGGTTTGATCAGTGTTGTTGAATATAAATTGATTTCCAGCAAATACCATTAGTTGCTTTTTTGTGCTTAAGATTGTCAAAATTCTATTTGCTGTCATTATTTGCAAAGAACCCATTTGAAACGCAACAGGTTCAGCAAAACGATAGTTGTCTCAGTTGAGGGCCTTTTGAGGTTCTTACAAAGGGTCACAACCCTCCTACAAGATTGAGGGATATTTAAGTGTTAGAAAAGCATCATCCAAGGGGCATTGAACAACAGACAATAGGAAGACAATCAAATAAGAAAAGAAATCTCACTACAGATATATCATGAGTAATTAGCAAGCTTTGTTAATTCCAAAGTGTTGGATTCCTTTAAAGCTTTCGTCCAATCCGACATCCCATTATGGGGGAATAGGAAAATAATATTGGATCGAATAGTACCTGAGGAAGGGAAATAATGCATCAGGAGTTATCAGAGTAAACAGACATCGTGGACGTGGCTGGCACACACAATCAGGTAATTAATGAATGTGTGTTTCTACCAATGTTTGTATACATATACAACTCAATTTATATCAGCATTGATGTTCTATAACATTGAAACACAAAACGTGCATAAGCCTGTATCAATCATTCAATGATAATAATAAGGGAAATCTATAACATTGTTTTGTATTAAATAATGACATCATCTGCATCATACAATGGATATGGTCATTGGTGACGATACATATACAACTCAATTTATATCAGCATTGATGTTCTATAACATTGAAACACAAAACGTGCATAAGCCTGTATCAATCATTCAATGATAATAATAAGGGAAATCTGTAACACTGTTTTGTATTAAATAATGACATCATCTGCATCATACAATGGATATGGTCATTGGTGATGTTATATATGAATAAAGGGGATAACGCTGCTAGCATACTTTTGTATATTGGTCTATGTTCATAATAATCTGAGAACTGTAACTTAATTCATAATAATCTGAGCACTGTAAATCAATTTATGCTGATTATAATCTAAATACTGTAGGACAGGGGGGAACGGTTTAACAAGACACCCTATCGTGTATGGCTTGATAGGGGGAACGGTTTAATAAGACACCCTATTGTGTATGGCTTGATAGGGGGAACGGTTTAATAAGACACCCTATCGTGTATGGCTGATAGGGAACAGTTTGATAATACACCCTATTGTGTTTGGCTTGATAGGGGAACGGTTGATTAAGACACCCTATCTGGTTGGACTTGATGAGGGGGAACGGTTGATTAAGACACCCTATCTGGTTGGACTTGATGAGGGGGAACGGTTGATCAAGACACCCTATCAAGCGCTGATAGGGGGAACAGTTTGATAAGACACCCTATTGTGTTTGGCTTGATAGGGGAACGATTGATTAAGACACCCTATCTAGTTGGACTTGATGAGGGGGAATGGTTGATCAAGACACCCTATCAAGCATCCACAATAGCTTACTGTGCTTGAGGCTTCATTAGCAGCCAAGTAGCAGTATGAACAATTAGTAAATCATGGTTCATGTTTCGAATGTGCACTTACTTTATTCTCTCTTTATTTTTCAATCATTTTTTTACTTTGTTATAGTTGTTATTATGATTACTTATTTATGTAGCATGATTTGTAGAATGTTTCCTAGCTTTGTTTTGCAGGTCTTTATTCTTAAAGAGATAAAGGTACTTTCCCTCGGATTCTCTTCCTATTGGTTAAAAAGCAAATCTAGGGCAAATCTAGGGCAAAACTAGGGCAAAACTAAGGTCTCTTACAAAGGGTATGTTACACAACTTCAGTCGCTAATTATAATATTTATGTGTGTTGGTCCATAATAAAATATCTTTGTGTATTATAATAATTAATTACTTTAAAAAGAATCAAAGAGATCTCATCATTGGAAGGGTAAATATTGCTTAAAAATGAACCCTTTTTAATAATACAAACTGCATATTTAGACTTTCCTAAACAAACTTGACCAACTTAACATGGTGATAAGACCACTTGACGAAAACTTCCTCCTTTTTCTCCAATCACAGCCTTAGATACTATTTTTTTTACATGTCTTGGTCCTTAATAAAATATCTCGTGTGGACTTTAATAATTAATTAATTTGAAAAAACAATTAAATAAATCTCATTATTGCAAAGATAATTTTTTTTTGGTTGGTAATAGGATTATAATTTATTAAATTAGCTAGGATTTTGGTCTGGCTTGAACCGGGTGGGGCTACAAACAGGGAGCCACCTCCCCAAGAACAAACAAATAAAAAAAGTGAATTAATAGGTTGGAAAATTATAGCACAGTCTTGTTTGTCCTTTACATGAGATCTGAGGAGTATGTGTCCTAGTCCTTCATTCTTATGTCTCTTTTCTTTCTTCCTTTTCACCTCCTTCCATCCCTCATCTTGTGTATATATATGTATGTATGCATTTATCTGTTGGGATCCAAGAACACTGAGAGGGGGAGGGGGGGGGAGGGTGAATCAGTGTTCTGCCAGTATCATAGGATTTTACACTTTTATAACATACACATATAAACCGGTAGATGAAGAAACATATATCTTGAAGCAAATAAACCATCCACATAAATGAACACCATAACACACAAAATTTATACGTGGAAAACCTAAAAGAGGAAAAACCACGGTGGGATTTGTGACCCACAATATCAGTTCACTGACCATATGAAAGATATTACATAGCATGGGGTCTGCACATGCAGGAAGGCACACTGCTCAACACAAGAGAGTCTCACTGACTACAAGCTTCTGCTGAGATAAAACAGTAAAGATGAACTCACAAAATGCATTTGCAATGCCAAAAAGAGTTCCGGTTATAGCTTTGTTCTATACCGGTTCATAAACCTTGAACACCTCTACCAGTATCTTCTTTCCTCCAAGAATGCTTTACAAACCATCTACTGATCATAGCATGATATTACATTCGCATACAAATGATCTACATACATGTCCTTCGCATTACACAATTCTACTACTTTCTCATATCTCTCTATATCTCAAAATGACCCAACAGACTGACTTATATACCCTTTACAAACAATATGCCTTATGTCGGCTTACAATACATTAAAAAAGATATACAATGTCGGCCTCATACAATAATTACAAAATGATTTTACAAATAAAACTTCCTTCGGATCCTAGCCTGATGTCGGCTTCCTTGAAGTGTTGGATGTCGATGCCGGTGCCAGTTGTGACCTTGATTACTCCAATGCCGGTATCCGCCAGTGTATGCCTCCAAATACCGGTGTGTGTCTCCAATAGAATCTTGTTGCTATCAATGAAAACATATGAATCCAATGAGTGTCAATTGCCAACATTATCTACATATATATGTACATACGTACAAATATATATGTATATATACATACGTATATACACACACACATATACATACACATACACATACATACATACATACATACACATACATACATACATACATATATATATATTAAGGTTGCCAGGAGACAGGGATACTTGGAGACTGGTATTGGTATCGGTATGACAAATTTTCAAAAAAAGAGATGTACTTGGAGACACAATTTTTTTTCAATATAATTTAATAATTTCCAAAAAATATTATGACATAGAACTTTGTAAACAAGAACAGTGGTAAAGTTTAACATTAACTTTGAAAGGTTAAATATACAAATGTCAAATGCCATTGTGTCAAAGAATTTAAAACTAACACTACATATTTCGTGTTAGATTATCATTACATATTGAAATCCAAAAATATCGATAGTTTCATGCTGATACACAAACAAAAAACTAAAATCAGAAATCTATCATCTACTCTTCTACATTTTGATCATCCATAATATCAAGGTCCTTAGCTAGGATGCTCTCTAGATACTCATTACTCTTTAACTTAGGTTCCTCTAAGGGTAGTAGAACTGGGGGTAATTCATTAAGGCCGTTTTGGTTGAACCACTTCATCCACCATGGCTGCAACTTCTCCATTAGGTTCAAGTTGGTGCCATTTTGATGCTTGATGTACCTAAGATCAACACGAGAGAGAAGACGAAGTGAGCTCTAAATGTAGATCAAGTTCTCTGCTTTCTTTGACCCTAATTGGTTCCTCTTTAGTGAATGAATAAAATCATAAGTACTCCAATTTCTCTCACAAGATGAAGAGCTAGCTACTTGTGAGAGCAATCTGATTGCAAGTGATTACAATTTAGGGGTTTCACCTGCATGGTTCCTGTTGTCATTTTATGACACCCTTGGTCCACCAGTGAGAACCAATCAGGGATATGTTCCATGGACCAGCGCTGCCTAGTTGATCAATGAGAAAAGCAACGAAAACATGGTTTGAAGTGTTGCCTTGTCGGAAGTTCCTTGGCCCTCTCTTTCTCTTCTCCGAAAATCCGAAACCCCGAGGTTTCGAGTTCCCTTCCTTCCCTTAGCTTTTTCTTCTGGTTCTCCAACCGCGGAACTCCGGAACCCCCAGGTTCCAAAGTTCCTAAGTCTTCTACCTCGGAACTCCAGAACCCCCAGGTTCTGAAGTTCCTAGTTCCTCAACTCCGGAACTTCGGAACCCCCAGGTTCCAAAGTTCCTTAGCCTTCTACCTCGGAACTCCGGAAGTTCCTAGTTCTCCAACCTCGGAACTTCAGAACCCCACGGTTCCGAAGTTCTCCTAGTTCCTCAACCTTGGAACTCCGGAACCCCCAGGTTCCCAAGTTCCTTGTCTTCAACCCCGGAACTCCGGAACCCCCAGGTTCCGAAGTTCCTAGTTCCTCAACCCCGGAACTCCGGAACCCCCAGGTTCCCAAGTTCCTTGTCTTCAACCCTGGAACTCCGAAACCCCCAGGTTCCCAAGTTCCTTGTCCTTCTACCCCGGAACTCCGGAACCCCCAGGTTCCAAAGTTCCTAGTTCCTCAACCCCGGAACACCGGAACCCCCAGGTTCCCAAGTTCCTTGTCTTCAACCCCGCAACTCTGGAACCCCCAAGTTCCGAAGTTTCTAGTTCCTCAACCCCGGAACTCCGGAACCCCCAGATTCCCAAGTTCCTTGTCTTCAACCCCAGAACTCCGAAACCCCCAGGTTCCCAAGTTCCTTGTCCAACCACGGTGACCCCGGTCTCCGAGGTTTTCCAACTACTTCCGACTTGCAACACTTCCGGATGGCGTGATCGACACTCAAAGCTTTAAATGCTCTGACAACTTTGGTGACTTATGCATTTTTTTTGTGGAGCCACAAGGGTGCATTTAATGTTTTTGGCAGGATTTCCATCAGGGAAGGTACGGGGCCATGTTGGGTGACTTATGTCATGTCTGACTTTGGAAGGTCAGTCAATCTATCTTCCTCAGAATTGCCTTTGGAGGTATGGCTAGGTTGCTTGCATGTACAAGTCAAGTGCATGCACTTCCTTGCACTTCTAGACTGACATGCAGGGGTCATGATCACCATTGTAACCCATTTTTCTATATAAAGGTTGTTAAGCCTCATTGTAAAGGGTTCTCTCCTTGTTGCCTTGAGCTTTCTTATGCTCTTCTCTTCTCTTGAAGACTTGTAATTTTTGCATTTTTTGCAACTGTAAGATTGGCTTTTGGCCTTATGATTAATTGAAAAACACTATTCTTGCCTTCTTTCAACCTATGTATGTTGTATATGCTTTCTTACCTTCATCATAGGTGCATGTTGTGGCTCTTTCTCTTCATATATGCCGTGTTAACTGGTTTTCTGAGTGTGATTGTGGGAATCCTTCTCCCCTCTTGGCATTCAGTGGATTCTAACCTTCATCTATGCATTGGCGTTACTCATACAACTGAAAGTTGTGCATCTTCAGGGTGTTTCAGTTAATTACTTGTGTCATTTCGGTAGGGAGAGAAACAATCTCTTCTTGGTGCATCACCTCCTTTCATTTTAAGCAATTCTCTCTTCCTTTTCCTCTGCAAGTTGTTAGGATTGGCTTAGGAGTTAGTTTTTAAGCGTTGAGTTGGTTCAACACCTGCACCTGGATTGAGAAGGAAGTCGGCCTTCTCCAGAGATTCAACTCCCTTGCGCAAGGTCCCACACTTCGGGGTTGTTTCAATGTTTCACAAGGTTGCTAAGTTGATAGCTCAACAAGGGTGCAAGCTTTTGTGATAACAGTTTTTGGCACGCCCGGTGGGACTTATTCAATTCACATGCTAAGGATTTAGTGCTATTCTTAGTGTTTTGGCCTTTAGAGGCAATCATCTCTCAAGCACTTGGCGACTCCGCTCAAGGACCAGTTCGTGCTCACACAAGGTTCATAACTCTGGGACCTCGGAACCCCCAGGTTCCCAAGTCATCATAGCTCTGCTTACTCCGGAACCCCGGAACCCCCAAGTTCTGAAGTCAGTGAAACCATCTTACTCCGGAATCCCGGAACCCCCAGGTTCCGAGCTCCTGAACTTCCTCACCTCGGATATCCGAGCTCCCGAGGTGCCGAAGTGGTCACACTCCGCAACTCTGGACCTCCGAGCTCCCGAGGGCGGTTGCAGATTTCATACCCATAATTCATACAAGGGCATCTTCTAGGGGCAGTTTCCAAGTCATAGAGCTTCCATCTGTAGGCTCTATAAGGAGGAGAAGTAGACCTTCATTATCACCAGTCAGGGGTGACGAGGTTGTAAACACTCCATCTCCCAGGTCTCGTTCTACTCCTCCATTTACAAGACCTTTTCTATCAAGGGCTCCCACCACTCATATCAATAGACCATTGTTTCACATGGCAAGAAATCAAGTCTTTGTTACCTTCAATGGGGGGAGTCCCCTTGTTTTGACTCAATGGAATGACATACCAGTGGTTGCGTTGAAGAGTATACCATACTTCATTGGTGAAACAACTACTACACCCATTGAGCACATTCCAGACATTGCAAACATTTGCTCCGTCCATAACGTCACTCAGGATGATGTTGCTGTTAGACTCTTGGCCACATCTTTGAAAGGCAAAGCCTTGCAGTGGTATAGAGGGTTGTCGTCTAGCTCCATCCACAATTGGGATGAATTGGGGGAGAAATTGTGCAACCATTTTGAAGACAAAAGTGATCACCTATCACTTGTGGAGCATTTAACTACGATCAAGAGGGCACCCCACGAGTTCATGGGAGACTTCAACTTTAGATTCCATAAAACATGGAATAGGATTCCTGCTCTAGTGAAGCCATCCCCAAATCATGCCTTCTTGTAATATCTTAGAGCTCTCAACAACGATATAGCTGTCATGGTACAATCGATGGGTGGAGCCTCTCTACTAGGTGCATATGACATAGCCATAAGAGCAGAAAATTGTTTGATCTAGGCTGGGAAGATAGCTCCAAGGTCTCCAATGCCTCTCTTCCCAGAAGCTCCTACTCAACAACCAACCTTGGCTCCTATTCCCATGGCACCTGCAAGTCAACCATCCATGCCATCTACGTCTTCTAATGAGCTCCATGAGGTCAAGGCTCTATTACAAAATTTTGGCAATGAATTGGTGGCACTAAAAAGATAGCAAACTCAGTATAATAGACCTTACCAAACACAAGGTCAAAAATATCAGCAAAACAGGCCACCTTTTCAAGGACAAAACCAATGGAGCAATGGTAGGCCTTTGAATAGTGTGAACCCCACAAACGCAAGCAACTCAAAGGCGATATTTCTAATGCAAAATAACCTTGCCCAAGAGCAAGATTGGTGTCAACCATGTAATCAGCCACACAACCAAGGTGTATGCCAAAGTGGAGGGTTTGTCCAAACTTTAGTAGTGCAAGATGAGCCGACCACTTCTGGCCAGCAATATGACCCAAATCAGCCTAGTGTTGGTCCCCAGGCTCACTTACAAGGGGATTCTACCTTTGTCAGTAGGAGGCGGAATTTTGTGGTTTGAACCAAACAAATGGTGAGTCCATGTTGCAGTATGCAAGGTCAAAGAAGAGAGCCATGGAGGCTACCTCACCTTCAACATCAGTCCAAGCTCCAACACCCAATGTAGCCATCCATGATACAAGCCAAAGTACCATGCAAGGGAACAAGAGGCAGGAGGAGACCCAAGTCGTCCAAAGAGCAAAGACAGACCTTGTAGCCTCAAAGGGGCCTCTAAAACCAGCTGGTATCCCTTTCAACATAGTTGATCAAATGAAGAAGGCCAACCTCAACGTCACTATGTGGGAGGCCCTTTCAATCCCATCTCAAAGGGATTTGCTTAAGGAGGCACTGAAGGAAGTCAATTAGTCAAGTGAGGAGGCAACAGTCAGAGAAAAGGCAGTCTCCACCAGTTTGGTGCAACCCAAGGAGGAGGAAGATTCAAGCAAGATCAGCAAGCCTCCCCCTTTCTATCTCTCCTTAATCATAGGAGACAACTTGGTTCACAACTGCATGATAGATTCAAGAGCTAGTAGCTCAGTCATGCCTAAGAAGGTAGCTGATCTTCTTGGCATAGAATATGAACCCGTGACCAAAGGGGTGGTCCAGTTAGATGGCACTTCTATTAAGACAGTAGGGGTGGTAAAAAATTTGAAATTAACATTGCATGCATGCTCTGGTTGCACTGTCTTGCAAGACGTATCCATCATCGACCTCCCTGCCTTCTTCGCCATTTGCCTGTCTAGAGACTTCACAGCCAAGATAGGTGGGTACTTGTCTTCCGATTGGTCCCATATGCTATTTCGAACAAGGTATGGTACCAAGGTCACCATAAGGGCATAGCCCATTGCCCAAAACCACATTGAGCCCTACACCTTGTTGACGTGTATTTTGTACACAGCCAAACACAGAATAAAATACCCAAGGGTACCTTATCCTCTCTTGAATAAAGTTTCCGAATGCTGAAGATATCGCGAAAAGGATCAATCAGAGAAACTTCAAGGTTCCTATTTAAAATGCCATCTTGGACGTCAAAAATGAGGTCTTGGACGTAAAAAACAAGAAGTGTGGGGTCTAGAATGAGATCGCTCCTATCCCTCACCAAGGGACCAGAGCGATCTTGTTAATGTCCATTATCTTGCCATGCCTAGGCGCCAATATCCTTCAAATTACATTAAATGCCAGATTCGATAAAACCTTGAAATATTTTTGGCATTTAATAAAAGCGCATGGTATTTAATAATTAATTTTGAGCCTAAAAAAATCGAATTTTTTTTAATTATAAAGGCATTTAAAATTAATTATTATTATTTTAAAAAATAAAATAAAATTGGAGCGCTTGGGGTATTATTTAATGTTTTTATAAAGTCGGCCTTATTCTTTTATTAATCTTTGTTTATTTTTTCCACCAAGTCGGCCTATGGAGAGATGTAGAAGGTGAGCGCTCTATATATTGGAGGTGTTGTTTCACAATTCAAATCATTCAATCATCCTCTCAAGTGCGATTTGGAGAAGCAAGGAAGGAGGTGCGAAATCTAGCTTGTGTGGAGCGAATTTCTACCAAGTGTGGAGACTAAGGAAGGCGAAATTCATCTTGAAGGCTATTGAAGAGGCAAATTTCTTGCTAGATTGGAGGATAATTTCCAGATTTTTGAAGACATTTGAAGGCGAATTTCCAGATCTTGAAGAAGCTAGTGGAAGATGGAGTTCTTTTCCAAGCTAAAGGGGGTGCATTTTGCTAAAGGGAGTCTTGATCTACATTTTGCCTAGCGAATTCTCCTATTTTTGCATCATTTTTTTAGAATTAATTCCCAAGTGAAGGTATGGCGTAATCACCTTGGCACCATTTTTGAAGATTTAAATTTTGCTTTGAAAATCCTAAATTAGGAAATGATAACTCAAGATTTATCATGAAGTTTCCTAAAGGAATCTTGAATTTTCCTTTCTACACTTCAAGATATATTACTAATTTTGAAATGTTGTGTAGGTACCAAGATAGCGACTCCCAAGCTCGAAAGATCCACAAGTCGGAAGACTCTTCTCAAGGAAAATCAAGCCAGATCAAGGACGGTCAAGCAAGGACAAGGGCGACCTCCTCCAGCCTAGCATCGACAAGGACGGCCTTCTTTGGACTAACGTCATCAAGGGCGACCTTCTCCAATCCAGTATTACAAGGCGAGGTACATCATCATCCTGCACATCAAGGACACAAGAGGTTAGAACAAGGGTTCGTTGAAGAAGCAGATAGTTCCAGATGAATTAATTAAAGCTAGCTTCTCAACAACACCAAGTTGAATATTTACCAAGTTACAAGTGTCAGACGAGGTGGCATCCTAGTCATCACTTCTCCAATCAGTGTGGTCCACCTCAGCATTTCCAGATTCAATGTACCTAACTCATGGAAGGTGGCACAAACTCCGATGTACCTACCCCAGCTATCCATTGGTGGAATTTTCCAGAGAGGACATGTGTCCAAGCAATACAATTTTATCATTGGTCAAGCATTAAATGTTATGTAATGGGTGTAACAAACCCTAATTAGGGTTTTCATTGTTGAATCTTGGCCATTGATCTCAAATTGATCTAGGCCATCGAATTGTATTGTGGGCACTATATAAGCCCTGGCATTTCATTTGTAAATTCTAATAGTTAGGAATAGTTGGAAGCAATTAGAATAGAGTAGAGAGAGAAGGCAAAGATTGTTGCCAAGATGTTGTTGTAAAAGACTTGTAACTTCATTGAAGAAATGGTGAAATTTATGGGTCGATTCGACAATTTGCATGGTCTTTATACTTCTCATGTTTGATTTCATGTTATTAGATGAGTGGAAGAAATGTGCTTGATTGATGGTGGAATTCGTATATCCATACTACTAGCAGTTTGTTGATTGCAGACTTGCCTTGTGTAGTCAACTGGAATCATTCAGCTTAAGCTTAACTTCAATTGTCGCTTCTTCATCGATATGCATCAACCTGATGGTGTCTATGCCTGTAGTGATGATTTGAACATCATAAAGCTTTCCTTCGAAGATCGCACTAGCCTTGTGGAGATGGTCCTGCGATGTCAAAACAAGACCTAGTTAGAATTTCATCAAAGATCAATCATTGCTCCTACATTCCTTAGTATTAGGATTAGATTCTTTCAAAACCCTCCTCTTTTTTCCTTTTTTCAAGTCAAAGTTAGTAAGACCCTGTGTTCCAGCAATATTCAAAGCAGATCAGACGTTCAATCATCAAATGTAAGTCCCCTTGTGATTCCAGCAAATCACATCATACCACAGAGAGCTTATCCACACGTAGAGATCTTACATATAAGAACCTTGAAGTTTCTCCAATTGATCCTTTTCGCGATATCTTCAGCATTCGGAAACTTTATTCAAGAGAGGATAAGGTACCCTTGGGTATTTTATTCTGTGTTTGGCTGTGTACAAAATACATGTCAACACACCCCTAGCCCTATAAACATGAATTGCACTTTGCATGAAGAGGGGGAGGAGTGTGCTGTTCGTGAGCTTGCTACTCTCTTGCAAGAGGTTCCTGATTGCTTGCTGGACGAATGGGCCAATGCTTTTCAGTTTGATCCATTAGCTGAGACTGAAGAGACTGGGCTTGGCACCTATTGTATCCATGAAGAGGATACTCCTATCCCTAACCTCATCAAGACGCAAGGAGATTCAGAGGGGTTATGGAACATGTTTTTTGATGGTTCAAGAAACAAGAATGGTGCAGGCGTTGGGGTATTGCTTGTTTCTCCTGAGCAGGAGAAATATTTCTTCTCTTTTAGGCTTCAATTTGGTTGCACTAACAATGTCGCCGAGTATGAAGCCTTGATCCAAGGTCTCCAACTTGCACAAAGCAGAAAGATCAGATCTCTGCAAGTATTTGGAGATAGTGAGTTGGTTGTTAATCACATCCGAGCCCAAAGCGTAGCAAAGAACAACCTACTCAAATCATACAAACACAGGGGTTGGGATTTGATTGAAGGATTTGAGGCCTTCAATAGCCAGAGCATTCCTAGAGGTTAGAACAAGCATGCTGATAGGCTTGCAACAGTTGGTGCTCAGTTCGACATACCAACGCATGTTGCACGAGAGAAAGAGCAACACATCAAACTTGTTGTGAGGCCTGCTGTCCCGTACAATCAAGTGAATTGGCAAGTGTTTGAAAGCGATCAGCAGATCGTCAACTTCTTGCAAAATGAAGCAGAGTTTATTGCTAAAAATCAGTCCAAGTTGCAAGACCAGTATGGAGATCAAATCATGCAGCTCAACTCCAACAAGTTGCCTAAAGGTCTAGTTACCTTGGAGGGCATTTTCAACTTAGAGGATCAGTTGAAGAAGAGGATGAACTTGGCTGCAAAGAGGGGTGATTACAGGCCAGTTGTTGTTGTTGAAGGTAGGTCCTTGAACTTGGGCAAGGTGTGTTCCTCAACCGAGCAAGAGGCCTTTGTTGAGCTTTGCCAACAATATGATGACATAGTCGCTTGGACCTATGAGGACTTGAAGGGTTTTGACCCTAGCTTAGCCCAGCATACCATAGAGCTAGACCAAGATGCTAAGCCAGTTAGACAAAAGCAAAGGCCAATAAACCCCAAAATTGAGCCACTAATGAGGAAGGAGTTGACCAAGCTCATAGAAGCCAATATCATCTTCCCTATCAAGCACTCCTCCTGGGTGGCCAACCTTGTCCCTGTAAGGAAGAAGAATGGGGAAATCAGACTATGTGTAGACTTTAGGGATCTCAATAGAACCTCCCTCAAGGATCACTATCCCCTTCCCTCTATGGAGCAGATTCTCCAAAAGGTCAGTGGCTCAAAAAGATTTTAATTCTTGGATGGGTATTCAAGCTACAATCAGATCTTGGTCCAAGAATCAGACCAATACAAGACTGCATTTACTACTAAGTGGGGCACCTATGCTTATTGTAAAATGCCCTTTGGGCTAACCAATGCAGGTGCCACATTCCAAAGAGCAATGGACATGGCCTTCAAGGGTGTATTAGCAAGGTTTGTGCTTGTATACCTTGATGACATAACTGTTTATTCGAAGCATGCAACTGACCATCTTGGTCATCTTGAGCAAGTGTTCATGAAATGCAAGGAGTATGGTGTGTCCTTGAACCCTAGCAAGTGTGTATTTGCTACTGATCAAGGAAGATTGCTAGGACACATCGTATCCAAGGAGGGTTTGACCATTGATCCAGAGCGAGTGGAGGCTATTCTTTCTCTTTCACTCCCTAGTCACAAGAAAGGATTGCAAAGTTTCCTTGGTAGGATCAACTTTGTGAGGAGGTTCATTCCCAACCTTGCCACCATGGTAAAACCCCTCACATCCATGTTGAAGAAAAACTTGGTTTTCAGTTGGACCAAGGAAGGAAGGGCCAGTTTTGAAGAGATCAAACAAGCAATTGCTCAGGCCCCTACCCTCGTCAATCCTAATTATGAAAGGGATTTTATCCTCTATACCTTTGGAGGAGAATCTAGCATTTCAGCTATCCTAACACAGCTGAACGATGACAAGTTGGAGCAACCTATTGCTTTCTTTAGTGAGGGGCTAAAGGACTATGAACTTAGATATAGCTATGTAGAGAAGCAAGTCCTCACTGTTGTAAGGGCATTGAAAAAGTTTAGGCACATGTTGTCCAACAACAGGATCCAACTCTTAGTTCCGCATGCAAGTGTCAAGGATTTCCTTCTAAACAAGGATATCAGTGAGAAGAGGGCTGGGTGGATAACCAAGGACATGGAGTATGACATCAACATCAAGATCACCAAGCTTGTAAGAGGCAGGGGCCTATGTGAACAACTTGTCTCATCTTTTGAGACTACTTCTGAGGTCGCCCTTGTGTTACAAGAGGATCAGCCAACTGACAACAACACTCAATTCAGTTGGGTAAGTGACATGACCACCTTCTTAATGGAAGGTAGATACCCCCAAGGTCTAGACCGGACCAAAAGAAGACATTTCAGGATGCAGTCCATTCCCGATGTCTTAGTGAATGACACTCTTTTTCAAAAAGACTCCAATGAAGTCTTACTAAGATGTATCGAGCAAAACCAAGTCAGCAGATTGTTAGAGGAATTTCATGATGGCTTTTTAGGGGGCCACTTCTTTGCAAAGACTACGGCTATCAAAATAATGAGGGCTGGTTATTACTGGCCATTCTTATTCAGTGACACATAGATGGGTGAAGAATTGCAAGAAATGTGCTCTCTTCTCTGGGAAGCAAAGACTAGCTGCCCTACCTCTTCATCCCATCCAAGCAAATCAACCGTTCGCCCAATGGGGTTTAGACTTCATTGGCATGATAAACCCACCTTCTAGTGCTGGCCATAAGTGGATCTTGGCCGCAACAGATTACTTCACTAGGTGGGTGGAGGCTGTCGCATTGAGGGATGCCACTGAGGCCTCAGTGTTGGAATTCCTTGAGGGAATTGTGACAAGATTCAGTGTCCCCTCCACCATCATATCAGACAATGCCAAGGCATTTGTTGGAACCCAAATCGGTTCTTGGGTAGTTAAGCATAGTGTATACTTGAAGACATCATCCAACTATTACCCTCAGGGTAACGGCTTAGCTGAATCTTCTAACAAGAACCTCATTAGGATAATCAAAAGGACAATTGAAGACAATCAGAGGGCATGGCACACTAAGATGAGGACAACCTTATGGGCTGACAGGATCACACCCAAGAGGGCGATTGGTAACTCCCCTTTCATGATGGTATATGGGAAGGAAGCAAGACTCCCAACTTCCCTGGAGTTACCCTCTCTTGAACTAGCACATTAGCTAGAATTAATAGAGAATGATGCCATGACAGTAAGACTAGCTGAGCTGATGGAGCTGGAGGAGGTTAGAAGTCAGGCTATGCATACTCTTAAGACTCATCAAGAGTAGGTTAAGAAGGTTTTTGACAAAAAGGCTACTAATAGGGTCTTCAAAGAGGGAGACCTAGTTCTCAAGTGGGATGCAGACAGAGCTAAAGTTGGGCGACACTCCAAATTTGATGCTACCTGGAGTGGTCCATATGTCATTACTAGTTGCAAGGAGGCCAATGCATTTCATCTCTCCAAGCTTGATGGCAAAATTCTTTCAATCCCAGTGAATGGGATTCATCTCAAGCCTTGCTTCTAAAGAGCGTGTTGATGACTATGTAAATATTAGACTAGAGGTTGTTTTGCTTTCATAAATGCTTATGCACATGCCGCATTCTCCTTATGAGGGTGTATGCTCTAGTTTTCAGTTTTCCTCCAAGTGATGGCACACACATGTTTGGGTCTTCCATGACTCAGTGCCCAATGGATGCTTAAGGCTTTTGGACTTCATGCTTAGCAGGCAAGCATCCCGCAAAAATCGCCAAAAATGTTGTCATTTTATGACACCCTTGGTCCACCAGTGAGAATCGATCAGAGATATGTTCCATGGACCAGCGCTGCCCAGTTGATCAAGGAGAAAAGCAACGAAATCATGGTTTGAAGTGTTGCCTTGTCGGAAGTTCCTTGGCCCTCTCTTTCTCTTCTCCGGAACTTCGAAACCTCGAGGTTCTAAGTTCCCTTCCTTCCCTTAGCTTTTCTTCTGGTTCTCCAACCTCGGAACTCCGAAGTTCCTAAGTCTTCTACCCCGAAACTCCAGAACCCCCAAGTTCCGAAGTTCGTAGTTCCTCAACCCCGAAACTCTGGAACCCCCAGGTTCTAAAGTTCCTTAGCCTTCTACCCCGGAACTTTGGAACCCCCAGGTTCCGAAGTTCCTAGTTCTCCAACCCCGGAACTTCGGAACCCCCAGGTTCCGAAGTTCCTAGTTCCTCAACCCCGGAACCCCTAGGTTCCGAAGTTCCTAGTTCCTTAACCCCGGAACTCCGGAACCCCCAGGTTCCCAAGTTCCTTGTCTTCAACCTCGGAACTCCGAAACCCCCAGGTTTCCAAGTTCCTTGTCCTTCTACCCCGGAACTCCGGAACCCCCAAGGTCCGAAGTTCCTAGTTCCTCAACCTCGGAACTCCGAAACCCCCAGGCTCCCAAGTTCTTTGTCTTCAACCCCAGAACTCCGGAACCCCCAGGTTCCGAAGTTCCTAGTTCCTCAACCTCGGAACTCCGGAACCCCCAGGTTCCCAAGTTCCTTGTCTTCAACCCCGGAACTTTGGAACCCCCAGGTTCCGAAGTTCCTAGCTCCTCAACCCCAGAACTCCGGAACCCCCAAGTTCCCAAGTTCCTTGTCTTCAACCCCGGAACTCCGAAACCCCCAGGTTCCCAAGTTCCTTGTCCAACCACGGTGACCTCGGTCTCCGAGGTTTTCCAACTACTTCCGACTTGCAACACTTCCGGATGGCGTGATCGACACTCAAAGCTTTAAATGCTCTGACAACTTTGGTGACTTATGCATTTTTTTTGTGGAGACACAGGGGTGCATTTAATGTTTTTGGCAGGATTTCCATCAGGGAAGGTACGGGGCCATGCTGGGTGACTTATGTCATGTCTGACTTTGGAAGGTCAATCAATCTATCTTCCTCAGAATTGCCTTTGGAGGTATGGCTAGGTTGCTTGCATGTACAAGTCAAGTGCATGCACTTCCCTGCACTTCTAGACTGACATGCAGGTGTCATGATCACCATTGTAACCCATTTTTCTATATAAAGGTTGTTAAGCCTCATTGTAAAGGGTTCTCTCCCTGTTGCCTTGAGCTTTGTCATGCTCTTCTCTTCTCTTGAAGACTTGTAATTTTTGTATTTTCTGCAACTGTAAGATTGGCTTTTGGCCTTATGATTAATTGAAAAACACTATTCTTGCCTTCTTTCAACCTATGTATGTTGTGTATGCTTTCTTACCTTCATCATAGGTGCATGTTGTGGCTCTTTCTCTTCATATATGCTGTGTTAATTGGTTTTCTGAGTGTGACTATGGGAATCCTTCTACCCTCTTGGCATTCAATGGATTCTAACCTTCATCTATGCATTGGGGTTACTCATACAACTGAAAGTTGTGCATCTTCAGGGTGTTTCAGTTAATTACTTGTGTCATTTTGGTAGGGAGAGAAACAATCTCTTTTTGGTGCATCACCTCCTTTCATTTTAAGCAATTCTCTCTTCCTTTTCCTTTGCAAGTTGTTAGGATAGGCTTAGGAGTTAGTTTTTAAGTGTTGAGTTGGTTCAACACCTGCACCTGGATTGAGAAGGAAGCCGGCCTTCTCCGGAGATTCAACCCCCTTGCGCAAGGTCCCACACTTCAGGGTTGTTTCAATGTTTCACAAGGTTGCTGAGTTGATAGCTTAGCAAGGGTGCAAGCTTTTGTGATAACAGTTCCACCACTGCTCTAAAGGGTCTTTCTTTTCTCGCATATCATATAAAGCTCCCACTGAAGCAAAATCACCTTTTCCATGTGAAAACTTATTCCATTGACTCTATATAATTGAGACATCTTCACCTCAACTATAAATCTTTTTTATTGCAGCCCAAAATCCCTTCATAACCTTTCTATCCTCATGTGGAACCCTCTTATTGGTCTTCTGTGTATTATGCCATTCAGGATTTAAGGCACAGGCAACACAATTAAGGGGTGTGTTAAGTTTGTTCCATCTTCTATGTAACTTTTCTTCTATCAAAGGATATAGAGAAAGATCTTTTGCATCAATTATTTTCTTGACTCTTTTAGACATGGAATCTATTTTTCTTTATAAACTTCTCCCAAACATGGCTTGTCTAAATCGGCAAATTTAATCGCCTCACATATGGGCCTAATAAAATTCACAACAAATCTCACATCAACACAAAAACTGTCATCAAGGACCAAACCTCTCACTTCAACTGTAGTATCTGATTTAGATTGTCTCCAAGCTGCCCATGCATCACTAACAACCGTGGAACACAAAGCTCCTTTGATTTCACAAAGGCGGTCAAGAAGAATGAAGTAAAAAGCAAACTGTGAATTAGTAGGTTTGAGAAGTTCCACCTTGGCAAATTTACGATAATGGCTTGTGTGTGGTGATGGTTACATATGAATATATGCATTTTTTGCCCTTTTCTATGAGATCTGAAATCCATTGGAATTTGCCAATATCTTTGAGTGCATTATTCAACGAATGCACACAACATGGTGTCCAAAATATATGCTTGTACTTTTTTTGCACCATCATACTTGCTGCTTTGGGGTAGCATCGGTAACAACTTGGACTACATGTGATGCCTCCACCTCCTCAATGCTGTTACGTAGCTGGTTATGAAGAAAACCTGCACTTTTTTCTTGCCTTGAATAGTCTATTGTCTTCAAAAAATAAAGCGTTTTGTTGCATGTCACAATGACATTAAACAGTGAACGATTTTAAGCATTTATACACGCATCCATCACAATACTGCATCCTTCTGTAGCCCACACTCTTTTCACTGGTGCAGTTTGTTGCTCTAATCGAATTTTTCTTTATCAATTAGAGTTGTGGCAAGCTTTTTAGGCCCAGGTGGTTTATACCCAGTTGGTCCATTATTGATAGCTTGGACCATTTCCCCATAGAAAGGTGAGTGAGAAGCATTAAACGGTATTTCATGTGCCTAAAAGAAGCGTGCAATCGCTGCATCAACTACTTCTTGACCTTGCACATCAAATAGCCTTCCAATGGGGTTGAACTGCTAGTATGTGGTCTCTTTTGAGATTGTTGTGCTGCTGCATCTTTGACTCTAGAAGACGCATTTGCCTATGTCTCTCAATTCTAATTAGGAGTTGCAACTGGTGCCCTTGTTGTTGAAGCATGAGAGGAGCTCATATTATAAATTTTTCCATCAACCCTTTCTTGATCCCTCAAAGCCTCATATCATTCTAATTCATTTGGACAAGGATCAACATCTTTTCTAGGTATGTTAAGGAAATGAGCCTTCACCCTCATGTAAGTACCTTGCCATGCCATCAAACAAAGCTTGCGTTTGATTGTGGCTATTCCACCTGTACATTTTTGTCTCGGAACATGGTCGGCATACTTCCACAAGGGCTACAAGGCTTGTCTTCCCCCACTTGACATTCTGGAATTTGCATGAAGAAAATAAATTTAAAAAATATTACCAGCAGGTCTAATATTTTTAGCACTAATTGTTTGCATATTTAAAGATAAGGTGTCTGGTGTATCATTGTTAGCTTTGTTTAGGGAGAAAATTTGAAAAACAGTGAAATATTTGTATCAGAAAAATTTATAGTTAGTTTTTCAGTTTCTGATAAATTTATAGTCTAGTTGTTTTTCTGATATATTTATAGACTTATAGTCCAGTTGTATGTATCATTGTGTATTGTTGTTTTCATTGATAAATTTGCAGACTTTGTAATTAGGAAGTGTGCTATAGTAGTAGACTAACAAAAAACAGTAATCTCTGGTATTTCTATAATAATTTATAGGTAATAAATTAATAACAATTAATAAATTTTAATAGGAAGGGTAGTATTTCCAAGTAATAACTAATACATGAAGTGTGCTATTGTAGTAGTCTGACATACTAGTAAAATAATCATAGGTAACTGGTAATACCAAAAATTTAAAAAACAAATCAGTAATACCAAAAATTTTAAAAATAAAAAAACGAAGGTTCCTGGTCAAACTCGAAACCCTTATGGCTTACTTCTTCAAAGTTCTTCAAGGCCTTTGCAAAATCTTAGTATTTTGACTGCCATTTATTCCCGACGGTTTGAACTTTGTATTCACTATTTTCTGTACCGTCAAATTTATTTTCTCTGCAAGCCGCATGTTTTGGCTCAAGTCCGGTGTTTTTTACTTTTTTAAAGGTTTTTGATGTGGGAGACACGGAATACTGTGGAGATGTCTGTCTTGTGCACCAGATGCACCATGAAGACTCTTGAGACACCCCTGAGGTGGGATCCCAGGGGTCTAGAGATGTGTCTTCTGGTAACAAATAATATTCTTTATTTTGCTCTTTCTCAAAAGAACCAAATGATGGATTTAATGCTCTTGAGGAAGAGCAAGATGAGAATATTATTTGTATTGATTTGACATTGAATAACCAATTATCTTTATCACTTTCAAGTTTCAACTATGTTTTGAGCTCTCTCTCTCTCTCTTTATATATATATATATATATAGATACATACATACAGCATTACAGAGCTGTACTGCATCTAGAAAAAAATTTGCTGCACCAGTTAACCCATACCCATAGCAGCAACCTAGCCAACATGCACGGACTACTGTGCAAATGTGCAAAAGAAAATAAATTTATGTGGAAGCCACGTTAGAGTGTGAATTAGATACACATCTTTGGTTGTTTACTCATATTAGGTTTCATTTATAATCCATCTTTTGTAATAGGATTTTGAGTTTTGGATCAATCTTTTTGTACGATAAATCTCACTGCTTATTTCTCTTCTTCCTCATTTAAATTGATTTCAGTTAGTTTGCTAACTTCCCCAATTTGAATTTTAGGTGGAGATTTTGACCTTTAATAATTTTATGCCCAATTTGTTGCTCCTTTTGTGAAATTTAGTGCATCCATTTGTAAATCATTCTATCAGTATATACTTGTATCTGCTCTTTATAGCATAGATAGCATTGTCATTTCTCATTTTTTATAGTTCTTTCAATTGTTTGCATTTATAAAGCATGAATGTAAGCATTGTACACACTTTCATCTAGCAGTAGCTGATTGGGTTTTTATCATCTCGGAAAATCTGACATAATATTATAAAGCCACAATAAAAAGCTTTCATCGAAGAAAAAGCTACACATATTGCATGAAGCTTAGATAAAGGCCCATGTTTGTTTGATGTTTGAGCCATATGTATCACAAATGTAGATTCGTGCATTGCGAGAGTTCAGCAACAAAGGACAGCCTATATGGGGCACATGTGCGGGACTTATTTTCTTGGCAAACAAAGCAGTTGGTGAGTAGCAGATGTATCATATTTTCCTTTTTCTAGAATTCATAAGTGTAACATTGAAGATCTTGAATGATTTTGAGGATTAGCTTAGAAGCAAGGTAGGTATGCTCCACAGGGCAGAAAGAAGGGGGCCAGGAACTTATTGGAGGACTGGATTGCACTGTCCATCGTAACTTCTTTGGCAGCCAGGTAACTGGCATAATCTGTTAAACTGATATTTGTACAGGAATTCATTATCCATTATATAACACAATGTATTAGTCTCTTGTCATAGGGAATTGAATTTTTTGTTCCAAATGTGATTATTATAATTATTTTTTCTATTTATTGTGTTCTATTTTGTGATTGAGTGCAGCTAAACAGTTTTGAAACAGAACTTCCAGTTCCTGAACTTGTTGCAAAGGAAGGCGGACCCAAAACTTTCCGTGCTATATTTATTCGTGCTCCTGCCATTATTGAGGCAGGTCCATCTGTTGAAATTCTAGCTGAGTACAGTCTTCCATCAAAGGAATCAAAAGAGATGTGTTCTGATAGTGCAAATGAGGTTTGTCCTGTATTCTTTCAAAATCAGTCCTTCAGTGATTAAAGTAATTTAGTAATATTCGGCTGATAAGAAAAACATTTAGTAGGATTCCTGATAACCCTACATTGCACTGGTTTAACAGAAAATGATGAGACATATAGTGGACGTTTATTTGGCTTTTGACATCTCAGTTTGGGTTGTGCTGTCCAAGAAAAGAGTTCTACTTTCAGAAAAGGGCTAGCTATTTTTCTATAGAGCAGGTGTTCCATCATAATTAGGTTTTTTACCTCTAAACAAATGCAATTATAGGTAAAGGTAACTTATTAGGTCTTGTCCTATTCAGAATGCCTGGTGGATGAGACCTCCCTTGTGGGAACAAGGGTTATCTTTGAATTTGCCTTGTACAAGTATATGAGACCTTCCTTGTGGGAACAATGGGATTTTTTAACAGAACTTAACATATACTATTTCAAAATTATACCTTGGGTTTAGGTTTTGTGGCAAAGTTGGAGAGCAAACTGTGCCTTCCGAATCTTCATGCTCCCTTGTATATTAATGCTTGTGAGTAAACCACGTTTTTAATAACCTTGTCACTAAATAAGGCATTGATTAGTGGTGTCACAATTTGTATGTAGAAGCTACTCCAATGTGGGGGCATCTTAGTAAAATCTTGCAAGGGGTTGAATCATTTCATTACTAGATCTTAAGCTGCATAGTTTGCTCAATTGTCTTTGATGCAGCTATCATAAAATATCAAAAAGTGACTGAAGCCAAGATGGCGGCCATGATTGAATTATCTGATTGTGTGATACTTTCCAGATTATATAACATGTTCTGTGCATATTGCTAATGGATATTTATCAAATTTCATAAGTTGCTGAATCAGAAATATTTATGGGTACGGGAACGTGGGTAGGATATGGTGTTATTGCATTTTTATTTTTGGGGCTGGCTATGTTTTAGGTATGTCCGTGTATATATGTATTGGCTGCCTAAAATAGAATACCATATATCATGCATATGCTAATCAAAACCATAACAAATTTCAAATTTTGAATTCAATTTACCAATTTAAATTTAGTAATTCAACATCACAAGGATCAAAATTGAATGTCATGATAGACAATTGTCATGTCCCAGTCGAAATAGATTACAGCATGTATAACAATTAGATTGCAGCCTTTATCTCAGTCAATTACAGTCATTAAGGCTCAATGAAATAAAACAATGATTCTATTAAGGGCCGCTTAATAGATTAAGATGACAATGATCAAACATAAAAATGAATCTGGAATACAGGAAATTGTGGGTTATTCTCCTGCCTCCAGCAATTTTTCTAAATACCAAAATATAATCATGATAATAATAAAATATTAACAGCCGCGATCCATTATTAATCAAAACTAAATGGTAATAATTAATAATATGGGTGGTTAGACATGCAGCGCTTGGTTTATGAAGGGTACATCCTTTGAAAGGGGTGTAATAATTATAAAAGTTTGTTTACCCCGTGGGGTGTGTTATTAATATTGCATATCAACAGTCAGATGATAACCATAGGATAGAATAGTAACCAGAAACTCAGAGCAATGCTTTCATTAATGCCAAAATATCTAGTACAATAATCATTCTCTGCTTCCGTGTCTCCAACAACAAGTACAAGAGCATATATAAAGACACGGTCGAGGGTTGCGGTTACCACCCGTGAGGAACCGTTGTGTGACGGACAACTACCCTCGACGACACTAACATACTTAACCAACCTAGCTTAACAAGTAGTACAAAGCCCATTTTACGACCAACATTATCCCCCCCCCAGAAAAGTTGTCTGCAGACAACAAGGACAAAAATCCGGGACTAACACAACAAAATGGGGATGAAGTACACTGTATACAATAAGAAAATCACTGAGAAGAAGGGGCTGAGGGGACGTCCCTGAAGGAGGTAGTTGCATCGTCGATGAAGAAGATGCAGGACTGCTGACGCCAGTCGAGCTCGGAACTCATACACCTGCTGCATCCTTGCCTGAAAACCCTTTTCTGCTACCATCCGATGCTCAAGTGCGGATTTCACCATTATTGCTTCCGCAAGGAGTTCTTTTTTTCCTTGACATCACAGTCCTCCTGTGCCTAAACCAAACTTGTCTGCAAAACAGGCTTTTCAGTCTCAGCCTCCACCAACTGCTACTCAAATGATACTGTCTCCCTAGCCAATTTGTCCTTGATAGCCACCACCCGCACTGCCCTCTCGGCATCCAACTCCTGGGTACGCTGAGCTAAGTCTCACGCTACTACTGCCTCCAACCTGGTGGTCAGCTCCTCCCGAGCCCTTTGTGCATCCACCAAGGCAACCTCATGTCCAACCGAGACATACTCCGAGTTCTTGTTGTGACCATTTCATACATCGCCCCATTAGAATGGGGACCCCCTTTTTTTTGCTTTTTGTTTTGCTTTCTCTCTACTTGTTCTTCTCTCTGCTTTTGGAATTTTGAGTGAGTGGTTGTCTGTCTGGGCTAAGGCTAATCCTTAAGGGTTCTTTTTTGGTATCATTCAAGCTAAGTTGAGTCAAATTTTGGAGTATTGTTAAATGTCTCCCTGAGGAATTGAGATTGTCAGAATAAGGTATACCTTTCAGGAGGGTCAAATTTGTTAGGTCAGGGATAGGACCAGGTCTCAGGTCAGGTCTAGATTGAATAAGGGTTTTTTAGGGCAAAGTCCTGTTTGTTTCCAAGTCTGAGTCAGTTAAATTTGGTCAGTAAGGAAAGTGAATCTAGTCGGCCAAGTTAAATAGGGAATGAAATAAATCAAGAGCCTGAAAATGTCAAATTCGCTCCTGACCCTTGCTGAGGGTCCAGGGCGAACTTCATTCTAAACACAATTTCTTGTTTTGAGGAGGCTTGTTAACTGGTTCCTGGCCTTGAAAATAACCTAACTTTGCCTTGTGAAGAGGTTTTGAACTTAAATTTTGAGCAGTTTAGCCTAAAATGAGGATTTCGCTCCTGACCCTTGCTGAGGGTCCGGGGCGAAAATGTTGTTTAAGTTTATTTGTCACTAATTTTGGCTAACTTGTTTTGTGCAGGGTCTCCCGGAGAGAGGATTGGATGTCGCTTGATGCATTTGAAGGTTTGAAAACATGAAAAATGATGAATTTTGGGCAACAAAGGTAAAATCGCTCCTGACCCTTGCTGAAGGCCCAAGGCGAAATTTTGATTTTTCCTCATTTTGCAGTGAAAAAGGATCAAGTTTTTAGAAAATGAACAACTCCCTCTACCCTCCTGAAAAAGTTTTAACTTGAAATGATGGAGGACTTTGTTGAAAACCTAAAAATCGCTCTTGACCCTTGCTGAGGGTCCAGGGCGAAAATTCCTATTAGAGTCATTTATGGCCTTGTTTGGTCAAATTGAGATATCAAAGGCATGATGAATGGAGAAGTGAGCATGATGAAGCCCCCAAACTTGTTTGAAGATGAAGAGATGAAGGAGTTTTGCCCAGGAAAGGCAATTTCGCTCCTGACCCTTGCTGAGGGTCCAGAGCGAAATTCTTTATAAGTATATTTTTTGACCTTTCTTAGGCATGAAAACCTATTCATAGCACAATACAAGATGAAATCTTCCTTAGCGAAGAGGTTTCAAGGTGAAAAGTGAAGCATTTTGGTCTAGATGGCAAAGTTCGCTCCTGACCCTCTCTGAAGGCCCAGGGCGAAATTCTCAAAAACACATTTTTCTTGCAAGATCAAAGTGATTTTTATGGTTGGAATGAATGTGAAGAGGTGTGTTTTACCCATTGAAGATAATTTGGATGGCCAATAAAGAATCAATCAAGCTAAATAGGGAAAATCGCTCCTGACCCTTGTTGAGGGTCCAGGGCGAAAATTCTAAAAAACCTACTTTTTCCTCCAAGTTTGAACGAAGCTAAACCTAGGCATGAGTTTGAAAGGATGTTTGAATTGCCTTAGAGTAAAGAAGGATTGTTGAGAATGAAAGTCTTGAAGGCAATTATCAAAATCGCTCCTGACCCTTGGAGAGGGTCCAGAGCGAATTTCCAAGGTTCTCTCCTTTTATTTGTAGAATTAAGACAAAATCTTGTTATATCTCCCTTGGATAGGAGAAGGATGTGATGTGTTATGCCTTAGAGTTGATTTGAAGTCAAAATAATGAAGGAATATGCTTAAAATTCAAAATTCGCTCCTGACCCTTGGAGAGGATCCAGGGTGAAAATCATAAAACCAACATGTTCCCTTCAAGATTGTGCTAAGGCAAGGTTATACTAAGGTAGAAAAGGCCTTCAAAGACATGATGAATAAAGGTTTGCTTCCAAAACTTGATGATCCTGGGCTAGGAAAGAAAAATTGCTCATGACCCTTGCTGAGGGTCCAGGGCGAAAATTTGAAAACCTCTTATTTTACCTTGCAGAAACAAGACAAATTTGGATGGAGTGGATAAGGAAAGACATTACCTAGTGATGAATAAAGTTTCAACGAAAAATGATGATGGATTGGGTCTACATTTGCAAAATCGCTCCTGACCCTTGGAGAAGGTCCAGGGCGAAACACTTGGAAAGAGGATTTTCTTGCTTAGTTTGGAGGCATAAACATGATCTTGCTTGGTGAAGAAGTTTTTAGATGAGGAAGTGAGGATTTCTAGTCAAAGTTGCAAAAATCGCTCCTGACCCTTGGAGAGGGTCCAGGGCGAAAAACACCAAAATCACACTTTTTCTCCTAAGTTGGATAGAGCTAAGTCTGGAATTCAGTAAGAAGACCTATTTGAGATGCCTTGAAGAAATTTTGAGCTTTTTAAAAATGTCAATTTTGAGCTAAATTGTGAAAATCGCTCCTGACCCTTGGAGAGGGTGCAGGGCGAAATTCCTCTAAAAGCATTATTTCCTTCAAGATTTTTGATGAAGTAACTTGGTGGTGCAAGGAAATGGATCTTGGGAATTGCGTTGAGAGTTCAACAATCAAAATTTAGGTGGATTATAAGCCTAAAATGAGAAAATCGCTCCTGACCCTTGGAGAGGGTCCAGGGCGAAATCCACATTTCCACCTAAATTCCTCATGCTGATTACCAAAATTTGAAATGCAAGACCTTAACTGGATATGAATTTACCCTCCAAGAGATTTTAGAGTCAAGGTACAAAATATTCAAGGCTAAATTTGGAAAATTGCTCCTGACCCTTGGGGAGGGTCCAGGGCAAAATCATTAGCAAAACTTCATTAAGACCTTGATCAAAAAATTGATATTCTCTAGTTTGCACTAAATCACCAAAATTGCTAAATTTGAGGCGTGTGGAAAATTAAAGTTAAATTCGCATTAATTTAAAAGCATTTTGCATTTAATGAATTAATTTTAAGCCTTGAAATAATTGAAATTTTACCTTGGAGGATTAAAATTAATTTTTAAAAAATTTAATGAGCGCTCAAGGGAATTGTTTTGCCTTTATAGGCAAGTGGGCCACCCTTTTTAGAGATTTTATTTATTTTTTACCCCTTTTTTGCCAAGTCGGCCTTGAAGGGAGTAGGGTGAGCGCTCTATATAATGGAGAAGCGTTGCTTCACATTTCAAATCATTCATTCATTCCTTCTAATGCGAAATTGAAGAGCAAATTGGAGGAGCGAAATATAGCTTGTTTGAGCGAATTTCTACTAAGTGTGGATACTAAGGAGGGTGGAATTTATTCTTTTTGAAGCTAGAGGAGGCGCAATCCATCCAAAGGAGGACTATAATCTAGGCCTTGTCCATCAAAGTCTAGTTTTCTTTCATCATTGTCAAGTTTTTTTGAGTACTCAAGAGGAGGTATGGCGAAATTATCTTAATATCCTTGGTTAAGACTTGATTTTTAGGCTTTTTTTTAGAAAAGTCTGTTGATTAATTAATTAGGAAATGATAACTCTAGATTTATCATGAAGTTTCCTAATTAATATCTTAAATCTTCCTTTTGAGTCTTATTTTCTACCCTTTAATCCTCAAGGACTAATTTTGAAATGTTGTGTAGGTATCAAGATGGTGACTCCAAAGGTAGGAGTATCTACTAGTCGCCCGGCTCTCATCAAAGAAGATCAGAAGAATGACGAATTGGAGACCAGGATCGTGTCCAAATGGAGTAATATCGGAGACACCAACTTAGGCAACTTCAACGTGAAGAAGTTTCGAGAGGTCCCCTACATTGGCAAACCATCACCTATTGCGAAGAAGATAATTGAAAGTGGTATCATCAAGGCGGCAGGTTAACCTCCAGCAGTCAAGTGTCATGAGCTGATGATCGAGTGTGCTAGCCACTATGACTCACAATCAAGGACTATCGTATCCAAGGAAGGGAACACTTTAGCTTACCTTTCAGAGGAAGCTATAAGTTAAGCTCTTCGTCTTCCAAAGCATAAAGATATGATTTACAAAAGCTTAGAAGGAGCCAGGTCGATCTATGAAGATGATCCCGACACTTGTCTGAATCTCATCAAGAAGAATTGGTTGCTCAAAAGTCGGCCTTGCCTGAACAAGATTCCCAATACTCCGCATAGGATCGACTTCCAGGAGGAGTATAGAGATTTGATAACTTTGCTCAATCGAGTTACAGGGGCCCCTCAAGCCTTATACTTCGAAAAGTGGATGTTCTTCTTCATTCAAGTGATAGTCCAAGGAAAAGGAATGCTTCATTGGGCCAAAATTATTAGCAGTTGTCTGGATGTGTAGTTGAGAAGGCTAAGACCCACCAAATCGTTCTACATGAGCCCATATGTTATGTATGCCTTAATCAGGAGTTTCGAGTATGCAGGGCTACCTTACAGAGGAGTGATCGGAAGAGGACCTGGAGAAATGAGATTTTGTGACTCTTATGTTCATCTGCATCATCCGCCTAGAAGTGACTACAAGTTAGTCAATGATACCTTCACGATGAACATTACTAGGATATTGCAAGGTGGGATTCATAATTGACTATCTCTGGATGCACAAGAACTTGTGAAGAAGTATGGTGCATGGTTCATCCAGTTTCAAAAGTTTACATACATCAGAGTTCAAGGGTGTCCTTCACCTCCCTACATGTTGCCGAGGTATCCGACAGACAGGATAGTGCTACTTGAGGTGACTAGACAGTTGGCAGCTTATGCGAAGGCATCCAGACACAAGCGTGGAAATGGAATTCCTGTGCCCGTCATACTAGGGAATTCACTTGAAGTATGTCCTAACACTCAAGCCTCGGAAGATGTAGAGAAGGAATTATCTTTATATTCATTCACATCCTTTGCCTCGTGGGAGAATTTTGATCCTCACGGTCATATGGAGGAGACAAGCGGTAAGAAGTACAAACATGAGTTTCAGGTGGACTTTTGGATGAATCTCCCAAGTGATTTAGAGGTTAAAAGAAAGATGCATTCCAAGCTACCCTTAGATTTCATCAGGAAATGCAAAGTTTATAGAGTAGCTGATCAAGCCCAGGATAATGGTAGACACCTCCAGTCATCCTATGAGAAAGAAGACAAAGGAGTGAGGATAGATTGGAATGAGCCCGAGGTTTTAGACTTGAGAGCTTTGATGGCCCCTGTTTTATCATGCACTCGCAGATGGGTAGATGTACAACATCAGAAGTTAAAGGAGCAGAATGTATCAATGACTTTTACTTTGGAGGCAAGATCAGAAGAAGGAGAAGCAAGCGTAAGTGAGAACACTTCTCATCCTAGAGGTGCAAAGAGGAAAGAAAGACCTGAGAAAAGGGAACCTTCCAAGAAGAAGCAAGGGACCAATCTTGGTCACCCATCAAGCACATCTTCTCGACATGAAAAGAGGGCAAGCCAAGGGGAAGGTCAGGGGAAGATGGTACCTGAAGTTGATGAATCTATGGAATCCATGGTGCAAAATGATAAGCCAGAGAAGGGACAAACGCCTCAACATTCATCAAGTGAATCTCCCCAAAATGATGCTAGTGAGCTACATGAAGAGAAGAATGATGATGAAGCGACATCTCCCTTTCGAGAGGATGGACCACCGCTTAAAGAAATACAAGAGAAACAAGATCCGCCATTCCGGATTGGTTAAAAGAGAGACTGACAAGGGTGGTTGTGGTTGAAGAGGAAGAAGATGTATTTGATTTAGAAAGCCTTATAGGAAATTCTCAAGAAGTAATGGAAAAGAGGAAGGCCACAAAGATGTCTAAGGTAATAAGGGATGAGACAGGATCCAGGAAATTGCAAATAGCTACACCAGTAGTGGACAAGTATGAAGGTGAGATTCTTGCAGATGAGTATGACTTAGAAACATTTGAGCTTGGTCCACTTACCACTAAACAAGCAATGGAAGAGGCAACCAATTCATTTGAAGCACTTAAAGACAAACTTAAAGAAGAAATGGAAAAGAATAAGAGGCTTGAGGGAGAGGTCGGTGCTTGGAGAGGCTATTTTAGTCATCTCAATCAGCCCTTGAGACATCAGGATCCAGCAATATCTCCTTTACAGGCACTTCCTCTTGAATCAGTTGGCGAAGCAGAAAGGGTCAAGAGCTTGGTTCAGCTTATGAGCTCTTGGATTGATAAATCCCACACGGTAGCCGTTGAATTTGCAACAAGAATGATGAAGACAGTTCATCGACCTATCCAGGTCCTTGAGGTTATCCATAATCTAATGATAACTGTAGCTGCTTTCACTCACACTAGAGATGTTATCATTCCTGTTCTACAAGTGATAAGGCAAACACCAAGACGGATCCTGGCACAAGAAAAGATAATGGATGGAGGAACTCATAACCTCCTACAGTGGTCAGCTCTGCTCCAGATGAAAGAGGTCCTTTTTGAAGACATCAACACCAAATGCAGTCAAGTTGAAGGTGTCATCCATCCAATTCAAGATGAGGTGTTTGAAGTGTTGTGTACCATTCTTGGCAGGCGGATCGAGATTGAGACAGATGTGGACATCCAAGAATTGGAGGAGAGAGTCAAGGTCATCTTTTGCAAGGAGGAGAACGTCATCACAGATGGGCAACGGGATCTAATGTTCACTACCATGTTCCTGATTGAGAAGATCAAAGAACTTGAACCTACGTGGGAGACAACTCTTCTCACTGCTTTTGATCAAGTCCTTCACTTGGAAGAACGAATGAAGAATCTTCCTGAGATTCCCATTGCTGAGATTGAGGGAATTGTGTCTAGATTCGTTGGATATGCTAAAAAAGAGCATAGGAAAGGGAACAAAATTCTAGATGAAAAGTTGTTATAGGATGATTTGGCAGATTAATTCCTATTGGTCTATGTTTCCTCGATTTTTGTGCCAATTAAATATTTGGCTATGCATTTAATAATGTTTATCTAAATGGGGACCTTTTTTGTAACAAAACCTAATTAGGGTTTAGGTGTCAAAATCTCAGCCATTGATCTTCTTTCGATCTGGGCCATTCGTTGTATTTGAGGATGCTATATATACCCTCACTCATTTTCATTTTGATGATAGTTAGAAGTTAGAAAAGAGAGAGAGCTTAGAGAAGAAAGTTATTGTGTAGCAAGATTGAGTAGTGAAGAAAGAATTTTGAACAATTGTTGTCTATTTGGCTTTGAGATCAATAAAATATTGAAGTTATGGTGTTTTATTGCAATACTTGTGGCTATCTTCATGGTTGTTTATTTTCTTGAATCACTCTCAGTCGAAGTAGTATTTAAGCTTAAGTTTGAAGAACTAAGTGTTGTGCTTGATCTTTGGTGAGATTCACGTTCCAAACCACTAGCTTCTCACTGATTGTGAGGACGCCTTGTGTGGTCAACTGGAGATATTGAGATGCTTAAACATTCAAATCATTGTCAAAATATTGATATGTATCTTTATGATAGTATCTATATCCTTGATGATTTGAAAATCACTGAATCACCTTAGAAGATCGCATCAATTCCAGTAGAGTTGTAATTTCTTGGCAATACTGAAATTGGTAGAATCTTACCAAGTCTAGCCTACATTGAGTCATTCTTAGGATTAGATTAGAATTCATCTCTTGAAAACCCTTGTCTTTTGCTATTTTTGAGAATCTATTAGTATTAGGAAAATCCTGTTCCTGCAGTCAAAAGAGAGTGACACGGACAAGCTTTCTTAGAAAGTGCGTAAGACCCCTTGAAGAAACAGCATTTACAACGACCACTGGTGCTTATCCACACGTAGAGATCCTACAACGAAGAACCTTGAAGTCACCCTGATTGATCCTTTTCGCGATATCTTCAGCATTCAGAGACTTTAATCAAGAGAGGATAAGGTACCATTTGGGTATTTTATTCTGTGTTTGGCTGTGTACAAAATACATGTCAACAGTTCCTCAAAGCGTACCATTCATGCCTGGAAGTGGCCACAACCCTCTGGCACAAAGGCTAGGAGACGCCTCAAATCCTCCATCACATGCCCCAAAGGCTAATAACTGAACTGAATAACTCCCTGGTGCCATACGATTTCGCCTTCTTGCAATGCCTTCCCTCAAACTCTGTTTGTTCGCAACCTCCAAATCCATCTCCCTCTACGGCTTATGGCTTCCCTGCCAATGCTTAGCTTCAGGCTTCTTTCTCACAGTACGAAACAACCCCAACACTTACCGTGACTTCTGTGATTCCCTTCGCCCAACTCAAAAGTGTATTGTAGCTCAAAAATAAACTAAGGGTCTGGGGGCAGTGCCCCCAACGAGGTCGAGGGGCAGCGCCCCTTGCGGCGTCCATGGCGCATATCATTTTTGTGATATTTTAAGATGCCAAAAACCTTCTTCTCCACTCTAATTTTTTTAGCGTCCTGGCTCCAGACTCCATCGAATGATTTTTCAATTTGGTCGTTGTTTTTTATAAATTAAATGCATGCTTGTTTGAATTTCGGCGCATTTTTCTTTTCATGTGCCATCACCACCGTTTATCCCTGCCGTGTCATGGTATTTTTCCTTTCACCCTTTTTTAAATTGCCACCGCCGTCGCCGTGCTCCTTTAGGCCTACGGTGGTATTCCACCGCTGGTGACCTCCATCGACGGTGGTCCATCATACGGTGGTTCGCCGGTGACCTCCGTTGACGGTGGTTCCATCGCATGGTGGCCCCCCCGACGGTGGTCCCACCGCACGACGGTTCCACTGTGGCCACCGTTTTTTTTTTTTAATTTAATTTCCTAATCTAATTGTCCAGAGAGTCTTTGGCTCGGGTCCTGTGCCTCTAGGATCGCCCTTCATCCTTCTCGGTTTGCCTCGCCTCTCGAGTCTCTTGCTTTGGTCCTGTGCCTCTCGAGTCGCCTGCCCGGCCTCTCGGGTCCTCTTCCATCCTCTCGGGTCCCCCTCCGGACTCTCGGGTGTCCTTCCAGCCTCTCGGGTCCCCTGCACGCTTCTCGTGGTATGGTTTCAATTTGGACCCGTTGATGGCAAGTCTATTTTCAATGGCCATCCGAAGACATGGAACCATAAATTCTACAGGGACCACGGTCTCCTTCCCGTACATAAGAAGAAGAAGAAGAAGAATAAAGATTTTGAAGGCTGCGGCCTTCCACACAGGGTTCCAATCGTTGCCGACACAAATGATCTTGGGATTATCTAGGTCACCGAGGTTTGTCTCCTTCAATTTTACCTCTTGATACTTGATGGGTTCTTCCTTCGGGAACTGGTGTGCGGTGGTGTCACTCACAAGGGCGTCTCCCTTCCAATATTCTCTGTATTCTGGCAGGTACACCTCTGTTCCTTGCTCTAGTTCCTCTACTTCGAGCCTGTAGCTCTGGAACATTTCGTAATCCTCCATCTGCTAGTAGAATAGCTCGTTCAATGACCCCGTCTCATCCTCCGAGCACTCTCCTAGTTTGAGAATCCCTTAGTCGTTGGGCTCCATGCAGCCCTGTCCTTCGTCCCTCAGGTCGCCTTCTCCTTCACCCTCCAATTTCGAAGATGATGCCAGTTCCTCACTAACCAACTGCGTCCCAAGGTCTATGCTAAACTTCCTTCCTCCATTCTCCATAGACAAAGTGTTCTTCTTCCAGTTGTGGGTGGCCTTAGCTGCCACCAGCCACCCTCTCCCTAAGATTGCATCATACCCTTTTTTCTTTAGTGGGATTACCACGAAGTCCAGTATGAAGGGTTGCGCCCCGATGGTAACTTGCTGGCCCCTCAGTGTCCTGATGGGTTTGATTCCATGTTGATCTGCTCCCAGCAGATTGAATGTAGATGGCCATAGCGTCGGTTTCCCCAGCTTCCGCCAGGTTTCTTCTGGAAGAACATTCACTCCCGATACACCATCGACGATGGTGTCGGTTAGAATGGTGCCAAGGATACCCATCTCCACAATGGCCGGGTTCCTTTCAGTGTTAACTGCCAGTAACCTGGGGTCTATTGCAGACCCCCTAGGAACATCCGTGTGGTGGTTGGTATTGGTGCATGGTTGGGAGAGATTATTCAACAACGGCGTTCGTAATTGAGGCATCGTCTGGAGGAGGTCGTGTACCTTCACAGGCACCTCCAGTTTTAAAATTTGATTTAGTATAGCCTCCTTCGCCTTCGGTCGGCTGGAAGTACCTGTCGTACCCTTCACCTTCACCCTCTCTCGTATCTCTTTCTTAATTTCTTCCTGTGCTTCCCGTACCCTTTGCTTTTGCGTCTCCGAGTCTGGGCACGTTGCTTGTCTAGCTTGGGCGTGGGTTACGGCCAGCACTTCCTCTTCTTTGGTTTCCTCGATATTGATCAAGTTGACGCTGGACTTTGGGCAGGTGGCATCTTCGTGGTCTCCCAGTCCGCACCATTTGCACAAATATTGTGTGGCCTCTCCCTTTGGGCAGTCTCGGGCGAAGTTCCCCCACTGGCTGCACTCTTTGCATTGTATCATCGGTCGGCCTTTGGAGTCGTATTGGATCCGACTCCTTGTATTGTTATTGTTGTTATTGTTGTTTCGTCCTCCCCACCGGTTATCTCGGTAGCCTCTCGATGTTGCATTGTTGTTCGCCTGGGAGCTGCCGGTACCGCTCGATGTAGTTGGTTGTTCCTGCATAAGCAATACTTGTTGGTTTCGTGTTTTCATGTTGTAGGGGCATTCCCTGGTGGGATGCCCCATCAACTGGCATATATCACAATAGGCCGCCTTATTTGGGCAGGAGCCTTTCGTGTGGCCGTCCGTCTTACATTTCGTGCACCAAACCTCCCCTTCGTCGGTCTTGCTCGGGCCTCCCTTCATAACCTTCATCTCTTTCATCATCCTCAACATGTCCTTTTGCAGGGCTTGCACCTTTTTGCCAGACTCGCCATCGCTACTGCTTCCCTTGGAAGAGTCATCATCCTCGGACGAGCTATCCTTCTTTTTCTTCTTGGATGTCTTGGTCTCGCTCTCGAGATCCATCGCTCTATTATATGCATCTTCGTACGAGGTTGGTGGAACAATTTTCATCTTCTTCCGGAGGGAGTGTTTCAGTCCCTCCACGAACCATCTCTTTTTCAACCCATCCGTTGGTTGACTCTCCATTTTCCCCAACAGTTCCTTGAGCTGCCGACTATAGGCTCGGACCGTCTCGTTCTTGTTCTGCTTTGTGCCATAGATTTCGGCTACTATTTCATTGTCGTCTCGGAGGAGGTGGAACTCTATCTCGAACTCCTTCAGGTTGGGCCATGTGCCGATTTTGGCCTTATTTGTATTGGAGTACCAGTCGATGGCCACTCCCCTTAAGGTTGCTGGAAATTGTGTTAACCCATTCGTCCTGGTCGGTAACATCGTTCGCTGACCATATGGTTTCGCAAGTGCGGCAATGGCGGATGGGAGCTTCCTTCCCGTCGCCGTTGAACTTCGACAGCTTCTGTTTACTGGCCATTGATGGGGGTCGTGTCGCCTGTCGTGCACCTGCACCACTCCCACCTGCGTCGGTGGTGTTTGCTGTTTGAGTGACTGGGGGTACGGTGGTTTGTACCCGCGTGCTTGGTGTGATGGGTCCCGAGAGGGGGTCCTGCTTGTCGTGTGCCTGTGCCTCCTTCGCACCTACGGTCGTACGGTTGCCCTCCCCTTTGTTCTCACCCTCATCGTCTGTTCGCTCCCTTCGGTGGTCCTTCGTGTGTGGTGTAAGGGATAAATTCCTGAACTGATCCCGGGTCTCTTTGACCAGATTTCTTCGTAGCCTTGTTTCCTCCAAAAATTCTTCGTAGCTTCTCACCCTACGGTGTTCTGGCGACACATAGAAATCTCCCTCGGCTTATGCTCCTGCACCCTCCGTGACACCTCCTTGGTTCCCTTCGGGCAACCCTTCGGCAGGTCGTCCTTCGGCAAGTTGCCTCAGCCTCCGTCTACGTTCTGCTTGTTCCAGAATCAAGGCTCTCTGTGCGGCCTCCCACTCCTCACTTTGTGCCTTTTTATTTCTATCCTTATTTAATAAGTTGGGCATTAATTCCCGTACATAATGTAGGAGTGTTCTTTATTCTGCCCCTGAGGCTCAAGGTTCAAGTTTCCCGTCGTCACTTGCCATTATGCTCCTCTTCCCAGTGACGGCTGTTTTCTTCGTACTCCCGGAGGACCTATTGGCGTCGCTCCTCACGCTAGGTTTCCTCCCTTCGGTGCTAGTGGGCAGGGGTTGCTTGTGCTAGGAGACGTGGGAGTTGGTGCAACAACCTATTTGCCACCGGATTGACGTTGAGAGCGTCCTATACTACACCCTCGGGTACCTATTCCTATGTAGCCTCCCCTTGTATGAAAGTCTCTATAGCCGCTTGGAACTGGATCATGAAGTCGTCTGTCAATGCGTTCTCCCCTTCGTAAAGTTCTCTTAGTCGGCTATCATCCCCCTCGATGCTATTGCCAATGGGCTAGCCCATTATCCTCCGTAGGCCATTCACGCTCCGTGGCTACCCAGATTCAGACAGCAACGGCACCAGATGTTTACCCTGTGGGGTGTGTTATTAATATTGCATATCAACAGTCAGATGATAACGATAGGATAGAGTAGTAACCAGAAACTTAGAGCAATGCTTTCATTAATGCCAAAATGTCTAGTACAATAATAATTCTCTGCCTTCGTGTCTCCAACAAGAAGTACAAGATCATATATAAAGACATGGTCGAGGGTTGCGGTTACCACCCGTGGGGAACCGTCGTGCAACGGACAACTACCCTCGACGACACTAACATACTTAACCAACGTAGCTTAACAAGTAGTACAAAGCCCATTTTACGACCAACAAAGTTGTGACTATTCATCCCACCATAAGGGATGTAAAAGGGAGAAGGGATTATTGGTGAAAGCATCAAGAAATATAATAGAAAGGAGAAATGGAATAAGAGAAAGAAGGCAATCGATCAAGGAAGAGACTTTCAGTTTCATAATTAATAAAACTAGTCAGCAAACTTATATACTGTTCAAGTATTTGGTATGATGTATAATGCATAGAACTCTGATCTTGCTGACTTGTTATCTGGTCTTCCACTTGATAGTATGTAGGAATGATAAGCATTAAGCAGTTAACATATTGTTGCTAATATATATTTATATGATATTTATGCATAATAAATTATATATATATTAAAGACTTTTTAATAATCTAGCCAGCGAACCGTCTCATTATAGAGGGTAGAATGGAATACATAATAAGGGATGCAAGTAGCACATAAGCTCCATTCAAGTATGCAAACCTTGGGTGGGACCGGGAGGCTGAATGGTGGGTGTCATTCTGTGCTCTTGGGCTTGATGGAAAGGAAGAAGCTCAAGGCACCTTATATGATTTCCAAAGGAACTCCGTAATGGGGATAGGTTGTTAGGGGAAGTATTATCGAATACCCCATGCACATTATGTAATTTACAATGATGATTAGGATTCTCTTTATAATATTGTTAATTATATGCTTCCTTATCTCTCATAATGATAACTAACTTGGTTGTAGGGTCTAAATCAAGATTTAAAGTTGGTAATTTTGCATTCCTTAAATATACCTCATTCCTTATTTACTTAATTGATGATTTAAGGGCCAAATCTAGGGTATTCCCAAAAGGGGACATTACAATTGGTATCAGAGCTTTGATCCTGCCAGCCTGCAGGGTGAAGATAAATCAATGGATGTATTTGTGTCTATGCTTCCTGTTTTGCATACAATTATGTGTATGCTCCGCGTCATTATGTGTATGCTCCGTGTTTGGCTCATACCTGATGTGTTTCCAGCATGTTTTCTAGTTTTAGTTGATCTCGAAAATGAGAGTAACGAGAGTGAACCAAAAGAGATATGAATTTATTTAGAAAAGAACATTTCATTACAGATGTGTGTCATTCTTCTAATCCTCATCTTAATATATAAGTTCTTGCTTTAATGTTAAGAGATATCTATGACATTACGCAAATGAAGGATCTAAAGTTTACAAATCTCCAAGGGTTTGTTTAGTGACCCTCGCATTGAAAAGATTTGGTTAATGAGATTAAAACTGTCATTGGTTGAGGGCATGCAATCTTGGGAAGGGCGGACTGTCATGCCCCCGCCGAAATAGATTACAGCTTGTATAACAATTAGATCACAGCCTTTATCTCAGTCAATTACAGTCGCTAAGGCTCAAAGGAATAAAACAATGATTCTATTAAGGGTCTCTTAATATACTAAGATGACAATGATCAAACATAAAAATGAATCTGGAATATGGGAAATCGTGGGTAATTCTCGTGCCTCCAGCAATTTCTCTAAACACCAAAATACAATTATAATAATAATAAAATATTAACAGCAGCGATCCTTTATTAATCAAAACTAATTGGTAATAATTCATAAAATGGGTGGATAGACATGTAGTGCTTGGTTTATGAAGGGTACATCCTTTGAAAGGGGTGTAATAATTATAAAAGTTGTGACTATTCATCCCACCATAAGGGATATAAAAGGGAGAAGGGATTACTGGTGAGGGAATCAAGAAATAGAATAAAAAGGAGAACGGGAATAAGAGAAAGAAGGCAATCGATCAAGGAAGAGACTTTCCATTTCATAATTATTAAAACTAGTCAGCAGACTTATATCCCGTTCAAGTATTTGATATGATGCATAATGCATAGAACTCAGATCTTGCTGACTTGTTATCTGACCTTCCACTTTTTAGTATGTAGGAATGATAAGCAGTTAACATATTGTTGCTAATATATATTTATATGGTATTTATACATAATAGATTATATATAAATTAAAGACTCTTTAATAAGCCAACGAACTGTCTCATTATGGAGGGTAGAATGGAATACATAACAAGGGATGCAAGTCGCACATAAGTTCCATTCAAGTATGCCAACCCCGAGTGGGGCCTCAAGGGATGCAAGTAGCACATAAGTTCCATTCAAGTATGCCAACCCCGAGTGGGGAGAGGAGGCCGAATGGCGGGTGTCATTTCGTGCTTTTGGGCTTGGTGGAAAGGAATAAGCTTGAGGCGCCTTATATGATTTCCCAAGGAACTCCTAACGGGGATAGGTTGTT
Organism: Cryptomeria japonica; assembly: GCF_030272615.1. Lineage (NCBI taxonomy): Eukaryota > Viridiplantae > Streptophyta > Pinopsida > Cupressales > Cupressaceae > Cryptomeria > Cryptomeria japonica. Next base: position 573,797,810 of record NC_081411.1, on the reverse strand, counting down.
AGGGAAAGTATTATTGAATCCCACAATCACATTATGTAATTTACAATGATGATTAGGATTCTCTTTATAATGTTGTTGATTATATGTTTCGTCATCTTTCATAATGATAACTAACTTGGTTGTAGGGTCTAAATCAAGATTTATAGTTGGTAATTTTGTATTCTTTAAATATACCTCATTCCTTATTTACTTAAATTGATGATTCTAGCAATCCCAAAAGGGGACATTACAATAATTATTGTTCAATATTAAAATAATACAATTAGTAATCATTAATGAGCACCCTATGTTTCATCAGTAAGACCAAAGTCATCGTCATCATTAACATTAGATGATGCAAGTAGATTAGGAGAACCACATGGAACCCCAATGTAGCTTGGATTAAAAGTATGCTGACTTCTCAATTCTTTAAAAAATGAAGATTGTGCAACAAAAGAAAAATCCAAGTTAGTTTTCTTTGTTTCTACATCCCACAAATTTGTTGCCCCTTCCTTGTATTCATCATCTTTGTGAGTAAGAAGGCGCAAGTTGGAATGCATGTAAACAAGTTCCTCTACTTTAGTTGATACTAATTGATTGTGCTTCATTGAGTTTATGGAGTAGGATTCCAATTCCTCAAATGAAAAACTAGCAACCTATCGAAGCAAAGGGAGTTCTTGTTAGAGTTAAATTAATAAATTGTAATCAAACTTAAAGTTTGAAAATAGTGATTTTTAAAATGAAAAAAATCAAATCTAGAGAGTGGGTAGAAATTCATAAACTTGCAAGAAAAATTTGATTGCAAGAGCTTGGAAGTAGCAATTTATGGTCATTGAGGTACCAGCAAGAATGAACATCCTTCCTATCCTTGTCACAAAGAGTGGAAACACTTTTGACCTACGGAGGTTGCAAAATCAACAAACTCACCTATAACGACATCTTCCATATCAAGATCAAGGAAGAGTTTAGTAAATGCTTTCCTAAACCTTTTGCTAACTTTTGGATCATGATCATCAAATATAGGGTACTTCTAGTAATAAACATTGCTAAATGAAGAGGGTAGCGGAGATGGTAGCGGGTTGCAGAAAGATGGTGGTACGCAGGTAACCTTGGTGGCGGAATAAATCTATTAAGAGAATCAAGATTAGCTGGAGCGAAGATGGTGGTACTGAAGGTGATGGAGATGGAAGGAATGATCCAGGACAGATAGCTGGTTTTCCACCCTTTGCTGGAGTTGTCACGGGAGCAAGAATAGAGAGCAAGGCTCCTTTTTCTTGTGACCCACTGCCTCAGTTGGACCCATATAAGAAGTTGACTTCTAACAATGGTTTGAACTTTCCCTAGGGGGATTCGTGTGTTGCCAGGGGCCCTGTTAACAATGCACAAGATGGTTTCGCCTTGGGGCCCAGTGTCGGTGACTTTGTTTCCGACAGAAACCCTCAAAATAATTCAAATTTGAAATTTGAGCGGGAAAGAGGTTGGGGAAAGAAAATCTTGGGTTTCTCTTTTTGGAGTTAAACCAAATGGTAAATCCTCATTTCCACCTGTAAAGGTTTCCTCAGACCCCAACAGTGGTTGTGTTTCAATATTGGTCCTAGACCCGATGAGCGACGACAACATTTCCCTGATGGCTTTATCTCTGGTGGGGAAGTTTATGGGTCCAAGGCCAAATATCGAAGCTGTTAGAGAGTTTGTGAGGAAGAAATGGCGCTTGAAAGGGCAAGTGGAGGTTGTTGCTTTGCCTAAAGGTTTCTTCTCCTTCTCATTTTCATACAAAGAAGATATTTCGGCCGTTCGCTGTGGAGGGCCTTGGGTTATTGGCAAGTCATCGTTGGCTTTAAAAAAATGGGCTCCTAATGGTCTTGACTCTGGAAATTTCTATGAAGCTGTCCCGGTCTGGGTAAGGCTTCTTGGGCTCCCCATGGAATTTTGGGATAAAGATGTGTTTAGAGGAATCGCAAGCTCTTTTGGGGAGCTATTATCGATAGATCAAGTGACTGCTGCTAGGAAGAGGTTGGTCTTCGCCAGGATTTGTGTAAGTATTGTTCAATCCACTAATCTCCCCTTGATTGAGATTCTCTCTAAGCTTGGGAAATGGATTCAACCGATTGAATTCGAGACTCTTCCTTTTGTTTGTTTCAACTGTAAAAAATCGAGTCATTGGGCAAAAAAATGTCCAAAGACTCCAAACAATGCTATGAAACCAAAAGGCAAGGCAAAAAAAGTCTGGAAAGCTAAGAGTGATCCTCCAGAAAGAAAAACCCCTAAGGATACTCATGGTACCAAGGAAGTGTTGGTTGGAAATAGCTCTACCCTTGATGGCGGGGGGCATCCAATGGAGGCAGATAGAAATGCCCATCTTGAAGGAAAATATTGTGATGTGATCTCTTGTGAAAAAGGGGAAAAGAACGGTAGTGATTCATTTCAGAATGAAGATAAGGTTCCTAGTCCTGTTGAAAAAAAGAACATAGAAAACAAACTTTCCATGAGGCGATCTCTGATTTGCCTATCCTGTCTTCGGAGGAAGCTTTGAATAGTCTGAGTGAGAATGTGTCTCACGACTCAAATGAAACTGTCAACTGTGTCAAATCTACATTCACTCATGATGGTCAGGATGTATTGGGGAATGTTGTTCATCCTACCTCTGAGGAGCACATCCAGAGTTCAATGCCGGAAAAGGAAATAGATGGGAAGTCTAAAGAGAGAAATTATGATTCGGGCAAAGAGAACTTGAGTGTGGAAGAAACAAATTACGAAGAGGATAGTGGGTTCACTACAGTCGTCAAGAAGAAAAGGAATAAGAAAACGCCAGCTCCTGGTATGACCACTAGGAACAAAACTAGAGCTGATGTGGGGCCAAGAGGAAGTGTTGGGAGAAAATATTCAAGATGGCATAGAGAGCAAGATAGTAGCCAAGACATTGCAGATGGGATACAACACACTATCCCTGAGATTTGTAAGAACCTAACTCTAGGTAAGCAATGGAGATAATGTCATGGAATATGCAAGGGCTAAATAGCTCTCATAAACAAGAAATTTTGCGTAATCTAATCAGAGATCACAAACCAAATATTGTTCTAGTCCAAGATTAAAAAATGGCAAAAGATAGTGGAAAGATTAAAGTTTTTCATCTCTAATGGTGTTCATGGTAACAACTCTAAGGGGGCTTTTGGAGGAATTGCCTCGTTCTGGAATCTTAATATTATTAGTGGTATCCTTGTTTGGGAAGATTCTAATCATGTTGCTACGAAATTTCATCATGTCAGAGATAATTTTAGTTGGATTCTGTCAAATATCTATGCCCCAAATTGTAAATTTGCAAGAAGAAAATTTTGGAAGTCTTTAGCTGAATTTAGAGCCAAATACCCTAATGAAAACTGGATTGTTATGGGTGATTTCAACACCCCGATAAATGATTCAGAAAAATTTGGTGGATCCCAAGTGCAGTTGGATAGTAAATTGGACCTCTTTGAGTTTATAAACAACCATGGCCTGATTGACATGGATCTTAAAGGCACCTCCTTCACCTCGACGAACCGAAGAGTTGGTAGGGATCTTATACAGGTCAAACTTGATCGAGCTCTACTTTCTAATGATTGGTTGTGTAATTATTTGTGTTCTCTTTCAGCGCTTTGAAGAATTGGTTCTGACCACTATCAAATCAGTTTTGTTGCTGACTCCTTTTCAAAGAAAAGAAATTTCCTGTTTAGATTTGAGAACATGTGGCTTTCTCATCCTTCTCTTCATGATAAAGTTAAACAGTGGTGGAATATTGGAATCAATGGTTCTGCCATGTTTAGAGTTGCGAAGAAGCTCAGAGAGGTAAAGAAGAATATCAAAAAATGGAACAAGGATTCTTTTGGGCACATATTCATCAATAAGATTGCTATCCAGATGGAGTTGAAAGAGATCTAAGACAAAATCCAGGAAGAAGGTTATAAGGATGGTTATCTAGCCAGAGAAAATGACGTTCTTTCCAAATACCATGACATTATTACCAAGGAAGACGAGTTTTGGAAGCAAAGGTCGAGAGTTACTTGGCTAGCTTCTAGTGATAGGAATACCAAGTTTTTCCACCTCTCTACTATGAAACATCGGGCATCCAATAGAATTAATACATTTTGAGAAACGACATCAAGTTTGAGTCTGAGGAAGAGATTAGATATGAAGCGGTTCAATACTTTAGTGAGCTATTATCTGCTGATCTGAGATTGAATCCTCATGCTCAACAGTGCCTCATTGATGCCATTCCGTGCATCCTTAATGAAGAACATAATAAAATGCTTTCGTCTATTCTTTCTAGCCAAGAAATTAAAAAAGTTGTCTTTTCTTTTGAAGGCAATAAGGCTCTCAGTCTCGATGGTTTCCCAATGTTTTTTCAGAATTTTTGGGACATTGTTGCTGATGATGTTTGTAATGCTATGAAGGAGTTTTTTGGAGCTAGGATAATTTTAAAAGAGATTAATGCTACTTTCATCCTTCTTATCCCCAAAATTCTTGCAGCTGATTCTTTTGATGCCTTCCGTCCCATCAGCCTTTGTAACTCCTTTTACAAGATTATTTCTAAAGTTCTCACTTCCAGGCTGTTGACTGCTTTTCCTCTTATCATTTCATCCCAACAAACTGGCTTTGTCCCTGGGAGACAAATCCTTGATTTGATTGTAATGGTGCATGAAAATATTCACTCCCTGGTGGAATCTAGAAAATAGGGCTTTTTGCTAAAGCTTGATTTATCCAAAGCATATGATAGAGCGGACTGGAATTTCCTTCTCAAGGTTTTGGCGGCTTTTGGTTTTGATAACAAGGTCTTGGAACTTATCTGGCAATTGATTTCTACAACTAATACTACAATTCTGGTTAATGGTTCGCCTTCTCATTTCTTCCAATCCTCTAGGGGGATAAGACAGGGGGACCCCATATCCTCGGTCCTCTTCACCATAATGGCTGAAAGTCTTGGTAGGTACTTGCAAAAGATGGTTAGAGATGGTTGTTTAAAGGGGCTCCACCCTTCATCTGATACTACTATTTGTTCTTATCAACAGTTTGTTGACAATACAATTCTCCTAGGAACTTCGGCAATTGGAGAGGCCAAAACTTTAAAAAAGGTTCTCATTACTTATGAAGAAGCGTCAGGGCAGTTTATTAATGGAGGTAAATGTTCTCTCTTTTTCCTCAATACTCCAGCTAAAAGACAACAAAGAATAGCTAATATCCTGGGGTGCTGTATTGGTGATTTCCCTTCAATTTACCTTGGTCTTCCTTTTGGAACTTTGCTGCCAAACTCTTTTTGGCTGTCTCTTGTGGATAGATTTTATAAGAAGCTTGCTGGCTGGGAAGGTGCTCTTCTCAGTTAGGTTGGGAAAATTCAATTATTGAAGTCTACTTTGTAGAACCTCCCTGTCTATGCTCTGAGTCTCTTCAGAATTCCAACTAAATTTGTTGATTTAATTGATGGCATTCAAAAGAGGTTCCTGTGGTCCGGTGTTGAGAATAGAAAGAGAATTCCTTTGATAACCTGGAATGAGGTGTGTAAGCCTAAGAAGTTAGGAGGCCTTGGATTACGGGACATAATATCTTTTAATGAGGCATTGCTTGCGAAGCAGGTGTGGTGAATTTTCTCTAATAGAATGGAATGGAATTTGATATTGCATAGTAAATACTTGCGTCAAGTTACCTCTTTCAAGGATTTCATCACCTCAGATTGTTTGCCTCGAGGATCCTATCTCTGGAACAACATTATTAAAGTCAAAAGTCTTCTTGCTAAAGGTGTTGGATGGAAGTTGGGTAATGGTTCTAGTATTAACTTCTGGGAGGACTCTTGGATTGGAAATGAGCCTCTTAGTCTTAATGCTTCTTTCAATCCCTTCAGAGATGATTGCATTAGAAGATTTGGCCACATGGTTGCGGATTATTGGAGGAATGGTCGCTGGGTTAATCTGGTCCAGATTAGTTCGGAGTTACGCCCTCTTCAAATTCTTTTGAATTCGGTTTGTGTGGACCAGTCAGAGGACATGATGGTGTGGAAAGCTGAACCTACTGGTTTGTATTCGGTTTCCTCTACTTTTGCGCTTCTCTCTCTTAATCATAATTCCTCTAGCCTTGTTTGGGCCAAGGCCTGGATTAAAAATCTTATCCCAAAAGTTAATATCTTCACCTGGATTCTTCTCCAAAACAAGATCCTTACCACTAACAATTTATGCAAAGGGGGTTTTTGTCTTCCCAACATTTGTCTTCTTTGTATGGCCAATGCAGAGTCTGTTTCCTATCTTTTTATTGGGTGCCCCTTTGCTTAAGAAATTTGGGGGAGAATTCTTCAACTCTGGAATCTTTGTTGGGTTTTTCCTTTATGCCGGATTTGTTCCTTCAATGGAGAGCTCCTAGTCAAAATTAAGTAATCAAAAGACTGGCTTTATGCCCTTCCTCATCTTGTCTGGTGTATATGGAAAGAAAGAAACAACAGGATCTTTAGAGACTCGGCCTTATCTGCTGAGATTGTTTTCCACAAAATCTACAGAGCTGTGAAGGAAAACTTCAATTGTCTTAACAGTTTCCGGTCGACAAATGAGGTTCAAAGTTGCACTGACTATGATTATAGGATTGCAAAGGCTTGGAAAATTTAGTTGGATATTGCTAGAGTCTTCAAGCCTATCAGAAAAACCCGTGATGGAACTTGTTGGCATGTGCCTCCTTCGGGTTGGGTTAAATTAATTTTGATGGGGCGGCGAAGGGAAATTCGGGTCTAGCTAGGTGATTAGGGATTGTAATGGCACTTGAATTTTGGCAGTGGCGCTCCCCTTAGGTAGCTAGATAAACCACGTTGCCAAAGCCATTGGCACCTACCAGGCTCTCTTGCTTGCTAAACAGATTAATTGTACTAAGGTGTGGATTGAAGGGGATTCTAGAAACATTATTCAGTGTCTCAAAAAAGAAGTTAATCCCTCATGGATTATTGCTAGCTGGATTGGCTTATCCCATAAAATAATTGACTCTCTCGAAAGTTGTCACATCTCCCACATATATAGGGAAAGTAATAAAGTTGTGGACTACTTCGTCAACTTTGGAGTTCAAGCTTATGATAAAATTATATAGCGAAAAGGGGACCGTTTGGACGATGAAGGGAGGGGATTATTAAGGCTGGATAGCCTAACCAGTAGGGAAGTTATTTTGCCATGATTGATTTTGCCATGAGTGTTTTTCGAGCTTCTTGTGTTATGAACATGTCATGGGCACCCCGCATTAATTTTCATTCTAAGGCTTCTCTTCGCACGTATTCTAGGTGCGCTTGGAGTTCCTTTGTGCTCTCTTCCAGTTTGGGGCTGTTTTAGGTTTGAGGAATTCCAGAGTATCTGTCAATTACAAAATTTTCCCTCTCTTTGAGCACAATGATTATCACAAAATGGGCGGGGATTTGAAACGTGTGGAGCTGATGGACTGCACTGAGTTGAAAAACAACAAAACCATCTGGCACATTTTGGAGAAGGGTGGTTTTACCATTTATGTTGAAAAATTGCATGGCGTCAAAGCCAAGGCGACGAAACAGTTTGTCAAAAATTACAACAATGGGTCGGATGCCCTTTTTGGAAGGGAAATTGCTGTTAATGAAGACCTTATTGCAGAAGTTACTAGTCTTTCCACTGATGGGGCGAAGTTTTATAAAGATCAAATTTTTTTTGAAAAGGCGGTCAAGCTCTTCCCAAAAGAGGAGAAGGAGAAGAAAGATTTGGTAAGAGATGGGATGACAAGCTACAACACAGCGAAGATAAAGACTATTTGGGGTGATGTCCTGAAAGTGCTCATGGAGTACATTACCCTTGATGGGCGGTTCACAAGAGCTTTCGGTTACCATTTTGCGCTCCTCAATCACTTTCGGCGTAAGGTTAGAATCTCTTTCCCCTTCTTCCATGTGTCCTCATTGAATGATAACATTGTTGAACACAAGAAAGATCTAGTTAAAAACCTTGTTCTACATGAGAGTTTAATTCTTCTAATTTTTGAACATGTTAAGTCTTTACAGCTCATGTCTTCCTCCCCCACTGAGGTTGATCTTGATTCGGATGATACTCAGTCTTTAAGGGATGACTACCATACTAATACTGATGATGATGATTTCTCCCCCAGAGCTTCCCCCCTAAGACCAAGGGTAAAGCCCTTGCTGTGAAAAGCCCCAAATCCAAAAAACCTTGTGGTTCCAGCTCCCCTTCCCCCATCCGGAAACTTCACTTGGGCTCTAAGACTGCTAGTGTTTTGGTTGACTTCACTTGGGCTCTAAGACTGCTAGTGTTTTGGTTGACTTCACTTGGGCTCTAAGCATCCCTCTCCTTCGGTTTCCATTGACTCTCTTCCTGACCATAACATCGAGAGCCGACCGCCTTTTCCGAATGCCCTTGACCCTACTTCGCCTTTGCTCAGTGCTGAGAAAGAGTCTGTATCTGATGTCCTTGCCTTAGCCAGAGATGGGGCGGCGGACACTTTCAAAATCTTCAAGTGGATGTTCCACAAGATCAAAGATATCCAACTAAAACAGAGAGTTGATAGCAGTATTTTGGAGGTAATTAAAGAAAAAGTTAAGAATATGGATAATGTGCATGTTTCTGATGAGAACAGTCCCTGGTTTGAGAAGGAGAAGGCTTCTGTTATCAATTGCCTAAAGACTACCATGGAGGCCTTTGAAAAATTCAAAAAAGACTATGAAGCTAGGATGGCGATCCAGGAAGAACAAAATGGTAAATTTAAGAATTCTATCAAAGCTGTTGTCAAAACTAGTCATGGTGTGATTGGTGCCATGGTTGATAGCTTTAAGAATATGATTAGCAGTCTTGAAGAATAGTTCCAGTTGAAAGATATTGTGGATGTGGACACCAACAATGATCAGGACATCTCCTTGGGCCTCGGCAAAAGAACGAGAGGCACCTTGAAGAGGAAGGCAGTGGGATGTCCTCTTGATTTCCAGAGGTTAAAGAAGATCACCAAGACAATGATTGAGATTGAAAAGGAGATGGCACAGTCAATGAATCTTTTGGACTAGTGCTGGTGCTCTGTTGCCTCTTCGTTGGGTTTGTTGTTCTCTGCTGTGTTTTGGTTTTTGTTGTTTTGGTCTGTCTTTTTGTTTGCCCCCTCTCTGTTTTGAGGCTTATTGTATATCTTATGGGGCAGCATGGTCTTTTGTGGTCTCTTTTTGGCTTAATGCCTTGTTAAGTCTAGACTACTCTTTGCTTTATTATTAAAGGGTTTTGGCCCCTTCAAAACCTGTTTTTACCTTAATCAAAAACTTTTGGATCATGATATGGTGGCACCCTTGTTGGCATTGCAAGGACCTCTTTGTTGTAATATTTAGGAGTCAATGCAAAGGCAAAGAGTTGGAGTGGGGTGGTCATTTTGTTTCACCACTCAACACAAATTAACTGCACCGCTTTAAAGAAAGTTTCTTTAGGATGTTGCTCTTTTGCATTTATGATGGATTTCATCTTCTCAATCATTGAGTTGATGCCATCATAAACCTCTCCCAAGCATGGCTTGTCCACGTTAGTAAAGCAGATCAACTCATAATGAGCTCAGTGAAATTAAGAAGATATTCCATGCGATCCCATCAAGTGTCATCTAGAATCATTTGCTTTACATATATCGCCTTCTCAATGTTGGATTGCCACCATATGGACCATGATTGATGAATGACCATGCCAGAAAGCATCTCTCGCACCTTCATAAGTTGTCTCAAGAAGATTGATTTGGATGCGAATCTAGTTTAGCAACCTATTTGAAAATAAAAAATAAAAATATAAAAATCAAAGAAGCATGCATAGTTAAATTATTATTTTTAACTAAAAAATAAAATTAAAAAATTGCATTGTTTGAATTACCCTCAGTAGCTCTAGTTGTAAGAATGATCTAAAATTGGCTTGTGACATGTGGTTTGTGATTAACATCTGGATATCTTCAGCCTTAGCATAGACTTGTTTGTTCCAATCTAAGAATGATCTAAAATTTGCTTGCGACATGTGGTTTGTAATTAACATTTGGATATCTTCAGCCTTAGCATAGACTTGTTTGTTTCAATCTATTTTTCTACCCAACTTTTGTAGCAAGAGGTTGAGAAATTGCATAGCACAAGTTGTCCAAAATATATGTTTTTGAATAAGTAAAAACAGGTTTTAAGGGACCCGAAACCCGATTACAATCAAAAGATATTCAAGAAGGAAACAAAACAAGACAGCTGCAAAAGACCAGCAAAAAACCCAGGAGCAGAGAAAAGGACAGCAAGAGGCCAGCAAGAAATTGACCCCAAGCCCAGCATTACAAGATAATTAAAAAAATTTCATACCAAAATATATGTTAGAATGGTGTCTCAACCAACATACCAGGTGCTTTGCAATACTTTGCATTGTCCATTATGAATTGGACAACATTTGAGGACCCACTTTTTGTATAAGGATGTCAGCAAAAAATTGTGCAACTTTCACCTACCCCTCACAATTCATGATTTTCAAAAACATTGCCCATTTAAGGCACATTGCAATCACATTAATTTATGACTTATAACTTGCATTCTTCCATCCATTAGAAATGATAGACACGCTTGTTTCTTTTGATGAGGCTTTAATGGGAGCGAATGAAGTTTTTTTTTTTTTGACCTCCTTTAACAATAAGGTAGTACACACCTTTTCATAACCTTGGGCTTGCGTACCCTTTTGGAGTGTCATTTACTTGCAACTGTTTGGTGAACAATATCTCTAGCATCAAATTTAAATGTTCTTTCCAATTGTCCTTTTTCTCTCTTCATATTACTGGGCTTCATTCCAATCCAAAAATGGATGGCATTCAACTACAATATTAGGGACAATACAGAGTATGAGATGGAGAAGCAGGTGGTCTCCATGAGCCCTTTCCTCTTTTTAAAGGTCCCGTTCTATTGAGAAGTCTTCCATTTGTTTCCTCTTTCTCTTTAATATGTTTTGCTGTTTAATAAGCTAGCATTGGTGCACCAAGTTTTTTTGTATAGGCTTTGATTCCCAATCTAGGAATGACACAAATAGGATTTTGCTGAATTGTATGAACTTGTATACTATTGATCACACCCACTGCATATCCAAACATATATCCTGCCTCTTGGAATTTGCCATACCATTTCTACATGTCTAAACAAAGGTGAACTTGAGTCAATTTTGAAGATGGATTTGCTAATGGAGCTAGAATTGGTTGCCATCATAACAATGTAATGATATTCTCTACATGGAGCAGCCCTAGCAAAAAGTTTGAAAAACAAATGAAATTTAAACAACTTACAAAAAGTTTAGAACTTTATGCTTAAGACCTTCAAGTTTCAGATTTTATTTCATGCTGTAATTCAAATTTAATTTTATCCTATAGCTCAATTAATTAATTAAATAAATTATAAAATTGAACTATTTATTTATTTGATCAAAGCCTCTAGGACCACTGTTGTGAGTTTAAGCTGGGCGCAAAGTGTAGGAGAGATAATCCGCTCTTGTTGAGTTGGCCTTCAACCCTCCACCCTCCATTGTTTTGTCAATGAACCTTTTGTACTCACTTGGTGACAATCCTGGCCTTGTGTGATGTCCCTGATTTTGAGCTGAGTTGGCCAGCCCAATATTTTTAATTAAACAAATAAGTAAATTATCAAATAAATAATAAATTAAATTTATTAATAAGTTCAATTATTAAATAAATTGTTCCAGGTTGACCATATTAACTATATTAATATTAATAAATAATTTCTTTTGAAGGCTGACCTGTGCAAATTAGTGTTGTAATTTGCTTGGGTGATGGATTTCTTTTGCTAGTGTCTATATATTTGTGCTATGGGAGTCTTTTCCAGCACCGCAAATTTGGAAGAAATCCGCTCTCAGCAGCACGTATGTCATTTGGGACGAAAAACCCAAAAGACACAAACTGATAGGATGATACTCCTATCTGGCTAATCTGATTATTTCCTCTGCAAGGTCTGAGTGTGAGCTAATCAGTCCATTTGCAGGTTTTGATAAGGAGGATAGGACAGAGTTTATGCACCTACAATATATCAAAGAGCCTGAAATTTTAGTGCAGGCTACAGTGGGACAAGTTTACAGGGAGATAAATCAATATTGCAAGATTGGAGCAGACCAAGGACTGATACCTGTGCCTACACAAGGATACAATCTGTAGAAGGATTGTGCAGATGAATTGGATAAGTCACAAGTAATTTAATTGTGCCACTTTTAAAGCTTCATTAACCTACATCGATCCATTGTCCCAGGGTACCAAGCCAAGCCTCTTGATTAGAGACCATTAAGGAGTGACACATTAAAGTTTTAGTATGAATCTCTTTAATTCCGTTTTAAGGTTTTTGTTTTTTTTATGATGATTGAAACAGAGAATTGATATTCATAAATTCTGCCTCTGTAATTTGAATAGTTTGATTAATACTATTCATGGAACCAACGTGTCTAGGTTGTATGGGTTGATACATATTTATTTTGCATTGACTTTCTTGGTTCATTATTGCTGAAATCTTGTTGTGAACAGTCATTTTGGATTTGCAAATTATTTCCAGAGCTGGTATTACAGTGGTATCAGAGCCACCTTCCTGCCAGCTTATGAGGGTTTGATGATGCAAATCTTTGAAAATAAGAGGCTATCGATCTGATGACATTCTTTCCGCTATTCAAAGTGAAATTGCTAGAAAGACGGGACATAGAATCCCTAAAGGAAGAACGATGATCGAAATAGCCTGCCAAGGAAGTGGCCAGATGTCATGCCAAATATATGAACCTTGGCCCTACCATCTGTCAAGATTTGTCCTTTATTGAGTATTTTGAGCTTCAAACGTATAAACCAAGGAGAATATAATTTGGGGAGAAAACATGTAAGGAGAGTTTTGGATTGGAATGATGAGATCAAAACAGGTACACATTTGAAGCCATCAAAATCTTTGAAGAATATTTAGGGCTTTTTGATCAAATTAGATCTGTATTTTCTTTTAAAGATTATTTGAGATTTTTGGATTGGATAAATCCAAGTGAAAGGGAACTATATGACAACATAAGACGAATAAGAAAGGAAGATGAATATTCCACAACAAGAAGAGTGGAACCTGAAATGAGGAGGAATGCAGAAGCACAAGAGGGGATCAAGGAAGATGAGATGATAATGGTGCAGGAAGAAGGATTAGAGTTTCAAGCTGTCAAACAGGAGGACTCCTTCATAACAGAAGACAGTAATGTCCAAGAGATAGAATCCCAAATTCTAGGCATGGACAAAAATGCATCATGTAATTGTGATGATTTGCAGTGTATGAGAATGAGCGGTTTATACGATATTATGCAACATATTAAGAGTGATGTTGTGATGATTGGTTTGTTGGAGATTGAGTGCCATGAAGAAGATTGCAAGTTTATCTAGACAACCTTGTGATTATGCACACCCATTACGAAATGTTCAAACTCCTTTGTTCCAAGATTCATAAGATCGTTGATAGAGTTTTGATGAGAGTTCTTTATCTCAGAGTAGTGCAGCAAAGTAGTGGATTAGTGATTCTGAGGTTGATATGGGATCCTGGCATTTGGGTTTGGCATGCAAGTGTGGATTGCTTGAGGACAAGCAATCTCTGGGATGAGAGGACTGTGATGTCCCTGATTTTAAGCTGAGTCGACCAACCCAATATTCTTAAATAAATATATAATAAATTATTGAATAAATAATAAATTAAAATTTTTAATAAATGCAATTATTGAATAAATTGTTCTAGGCCGACCATATTAAATATATTAATATTAATAAATAATTTCTTTTGAAGGCTGACTTGTGCAAATTAGTGATGTATTTTCATGGGGCAGACTTGATGGATTTCTTTTGTTAGCGCCTATATATTTGTGCTACGGAAGTCTTTACAGCACCACAAGTTTGGAAGAACTCCGCTTTCAGCAGCACATATGTCATTTGGGACGAAAACCCCAAAAGACACAAACCAGTAGGACGATACCCCTATCTGACTAATCGGATTATTTCCTTTGCAAGGTTTGAGTATGAGTTGATTTGTTCATTCACAGGTTTTGATAAGTAGGATAGAAGGGCAAAGTTTATGCACCTACAACAGATCAAAGAACCTGAAATTCTAGCACAGGATACAGTGGGGCAAGTTGACAGGCCATTCACCTGCATCGATCCATTGTCCTATGTCACCAAGGAAAGCCTTTCGATCAAAGACCATTAGTGACACAGTAAGTTTTAGTATGAATCTCTTTAATTATGTTCTAAGGTCTCTATGTTTTTTATGATGATTAGAACTGAGAATTGATATTCATAAATTCTGCCTTTGTTGATTAATACTATTCATGGAACCAAGACATCCAGATTGTATGGTTTGATACATATTTATTTTGCACTGAGTTTCTTGGTTCATTATTGCTGAAATCTTGTTGTGAACAGTCATTTTGGATTTGCAAATTATTTCCTAAGTTGGTATATTACACCTTGTGAGTGGGATTTGGTTCTAGGAAGTGGAGCAATGGTTTTAGGATCCAATAGAGGTACTTTTTTGTTCTTGGCAACATCGCTAGTGGTGAAGACACAACTGCCATGGAGTTTTGTAATATGTAATAGTGAATGTGCAAGAGCCCCATTGTGAAAGTGGTGAAAATGTAAACACCTATTGTGCAAAGCAACATAAACATCACACATGGAATTTAGTTGGCAATTCAAATTCCTTCATTTTGGCCTTTTGTTGAATTAATTAGATTCTATTTTAGGTTGCACATGTTATGTATGCATTTCTAGTTCAAAGGAGAATGAATGAAATTATATTAATGTCTGTAGATGACAAAAAATAGGTCAATGGGACTAGAGGTTATAGTAGTTAATAGTAGAAAGTTCTAGGAAGAGAGAACTCTAGAACCCAAACAATAAATAAAAGTACATAAGACAACATAAAGCATCATGCTACCAATAAAATGCAATGCAAATAGAAATGATGGGTGAACAAGAGCCCCAAAAGCATGTGCTAGTGAACATTAGAAAGAAGTCCCATTGGATATCCTTGTCTGCATTTGCAATGGAGGTGTCCTTTGAAGAGGAGAAGTTTTTAACATGTTTTGAGCAATGTAGAGAGATAGTTTGGCATTCATGGCCATTAGAGGTGCTTGGAATAACTAGAAGTAATGGAAGTCCCAGTAGATCCTATGAGAGCTTGAGTGTAGGTCAGTGTTGATGTGTTTTTTATGCACATGCAAACATAGAATAAAATACCAAGAGTATCTTATCCTCTCTTGAATAAAGTCTCTCAAATGATGCTTCGTGATTAAATGAGACAACTCCAAGGTTCTTGTATGTTGGGTCATGACGTGTGGATAAGCACAGTTGGTTGTTGTGATTGTTGTTTCATCAAGGGGCCTTATGTTGAATGTTTGAACTGTTGGAACTTAGAATCTAACTACTTGCTTGGAAACAAAGTGGCAAAAGACATGGGTTTATGGAGACTACGCTACTCCTGAGAATGCAAGAAACAATGAATGATCTTTTGGGAACTCCACTAAGCCTTTCTTTGACATGCAAAGCAACAACTCCACAAAGCTTAGTGCAATCTTCTAAGGAAATTAGATGGTTTTCAAATCATTATCAAGCATAGACACCATTTTTTTGAATGCATATCAATGATCGAATAACAATTGAACTTAGGCTCATTCAAGTATTCCAGTTGCCCACACAAGGCGAATTTGTAATCAACAAACTGCTAGTGGTATGGATTAGGGTTTCACCATTAATCATACACAATTCCTTTCATTCATCTAATTACTTATCATCTAACATGAAGATCCAACAAGAAACCACACACTTGTAAAAAAACAACACATTCCACCATAACTTCAATGAAAAGGAAGTTTGTTTACAACTTTGGCAACAATTTCTGCCTTCTCCTATTCTACTCTAATTGCTGTCTACTATTTTGCTATTAGCCTTCTATTAACTATTCACTATTGCTATTACTATTAACCTTTACAAATGAGAGATATGAGCCTTTTATAGTGCTCTCAATACAATTCGATGGCTCCGATTAATTTGAGATTGTTAGCCGCATTATTGTATACGGGAATAAGAATAGTTAATTAAGTCGTAATTGGGTTTGTTAGTTGGCAACCGAGGGGTGGCAGTTGCGGTGCGACGGTTGGCGCTCGCACCCCCCCCCCCCCCTCGGTATCTTTATATACTCCTGATTGTAACTTGTAAAGGACACGACTTATGAATGGAATAACATCTGATATCTATGGCGTTATTGTTCTGCATTACTGTGTGGGGGAAAAAGCGAGACTAGGCTAACATGTCCTAATCCTACCTTTTGACACACATTACGGAATACGAAAGAGCCTAGAGGTATCGCACAATTGGCTACTTCTTTTTGGTGAAAGAGAGAGCCACGGGCTACCTATTAGGGTTTCTATTCCTTTGTTGTAATTGAAAGGTAAGATTATGCAAGTTCAATTCCTAACCCCAAAATGCAAGTATGAACTTATAACAAGATTGCAGAATTGAACTTAAACAATGGAAAGCTGCAAACATAAGGACAAGACAAGAATGCAGATGCGTACCCGGAGTCAAAATCTGAGTGAAAATGTTCGGGACGGGGGCGCGGGCGCCACTGTCCTGATTCTGTTCCTGAAACTGCACTTGAAACTGCCACTTTGCAACCTGGAAAACTGTCGGAACTGCCAAAACTTGCTGTCTGTCAGGAGGACCAGGGCGCCCAGCGCCCCTGTCCTGGCAGGACTAGGGCGCCCCACGCCCCTGTCCTGGTCTTCTGCTCTGAAACTTGGTGTATGGATCCGTCTCCGTCTGCTTCTTTTGGATCTGCAACTTGCGGCGTCGTCTGAATCCCGAAATCTGCACTTATATCTGAAAAGGTGTTTGGGCGGCTATATAGGGTTTTGCCTTAGTCAAACCCCCGCTTCGGTGATTTCCACCTCCACGAATAGCCAAATTGTACTGTAAAAGTAGTGTGTGTGCAAGATCTAAAAATGCAAGTAAGCAAACTAGAGCAACCTAGAAAGTAAACCCTAATTGCTTGTAAATGACAATGTAAATGCTCCAAATCAAGATGTAGAGTGATCTAAAGCATGAATACAAATGATGTAAGGAGGCTTATGCAAAGACATGAAAACAACATGAAATCATACCCAACCCCAAGGGGGGGGATACAAGCCAATCTTCAGTCGGTGATCCCTTATTGCTCTTCAATGCCTTCAAAGCCCTAAATGGATGAATGAAATTGATGAATGCTTGATGGATGGATGTTGAATCTTGTTGAAGTCTTCAAAGATTTGCTCTTTCGTTGCATAGAAGGTCCTGAAAACAAAATTCCCCTCCTTTCTAATGAAGAAAGAGAGCTCTTATGTATGAAACCTTAGGTCTTAATTCCAACTTTTGGCCGACCTAGAGATTGAATATCCCGCCAATTTCTTGGGGTTAAGCTTTATTTTATGATTGGATCGTGCTCCTAAAATTTCGGGAAAAATGTCCGGGACCGTGTGCACTCCGGGCGCCATGGTCCCGGCAACTTTTCACCAAATTTTCAGGGCCGTCGGATATGATGATTTTAGAGAGAATCCCGAAGTTACAGGTGATTTCGAGATGTTTTGACCCCCGAAATCAAGCCCCCAAGTTCAAAAGAAGGCCTAATTAGGGTTTTTGATTAGATGATGTATTGGAGGAATAAAATGAAAAGGGGCACACTTTAATGAAAGGGCCCACCTTTATGATGTGGAGGATGATGAAATAGGACCTTAGACCTAATTAATTTGATTAATTAAGTGCTAAAGGGGAAATGCAATGCAAAATGCAAACTGCGCCAAGGCGGGTGCTAAACTAGGTGTGAAATTGTACTGCTTTAGCAAGTGCGTACAATTTACGACGCTACAATTACGTACTTTATGCTTTAAGTATTCACCCGAGAGGGCAAACATTTGGCGCCGTTGCCTAGACGTACTCGGGAACGGAAGACATGGATGGCGCATAGACACAATGGGCCTACCTGTTGGTGAAATAAACCCAGAGGCCGACGACGCGCACATAGAACTTTACACAGGAGAAGACACGGCAACGAGAGAATTTTCAATCCTACTCCAGGTAGCCATCCAGACCTACGTCCGACGAGAGGCGGCGGAAGCGGAAATCCCACCAAGTGCCGTGTGGATAGCTCTGGAGGTTAGCCCGACAGTAAACCGGTTGATGAACCACCTCCCCTGGTTGCTTGCACAGGCATCACTGGCACAACAGGCTCACCTGGAGGAGATATCCCCCAGGAGGAGCGACGCCAACAGATCCTTCGACACTACAAAGAAAACAGTTGACGGGAAACGGAACAGGATGGCGCCAGGCTAGGAGGGAATTGAACCTTGAACTTTTTATTTTCAAATAAAAGTGTCATTGACACGAGTTGTATTTGAGCAGATGAATTAATAAAGACATGTTTTGATTTATGAATTGTGAGTTATGGAAATGTGCGACAATTAATGCCAAACCTATTGAATAAAGATAGAAATAAAAAAGCAGAAACGAACGAGTGGGAGGCCGCGCAGAGGGCCTTGATTCTGGAGCAACAAGTAGAACGTAGATGGAGACTAAGGCAACTTGCCGAAGGACGACCTGCCGAAGGGGGGCCCGAGGGGAACCAAGGAGGTGTCACGGAGGGTGCAGAGGCCGACGGAAATTTCTACGCGTCGCTAGATCATTGTAGGACGCGGAGCCATGAAGAGTTTCTGGAAGAAACAAGGTTACGGCGAAATCTAGTCGAGGAGACTCGGGATCAGTTTAGAAACTTATCCCTTACGCCACGGAGTGAAGATCACCAATGGGAACCAGGAGTGGGCACGTGTGAGAGCGAAGGGGAGGGCAACCGTATTGGTGTAGGTGCCACACACGACAGGCAAAACACCGTACCTCCAGTCGCCCACGCAGAACACACTACCAACGCCACCGGAGGAAGCAGCACAGGGCCACAAACACAGACACAACCGCCCTAGGAAGACGACCTAGGATGGCGAGTAAACAAAAATTACCAAAGTTCACAGGGGACGGCAAGGAAGACCCCTTACGGCACTGCCGTACATGTGAAACCATTTGGTCTGCCAACGAAGTGACAGACCAGAATGACTGGGTACAGCAGTTCCCAGCCACGTTATGTGGAGTTGCCATAGATTGGTACTTCCATGTAGATAAGCAAAAAGTGGCCACGTGGGCCAACCTACAGAAGGAATTCACAGAAGAGTTTCGGTTGCTCCGTGACGACAACAAAATTGTAACAGAGATATACAGTACCAAACAAGGTACCAAGGAGATAGTATGGGCATACAGCAGGAGACTGAAGGAATTGTTGGGTAAAATGGAAAGCCAACCGGCTGAGGGCTTGAAAAAATGATGGTTCGTGGAAGGATTGAAATCCTCCCTACGGAAAAAAATGAAAATTGTACCCCCGACGTCATATGACGACGCCTATAATAGGGCGATGGACTTGGAGAGCGAATGCAAAACATCAAGGAAGAAGAAAAGTAATAAATATTCATCTGACGATGATGAAGATTCTGACGGGGAAAGCAGTAGCGGTGGCTAATCGAGTAAAAAGGTGCACGCTCTCCAAAAGGACATGGAACGAATACTGAAAGAATTCAAAGCCATGAAAGGGAGTACAAGTAAGACAGAAGAAAATGACGTATGGTGTACCGACTGTAGGAGTGACAGACACACCAAGGGTTCCTATTCCAAGAAGGCTTTCTGCAACATTTGTCAGATTGCGGGACATTTGACAAAGGAATGTCCCTACAAAATGAAAACCAGGAACCAACAAGTTCTCTTTATGCAAGAGCAGCCGGTCGTTGGAACTTCGCAAACCGCCAACAATAATGCATCACCTGGCAGATACCGGAACAACCGGCGAGGGGGGAGGACCAATAATAATAATAGGAGCTGAATCCAATATGATGCAAAGGGACGGTCAATGATCCAGTGCCGAGCCTGCAATCAATGGGGCCACTTTGCTAGAGAATGCACCTCAGAAGAAACTCCACAAAAATTATGCAAATGGTGTGGGCCTGGAGACCACGATGATGGAACTTGCCCAAAGTCTGGAGTGAACCTGCTCAACATCGACAGGACGGAGGAACGGGTATTGGCAATCACATGGTCACAGGCAAAGAAGGCCACATACCCGGACCCTCGCACGGAGAAGCAGCGGGCGCTGGAGGCCAAGGCAGAAGTGGCGAAGGAAATGTTGGCACAAAGGAGCACCCAGGAAGCGGTAAGTACTTCTCGATCTGAGGCAGAGGAAAATATCTTGAAGCAAATGCTGCAGATTAAAGTGCCAATGAAAATGAAGGACCTCCTGGAAACGATGCCGCAATTATGTACGACACTCCTACGTACGGTCCAAGTAACCCCGCACAGTCAAGCAACCTGGAATACGGATGGTTCCGACAGAACACCTACAGACCCATTGGTCCTGACACTATACAGTGGCCGACACCCGACGGTGGTAGAAATGGGAATACTGGGCACCATTCTGACTGACACTATCGTCGACGGCGGGTCTGGAGTGAATGTGCTTCTGGAAGAAACCTGGAAGCAGCTGGGCAAACCGACACTATGGCCATCAACCTTCAACTTATTGGGAGCGGATCAACATGGTATCAAACCCCTTGGAACGCTCATGGCACAACAAGTGACAATCGGGAGACAACCATTTGTCCTCGACTTCATGGTGATTCCGCTAGCCAAGAAAGGATACGACTCCATTCTGGGGAGAGGGTGGTTGGTGGTTGGTGGCAGCCAGAGTGAATCACAACTGGAAGCGTAACACGTTGTCAATGGAGAAAGCCGAGAGAAAATTTATTATTGACCTGAAAACACAACTTGTGAGTGAAGAACTCGCGTCAGAGTCAGAATCAGACGGCGAAGGCGGAGTTGGCGGAGGAAAGTACAGAAGAGAACCGAATGAGGAAGGCATTCTCGGAATCCAAGGATGTTCTGAGGACGAGACCAATTCCCTTAATGGGCTTTTCCACTGGCAAATGGAGGACTACGAGTTGCTGTATGGGTGTAACATGTTGTAGGTAGACAAGGATCGGGACGAGAATGAATTTCCACCAGCATACGGGGAATACACCGAAGGGGATGCCCCGATCAACGAAGTACCAGCACACAGGTTTGACACGA